>NW_028227262.1:1935000-2535000 GCF_978045245.1 Mus caroli
GTTTCACCCCTTCTGACAAGTGGGGGAGGGATTGTCTTACAAGAGGCTCTAGGTTTAAGAGCATGGAGCTTGGAGTCTAACTGCCTTTGATTTCCAACCATGAATGTCTGCCTTTGGGTAAGTCACCCAACCTCTGTGAAAACGTATAAAATAAGATGGCACTCTCCCCCTCCCCTCAAAAATTGCTTTAAGATTAAAGAGATACGTCCATTTCAATGAGCCACTCCACATGTTAATGGAATGTTTCTACAAACTCAGGACAGTAGACAGGAAGACATTAAGAAGTGAAATTATGAAAGTGTTCATCTGATAGGGTGCTGAAAGCTTCAAATTAGTGAATCCTGGCACCTGTTTAACATTCTACCACACTCACCTCTCTTTCCGTGTTCCGTGGAGCAAACAACAGCAGAGAGGATAAGATGCTACTTGGCACAGCCAGGAAGTAAGGGCTGGCCCCAGACACCATAGCTTCCCAGCTTCATGCTCTCTCCATGCCCAGTAACTGTTGCAGCCAAGATTATTTGACAAGACAGATACATTTCAAGTGGGCTTGCTGTTGCTTCCCTGAAAAGAAGCTTTTAGTTCAACAGCCCATGAGGTGAACACGTCACAGAAAGATCTGTTCCTGAAGTCACTTTCAAGTCAACCACCATTCATCTGAGTTGCAGGGCACAGGGCAGATTCCCTTCCTACAGTATGAGGCTTTTCTATCTGCAGAAACTTTGAGTTGGTTAGTTTCTATTGTCTAGCTTTTCCCCTTAAATGAAACACTTATTCAGGACTCAGACAGTAAGCAAAACTCACAAGCTTCAGGAAACTCCTGAAACATACAGAACTTACAGGTGCCCCCCAGTAAAGGTTATATGCACACGGCTGGAGAGCACAGACTCCCTGACTGGTCTAGGGGCTCACAAGTTGTGTAGAAAGACCCCAGGGAATACAGCTGTTGTGAGTCACCAGCTGTGCTAAAGTGAGACTGCAAGTAGCACAGTTATCCCTGAGACACCAATGCTTCTGTAAGTAGCTCCAATAAACTCACAGGTTCACCAAGCTGCCCCTGAGCGAAGTCATTTGTCTTCTCTCTTGTTGGGGTGTCCTATTTGGGGCAAAGAGAAGTCTGTTCACATCTCCCTGGGAAAAGGCATACAATGTGTGTTAATTACATTTGCCCTGCATTGCTGACCAAAGTCTCTGACTAGAGTAACATGAGGGAAAGTGTATTTTGGCTCCTGTTTCAGAGGACTTCAGTCTACCTTGCAGTTGGAATGGCCTTAGAAGTCTGTGGCACAGGCAATTTTTATTGGAGCCAGCCAGAAGCAGGTGGTGCTGCCAGAACTGGGGCCAGGTATAGCCTTCAAAGAGCTACTGTCAGGCAGTTAGCCCCACTTTCTTGAGGTTCCATAGCCTCCCTCCATCAGCTGGCATGAAAGAATTCAAAGCAGGAGCCTGTGGAAGACACTTTACATTCCAATCCCAGCAGCTGGGAAGAGGAGAAATGACTAAGGGAGGTTTCAAGAGCATGGGAATTCAGAAGAGAAACTTGTCTATTCCTGCTGAGGTGGGCTGTGCCATGCTGGGTGTCTACTGACTTGAACATAAGGCCATCTATCTTCTGAGGGAATGACTAGGAATATCTAGCACAGAGGATGCTGGGAAGACCCTGGGAAGTGTACTCATTGTCACCATGGAGAGCAGATGGGGAGTCCTATGTTCTGTGTTCATAATAAACGCTCTCCAGGACATATGGCCTCTTTCAGGTGACCTCTGCTATCCAAGCAGTGAGACCCCAGAGCCTTTCCAACATAAGGATTTGACACTGAGTCTAGTTTCCAAGGTATTTCCAAGGAGGCAATGGAGTACTTATGAACAGATGGTTTCTGTTGGGGGAGAGTCTGTAGCTCCTGTGGCTGGGGAAACTCAAGACCCTACAGGCAGAGATAAAGGAAGAATTTATTGTTTGGGGCTGGGGGAGACACTTTATCCTTAGACTTGTTGAAGGTATGAAACACAAGGAAACCACCGTGTTTGGAAACATGGAGGTTTTCTGCTACTGAGAGGCATGCCATGTGCATTAAAAAGAGATGCTTTGTAGCCAGGCACAGCAGGGCTCACGTGCAACCACAGCGATGAGTCAGGAGTAAGGACAACAAGATAGCAAGTATCAGTCACTTCTCTTCACCACAACAACTCAAAGTTCCTCTGTCAGGCATCAGATGATATCTCATTTGTCTTATTCATTGCAAGAACATGTGGGGAAACCAAACTTGTAGATATCTTTGCTACCAAAGGACACAAAACAAAGTCTTTTCATGAAATAAAACACAAACACACAATTCTTCTAGTATTTGGTAGTGTTCCCTTTCAGATGCAGTGTTGAAACAAACAAACAAACAAATAAATAAATATAATATAAAATAAATGTAATGTCCTTTGGGAGAAGGGAGGCAGGATTTTAATGTCTGTGGCTATCAACTTCATGGCCAGTGGGCATTCATTACAAGCCTGATATCACTGCAGGTGAATGGACTGAAGTCCACAGTGTCACGGAGTTCAAACCGGTAGGGAAGACAGTGGGCGAGGATGCTGCTGCAGACCAGCTCTCACCATTTGGTCCTTACTGTGAAGGTTGGTTTGAGTAAATAGCTGGAGGTACTCTTAGAAGCCACAGGAGCTAGAAAGATTGACATTGGAAGGACAATGGAACACATGTGGAAGTTCAAAATGAGGGAAGGTTCTAGAAGAAGAGAAAAATGGGTCTATTTCTCAGGTATAGTGGGCCAGTGGAGCCTTCTGCCAGAAATGAAGCACATGTCATTTTGCCCTTTATTCTCCAGCTTCTGGTAAGACATAGGATGGCTCCCCTTGACACCCCCATACCCCCGCTCCAGTGCAGGCTCCCAGAGCCTTACTCCTGACTCTCCTTCAGGGTTAGTACTTTAACCATCTTCCAAAATCCCCACTTTTTCCACTCTGAGAGCTCCCGACCCCTCATGATAGCCTAACCACCTCCCAGGGAAATCAACTGCTTCAAGATTTATCGCTTGGCCAGTAGGGTCCCTCTGAGGAGTGGGCCAGGGGGAAGGCTGTTCTTACTTCCAGGAGGATCCAAGTCTTCAAACTCTGAGTCCCAGCCCTGTAGGAGGCACTGAATGTGAATTCATGAAGAAATTGACAAAGTGAAAGATTGCTCAATGACCAGAATTAAATCCTAGTCAGATGCGTCAGGCTCTGAGGTGTTCCTGGCAGAGCTGACAGGTGCTGTGTCTGTCACATGACCTCACTGCAGCCTTGGTTTACTTTGAGCTTTGTGTGCCACTGAGCTGAGCAGTGCCAATAAAACTGCCTGAAACATCACAGCTCCTAGTCTAGATGACCCTGTGAGCCGCAGGGTTTGCTGCATGTGCAAAAGCTTCTACTTCTACAAAACCAGAAAAACCAAGACAACATTTCCCCATGACTGTGAGCAACAAATTAGTTTTTCTTTGGATCGAATTGTGTTAGAATGTTTGACTTCGAAAATGATCTTTGAATTGCTGATTTGGGTTTCATAAAAATAAAAAAATTGTTAAATGTTGTCCTGGTATTAAGACAAAAGTTCTAAGACAATTTCAAAAATGGATGGCCTTAAACATACTCCTCCTGTTTGTCCTTTGTATTTATACAAAACAGTATTTAGGGCATAAATCATAGAATCCAGGCATCCAGCTGAGAAATATTGAAGTTGTTCCTTCAGTATCAAATATTTAGCCAAGATTTAAGTCTTTATGTAAAAATAAGCATGTCTATCTCATTAACATGTAAATTTTATTTATTTTAATAAGTGATAAAACTAACAAATGTTAAGGTGAATAAGTTTATGATTTATTTTCAATAAATATTAGGTATATGTAGACCACATGGCCAGGGTTGTATACACATCTCTGGGATGACCACAGATGCAAACAGTTTAGGAGCTGTGCTCCAGGATGTCCAAGTGGGTCTTTAGGAGACCATACCCTTTTCTTGCCACCATAGTCTTTGGCAAGGTGAAGACATAATGGCCTGGCCTTTGGGTATCAACCAAGACCCCCATTTTAGAGAAAGACAGCAGCAGCAGTCCCTCACCAGGTTCAGCAGAGTGGACTGACCTGGAGGCAGATGCAGCTGGGAGACGACAGAACTCTCTGGGATTCCATTAGTCCCAGACCTCATCTTCACACAGCATAGAGATGTCCTCTCAGAGATGCTCATCCTAGAGAGACTACCATTCTTTTATCTCTTCCTACAAATTGGTTTAATTAGCCCCCGTTTCCCAAGGCTTCTGAGACAGGAGTTAGAAGCACAGAGTGGACTGGGAGCCTAGGACTGTCAGGACCAGAAGTAGGAAGGTTCACGGAGGGGGAAGAAGATCTCAGCTCTGACACAGGATGCCAAAGGCAGGTGAGGCAAGAGGGAGAAGCTGGTGTCTGAGTCCTTTCCTTGGTTTCCCTTGTCTTCTTCCCCTGCAGTTCGGGATCAGTTCTCACCACCTCCTCCATGTTTGTAAGTGACACAGGTGTTCATGTCTGTCCTGGCTCTTACACTACGCCCAGCCATGGTGGCACCTGGAGACATTATCCTCCTGTCTTTAAACTTGAAAATTTGGTTCCCAGTTGGTAGAAAGGCCTGATTTCTCCTTGGAAGGAAATGTCTTTGCCAGAGAGGTCTGTGTCAGATTATCTCGTCTGTTAGCAGCAGAGCCTGAAGATAATGAGGACTATTTGATAGAGACCAGCATTGACAAATGGCCCACATTTTTGAACTCATTTCAAAGTATGAATTCTGATTTCCTTTCATTTTCTGGATCTCTGAGAAACCTATAGACAATTTAATTGACTATATTTGAGGCAGGGAATTCCTAAAATGCTCGGTATAGTATTTGGATTTAAAGAAACAGATACTATAATAGAGGCCATTGTTCAAGTAAGTAGAGACAGGTTCATGTATTCCAAACTTTGGATAAAATATAAAGAAGATTATTAAGCCTGAATTTGGAAGAATTCTGTTGAAAGACAGAAAACAATCCACCAGGGGAACTTGAGAAAGAATTATAGTGTTTGATGGACAATTGCTTGCTAAGACACAGTTACTTTATATCACTTTTTAATGAGAGTGGACTATAAAACTGTTTAAAATTCCACTGGAAACATTTGGATTATCAAAATAAAACATTTAGATTATGGAACACAAATGTGTTTACTCTTTTATTCTTCCATGTAGATTGGATTACTCACGGGAGACAGTGGAAAGAATCTAAGACATGCTGGCTTGTAGCAGCAGTCTGACCCCTTTCAGAAATGTTATAGACTGCATAAAATGGGTATGAGCTTTTGACAGGGATTGCAGGAGCTGCCATGAAGTGGGTGTGGAGGGAAGCACAATGAATGATTCCACAGGCAGCAGAGGAAGCCTCTGGAAGACAGTGGCACATAGCATTCTTCTCCTTGGAACAATGTGTTTGTCTAACACACACAGAACATCTTTATCTTGTTTTGTTAAATGCTGCACTACCAGCATAAGTCCATTTGTAACTTGTGTGATAATTTATGCTATCACAACATCAAGCTGGACTCATGATGCTATAATTCTTGAAGCTGCTCCCCAGCACCTGAGCCCATCTCCTGACAAAACACAAACCTGAGTCTGTCCAGAACAAGAATCCATCTTTTGCTTGACATGAAAGTTATATTTGGTTATTCATTGTAACACCAAACGAGTGTCTATCTCTCTATGTTGTAGTTGAGATTCAGGGTCAGAATTCACACCTGCTTGAGGGTAATTTTCAGGCAGCCAAGAGCTACCTGCTGAGAATTCAGTGATTTATTCTTCTCAAGCAGGCATACTGATTCTATTGCACAAGGTCTTACCATGGGTCCTGGTACAGTAGCAGGGCACACCCTTTGAACAGTGCCCTAAGTATCCTGGAGTGGGTGAGTCGAAAGTCATGATACCTGTCTTGCAGTAGCTCAAAGGAACCAGCCGGAAATGTTGTTTCCTGTTGCCTTTAGATCTGTTGAACTTCTTATGCAGAATGCACTTGAGTATCATACCTGGTGCCCACTCTTGCATAGCTGGGACAGGCAACACATGACCATGACCCTGCCACCACGTATCTCCATAGGCCATGATCACATTCTCTTCTTTGGTGTTAGTTACACTTCTTGTTGCTATAATAAAATACCTAGAGATAAACAACCTAAAGAAGGGCTTATTTTGACTCAAGGTTCAAGGTCTGTCCTGGTGGGAAACATGGCAACTGGAGGACAAGGAGCTGGTTACATTGTGTCTAGAGCCAGGAAGCCGAGAGATACATACTGATACTTTTTTTTATTTAGTCAGAACCCAACCCATGAAATGGACCACCCACAGCTAAAGTGGATCTTCTCACATTAATCAACCTAATATAGATAGCTCCTCCCAGGTGCACTGAGTCCTATGTCCTAGGTCGATGAACTTTAGTGATTGATTCATAGTGCTTTGATCTTGTGTGCATGAAAATTAGAGTGTAAGCTGCCTCACAGATGTGTGTCACACCCAGTTCCAGGCCTGGCCTTGAGGAGGGGAGAAAAGGTGTCACCAAATGATGGACAGCCATGTTCTTTTCACTAATTTGAAGCTACATATATAGTTCTTGTCAATCCAAAATTAGTTTCTTGCTGTATGTGGTAGTGTACACTTGTAATTGCAGCACTTTTGAGATGGAGTCAAGAGAATGGGAATTCAAAATCACCCTTTGCCATGTATGAGTTTGAGATAATTGAGGGCTATACAAAATCCTATCACAAACCAAATTTCTTGAGAGAAAAGCATTTTTTGGGGGGGGGGGTAGGGTATGTAGCCCTGGCCATTCTAGAATTTGTTCTGTAGACTAGGCTGGCTTCAAACTCAGAGATTCATTTGTCTCTGCTTCCCCAAGGCTGGGATTAAAGGTGTGTGCCACCACAGCCAGGTGAAAATAATTATTTAAAGGTTGGGGTGGCTAGAATGTGACCTGATGCTCTGTAATCACACATAAGGCTGCACAGTTACCTCTCCTTGGCCCCAGTGGCCATTTAGGTAGGTTTGGCTCCAGCTCTACATCAGGCTTTGTTTATGTAGGACTCACACACAGGACAGATCAAGAGTCATCAAGGTTGCCTTCCTACACTGGTTACAAATGGAACACTGATTTCTTAATTTTAAATATCAGCAACGTTTGAGACTAACAGTCCTCTTCTATGGCTATGATCTAGACCAGGTTTACTTAGGGCTTTAGTTTCTTGTCTCCTTGGTGACTTGCGACTGACCTTCACAGCCACTATGAATATGTGGGGCAATAACTTATATTTTTGTATTTAAATATGATTTTCATAGACCCAAGTTGTGTTCACCCTCAGCTTACACAGACAATTTGAGCTTTGGTGCAGTAGCAGGTTGATTTAAGCATTTGGCTCCCATTGCATACATCTTCTGTTCTATGAAGTTTTTTTTTGGGGGGGGGCAGTGAAGCCTAGAAATGTTTCCTTAGCAAACACAGTACAGTATCTTTATTTGTATTATAGATATTACTGTATATCCTGTCCTTGTAGATGGACTACCATCAGCTTTTCATGACTAGAAAGGAACATTACTGGGGAAACAAAAAGGTTTATTTAACTTCTGCTTTGAGGTGCTTTTAAAAAAATCTAAATAGTGCAACACAAAATCTGAGGAGACAAGTCCTCCTGAATCAGGACGAAGGTGGGAGCAGGTCGGGGAGGGGTGGTTGTACCTGGAGGCAGTAAATAAAGGAGATTGTGGTCCTACAGTCCCTTCCCAGGGCACATCTGCTGCAATTGAGTAGGACCTCTTATAAGGCCCTGCCTCTTAAATGTCCCACACTTAAACTGTTACCCTGAGGCACAACCTTGTAATATATCCTAGCAAGCTGTACACAGCATCCATTGTTTTGACTGGTTGGTTGGCTAATCTTCTGCAGGTCACACAGACAGGAAGGAGAGATGCTGGATGCGACTTGGGTTTGTTCCTCAACCACTCCCTCCACACACACACAGGTTTCCTTTGATGCTGTGCCTTTAGGCACCTACAGTCTCCTGGACATCCCTGTTGAGCAGGGACACAGGAGGGCTAGGCCTAGACACAAATATGAAGGGCCAAGGAATCCTAAAGAGATGAACTTTGACCTTGGCAGGTGTTCATTCAGACAGGTATGTTCATCTACCAGCTAAGAGGAAATCTCAGAATGCCCGGACCAAGTAGGCTAGGAAGCTAGCCTTGGATCAGTCTGACATACTGTCAAGTTTGAATTGAACCAGAAGCTGCCTGAAGGGAGAGGAGACTTTGTCTTGCCCTTAGGTGTTAATGATTCAGTTTTACCTCTGACTTGCTGGGTATGTTCTGACTCACTTCCACTCCTGCAGTTTGCATGTTCAAATCCAGGTCTTGTTTGCTAGCATGATTTGCCTCTTGACGTCAATCTGGATGCTTAGTTTAGGGAGTTTGTGGGAATACATTGTCTCTATGGAACACTGACTCTGATCCACCACGACCAGGAAGACAAGAAAGCTGGTATGTGTGTGTTGCCTTTGCCTAAATACCATTAGGGGTAGAAAAGATCTTACGGACCAAAAGTCACCCATTTCATCTCTGAGCAGCTGTTGGAAATATGTTCCTTTTGCAAGGCTGGAGTCAGCTGAGGTCAGTTTGCCCTTTTCAGAATTGGATGAGATTTTTCAGTTCTCATTCCTTATGTGAGTATCCACCACTTACGTGGCCAGACCTTTAACAACCGTTCAGAGGCCCTGAAACCTCTGATGTGTGGGCAGAGTGTTTACAACCATCCTTGGCTGTTTCTGCCACAGGCTTGATCCCTCCATTAATGGGTGCCTTGCTCTTCCTTCCCACATCTCAGGGCTCTGTGTGAGCCGTGGACCCATCATTTGGAACATTTTTCTCCTTTCTGTTTGGATGTGCCTCTTGAACCTGTATGAGTCAGTGTTGGAAGGTGGTAGCACACCGTCTTACCAGGAGGATTAAAGACATGCATGGAGTGTCCGGTAGTGAAGCAGTCTTGCTTGTGTTACTTGACTTTACTTCGCAGGGCCCCTCCACCCTTTTTAAACCAGGACTTCTCCTAGATAATTTTCTTCCTAGTCTCCTCAACTACTCCCTCCACACATGATTTTGTTTCTATTTCCTTTGATACTGTGCTTTGAGGCACCCACTGTTCCCTGGACATCACTATTGATCAGAACACAGGAAGACTAGGTCCAGACACAAATATCACGGGCCAAGGAATCCTGACATCCTCACTTTGGAACCTTTTCCCCCTTTTCTGTTGTTCCTACACCATGTTCCAGTTAACGTTTCTTACCTAGAAAGTTTATTTTATCTTAAGTTTATTTATTTTCTCTAGACTTTGACCTTGAGACTGCACGGAAGCCTGACCAAATAAATATCTCCCCCCAAACATACCACCAAGCATTTACCCTGCCTCTGGGTGACTTCAGAAAGCCCAAGTCTGCATGTATTTGGTTTCCATGCAGCTCATTAAAATCCATCCTCTCTCAGGTAACCTTATTCTGTAGTTATTGCTGATAACAGAAAGAACACAAGGTTTGAACCCTAGATCTGCTGCCCATGAGTTGAATGACTCCTGTTAGGCTACCTTTTCAGATTGTTTCTCAGCTGTGATACTATTAACAGATCCACATGATGACCGAGGTGATGTCAGTATCCGACACCTTGGTGGATGTGCAGCATGTTGGACGCACTTTGCTCCTTTCCAGCCAGCCTTACACATCGGGGCTGCTACGGGTGGACTTTCCTCACTTGATTACTTTGTTTGCTTTGTTCTCATCACTGATACCCTATACCTTCATTGTCTTGAATGCTTTGTTTGGCTTCTGCTTTTATTCATAGCTTTGAATTTTACTTCACAGCTGCTGCTGCCCCAGGTTGCACGTGTATGGAGCTGCTTTGAATCTCATTTACTCATCTCTGCAATTTTTACTTTTGTTTTCATGCACAGACAACTGCTACTCAGATCTCAGTTAGACACCCCATCTCCCAGAAAGCTCCTTGGACTTACCTTCCCAAGGCCAGTTTGGGCACCACTGTTATCTATTCCTCCCATACTTTGAATTATCCTCAGGACAGCACTCAGTAGCTTTGCAATCCCATGTTGCTTGGCCACTCTACAGCTTACTCAGCTTCCTGGGCAGATGTCACATCTTCATTGAAGTCCCATCCCCAGCAGGTGGCAGTTTGTCATTAATTTAACACTTCTTGTCTTACTTTCTTGTTATGTGGTTATCCACTTCTTTCATGACTGTTGGTACCATCAGCTTAATCACAGAAAAGGCAGCTTCCTTCTTCCTCTCCATTCCAAGCTCTCATCATCTCTGCTCATCACAGGGATACTGAACAGCACAGCATTGCTGAACAAAGACTGCACCAAAGATGAGTAGCTCATTAACTAATAAGAGAATTCATACCACAGGGGTGGATCTCTACCATACTAAACTGCAGGGGAAACATAAATGGATAAGTACCTAGATGTCTTACAAAAGTATTTGGTCCTTGTGGAAAGAAGGGGAGTCATGTCAGGAAGAACTGTGGAAAAAGATGGAGACAGGTACGTAAAGTGCTGAGCATAACCTCTGCTCACGCCATGGTTATTATGCATGAGTTACAAGAAAGGACACTCATCAGTCTGTCTACCCTCTGTTTATAATATGACCTGCCCAACTCATAAATAGCTTTAGAGATGAAGTTGTGGCATTAATTAGGGTTGAGGCTCATCCAGAAATTTCTAAGAGGCATTGGAATGCTGAGGCCACTGTAAAGTGAGGGCCTTCTTATGTGACGAGACAAGGGAATGTGTGAGGGAAGGTTGAGAGAAACAACTCACTAGCATGCATCAGCTCACACATTTAAGAGGAGGAACAAAATGCCTCGGGATATACTTTGTAGCAAATAACTTTGCTTTAAATATACAACATTCCAAACATAAGCCCTAAATGCTAGTATTAAATTTACTATTAAGCAAAGATGATAATTTTGAAGGTTTATTGATCTATGATGCAGGTTATCTTAATTTCCCAGCAGCCTCGGAGCTTTGATGTGGATGGAAGCTAAGGAAGGAGCTGCAGGAGGGTGCAGCCAGCCTTGGGTACTTAACTGACAGGGAAGCTGGGCCAGGCAAAAGTCCCAGCTGGGCATTCCTCCCAAGTGATGAAAGCCCTAAGACTGCACTGGAATCCCAGATGACAGAGGAATTCTAGACAAGAATGTCATAGCTGAGATGCTGAGGCCCTACCCTACAGAGGCTAAGGCAGATTATTTCTTTTGACCTGAACCAGGTCATGAGAGTGAACACAGGGAGAGTTGGGAAACAGGCCTGGCTACTGGGATGGAGACAGGAGTTCCTCTCCCAACACACACTGTACCATACCCAAGTCCTGTAGAGTTGAGAGGATGGCTCCAGTGTGAGGACTTCCCATGCTGATTCTCATCAATCTCTTACCTCAATGGTCGGTTGACAGTTCCTAACTCTGAGCCTTCCTTCCAGTGTTTCAGCCAGAGGGAAATAGAGGGAGTAGGAGAGGGCACCCCCTTATATGGGTATGGCTCCCATCTCATTGGCTAGCATCAGTCAAGAGGCAATCACTTGGCAAGAGGGGCAAAGGGGTCTCTCTTGTAAGGATACCAGGGGCCCAACCAAAGCACAGGACTTGTCTTTCTAGCAGGACCACTAATTGCTCTCCAGCCATGCCAGGGGCTCTGTGTTCCATTTTTGTGTTCACAGTGTGATTGACAGGAATGGACTAGCCTCATCACAGGGCACACTCAGCTGTCTGCCATTCCCACTGTGCTTTGCTGTGAGATCTGAACTTGCAGCTGGGGGATATACTTATATTCCCACTGTTCTCAGGATAAACAGTTGTTGATCCAGGGGCTGAAATCCACTTTGCAATCATAGAAGGGAATTTGGCTTCCCCTCCCCTGGAAGTGTTCCTTGGATTCTCAGATGGTGTTCTGATCCCCCAGGCAGAGGCACTCCGTGAGACAAGTGTCATCTACATCACCGATGACCTCACCACCAATGACCTCATCACCAGCAGAAACATCGGTCATTTCTATCATTTAAGTGTGAGTTCACAATCATTGAGTTACAACTACAAATCGGGAATGGCTGCACATGACCTCATCCAAGCTGTGTCAGTAGACAGGACATTAAACCTAGGCAGGCGGCAGCAACCTCCTGTGCCAGTGAGTAGGTGACAGGGGTCCAATCTCAGGGCCTCACACTTGCACAGCAGGTGTTTTACCCACCGAGTCATCTCCCCAGCTCCATGACATACATTTTCTGCATTTATTACTATCTGGCCATCATTACACCCCTGCCTTTCATGAGAGGATCTCCCATTTCCAGGACTCAAAGGAAGAGAAATCTGATTGGCCACCATATAATGCATGTAGCTCACCAGAGAGCCTCATGGTCTCACCATGGTCTCAGTCCAGAGATCTATGGATGTGCGAGAGCCTTGTGTGGAGATAGTAGCAGAGGCAATGCTAATCCTTGAGTTTAGGGGCTCCTCGTACAGGCTCATAAAGTCCCTGATGCCTCAGGCACCTATAGCATAAAACGGAAGCACTCCTGAAAATCAACTGCATGCTATGAGTTTTTGTTTGTTTGTTTTTTTTTTTTTTTGATTTTGTTTTTATTTTTGTTGTTGGTGTTTTTTAATAAAAAAGGATTAGGTTGGAGTTGATGAAATACATTCTTGGTGTGTGTATGATACCATCTGAGTACTGTGCAAAGACTGCATTCTTGGGGAGTTTGTGACAAATGACTTTAAAGAAACTCTTGTGTATGGAGTGTATTCTGTTCAGGGCATTGAGAATGTCACTCGGGAATGCTGTAGGGAGGTGACTTGAACCAGCTGGGAAGAGGGTGTCCTATGCAAATATTGCTATGAGTGTGAGAGACAGCAGATGCTCCTAAAACATCCCTTCCTAGACAGGGAAAGAAGGGAGGGCTGCCTCTCCTATGACATGATCTTTATAAGAGAGGGTCTGCTGTGTGGCTCAGAACACCGTGAGAATGAGTTACTTCACATGTTTGAGAGGAGAGCTGTGCTCAGACTGCTGAGAGTGGAGAGGGGCCAGCAGGTGACTGGAGACTGCATAGACAGCAGGCTGGGTAAAAATTAAACTGTGCAAGGCTTGAAGATGTGGCTTCAAACCCAGTGCAGTGACTTTTTACCTGAGATGTGGGTCTAGACAAGGCTGCGGCAGCCTCCTGTGAAGAATGACAGGATGGACAGCTTTCTTTCTAGCTCCAAGGCTCAGTGACATGTAGGTCCCACTATTCATGTGTTTTCCCGGACAGTCCTGAGCGTCATGTGATTTCTCACCTTCTCCAGTGGTCATTTAGCAATAACACAGCTTGTAGTGTCAACAGGGGTAAAGGTTCTATGGGTGTATAGAGAGTACGAGTTAAAGATACAGCCAAACACCCTAAAATACATAGGTGAGGGGTATGTGTGGAGATCGCCCAGTAGCAAAGTGCTTGGTGTGCCACCATGAGGATCTGAGTTCAAGCCCTAACACCTATGGAAAAGGAAGCATGGTAGCACATACCTACAATCCCAGTGTTGGAGAATCAGAGAGAAGAGGGTTCCTGGGATATTTTGGCCAGCCAACACAGCCACATGCATGTATTCAAAGATCAGTATAATGCCTTGCAACACAAATTATGGTAGAGTGTGATGGGGGAGATGGGAGACAGACAACCATGACCTTTGGCCTTCACACACATGCATGCACACACACACACACACACACACGGACCTGCACACAGATAGATACACAGTCAACATACTTATAGCAGAGTACCTGGCTCACAAGGGACCTGCACCAGGTGTAGGGAAGATCCTGTGATGAGTCCATGTCAGCTAATTAATGTCCTGTTACCAGGGCAATGGATTAAAAAATATTTTTAAGATAATCTGAAAATTAGGATATTTATGTGCAATATCATGAACTTAAAATGTGCTGGCATTCTTAAAAGAAAAATAAAACATCCCAGAGATCAAGAAAAGCGGGGCTTCCTGTCTTTGGGATGTCATGTATTACAACTACTTTAGTTGCAAATGGTAATTAATGAGTAATTAATGAGTGTGGTTTAGCTGACGGTGGGGATTTCTCCATCTGCATCTAGTTATCTGAATCAGAGCTCAGCAGGTCAAGGACACAACCCCGTTGTGTCCATACATCTGCGTGGTGAGGTGGATAAATCATTAAATGAAACACTATGCTACTGCAAAGGTCCAAGTTTAGAGACAGGTCCTAACTCTGGGTCCTAAGATCTTTGAAAAGGGAGGAGAGGAGATGTGGAAGAAGTGCCAGATGTGCTCGCAGAGGCTCTCCCAGATGTGCTTCCCTAGCAGCTAGCCTGGGAAGCGTTGGCTGGGATCAGAGACTTGAATGACAAAACACATGAGGGATCTGTGGCATCTCAACCATGAGGCGAGTGCTAGTGTTTATCCTTTTGTGCGGGAGGACCACAGAGTACTCTTTTGCTAGCAGCAGTGGGCACCTCACAGTTTTACTAGGAGCCTGGAGCTAGAGCATGATGCTGGCTCAGCATGGCACAGAGCTGATCAGGGGCTCACCGGGGTGCCGGCACATGGTGTTATTATAACATTGTAAGGTCAGAAACCAAGTTACTGTTATGTACTAACATGAACTAGTGGTATTAAGGGTCGAGGAGATGGCTCTGTTGGTAAAATGCTTGTAGCACAAGCATGAGAACTCAAATCTGATCTGTAGAACCAACATTAAACAAACAAACAAACAAACAAACCACAGCCCAGGTGTGATAGCATTCACTCTCATAGACCCAGTCCTGTGAGAGGCAGGTGGATCCATGGGACATGTTGGCCAGGTAGCCTAGCCAACAGTGAGCTCATGCCAGTGAGAGACCCAGTCTCAAAAGGCAAGGTGGATAGTCTTGAGGAACAATACCTGTGGTCAACCACTGTCCCTGAACATACACGTACTTCCTCCCCACACAGAGACATGCAACAATAAAATAAAGTAATAAAAAATAAATTATAACAAAGCCCTAGGGCTAAGGCTGGCTACATACTCCTACCAAGCCTGTTCAGGTGCTAAGAAATCTCACTCCCCTCAGTGACCTGAGTGCTTCCCTCCTCTCAGTCCTCTGTCTAGCATGCCTGCTGCTGGAGGTTACAACAGAGTAACTTCGCATCAGCTTCCAGGAGACTCTTTTCCTGTTAATTATCATGTTTGGACTGGCAGGATTTCTCTGGGCCCACTACGAGCATCCTTCTGGTGGTGCCGTCTGGGTAGAGAGAGGGCACGGCTAAGGTTGCAAGCTCCTGACCGTCCGTCGCTGGGCTGCTTGAGCAGGCTCCGCAGTTTTCGGTGTAATGATAGTTTGAGTTACATACAGGATGTAATTACCAACACTTATTTGCAACAGAAGAAGCCCATGTGCTTTCTTTTCCATTAATATGACACTGCCCTTTGTGGAATGCACAAACCACCCTTTCCTCAGAGCTCAGCTGAAACCTTACTCCCCCTTAGGCTCCTCAGCCAGCATCTTCCCCTGGTGTTCCATAGTTCCCACGTCGGCACCATGGTCTGTCTGCTCTCTGTCATCTGCTCTGTGACAAGCTCCTCCGAGGAAGGACGGTTCTCCTACTTTTCCTTCCTCTCTGCAAAACTATCAGTGCTTCTTGTGTGATTCTCACTCTCACTTTATAGCCTGGTGTCCTCTATTAGGAGAGTTCACAGTTGTGGGACTCTGTGAGGGACAGGGCATGCTAAATGCTAAGTGGCTTCCCTGTGATTAACACTCTGGGGAAAAGCCAACAGGAGGAGCACAGCAAAAGGTGGCCAAAGAGTGAGTTGGAAGACATAGCTTGGGGTGAGGGGTGGCTGACCCTCCTGCTATGGAAGCAGTGTAGCATGAGGGCTGCCTTCCCTTGGGGAGAATCTTCTCCCACAGGTGCAGCTCCCTCCCAAAGGAAGGACAGTTAGTGATGTCAATCATATCCCTTGCAAACTGGCCAATCTGAAAATTAGCCTAACTGCCTTCGGGGTGGCAAAGGAGCGAGGCCTGTCTGTTCCATCTGGAAAGCCACAAGAGGAATGGGAATATGTATTCCCTCTTAGTGGTTATTTTAAATGACAATAACTTCAAGATTTGAACACAGCTCTTTCAAACCTTGCCCTAAACTAACAGAGCCATTGGTATTGTTTATGGGTCACTGTGGCATGCTCGTCTATGCAGGATTAGCACCTTGGCATCTTAGTCTCTTACCTGGACTGTGCATCTTTCACTCGCTGGTCCACAGGAGGGAACTCCATGTCCCCCAGCCTGCCACTAGTACTTAACCAGGGATGTCTGTGGACCTGGAGACTAGTGGGTAAGACAACATCTGTCTAGAAGCTTAATTAGGTCAATTCAGGGGGAAAATATCCAAAGGCAGTTCTAGAACTTTCTGAGAAGAGAGCAGCCTTATATGGCTAATAGCTTAGCATGAGTTATAGCCCCAGCAAAGAGAAAACCCTGACACAGGTGATGTTGGCTGCGAAGTGTGCAGGAATGAAGGGAGCAACAACTCAGAAAAGAAAGGTTTGGAGCTGAGACAAGCCTGGGAGCCAGCTTCCCTCAGTGTTTAGGGATTGCTGGCCATTCACTTACTATGCTTGTAGGGTATTAATCTGTTTCTCTCTCTCTCTTGGTCTGTCTCTCTGCCTGCCCCCTGCCTCAGTGTGCATGCACGTGTATGTGTGTGTGTGTGTGTGTGTATGTGTACATGCATGTATGTGAGCATGTGTGTGTGCATGTGTGTGTGAGTATGTGTATGAGTGAGCATATGTTTGTGAGTGTGTGTGAACATGTGTGTAAGCATGCATTTGTGTGAGCATGCATGTGTGTGAGCAGAGGTTGGTGTCAGGTGTCTTCCTGTACTGCTCTCCACCTAAGTTTTGAAGGCAGGTCTCTCCCTGGCCAGCCAGTGAGCTACAGAGATCTTCCTGTCTCTACTCCACCAGTGCTGTAATTATAGGCACACAATGCTGCTCTGGGCTTCCTCACATGGGGCCTGGGGACCTGAACTCAGGCCTTCAGGCTTTCTTGGTAAGCATTTTACTGACTAAGCCATCTCCACAGCCACAAACAATTGCCTGTTTTCTTGTGCATCATAGAGGAAACCTTTCCCCTACATCTGTGTATTTTCTGTAAAAACACATTGGAACCAATGAAAGGCCAAGTCCTCTGTGACCCCTTACTCACAGTGGATTGCAGGCTGCCTCCTTTTCCTAATTTCTGTTTCTATGAATAACCTGTGGAGTTGTGCAACATGCAGATGACACATGGAAATCAGAATTATGACTTTTATGTAGACCACACTGGGTTTTGCCTATAAACTGCCTCCAAACAGCTTGGCAAGGGATATGGCTCTCTATCCCTTTCAGCTACCTGTTGGGTACAACCTGATCCTACAACTCTCCTCATGCCATGCAGGTTTTGAGCAGTACCCAACCTGGAATACTCTCACTGGGGTAAAAGATTTTATATTTCTAAAAATGTAGAAGAAGAAAACATAAGCAAGCTATGGCCAGCACCCCAAGGGCACTGCTTAAAACTGAGCAGTTTATACTTACTGTGAAGAGCACAGCACAGTAAGGCCAGCACAGAGACACAGAAATGATATGGTCCCCAGGCCCCGCTGCTCTGATTCAAACTGACTCAGGGAGAGAAGGAATCTCCGAGGGACTGAAAAGTAGCTGGGAAGCTGGAAACAAACCAGAAGGCAGGGTAATTAGGTGGATAAAACACTGGCTTTGGAGTCACCGGAACGTGGCTGGTTCCGCCATTGACTAATCCATCGGCCTTTGGCGATTCAGGGAACAGCTGTGACTCAGTTTCTTACTGCAAAACAGGACATTATTACTTAACTTCTGATGAAAGGGAAGTGTGCAAAGGTTGTTTTCGAACACTGTCCTGCCCTCTGCTCCTCTGACACTGTCCTGCCCTCTGTACCTCTGTCTGTCTGACAGACCTGCTGGGCTGCTCAGAATTCCTGGCTGTTCCCCCAGCACAAACCTCTTAACTGATGTCTTGATTTTATCGCTTCCTAAAGTGTTCTTTCCACATTGTGTCTTAATTTTTTAACCAAATAAACATATAAATGAATGAGTGAATAAATGAATAAAGCTGGTTCATTTGGCTGATTTTTCCTATAACATTATCATGTTTTTAAAAATAAGTCATACCTCGAATTGACAAAGTAACAATTGTGTGTGTTTATGTGACATGATGTGGTATTTTATGCATATTCACACTGTGGAATGATCAAGTCCAGCCGATGAACACATCTATCACTTTAGCTCCTGAGCATTTCCTTGCTGTGGCGAGTACTTGCAATCCAGTTTCAGTAGTTCTGGAATACAGCCACTAATGCCTCTGTCAGGTAAGGATGGAAACTTAGTCCTCAGTGACATGCTGGCTGCACCTTTGCCCTTTCTCCAACCATTCCACCTCTCCTTCCTCATCAGATCGCCCCAAGATCAGCCCATCTACATAAGCATGTTTGGTGCTTCTTCCAGTCCCATGGCGGACAGAAGCTTCGACCCTATCACCTCCTCTGTCTCTCTGTGTGGCTTCTGCTACAGCTAAACTTAGTTCCCCCTTCAGGCTTTTGATGTGGCGACGAAGTCAATGTCAAAGAGACTTGTCACTTTTGTGATGGTGGCTTAAGACGCACTCCCTATGTTTTTAGGGAATAATGTTTGAATGTGTGTCCCAGGAGGCGTGCTCGGTCTTCACTCTGTCAGAATCTGAAAAGACTGAGTTAGACATGGACATTCGGAAGCCTTCAGAAGGAGGCTGAGTTAAAACCTAGGGAACGTGGAGCACCCAGGAAATTCTGCTACAGGGGCCCTAGCAACACTCCCGAACCTCCGATAGAGTAACTGGCAATTTCAAAAGAAATCTGGAGATTCGGAAACCTTGACTTTTTAAAGTGAGTGTTTCCCAGAAAGGATCATAATGCAAAGCTGTGGAGACAAGTGAATGGATGTGTGTCCACGTCTCACTTGCTTAACACCCAACAGGCCACCACACACCTCTCCAGGGAAGGAATTCGGGGAAGAAAGATAGTGTGTGTTAAAATGACCACAGCCTAGAAGAGCACAACAGAAGCAATGGCGGATGCCCACGTGGTACGTATATCCCAATTCCTGCTTATGAAGCTAAATGGAAGGACGCTAACTTCACACAGCTGCTCCAATATTTGATATTTGATATTTTCTCACACATAATGTACAAAGGATGTGCTCTCTACACACTCAGGCAGAGGTCTTTGTGTGAGTTCATTTCAATCTGCCACTCACTTTACAAAAAGAAGAAAACAAAACCAGTCAGCCCAGACACTTTCCTCAGCTGTCCAGGATCGAGTGTAGGCAGAGCTGGGTAGAGAAAATTATTGTCATTGTCTGGGTTTGGGAATTTAGGGAGAGGAAAATCTCAATATCTGGTCCCTTCTCTCTCTTTTCACCTTTTCAAGTGTGTATTTGTATATGGCATGTTAAAGACCTTGGGCGTGACAATGTGTAACACTTTATTATGTGTGTGTGTGTATCCCACTTTCGTGTATAACAATGTATTGTGTGTGCATCCCAATTTCATGTGTAACACTGCATTATGTGTGTGCATGTTACATTGTATTATATGTGTGAGTATCTACTTTCATTTTTCTTTTCCTCTTTTCTTATCTCTTCTTCACTCTTCTTGCCTCCATCTCCACCTCACTTCTAGTTACCACATGCACCTGAGCACATGCATGCACATGCACATAGATGTGCATGAGTGCACACATACATGCATACACAATGCATGCATACACATACATATATGCTCATAACACAGATACAAACAAATACATACACACAAATAACAAGAACACATGATAGGCATATATATATATACACACACATATAGTACACATACACATGCATGCACACACACACACACACACACACACAAAAGCTGAAAATTGACTTGATTATCTGAGGGTTCTTTACAGTGCTGTGTCTTTTGGACTCTCTTAAAACTAAATCCCACATGGATTATAAAAAGAAGAAGAAAAGGGAAACAAAACAAAACAAAACACAAAGCCCAAGCAAACAACCAAACCTGCACCTGATGCATAAAGTTGACACCAAGAATTTAGACCCCCATTGCTAAGATCATTTGTCATCTCCAGTTTCCTCCCAAAGGAGTGGGATTAAGCCGAGGGTTCTGGCCAACTGGAACTGGCTAGATGTCGTAAGCAAGAAAAAAAAAGCCATATGGATTTGTGAGGAATTGAACCCAAGCTTCATATTAGCCTCTGAGTAAAATGGTTTCTAATCATACTTAATCTTGCTTGGATGTATTCAGGGAATCCTGAAGTACCACCTGCACAGAAATCTCCAGGGCAGTACCCTTGGGATGTGCTGGGTAGGCAAAGCCTGCATTCCCCACTGTGGACTTGGGGTTTGATGTGTAGACAGAATGAGTGCTTTTGAGATGTGCTGGGTAGGCAAAGCCTACAATTCCCCTCTAGACCTGGGGATTGATGTGTAGACAGAATGTTCAATTTTGCAACTGGCTGGGCCAGAAGAGGATTTAATATTACATTCAAAGCGGTACTCAAATTGTCAAGAAACCTTCAGTAAAATAACACTGCAAATCACACTCGGCAAAACCAGCTGGCAGAGTACACATGATGGAATTGAGGAACACAGCAGATGGGGCTCACTGCTGGTAACATGGTTTCAGGGTTCACACACTGGGTGGTTTTTCTATTTACAAGACAGCCAATTTCCACCCTGCCTCTCTGCTTTGGGTTTGACACAAGTCCAAGTCCTCAATCGGACTTCGTCTGAATGTGGTCTAGTTCAGATTAGATTTTGTCACCACTCTTCATGGCAGACAGGAATCCAGCAGCTGGGCAAGGAGGAAGGAGGGAGGGAAAGATGGAGCTATGTCCCGTGAGGTGGAAACACCCAGTCTCAGGTGTGGAGACCACTGCAGCCAGAGGCACACAGTCTAACAGCATCCAGTCTAACAGATCAGTGTCCAGGAAGAGAGCATCTTAGAGTCCTGGAGCATTTGTTCTAGATGAGTGCATGTGTGGTGCAGTACAGCACTGTTATTATGAACTCATGCTGAAAAGGTTCAACAGATAGTAACAAATAAAATGAGCAGATCTCAGAAACTGATGGGCTTCTGCTCTTCAGTGATCTTCATGTAAGTTCAGACAGAAGACTGTCAAACAGGTAAGTCAACAGTAAAACAAACTTGGCCAAACACTAATATTCTGTCAGTGCTGAAATAGTCACACGGCTGCTTCTTTTATTTTAAATGCTACCCATCCACAAACGGAGACATCAGGGAATGAACAATTTTGGATACTTACAATTCATTAGACATTTGTTTTCCATTCATACAAAATCTACTTTTAAGTGTTCAGTAAGAGGTTAAATTTCCCTCCCTCCTTCCCTCTCTTCCTCTTCCTCTGTCTCTGTCTCTCTCTGTGGATGAGTGTTGAGCCCAGGTTAACCTTAAATTCACGATGTAGCTAAGGTGGCTCTAATATTCTGATCCTCCTGTTTCTGCCCTTCCTAAGCACTGGTATCTCAGGTGTGTGCACCACATATCTAAGATATCTTCCAGCAAGACTCTGACTCAAACAAAATAGAAATGGGTAGCAGAAAGAAACACAACCAAACAATAAAGTTACGGGGACAGAGCGTCCCTAGGCAAGAGCAGCTCCATATTTACACACCTGGTATGATGGCATCATGTGGATGTTTATAAATTTAGAAGAAAAAAGACCCGACACGACCCTATTTGTACACTTCAGCTCTCACATAGCCACTGCTGAATAGTCCCCATCACCCTGCAAGTCACCACTTGGTCAAGCGCAAGGAGAGAGCACTGTGGAAGGGCCTGCGGGAGTTCCATTTTTTTCTTTGTTCGAGGTGATTATGTCATCTATGAGAGACCAATGAACTTTCATTGTACTCATGACATTGAATTCTGATCCCAGGAAGCCTTGAGGGAGAGAAGCTCTCATTGGAGAAGAATTCAGAGAAGAAAAAGAGGCAGATCAAACCACACCAATTAGAACTGGAAAGGATGCAGCTGGACACAGAGTGAATGGAGGTCTGTAGGACTCTTGCTGGTCATCTGCCAACTTAGCCCAGGTGTCCATTCATGGTTGGCCAACGTGCTATCACCCTGAAGACAAGGTGTCATCAATACCTGATGCTCTTCATTGGCCATGGTCCAACAATCCAAGATGAAGTTGTAAACACACCTTTCTGGAGACTTTAGCTTAGGTCTCAAGTCAATCCTGACAGGAGATTCTGAGGGGCAAGTGTGGAACAGAGCTCATCTGCATTCTACTTCAAATCCCTAAGTAAGAGATCATAAAGACACTGGGCAAGGAGATGGCTGGGGAAGTAGGTGTCTCAGGCTACACTATGAAGTGATGCAACCAAGTGTGTGTGTGAGTGCACTTGTGTGTGTGTGTATGTATATGTGTGTGTGTGTGTGTTGTTAAGTGTGGCTTTCTGTCCACTAAGATTAAGTACTAGGAAAGTCCTCAGAGGTATACCACAGGCACATGGGCTCTGCTTTTGCTGAAAAGCGGTGACATCTTACTTGGGTCCACACAGAAATAAAAGTAGGGTGAAGCTGGCTTCTCGGCCACCTTTCTGTGGCACCTCTTTTTGGGGCCAGAGTCCCGTCAGTTTTACACATTTGTTAGTCACTAAGAATAGCTTCTGCCTAATAGCTCATCCCCACTTAAGGCTAAAACACAGACAGTGCTAAATCTGCTGTCACCCTGGATTCTAGAAGACCATCCTCACAGGACAGTCTGTCCCCTGGATAGGAACTTCCATCTTTGTTGGGGAGGCTGTAGCCAGAAACAGGTCCCACTGCAAGAACCAAACTCTCCCCTCCCGCCCTCCCATCATGCTGAGAAGACAGTGACAGTCCACAGTCCATCAACTCCCTTTACACAATCAGTACTGAGCCAATGTCCAGCCAGGCCTTCTGCTGTTTGATTTCTCACCCCTGTCCCTCAGTCTCAAGTTCTTTCTCTTTAAGCCTAAAGCTCATGTCAATGCTCAAGGGTGAACTTGGGGTTATCTTTACTCAGCCCTTCTAAAATATATTGAATCTTCTTTGTTTGCTTTTCACTTTCTCCTCTCTTCTATTGGCACATAGGGATGGATGGCAGAGCCCTTGCCTGCTGAGGGCTTCAGGAGGCAGTACTTCAGTTCTAAAACTCCAGGGGTGAAGATTTCTGGTTGTGAAACAATGAATATCAGTCAATATAATAAGTAGGCAGCTAAATGAAGATTCAGAATTAAGGGAGAAAGGGCAAATAGGTATGGATTTGGTGGTCACCAGCATCTTCTGATTCCACTATGGAGAGGCTAAACAGTGAGTGGGGGGCGGGGGGGGGGAGCTGGAGAGACGGCTCAGTGGTTTCAAGCCCATGGAAGTAGTCAAGGGAGAGATGTCCTCTAGCTTCTGTGACACACACACACACCATTTAAAAAGTACCAAAGAAATGGATGAGGTTACCAGCCCTTAAACTTGGGGTTAGAGTTCACCACAACACTGCATTATGGGTGATAAGGAATTCTTGGGCTTCTTTGTGGACTATATTTTACATACAACAGAGAATATACTTGCAAACAGGCATAAACTACATTTCTGAGACCAAATCCTCTTTCTGTGGGGAACTGGCATCAAGGCACAGGGTTCACACAGGTAGAACCCTTGAGCACACTGGAAGAATTTCATTTATTTAAAAATGATCTTAACTACTATTAAAGGATAGGCCATTGTTCTAGAGTGCTTAGAATCAGGTAGACAATCTCCTAAAATCTCAAAACTTGATATCGACCGAGTTTTCTCATTTTCTATAGCTGGTAGCATATGTCAAATTTAGCTTACAGTGTATCTTTCCTCTGCTTAATGAGAAAAAAGAGGGAAAAATAAGAAAAAGATATGTTGATAATAAATTTTAGCTTTCTAAATGACTAGACCTTGTTTGTCTAAAAGTATTACCACATATAGTGAGTTTTAACGGCTAACTCACTGTGAGATTTCATCCTGTCAACTTGACAAGATCCACTCTCTTAGGAGACAAGCCTCTTGGCTTGCTGGTGAGGGATCATCTAGGTTAATTGGCCTGGGGAGGTACTCAGTAACCATGGGCAGCACTATTGTCATGGGCAGGGGCAGGGGTGTCCAGACTAAAGCAGAAGTAATCTGAGCACTAGAATTCACCTCTCTCAGCTGCATGTCTGTGGACATGCCGCGTCCAGCCCCACACCACCCCTACAGATGTGATTCCTCCACCATGATGGCACAGCTGTGATTCCATGCCAAGCTGTAACCTGGAACTGGGAATCAAAATGAATTCTTCTCTTCTTAAGTTGCTTGCATCAGGCATTTTGTAGCAGCAACAAGATGAATTCATAATGCACTAATAACCATCAATTTACTAATTTAATATCAAAGTAGTCAACATTTTTATGGACTTTCAACATTTATATTTCTGGCATTTATGAGAAATAGGCATCAACCAAAAACACTTCAGGGAAAATGGCTTATAAAGGTCAGTGTGTGTCCATGACCAGAGCTACTATCATTTCTAGAAAACAATACCTCAATGAAATGGGCAAAGATTCAACATTCATTACATACATATCTTGCCACATAGAATTTTCTAGAATCTGCTCTAGTGAGTTGTGTTAAAGTCAGCGATTTGTACATTCTGTGGCTGTATTATTTTTTTTTTTCTAAGTCAGCTTCCAGACTTCCGACAACTGAATGTTCGCCAGCACTGAGTCAAATTTTCCTACCTTCTAAATAAGAGTGCTTCTTGATTTCTGTGTATTTCCCCATACAGGGTAGTCTGTGTCACATGTTGGGATCAGAGATTTTAAAAAGGCTCTTGTCTGGGTTCAGCCTATTTTTAGAAGTACTTGTACACCTTTTGATCCAATCTGACCTGATGCCTCCCTTCTTATGCAAGCCCACTATTCCTGAGCCTTGTAACATCCTACCCTGTTAGAGAAGACCTCCTTCTACTGCCCCTTGGCCTCCTTGCCCACTCCAATGGAGGGAGGACAGAGCCTACTCCCTCAAATGAAGATGTTTCCTGGCTCCTATAGGGTACCCTGCACCCCAAGGTCATTTCATATAGATGTTGCCACGTAATTCTTCCCTGCTCCTCATCCTGGACTGCCTTGTGAATATGAGTAGTATACTTATAGCAAGGAAATTAACTCACTGAACAATAGTAGGACATGAAAAATCTGTTTTAGAGTTCTCAGGCTGGTAATTTATCACAGGCTGGATTTGCTTTATAGAGTTTTCAGACTCTGGTAATTTATCACAGGCTAGGTAGTATTGTATATGGGTGACTCCAGGTTCTTATGGGACCTCATTTAGTGATTTAGAGATATAGTGATTTTAGTTAAGTCCTATCAGTCAGTAGTCAGGATCTATTAGCTGGGTATTAGCTCATTAATTTTGTGAGTGTTTTACTTGTTGATTTGGTTATTAAGTCAACTATATATTGAGGTCATTAGAAGCAGCCACTGTAAAATGCTTTACTGATGTGATAAAAAAACAGATACAGGGACTGGGGAGACAGATCGGTACATAAGAACACTTGGTGTGCAGGCCTGAGGATGATTTTGAACCCTTCGCACCCATGCAAAAGCAAGGAATATCCTCAAATCCACTCATAGCTCCAGTGCTGGGGTGTGGGGTGGGATGATGGTGGGGCTTGCTGGCTGGTAGCCTAGCTGTAGACCCAGAGAGTGACCATTTCAAGGGACTGAGGAAAGTGATGGAGGTGGATATGTGACATCCTCCACTGCCTCTATGCAATCTGCACACACATGCATATATACATGTACACACACACACACACACACGCACACACACACACCTCATGTAGGTTCTCTTCAGGGGAAGATGACATAAGAACACAAACTCTGAATTAGAGTAACAATGACATTTAATTATTATGATGATCTATGTGACACACCCAGTGGCACTGATGGCAGGTAGGCTACTGGGGTGGAACCATGTAACTGGGAGAAAGCCGACAGAAATGACCCTAGAACAGAGTAACTTCCCTCCTGTGCAAAAAAAAAAAAAAAAAAAATCAAAGACTGATGGTCAAATAGGCTTTTGTAAGGGGCCAAAGGTATAAAACATCTGTTTAAAAAGAAATATAGATTTAGTTTGCTGGCTTTCAATGTCTGGTAGTCTTAGCTGCTTCTCCTTACTGCCTGACACTGTTGGTATTGCTGAGGTAAAAGGCTGTGATGCTGGTGCTGTTGCTAAGAGGCCTGTGATGCTGGTGTTGTTGCTAAGGTAAAGGGCCTATGATGCTGGTGCTGGTGCTGTTACTAAGGTAAAGGGCATGTGGTGCTGGTGTTGTTGCTAAGGTAAAGGGCCTATGATGCTGGTGCTGGTGCTGTTACTAAGGTAAAGGGCATGTGGTGCTGGTGTTGTTGCTAAGGTAAAGGGCCTATGATGCTGGTGCTGTTACTAAGGTAAAGGGCATGTGATGCTGGTGTTGTTGCTAAGGTAAAGGGCCTATGATGCTGGTGCTGTTACTAAGGTAAAGGGCATGTGATGCTGGTGTTGTTGCTAAGGTAAAGGGCCTATGATGCTGGTGCTGTTACTAAGGTAAAGGGCATGTGGTGCTGGTGTTGTTGCTAAGGTAAAGGGCCTATGATGCTGGTGCTGTTACTAAGGTAAAGGGCCTGTGGTGCTGGTGTTGTTGCTAAGGTAAAGGGCCTATGATGCTGGTGCTGTTACTAAGGTAAAGGGCATGTGATGCTGGTGTTGTTGCTAAGGTAAAGGGCCTATGATGCTGGTGCTGTTACTAAGGTAAAGGGCATGTGATGCTGGTGTTGTTGCTAAGGTAAAGGGCCTATGATGCTGGTGCTGTTACTAAGGTAAAGGGCTGTGATGCTGGTGTTGTTGCTAAGGTAAAGGGCCTATGATGCTGGTGCTGTTACTAAGGTAAAGGGCATGTGATGCTGGTGTTGTTGCTAAGGTAAAGGGCCTATGATGCTGGTGCTGTTACTAAGGTAAAGGGCCTGTGGTGCTGGTGTTGTTGCTAAGGTAAAGGGCCTATGATGCTGGTGTTGTTGCTAAGGTAAAGGGCATGTGATGCTGGTGTTGTTGCTAAGGTAAAGGGCCTATGATGCTGGTGCTGTTGCTAAGGTAAAGGGCATGTGGTGCTGGTGTTGTTGCTAAGAGGCCTGTGATGCTGGTGTTGTTGCTAAGGTAAAGGGCCTATGATGCTGGTGCTGTTGCTAAGGTAAAGGGCCTATGATGCTGGTGCTGTTGCTAAGGTAAAGGGCATGTGATGCTGGTGTTGTTGCTAAGAGGCCTGTGATGCCTGTAGTTTATGATAAGTGGCCTACAGTTGCTTGGTTCACTGGCTTTCTGTGTGTTGTCAGCAATCTTTGTGACATAGCAGAGCTGTTTGCTGGCATTGAGAGCTTTGACCCAACTTTTCATCTCAGGTATGTATATATATATGTGTGTGTGTGTGTGTGTATACATATATATACATGCTTCCTACCTTGGAATTTTTTATACAAAATTCTCTTTTTTTCCAGCAAACAGTGGGAAATGCTTTACTGATGTGATACAAAAACAGATACAGGGACTGGGGAGACAGATTGGTACATAAGAACACTTGGTGTGCAGGCGTCTTTACTGTTTAAATACAGGATTTTCTAACTTAATCCAGTCTAATTGTAAAACTATATTAAAACATTCAAAAGCAGTTATAATTATGGATACCTGACTCTGCAGTATAACCAACCCCAGGAAAAGTGCTAAGTTGGCTCCTTGAACTCTGGCATGAGTCAGCACTTAGCTAAGGGACAGGATTTTAAATCAGCACTGATTCTAAATGACAAAAAATGTCTAAGCAGGTCACTGTCAGCTCAGTCTCGGGGGTCTGTGACTTTTTCAGCTTTGTCAGACAACAAGAGACTGGTTCAGTTATATATTCAACATTCCTTACAAAAAATCTGAGTGTTCCCATTTTAGTGTGGACTAGTATGTGGAGACAAACTGGCACTCACTGGGTATCCAGGGATTTTTGTACAGCTTTCTTTGTTGTAGCTATGGCTAACTTAAGGGGAAAGTGGACCTGAATACTCCAAGAATATCTCGGTTATACTGTAGAGTTCAAGACTCAGAACATAGGGTTTAAATAAGCTCTGACTTCAGAAGAGAAGCCTTTTTAGGGCACACTCAGTGACTTACCAGTTAACTTTTCACTGGAGTTCCAGTAAATGTCAGGTCTTCAGCTGCAGATCCCTCAATCAAGGTGAAGAATTAAAGATAACAGCTTGAGTGTTTGCCTGTGGCAATCACCCTGGGTTTATCACTGTGCAGTTATGGTCACATCAACATGCCTCATCACACAGAGTACCAGCATTGTTTTATATTCTACAAATCCTTTCTCTGTCACACATGAGGAAACTGAGTCCTAGTAGTCTAGGCTGTGTGTCTAAAGGCCCCACCTAGAATGTGGCCAGCTTAGGATACTAAGATAAGCCAGGATGTGCACCTGAGGTGCTGCCCCTATGGAGGGAGCACTGTGCCACAGCAGCCTGAAGAAGCAGAGGCCAGTGTTAAAAGGCCCAAGGCTGAACTTCACATGAGAAACTCAGTCTATTTAATAAACTCCAACATGTCACTTCCTATCCAGGGTTACTAACATGCAAAATACTAGGCAGTTCCACTCACATGGGGTTGGGGGTCTTTTCCACCCAAGAATGGTAGTGTCAGATTTGTAATTTGAAAGTAGTTGTACCTGTCAAAAAGGCCAAAGTGATCAGCTTGCTTCCAGTCTTTCATGAGACTCTGTGGGGTTCACATCTCTTAAGTGATCGGCTTGCTTCCAGTCTTTCATGAGACTCTGTGGGGTTCACATCTCTTAAGTGATCGGCTTGCTTCCAGTCTTTCATGAGACTCTGTGGGGTTCACATCTCTAAGATGGAGGCTTACCTTTGCAGTAGGAAGTGCCTGTTTATCTCATTTTCCTGGTGCTTGCCACCTGAGGTGGTCTAGGCTCTTTTGATAACCAAACAAAAACCACAATGCATTTAGTTGGAAATATACCTTACGTACCACCCAACACCATTAGCTAGTTGAGCTTAAATAATTGCTATACACACGACTTCACAAATGGACTTCCAGGCATCTTTAAGGACACCGCATGGAAAAGGCATAGCAAAAATCCCAAGTGGAGTAGCATGGGACCTGGTCAGTGTTCCTCAGTCTTCATATGCTGACAGATCTAACTCATTCTAAGAGAACACCTACCTTGTATAGACAACAAAGCTGGAACCCCAATCAGAAAAAGACACAGCCTCTTGTGGTAGTTGGGTAAGGCAGACTCAAGACTAGATACTCTCTCTGGACCTCAGCAACAGTGACCTATACCCCACACTAACCTAAGGCCAAACTGAGTGATGTGTGATGCTCCCTGACATTTAATTTGGAAAGAAAGTGTCAAGTGAACTTAAATACTGGGCCCAGACCTACTGGCTTCTGTCTGAATTCAAAACTCTCCTCACTTTTCCCACTTAGCAGCAAGTCAGGCTAATGGCTTGCTTACTCTGAATTCTACTTAAGTTTCTATGATAACTAAGGAGTTGTGAGATTCTTGGTAAATACTGTCATTATTTAAGGGGGAGTGTTCACAAAACACAATCATTTATGGTTTGAGAAAGAAACTTTTTTTTTTTAAAAAAAGAAACAGTATTTTTTAAAGATTTAATAAACTGTAGCCTAGCATGGTGGAACATGCCTTTCCCAGCACACAGGAGACAAAGGCATGTGGATAACTCTGATTTTGAAGCAGGACTATACAGTGAGGCCCCAACCTTTAAAAAACAAAAACAGAAACAAAAACATGACAATTAAGCAACTTTTTGGAGTTCCTTTTATTATACTGAGAAATCCCAGAAAAATACAAAGCCCCAGGAAGCAGAAGCACTGCAGGACGTGAGCACAACATCCCGTGGGTCCAAACTACTCATGATTTCATGCTGGAGCACACTGCTCATGAATTATGAACACCCTGATTTATCCCTTATGTCTGGTATTTGATTAAATAGATGTGTAGATTTCTGTAATGATTTTTACCAGATATTAGATTATGAAACATGATCTCGAGCCTTTGAAGAACGGCAGGAAGCAAGCCTGGGCCACACATTCCAGTTCACCCAGGGCAGCTGCTCTAAACCTGGCCAGCTAGTGGTGTTCACTTTTGGTAAATCTATGGAAACATATGGGGTCACGTGTGGGGAAGTGGTCAGGTTAGTCAGAACAATGGCCATGCCAATGTGTCTGCCCACTCTACTTAGAATCAAGTAAATGCATGGCTACACAGAGGTTGCTCCCTACACATCACCTTGAGGTAGTCACAAGGTAATCCTTTACCAAATACAGTGCCATCAGGTCACCGGAAGCTGTATATGCTTACCTGAAGCACTCTGGATAACACACCAATATTCCATGACTTTGGGTCATAGGCACTCTTCTATCGCTACACATGATAAAATAGCAGAGAGTTAGATCCGTTGATGGGTCTGTAGAAACTGCTGTGGCTCATTCTGAAACTGGAAAGCACTTTCCAGGTTTAAACAGAAAACAAGAGCACTTGTCTAAGTCACAGTATCTAACTTAGAAGTCTAGTGACTGACACAATGGCCAGGGCAAGGCAGCCCATCACGTTCCCTTTATTCAATGCCACCAGGCTCTACGGCCATTAGAGCACTCGCTGCTTCTGGGCGCAGGAGACAAAAAGCTTCAGAGTGGGCAGGCTTAACAACCGATGGATCTGCTGTGTCTCTACTCAATGTCAACAGGCTCTGTAGCTATTAGAGCACTCAGCTGCTTCTGGGCGCAGGAGAGGAACAGCTCCAGGCTGGACAGGCTACGCTGGCGGGTGACTTGATCGAGCTGTTGATTGTTTAGAAAGGAGAGAGAGAGAAAAAAAAAAAAAAAAAACATCAGTTGAGAAGATTCCAGTAGGAAACCAGGAAAAAACGCTAGGAGCTTTCTGGTAGAAAGGACTTGAAGCCCAGTGGGATTTCCGACCGTCTGCCTGTATCATCAAGGTTGTTCACCTGTAATCCTGGATTACAGGGTGACATTGTACTCTCACGGCTGACTGTGGTTTGCAGTTACTGGAGAAGTTGTATGTAGAAAATCAGAATGCCTTTTAGAAAATATGAGTACAAACATGCTGGTCCTTAAAGACTAGAACAAACATCCTCAAAGATCCTACGGATACCAAAGATGCACAGGACACAAAGATTAGCCAATGCCATCATCACACTTCAATTCAGCACACTGCTGGGGGTAGAGAGGACTACGTAAAATAACTGGGGCAGGGAGCTGGAGGTGGCTGGAGCAGGGAGGGGGCTGGAGGGGCAGAGGGGTTGGAGGGGGGAGGGGCAGCTTGCCATTAGGGTTAAGGGCAGTGCTGCCTTTGCAGAGGACTACAGTTTGGTCCCCAGTACCCACATATAGACTTACAGCTACTTTAACTCCTCTTCTGGGGACCTGATGCCCTCCCTGGATTCAGGAATGTATACACACACACTTGCCTCTATCACACAGACACTAACGTAAGTAACAATAAAATCGATCTTTAAGAAATATTCGATAATGTTGAAACCTGTGCGATCTATTCCCCCTGCTGAGAAATTTTAAGTTAGGGTTACAGTGACAAAAATGAGGTTCAGCAAAGACGGAACGTACTCTAAGTTATCTGCTGAGAGCGTTCTGCATGATGAAGATGATGTTACTAATGGTGCATAAAGGAACATGCTAATAGTGAGAAAGAAGCCCAGGCCTGCAATGGGAGTCTTCAAGAGAGATCTGTGGAGTTTTATTTTATACATAAACCTGTCTTACACCCTACCTATAAGCACCTCTGCATCCAAGTAAGAATTCTCTATTAAACTATACTTCAATAACCCACTGGAATTCAGGATCATTAACCAGAATACAAAACTTTCAAAAGAGTCGAATGACAAAGCATGAAATCTAACAAAACAGTTGTGTAAAGGAACTGGGCTGGACAAGACTCTCTTCAATTCTGAGATTTCCATGAATGTACAGCAGAGGTCCTGCTGGCCTTCCTCCCTCAACCTTTCTTCTTTTTTCTTTGTCATGTGATGCCTCTGGGTAGATATAAAAACAAAGTTGTTGTACTCACAGGATAACACATAGGACACCCTTGATCCCAGGTGAACGGACCCTTGTACCTTGAGGATGACTGCTCTTAGCTTCTAGAATTAGGTACAGTAAATTCCAAGAGCGACAGGAGGTCCAGCCACATCCACAAGATGGGATATTACAAAGCTGTTTTAGGACGTACAAGGCATATTCTCTCCTCTCTCCCCCTCTCCCCCTCTTCTCCTCTCCCCCTCTCCTCCTCTCTCCCTCTCCTCTCCTCTCCTCTCCTCTCCTCTCCTCTCCTCTCCTCTCCTCTCCTCTCCTCTCCTCTCCCCTCCCCCTCCTTCCCCTCTCCCTCTCCCTCTCTCCCTCTCTTTCTCCCCCCTCTGTCTCTATTTTATTGTCTCTAAAGCAATAAGGAAATTTAAAATCCAAGTGTATACTATTCAGATGAGAAAATGTTCATAACAACCTGGACAGATTTAGCTTGTGGAACTTCTATGGTATATAAGCTGTTTAAGTTTTAACAGGTGTGACAAAACTGCTTTCCAGAGTAAGTGTACCAGGTCACCAGTGCCAAGCATGAGGGACTGTCCTTACTCTGCTTTTTAAAGCAACTACATAGTTCCCACTGTATATTTACACTTTGACACATTTATTAGATATTCTAGGACAATACACAGGCTCACATATGGTGGGTTTCCTTGACTGATTGATATGGGATCACTGTAGGTGGTGCTACCTGTGAGCAGACAGTCCTGGGCTCTGGAAGAGCAGGCTGAGTAAGCCATGAAGAGCAAGCCAATAAGCAGCATTCCTCTATGACCTCTACATTGGTTCCTGTTCCAGGTTCTTCACCTCCCTCAGTAATGGCCTATGGAGAAGCTCTAATCTGAAATAAATCTTTCCCTTCCCAACCTGCCTTCACTATATATTGTTTTATCTACAGCAACAGAGACCCTAACAAAGACACACAGAGTCCAGCTTGTCACAAATGCTTAGGCCACTGACTACTATCTGCAAGGTGACCTGTGAACTCTCTGCACATGTGTAGACAACTGTCTTAACAGTTCTCCAGTGTCCACTGCTCTCCTGGCCTCACTTGTCTCCACACTGAGTCACACTATCTTACTACAGTCTTACAATAAAGTAATCCATCGCATATGGTCATCTTAAAAGAGGATCAGTAGACATGTGTAACAATGGTAACATTTAGAAGAGACCAGATGGAGTCTTAACTTTTTCAGAAAGCACAAAACAGCAAAACTCAGAAGTATATTTCTCAGATAAAAACACAGCCAGAAAACCCTTCCTTTCCTTTTCAGGTGGAGGTAGTTTTGGAGGTAGCTTCATGGGTGTTCGATTGACTCTGTGTTAGCCTGAAAACAAAAAATGCACAATGCACTAAGGCACATGCTGCCATCCCAGCACTGGAAAGGGTGAAGCAGGGGCTTCAGGAACTCAATGACGGCTTCATCTCTGTAATGAGTCTGAAGCATCTGGGGCTGGAAGACTCTGCCTCAAAAACCAAAAACAACAAAACAAGAAAATAAAGCCTTCCAGAAAAACCTAAAGCTCAACCAGGAGCTCCATTTAAAACACAACTGATGTCCCTTCTTAGGTGTCGATAGAAGTCAAGTATTAGCATCTGAGGAGTAAGAAACTCACAGTGCTTAAACTACACCCATGGGTCCAAGCCTCCACAGCTGTGACTGTGTCCTTGTTTAGGAAGAAGGTCTTTACATATGATGAGTCAATACAGGATAACTGTGGGCCCTAAACGTAACCACCAATGCCTCTGTAAGACACACCGAGACTTTCATAAATTCATTGTTTTTCATAGCTGAGTAGTACTCCATTGTGTAAATGTACCACATTTTCTGTGTCCATCCCTCTGTTGAGAGACATCTGGGTTCTTTCCAGCTTCTGGCTATTATAAACAAGGTTGCTATGAACATAGTGGAGCATGTGTCCTTATTAGCCACCAAACGCAGACACTATTGCATACGCCAGCAAGATTTTGCTTAAAGGACCCTGATATAGCTGTCTCCTGTGAGGCTTTGCCAGTGCCTGGCAAATACAGAAGTGGATGCTCATAGTCATCTATTGGATGGAACTCAGGGCCTGTAGGAGGCTAGAGAAAGTACCCAAGAACTGAAGGGGTCTGCAACCCTATAGGTAGAACAACAATATGAACTAACCAGTACCCCCAGAGCTTGTGTTTCTAGCTGCATATGTAGCAGAAGATGGCTTAGGTGGCCATCAGTGAGAAGAGAGGCCCCTTGGTCTAGCAAACTTTATATGCCCCAGTACAGGTGAAAGCCAGGGCCAAGAAGTGGGAGTGAGTGGGTAGGGGAGCAGGGTGGGGGGAGGGTATAGGGGAATTTTGGAATAGCATTTGAAATGTAAATGAAGAAAATATCTAAAAAAAAAAAAAAGACACCAAGACAGCATAGAGGGGCTATCAAAGACTGGAGATGGGAGAAGACACATGGCAAGGATTGGAAGCTGTCACCAGAGACAGAGACCAGGACTGGAGTGTACTCTGGTGTCCACAGGGAGAACCAGGTTGTGACATCTGGGCTTGGAGTGTCATGCCTCCAGTAGTGGATGAGAATGTGTCTATTTTGTTTCAAGTCTGTTGTAAACTGATTTAGTGCCTTAAACAGCTCTGGCAAGGCATGATAGCTTCTCACCTGTGTCCCATGGGAGCCTCTGTGTCATGACAGCTTCTCTTCTGTGTCCTATGGGAGCCTCTGTGCCATGACAGCTTCTCATGCCTGTACCATGGGAGCCTCTGTGTCATGACAGCTTCTCACCTGTGTCCCATGGGAGTCTCTGTGTCATGACAGCTTCTCACTTGTGTCCCATGGGAGCCTCTGTGTCATGACAGCTTCTCACCTGTGTCCCATGGGAGTCTCTGTGTCATGACAGCTTCTCACCTGTGTCCCATGGGAGCCTCTGTGTCATGACAGCTTCTCTTCTATGTCCTATGGGAGCCTCTGTGTCATGACAGCTTCTCACCTGTGTCCCATGGGAGTCTCTGTGTCACGACAGCTTCTCACCTGTGTCCCATGGGAGCCTCTGTGTCATGGAAGCTTCTCATCCCTGTCCCATGGGAGCCTCTGTGTCATGACAGCTTCTCTTCTATGTCCTATGGGAGCCTCTGTGTCATGACAGCTTCTCACCTGTGTCCCATGGGAGTCTCTGTGTCACGACAGCTTCTCACCTGTGTCCCATGGGAGCCTCTGTGTCATGGAAGCTTCTCATCCCTGTCCCATGGGAGCCTCTGTGTCATGACAGCTTCTCTTCTGTGTCCCATGGGAGCCTCTGTGTCATGACAGCTTCTCTTCTGTGTCCTATGGGAGCCTCTGTGTCATGACAGCTTCTCACCTGTGTCCCATGGGAGCCTCTGTGTCATGGCAGCTTCTCTTCTGTGTCCCATGGGAGCCTCTGTGTCATGACAGCTTCTCACTGGTGCCCCATGGGAGCCTCTGTGTCACGACAGCTTCTCGTCTCTGTCCTATGGGAACCTCTGTGTCATGGCAGCTTCTCATCCCTATCCCATGGGAACCTCTGTGTCATGACAGCTTCTCTTCTGTGTCCCATGGGAGCCTCTGTGTCACGACAGCTTCTTACTCTGTGATGTGTGCAGTTTTGTGCAGTAACATATTCTGTTCTCACCAAAGGGCTTTCTGTTGAGTATATGAAATGCACAATTCTAAAGGATGCCAGTGCATTTTTATTACTTTGGTACTAACATACAAATTCACAGGGCTTCACTATCGCATTTTCAAATGTACTTTGTTGATCCTCCTGTAACCTTCCACCCTTGGCTGCTCCAACATTCATGGTATATGTGTTTCATTGCCCGCCTCCCTTCCTTTCAAGTTCTTCATCCCCCTCTTGTGGTTCCTGCTCTGGCTTTATGGCCTATCCCCACTGTCCCAGCCACACACAGACACATCTGAACATTGACTGTGAGGATGAGCACATGACAGAGAAGATGTGGTGCTTCCCTTTCTCAGCCTGAGCTCCTCTGCTTCTGATAATAACTTCCAGACCAACCCGTTTATCCTGCAAGCTTCACTTTTCTTTATGGCTGAATAAAATTCTATTGCCCATACACACTACAGTTCTTCATTATCCATCTGTCAACATGTCTATTTCTCTGTTGTTGCTATGAATGGAGGGGAAATAAAGAGGGAAGTACAAACATTTCTGTAGGGGACACAGAATCCTTCAGGGTGTCCCCACATGTGATGTAGCTCGGCCATGTGATGTGATAGTTACTTTAAAGATTTTTTTTTCCTCTGAAACTTCCACCAATCATGTGGAGCAGGAGCTTAGACAGGGTTTCTATTGCTATGGTGCTTACCAGGACCAAAGGCCACTTAGGGATGAAAGGGTTAATTTCATATTTTAATTACAGGTAATAGTCCATCATCAGGAAAGTCAAGGCAGGAACCTGGAAGCAGGAACTAAAGCAGAGGCCGCAGGGAGACCTGCTAACTGGCTTGTTCCTCATGGTTTGCTTAGCCTCACGGTTTACCATCCTAGGTCACCTGCATAGGTCATGGTACCTAGTGGGCTGGGTCCTTCAACAATCGTAAGACAAGTAAATGCCCCACATGCTTGCCCACAGGCCAGTCTGGTGAGAAAATTTTCTCAGCTGAGAGTCCCCCTTTCCAAATGCCTAGCTTGTGTCAATGACACTGACTAAAAATGAACCGGCGTCAGAAGCCCCTGAATGACGAGGATACAGGTAATAGTTCCCTGACTTTTTAAACTTTGTAATCATGGATATATAAAACAAAATTTGAAATATATCCTACCATATTATTTCTTCTAAAAGTTTGTCTAGACCCTAATCAAACAAATTGCAAACACATGGGGGACAGTGGTTGATTGCTCCAGTGCTTGTACAGTTTTGGAGCTTTAATGGTTAGACTGAACTGCTCAATCTGAATTTCCCACATCACAGTGTGCAGTTAAGAGTCTAGGCTTGCATTCTTGATAGTCCTCTGTATTAAAAAGGCAAAACCCCAGTTCTTAAAGGGATATTTCAATGCATTGGAATCTGGCTGTTGTGGATCAACGAAGAGTCCTCCATGTTTGTTTCTGGTAAGATAGGTTCTGTAGATGCTCACTTCTACCGTACCTGCTCTATGCCCAGAGGGACATGGGAAGGCTCTGGATGATAATACAACACCCTGTCCTGACTTAAGACCACTACCAACTTCCAGATGCAGTGTGCACGCACGCGCACACACAACACACACACACACACACACACACACACACACACGACCCTGGACTTTCTCTGAGCCATCTGTCAGGTTCTTACACTGTGGTGCTTGGACGCTTCCGAATGGGCACTGCCACTTTCCCTGTGCTGTCCTGTTTCTTTATGTTGTGTGTCCACACAGCACAGCTGAAGAACAGTCACAGTGGCCTGTCTGGTAGCTTTACCAGGGCTCCCTGCATTACATTGTTATGCACATGCTTGCTTTAAGTAGTTTCTCTATTAAAAGGACTTTTCTATTTTTAGATAAATAAGTCTGATGTGAGAGTCCTCACTGTATAAAAAGCTAAAGGTCAGACGCAGAGTCCCTCTCTGGGAACACATCTGTGGCATTATTATAACCATGTTGACAGAGACGTTTTGGATCAACTTTAGGGAAATTAGTGTCACATAAAATAAATGTTTAGAATAAATCAGACTTGAAGGACTCAACAGTCTGGGCAGTGGTTTGACCTGAGGCAATGTCAGTTGCCTTAACCTTGAACTTGAGAGCTTGCGGGTCTGGCCTCTTCATCAGAACATTCACTCCATGATGACCGCCAGCTCAGAGTACGTCTCCAATGCATCTCAGAAGTCACCACAAAAAGACGTCGTGTAACTTTCCCATGTTCCAGATGGGCTACAGATGCTCATCGAGAGTAAATGAAAAGTGGTACGGATGAGGCATGAGCCACAACTGAAGGACTGTTGCTGTGTTTTAAGATGTCTTACGGTAAGAACTTCTCTGTTCTTGAACCGTCTTAAGTAAGTTCTTTTATGTAAGCAGCTCTGCCTTCTCATCTCAAACTACCACAGATCCCACAGAGAATGTAAGCATTCACTTTTGTTCTTCACTAAAGCGACAATACACACTGTTGTATGCACACACCTCAGCACATGATCCTGCTCAACTTCGCAGGCTCAGTAGCAGTGCTTGGCCAGGAAACAGCAACCTAAAGTAGACATGGAGTTGGCAGGGGCTTCCTGTGCTGTCAGGAGCATGACTCCTGAGGAGAGAGAGGCTCAGGAAATCTAAAGGGAGAGGCCTGGTTCCAGCAGTCCTAGCTCTGCCAGTGGCAACTTCAGCACAACCAGAAAATAAGACCCTCAATTTAGAGTTTACAGAGACGGAGAGCTAACTACTGCTTCCCAGAGTGTCTGTGGCTCGATAATCTGGACGCTGTCACTTGGGGTTTTAAGGAACTGATCCCTTGGACACTGATTTCCAGACTGTCTGAGAAGCTATATGGCTTACTGACATGCATGTGTGAGGAGCAGGACACTGCTTCCTAAGGTACCTCTGCCTTGGGAGCCTGCCCGTAAGCCATGATTTTATTCTCCTGGCAACTGTGTATGTGTGGCAATTGGGCTTTGAAAGGTTATGACTTGCCCAAATGGAAGAGCGGGCAGACTTAACACCAGGTGTGTGATACCCAAACCTCTCCTCCAACCAGAGCATGCATGGCTTCTCAGATAAGAGCTTCAGTTATGACTGGGGGCCTTGGCACAGGGTCTATTTTGCTATAAATACACAGAGGTCCTTTATGTTGCATTACCCAAATGCAAAAGCCTGTCAAGGTGCCAAAAAACCTGGCAGAGGCAGCCATCAAACAACGCAATCTTCGTCCCTCCACAGAGATTCAGTAAATTTCAGAAACTAATACACAAAAGGATCCCTCAAAACACACCAAAAGCATTTAAAGGAAATTCAGCTTATTGAATATGTCATGAAAAGAAACACTTCCTTTAACAACCTGGAAATGTCTGCAGCTATACAGCAAAAGTGTAAAACTCCCTTCTGTTCCTAATGAAACAAAGGCTTTCAAGCTGACTGACACCCACCATGCAGTGCACAGCCCCCTAAGCCTAGGTGACCTCTGTTCACTCACTTCTGCATTTCCAACTAGTAAAGTAGTTGGTCCGTCCAAGACCAGCATGTGCTGGGGTGCGTATTTCGTTAGGGATCCTCATGACTTAGTACCTAAAATGGAACCCATGACATTTTATTAAAGCACCATTTAATCAAATGAAACTTACTGTGAATATATTTTTTTTCCTTTGAAACCTTCTCCATCTTCATGGGTTTTATACTGTATACATGATCATGGAAATCTGATCACTGTAAACTATACCAACTGCCTGGCACATTTTAAGCAGGTTTATGCTCTCAAGGAAATGGAGGGAGGAAGATTTCCCTGTTGTCCCTTCTGAGAATCACTGCTGCCTCCCAGCTGGATCTGGGAATGGAGGAAGCAGTAAGTTCCTTCCTCCCAGTACAAATGAAGGAGGTTTTGCTTTCACTCCAAGCTAAACTCAGAAGATACTAAAAAAGCAGAAATAACAACAGGGACAGAATCTGCTCAGACAGGGTTTACGGTGACGCGTGCTTGCCACCTCTTCACCTACACTGGAAATCTGGGGGGCAGTGCACACACCTTCAGGTCACTGTTGGTCCTACTGTGATTTCTATGCTCTGATAAACACCATGCCCAACAGTAACCTGTGGAGAAAAGGTCTTGCTACAGCTTACAGCTGTATTCTACCATGAAGGTGAATCATGGAAGGAACTTGAGGCAGGGAACCTAGAGTCAGAACTGAAGCAGAGGCTGTGGAGAGGTGCTGCTTACTGGATTGCTCCTCGTGGCTTGTACAGTTTGCTTTCTTATACAACCCAGGCCCACTTGCCCAGGGGCAGCACCCTCCACAGTGAGCTGGGCCTTCCTACAATCATTAATAAAGAAAACGCTCCTAAAGACTTGCCTACAGCAAATCTAATAGAGGCACCTTCTCAACTTTGGCTCCTTTCCCCAAATAGCTCTAGCTTGTGTTGAGTTCACAAAAACCTCCCACCCACATGGCTTCTGGGGTTAGTAGGTAGAAAGTAAAGAAAAGTCACTGGGATGGAGCTCCAAGATAGAGCCTTATAGGGGACAGGTATCTGTTCTTTGCTATTTATGTTCTTGTGTTTTTCATCACCCCACTTCAAAGATGTACCTGCTGGAGAATGAGCTGGCAGTGCTGCATGAATGAGGCAGTTAGATGTTATGAATAAGGTGGGCACAAACAATAAGGGTATTAAGTCCCAAGGACCCTGTCTACAGAGAGTACCTAGACCCAAGTGACCTGGCCAGAGAGAATACCTAGACACAAGTGTCCTGGCCAGAGAGAGCACCCAGACCCAAGCACCATTACCAGATAGAGTACCTAGACCCAAGCACCCTGGTCAGCAAGAGTACCTAGACCCAAACACCCTGGCCAAAGAGAGTTACCGAGCCCCAGTGGCTCCAAGCTGTCAAACCCTACTTGGCCCTTGTGTTCATCTGGACTTCAGACTTCCAAATGTCCTTAAACTGCTGCTGATTTACTTTAATTTTAAAAAAGATTTTAGTCATAGGCCTATTTGAGTGTTTGTTTGTGTAAATGTACATGTGCATGTGTGTGTAGTTAAAAGCATCGGTGAGCTACCCGATGAGGGTGCTCATGGCAGAACAGCAGGTGACTGTAGAATCTGAACCACCTCACCAGCCTTAAAAACTCAGCTTTTAGATCATGAACAAGAATGGGGGAACAAGCTCAACATGTTAAATGGACAAGACTGGAGTTTTTGTTGAGCTGGAAACTTTAACTTAGGGGTTGAACAAGCAATCATTAGAACATAATTTCTGATAATAATTTAGGAGTCTACAAAGGGAGCTAGGTGTGGTATCACATGCGTGTAGTGTCAGGACTTGACAGGCTAGTGCATCTGTGCGTACAAGTTTATTCTCCAAGTTAATTAAGGGGACAGAGCAAAGATAGGAAAACTTTCCTTCTGTCTTAATGTAAATGCATGACATCAGGCAGGGACTGGAAGGGGCAGGTCAACTGAAGGGCATGTGGTAAGTCACCTGCAGACCCTTGCCTCACAGAAATTCCATTACATCACTCTCTCAGTGACCTGTCCATCTTTACTGTACAGCTGTCACTGTGCTTAGATGCAGACTAACAATGGTCTTGGCAATACATGCCCAGATTCCTTTGATTGAAAAACATATTAAAGTTCTTGAGAAATGCCAATACACAGAACAGGGCCCTCTACAAGTAAAATCTGTTCAAGGTACACATGGCAAACTGCCAGTCAGATCTGAGTGACTGGAAGTCCTATCTACTCTCTTATGAAGGTCGAACATAAGAAGCTCTAACAAGTTCCCATTTCACAGCTCTTTTACTTCTTCAAAGAAAGCACAAAAGTATATTTGCAGAGGGCATGTTTCAGAATTCAAACCTTACAAATACATAGAAAGGGCCTTAGATAAAGTAAGGGTCAGTAGGGTTAGGTATAAAAGAAATGGGGTGAGGCAAGGGTAATGTCTGGGGACATTACTACTACCATGACTCATTGCTCATCTGGGAGAGTGCTTGCTACAGCCCTTTCTTTAAATGTAGGATAAAAGGCAAGGTGACTAAAGTCCAGCAGTTCAAAGTTTAGTCTGAAAGGCACCAGTATGATGCTCATTCTGCCAAGAGTCCTGAACTGAGGAGGAGACACATTTGGAGCTTGCTCAGGGGAAGGGCGTGATTTCCAAGAGTATAAAGAATTGTTTCTGCATCCTGCTAGGAGGAAATGAAATCACAAGTGGCAAGGTGTCAGACCAGCTACATCCCAGAAATGCCAGGGTGATAGACGGGCTACATCCCAGAAGTGCCACAGTGACAGACCAGTGACATGCCAGAGCCACCAGCAGCTGGCTGGCACTTCTGTGCTTGCAGGACTGACTCTATCACTGTCTCAAGATCACTCCACAAGGCTTCCTGCATAGACAATGCCAGTAACCTGCCATAGTTGTTAATTTAAAATTCTTCATAAGGGTTGTACAACTTCAGCTTCACTGACAGTTTTCAGGGGAAGATACCTGCAATCCTAGCACCTGGGAGGCTGAAGCAGGGGTATAAGTTAAATCCAAGGCCAGCCCAGGCTACAGAGTGAAACCCTATCTCAAAAGTCAAAGCAAAACAGAACAGAGTCCTTGTCTGGGAACCAGCAAAGTCTGGGCTCATACTTCCATACAGCAGAAGTAACAGTAACAGCAGTGGGAAGTGATCTTTCCAAAGGAATTCATTAAGTTCTGTAAAATGAATGAATAATATAGCAAAAGACTATCTGCTCCCAAATACATGATGATTCGAAGGGCTTGGTATGAGTGCTCTACAATTTCTGCTACCCTTCCAGAGGGCCAGAATTCAGTTCCCAGCATCCACATGGTGGCTCACAACATCCTGTAATTCCGGTTCCAGGGGTATCCAATGCCCTCTTTTGGTCTCTGTGGACACTGTAAGTAATACACACACACACACACACACACACACACACACACACACACCACATAAAATCAATTCATGTTTTTAAGGTATGTGAAAACATTTACATAAAAATTAATCAGAAAATATCTCTAAGCACTCCTTAGTGACAAAGACTACAAAGGACTTTGGATGTCAAGATCAAACAGTAAAGCTAGGGGAGAGGCTAAAGAAACACCTTAACACAGCTCAAAATAAATAAACAAATCCATCCCTGAAAGGCAGTGTTCTTAAATCTGTGCCACACGGAGGCAAGAAGTTGGGAATACAGTGAATATTTAGGGTCATTACAATGCCTGATTATTCTGAACATGTACTTCTAAACAACACGTGCCTCAAGCTAACCTTTGGTAATAAAAGTACAGTTGAAAGATATTTATCAAGTAAGATATCAGAACTATAGCTACAAATGACAAAGGATGACTAACTACCAAAACTGCTTGATAACAAACTCTACAAAATGTTTTGAACTATTCAAAAAACAGTATGTATTTTATAGGCAACCATGGCACACATAGGAAATGAACAAATTTACTTAGTAAAAACAAAAGTATTTGGTTTACAGACAGAACTGCTTGTACAAATTGTAACAAAGTGAGAGGAAGCCCATGGAAATATTTTACCAGAACACTGTGGGCAAGGTAGTGGCTTGGTTATAACTGAAACATGCTTTATGAATATGAAAGAAATTTTATAGATGTAATTCCCAGATAAAATACAGGGCTTGGGTCACCATCAGTAACTGCCAATGCCCAAATCCCACATGTGGCAGAGGATCCATAACCATAGGTATTAATAAAGATCTGTAGAAAGAGCAATGTTGCTCATGAATGTGCTCTGAGAGATTCTCCAAAGGATGCGACTTCGTGTCCACAGTGCTTCTGACAGGACTATAACCTTCATTCTTCTGGGTTTCTTATCTACAGCTTGCCATCATCAACTTAAAACCATGCTAATAATTACTTTTGAAGAGACATAATGTTTACGTTGTTCCATCTCTTTAGGAACTTCCACAAGTGTCCTCCAGGCCTCCTTTCAGGTCTGATACTCCATCTTAGCCATAAAACTCCAGGGGATGATTGTATCTTACATCTCAAACATGAATATGAACATTTTAATTAAAAATAACTGCTGCAGTCATAAATCTATCCATTCTTTCTAGGGATTAAAATGATATGTGAGTTCCTTCAACATAGACTTAGATATTAATTAAAGGTTGCTCAATTATTTAATCCATATTTTGACACATTTACAGTATTTGATAAACTATTCATATCTCCAAAGTAATTTTCTCCTTTTTCTTTTCTGCATCCACTCATTGCTGTTTATCTCTTGCTCAACTTCTTTGCTGTCCTGTGTCTGCCTGGATGTCTTTCAAGGCTCCCCTCAGAACCTCTTTGTGCTTGGCATGCCCTGTGTCTGGGATGCTCTACTAGACTTGACCATTCTCTGCTCACAGCTCCTCCTACATGTTGGCTCTGTTCATTTGGAAAACCTCTCATTCCTCCCTCCCAACATTCACTTATAGTCCTGATCTTTCCAGGTCATCTCAAAGTAATATTTTGCTTTCTGTCAATTTTATGTAAGTTCTCTAAGGAAACAGGGCTTCTGCTTTGTTTACTTCTATGGCTTCAAGGTCTATTCCCTGACTCAGTGGGTATGGTACTGGGGCAGCTTTGTCTAGGCTCTGTTTGGGCCAGCATTTAGAAGACCAGCTGGTTGTGGTTTGGGTGAAACACCCCTCAAAAAGCAAATGTGTGCCTTGGCCCGGCGCAATGCTCACATGTGGGAGGGCTCATCCTTGTGTGATGCTCTTGTGGAAGAGACTGATCCTGTTACAATGCCCACATGTGGGAGGGTTGGTCCTGATGTGATGCTCACATGTGGGAAGATTGGTCCTGATGTGGATGCTCACATGTGGGAGGGTTGGTCCTGATGTGATGCCCACATGTGGGAAGATTGGTCCTGAAGTGATGCTCACATGTGGGAAGATTGGTCCTGAAGTGATGTTCACATGTGGGAGGGTTGGTCCTGAAGTGATGCTCACATGTGGGAGGGTTGGTCCTGATGCTCACATGTGGGAAGATTGGTCCTGATGTGGATGCTCACATGTGGGAACACTGGTCCTGATGTGATGCTCACATGTGGGAACACTGGTCCTGAAGTGGATGCTCACACGTGGGAAGATTGGTCCTGAAGTGATGCTCACATGTGGGAAGATTGGTCCTGATGTGATGCTCACATGTGGGAGGGTTGGTCCTGAAGTGGTGCTCACATGTGGGAAGATTGGTCCTGATGTGGATGCTCACATGTGGGAGGGTTGGTCCTGATGTGATGCTCACATGTGGGAACACTGGTCCTGATGTGGATGCTCACATGTGGGAAGACTGGTCCTGATGCTCACATGTGGTGGGGTTGGTCCTGTTACAATGCTCCTATGGGTTGGTTCTGATGTCTGAAGTGGTGCTTTGGGGGATGGGGGACAAATACATCACGAAAGCTTTGACCTCATCAATGGATTAATTCACAGATGGATTTATGATCTGATAGCAGTACTGAATACTGGTATATAAAGAAGGTGTACCTAGTTAGAAGTAGACAATATATCCTATGCATCTAGTTTCTCCAGGATTGCAGTTTGGTTCATGGCTTGAAGGCTCAAGTCTATGGGCGGGGGTGGGGTTACTTTGTCTATCAGCATATGACAAATTTTCTTTTTAATTTTTAATATTTTTATTACGTATTTTCCTCAATTACATTTCCAATGCTATCCCAAAAGTTCCCCATACCCTCCCCCCACTTCCCTACCCACCCATTCCCATTTTTTTGGCCCTGGCGTTCCCCTGTACTGGGGCATATAAAGTTTGCAAGTCCAATGGGCCTCTCTTTGCAGTGATGGCCGACTAGGCCATCTTTTGATACATATGCAGCTAGAGACAAGAGCTCCGGGGTACTGGTTAGTTCATAATGTTGTTCCACCTATAAGGTTGCAGTTCCCTTTAGCTCCTTGGGTACTTTCTCTAACTCCTCCATTGGGAGCCCTGTGATCCATCCAATAGCTGACTGTGAGCATCCACTTCTGTGTTTGCTAGGCCCCGGCATAGTCTCACAAGAGACAGCTATATCTGGGTCCTTTCAGCAAAATCTTGCTAGTGTATGCAATGAGAGGGCCAGACAGCAGATATTTTAGGCTTTAAAAGTCACCGAGCCACTGTCATGGCTGTCTGAACATAAAGCCCAGCTCTGCAGAGTCTTTTGGGAACGCTCTCTCTTCCATCTTGGTCCTGTCAGATCAGAGTGAGATTCCCACCTTTATTCAAATTTTTCTTTCTCCCATCCAAAGTGAGGAATAAACAGCTCTCTCCTTGGCATGCACTCGGGAACTAACATAACAACATTCCAGGAACAGGTTCTCTGGGGAGTCAGTCACACAAACCAGAGACATAGTAGTGTATTGAACACATTGCTTGGCCACTAACTAGGCTTGATGTCCCCTTTCTAGTGGCAACTTAAATTTCATTTTGAGAATTCTTCCTTCTGTGGAAGGAGTGTTTGTCTTTCCCAACTGACCCAAGTGGGTTAGAAACTATGGAGAATCGGGGTGGGGTAGGGTGGTAGGGGGGGGGGGGCAGGGCGGGGAGGATTTTCTCCTTTCTTTGTCATTCTAAGACGATCATTAATGATGCTGCCTGTAGTTTCCAAGACATCTTGCTTCATTTCCTTTTAACCAGTCTGGTGTACAGATGCCAATCAACTCTGTTGCCTTTCAGTAAATTCCCATTTCCTAGAGTTGGGCTGGTCTACTACCGTCTAACGTTTGTAAGCAAAGAACCAGGACCCTGAGTGGCTGTGTATGTTTAATCTAATTAATGCTGAACTAAAGTATACACAACTACCTACTGCTTCAACTTTGTTTTCACCCTAGCACACACCATATATGGCAGGAGCTACAAAGAAATGCAACCCTCCTGGAAAGAACCTTCCTGTGGCCCAAAGGTGTCAACAATCAGCACTGCATCAAGGAATACAAAACCATGTGCAAGCCTATGCTACAGGCACACCTGCCATCTTATCTAGGGCTCTTTTGGTTCTGGAGGGCAGCTTGGGGCTACAGAATGTGTTCCAAGGCAGCCTGAGCTACAATGTGAGATAAACAAGAGTTAGTCCATAGCTCAAAGAAGAACTATTCCAAAGTATTTCATTTCAGATACAGAGCTCAGAAAGCATCTATCTGAAGACTACATCAGGAAAACCAGGAAAACTATGTAGAAGGTTCTACACGTGAAGTTCAGTGCCACATGCTGATGGGAGCCATTAACCTTGGGATCAAACAGTGAGGTACAAGGAAAAGATGGCAGTGAGCAAATCCACCTCACACAGCTAGAACTTCAGCCACCTTTCCAGGCTCTACAGTCCCAGGCTTAGGTCAGCTCCTCTTGGCTGCCTGTGTCTCAGCTTGGTTGTTTTATACTTAAAGCAGGTGCTGAATAAAGCAGAGAGCATGGTAAGGTAGTCTTCTGGTTGTTAGCTGTCTGTCTGTCTGGTCCGTGGTGTACTCTGGACCTTAGACAAGCTAGGCAAGCATTCTGCTTCTGAGCTATAGCCCCAGCCTAGGGAACAGGTTTAAAATGGCAAGGCCATACAAAAGGAAAAAAAAAAAAAAGGAGAGACTCCCTGATGAGAGCCAGCCATAAATAGAGAACAGAGATGTTCAGAGGGCCAGGAAATATGTTGGGATTTAACCCAATGAATTCTGTGGAAAACCAGGCTCTTTATCCCAGGGAGCTCTGTGGTGAGCCTTCAGTGAGGAAAACTATGTGACTGTCACTCAGAAAATATCCCAAATTATAGAGGTGTGTGTGTGTGTGTGGGGGGGGGGGGTTACAGCAAGATAATAGCAGAATCCCAGACACCTGACAAGACCCAGCGAGACATAACTTCTCTGTCAAACACGGCAGAGCTTCTGGAACATGTTATGAAACTTGGGCATCAGCTACAGAAAATTTCAGAAAATTTCAGATTACTGTTGTGACCAAGTGGAAACATTCACTAAGATGCCTGACAATTCTTATGGCTCTATTTTAATAAGAATGGCCACGCCACCCCCAGCATGACTTCAAAGGATCAGTTTTAGAAGTAGCTGAGAGGATAAAAAAACTAGAAATATTTCTACAGTAACCATGGTGACCTGGAAGAAATTCCCAAAAGTATGTGGTGGTAATTTGTAATATGTCCTGATTTCTCATATCCTTCCTGCTTGAGAATATGTGCCTGTGCGCATGGGCAGTATTCAAATAGGCTGCAGCATCTCATCTTAGGTGAATTTTAAACACTGAGAAATAGATGTTATAATAAAAATTAGTTTTAGATGCTGGCCAGACAGCTCAATGCTTATAAGCAATGGCTGCTGAAAGAAAGGACCTGGGTGTTGTCCCCACAGTCACACTGGTGCCTCACCAATCTCCAGCTCCACTTCCAGGAGGATCTGATGTCCTCTCAGTCTCCAGGGGAACCTTCATGCATATGGTAGAATAAACTTACACAGACATACCCATATATAAAAAGAACAATTAAAACGAGTTTACAGGGTGCAAGGCAATGTGAGCTCTGAGCTTGAGGTGCATGGCAGAGGATGATGGACATTCACAGAATCACAGCTTGACCAAATGGCAATGAGGGAAGAAGATGACCAGGAGTTACTAGCACAAGGATCCCCATAAACAGAGAGGGGGGAAAGGGAGGGAGAGAGGGAGGGTGAGGTGGAGAGGGGGGAAGAGAGGGAGAGGGAAGGGGGGAGAGGAGCTTCACAGGGCGCCACAGCCCCAAAGCTGATGAATTCTAGAAGAAGTACCCCTGTGACATTCTGGTTAGAACTCCCTGCTTAAGAAATAGTAAAAGATATCTGTAATTTTAGTCAAAGGCAAAGCCAGACTTATGATACACCCACAAACAAGGGACTTCATTCAGAAACAATATGGAGACGAGAGATGACCTTTCTCTCTCTCCTTTGGAAGTGAGCTCCCAGAGGTAGCAACCACTACGGCTTATGACTCAGCAGCACACAGACTGGCAGAGGTCAGTTTGTCTTTGAAGGAGAAGAGACACCAAGTTCCTTAGAAAAGGATGTTCTCATGATGTTTCCAAGACAGTATTAGTTACGATGGCATTTTTCTGTTGTTAATTTTTGGCCAATATTTTTCTTTTTCAAAGAAAATGAATGGTGGCTGTGGAGATACACATGATAGAAAAATTACCACCACAATAAACCAGACAGATTAAGACATTACCAAGGGTCTTAATGCAGTAGGTTGGTCTGATGCTGCCTGTAATCTAATGCTAAATACTGGCTCTCAAGATCTGGTTGCACATGAGTAGATCCTCACTTGCACCTAGTAATGCTATGTAAATCTTGCTCCCCAATTAATTGGTCAATAAAAGGCTAGAGCCTGTGATTGGGCAATGGATGGAGAAAGGCGGGACTTGAGGATAGACAGAGTAAGGGAGTTTCAGGTAGAGAGAGGAAGAAATTACACGGAGGTGGAGGGGGCCACCATGAGAGGAGATAGACCATGAGCATGTGGACAGGAGGAACAAGGGACATTATGGCTGAGAAATAGAATAGTTCCAGGCCCACCCAATCTAGGCTTATGGCTTATAAATAAAATACCTGGACTGTGTGTCTTTTATATGGGCTAGCTAGAATGTTTTATTTATTTTTTTATAATTTAGCAGTGAAGTTATTTCTTTTCTATGGAAAATAAGGAAATAAGATGATAATTTCTGGAGGTAGTATATTGAAAAGTAGTACTTGACTCACTCACGGTCTCTCTAAGGCAAAGAATGGCAAGCACAGGTCTTCATCAACACATGAATAGTATTGACCTGTCACTGCTACATCTCAACCCTGAACCCAATTCCTAGTGGCCAAGTCTTTGACATCCATGGTCATAATGTGTTTCCAGACATTCTGCAAGAAACTTGTGAAAATTAGATCAACGCCTGGAATTCAGTTTTCTTAACTTGCTACAAGCAAACCAAACAAAACCTTATTTTAAATACCAACTTGTATGTCTGGGTACACTTCAAGGAGACCTAGCGAGGCTCTGCATGGTAGGCTCCTCTTTTTCTCAGTGCCCAAGGGAAGCATGATAAAATGTGAGTCTGGCATTACCCCATGTGAAGAAAAGTGTTGAAGAATGTAAAGTCCTGTTAGAGGCTTCTGAGCAAATTCTTAGCCCCATCCATGAGAGGCTAAGATATGGCTGGAGGCATGATAGACAGGCAGAGGTTGGTGAAGCAGAATCTGACCATAGCAGGGAAGGAATGAGCTACTTTCCATGGATGGGTTTCTGACTCAAAATAGAAAATAACCCTGGACTGCCTCTGCAGTAAAGAAAGGTCACTTTGTGAAAACAGAAGATTTGGTCTCTTACAGGAATAAGCAAGCCTACTTAAACACATACACAACTTTTGCTGTATACCACCTTTCCTGGGATCCTTGGTGCCACCCAGGTCTTTGCCCAATGGGCATGGTAACTAGCAGAACAATATGGTGGGGGGCAGGTCTACAGTACTGGTGGTAGAGCTGCCTGAGATCCTGGGAGAGGCTGAAGAGAGCAGCAATCCATGATGGGGGGAACTCTGTAGTGATGCAGTGGTTTGGGGGTCACCAAGGCTCCTGCAGGAACCCCCACCTGCACTCTGTAAGCAAGCCCAGAAGACTCACTGGTGTCATCAAGCTGGACTGTACTTGGACCAATTTAAACTTATTCCTGTCTAGCTTATGAATGAATGAGACTCAGACTGTGGTCATTCTATTTGGCTTTGACAATTCCTGGGGAGGGGGCAACCTGTAATCTATTTTTCTAATTGTTGGCCTGGCTACCTCCCCTGCGGTATACCCCTAAGACTTGCTGTTTCTCCTGGCTGTGTGCCATGTATGTCTCCTCACTGTGGCTTCCTCCTCTCCCAAGCCCTTCTCCTTCCTTCTCCTCTCTCCAGGTAACTCAAAGCCCGCCTACCTCTAATCCCTCCAGTATTGGCTGTAAACACTTTTATATAACCAATAGTTTCAAATTAAGGGACAAGGTTTGTGCAACAAAAGTTGGTAAATGTGAGAATCTACTCACTTAGAGGCTACTAGACCTCTGGGGTACAAAATTTGCCATTATAATTCATAGCAACAGACCAAACCTCAAGATAGATAGGCAGGGCTTTGGTTCCCAGGCTTGGAGTCTAAGGAGAAATGGAGAGTAAGAAAGGAGGCGGACAAGGAGGAAGCTCCTATGAGAAGAGATGGTTCATGAGCACATGATCATAAGGATCAGCCTGTTGGAGTAGGAGTGACCCAGGAAGAACATGGCAAATGACATCTTGGGATTCCTGATAGAGAAATAAACAAACAGCACAGAGGGTTGATATCTGCCCAGCTCTAGTGCTTTGAAGCTTATTGTAAATATAGAGGTTTTGTGTCTTTCATTTGAGAACACCACCATGTCTAGCTTTGTTCTTTAGTCTCCATTTTGCCCACCCCAAAGTCAAAGCACAGACTTAAGAATCTGACTGCCATTTTCTGCCTCTGTGACTTGGAGGCTGTGACTACTGGGGTGAGGAGATGCAGAGCCACATGCTGTCTCCTCAGATATTCTTAGACTAGTGGGCGTCTTTGGGAGATGACATACAAGTGGCTTCATCACCACGGTTATCATGTCAAGTTCTGACTTCAGACTTCCACAACTTCTTCCAGATGTAATCTCTGTCTTTCCTTCTTGGTGATCCATTATTTGTACCATGAGACTTTTAGCCATTCCCAGTACAACACTTACTGTTTGAACCATTTCAATATAATGTCATCAAAATCATAAGCCTTCAGTAGGAGTGTGATGGTCGTATGTGACGGTCTGATGGACAGACAGATGGCATGGCCCTGCTCACATGTCTGTGAATATTCCCAAGAATGACATTATGCAAGGACACTTTAGATCAGAAACGCAGGTCAAGAAGGTGAAGTGGAGGTAGGCTTGAGGTTCAGTGTATTTATAAGGTATAGACCCTCAAGGAGGGATGCAGGACAGCAGTCAGCACAGAACACACTTGTACTGACTACAAAGCTGCAGGAACCTTTCAACCTGCACAGATTGTTGGCTTTGCTAAGCTTTCTTCTACTTGAAATGTGCTATGCTTCACTTTCAGGGAAGATGTCCATGGGGGCCACTTGGCAAGGCAGCTCATACTGGCTGATTTTACCGACTCTGATGGTTTAAATGAAAACAAGAGAACTGAGAAACCAGTCGACAGGGCACAGTCCTCGCTGTCATGTGCCTCATTTAAGGAAAGCAATCTCAAATTATGACATCCAAATCAAAAGCCACAGTGGGTCCTGTGGGCCTTGACACTGACATACTCCTGAGTTCATCTTTTTCTGTCTACAGAGCTGGTCTAGGCCACTCAGGAGGAACGACTGATTAGGATGAGGGAAGTGGGGCAGGCAGGCCGGGGACAGAAGAATGGCACTGCCTCCACACGGACCTACAAACAATGTAAAGAATAACTTCCGTAATGCAACTGATTTATATACCAAGAACCGAAAAGCCCTCAGCACACTCAGCTGCTGTCAGGAACATGTCGCTAATACTCTTGGTGGAATGTCAGAATTATGAAGAGACTTAGGACAGCAGAAGTGTCAATATTATCACGACAAAGAACAGACAAAGCAGTGGTGTGACAGTTTCTCTAGAGTTGTCTGAATTCTAGTAACTGTCACTATCATAAGTAAAGCTCCCATTGGCTCAGTGTTGCTTGTAACAGCGTCAAGTAAAATCTCAGGGGACTGCATCAAGGCCTAGCCATAATTAAAAAATCTCTGACAATGTCTTGGCCACAAACCTTTTAAGTAAAGATAATTGCTCCTTACTCCCTTCAAAAAATCTAAATTAAAAAAATCCTCCCAAGTGAAGGTTATTTTCCTGGAGGTGATTTTGAAAACATGGGCCATAATTCTGGTTCTTAAGAGGAAAAAATAATAATCCTTTATTACATTTGGATGAGATTTTATTTTTAGGAACCTCTGCCTGGCTGTGAGTGGCCGATGCTCGCTGGATGTTATTCACACTTTCTCGGTCACAGCGAGCTCATGTGTAACAGTCTGAACTTATGGGATGGGCTGGAACTCTTCATTCTAGACTAAGGGCTATCGGTCTCTATAAACCACAAACTCTTCCTCCCTCGAGAAGTGTCTGGGATGAGGTCTTTCCGTTTCTCTGTAACCTCCCTTACACAAAACAAAGGCTGTGTTACTAGTGACTATACCACTTTGCCTGGCAGTTTATATGAAGAAGGGAAGACGTCTCTAGAACACTAGGGAATGCCAACTATACAGTTCCATGGTGGGAGAGCAGGAGTGTTAAAGGGTGGAGAGCCCTCCTACCCCTGACTGAGGGCAGTGCTGCTTCAGTAAGAGATGGCATGGTACAGATAACTAAGCCCACTGACTAGCAGACAATAAGCAGATACTATGGAAAACTTTTGGAGTGCTAAGCCAAAAATCAACAGCGTTTTTTCTCCTTCATACCAAATTTAGAAAATTAACATAACATTTTCCCTTGGGTAGTAGTTTGGGTTTTGCAGAAATAGATTCCTTTGAAACTTTTTTAAATTTAATTTTATCTTTTTTACCTATTCACTTTATATCTTACTCACTGTCCCCTCCCACTGCCCTTCCCTCATCTCCCATTCCCTTCTCCTCTGAGTGGGTGGGGCCCCTCTGGGTATCCCAACCCTGGCTCTTCAACTCTTACAGAGAAATTTTTAAAAATACAATTGGGCTAAATATATTAAGTACACAAACTGTCTCATTAATTTTTCTGATTAATCATGAAAATTCTCAGTAGTAGGAATTGTTTTTTGTGGTGTGGCCTAGCAGTGCAGACTTGCGTCACTGACTTAGTGAACAGTGCTGGAGGCATCTGAGAATAACTAGTGTACAAGTTAGTCTAGATGTTTGCACCAGATGATTGACAGCTGTACTCAAAGTTTAGTAACATCTCTGTTGATGACACTCATAAACAACAAAAATGCCATTAGACCTGTTTTCAACAAAAATTATTGACCCTAGCTCCATCCTGGTGTATTTTAGCACTTAGTAGTCTTGAAAGATTGAAGCTATTACCTCTTATGGTGATCTGTATTTCATAGTATATGAAAAAATTTTAAATCATTAGAGAAATTTAGCATTTTGAATCCGCCATCCTATAATTTCTAAATACGTTAGAAGTAGAAGCAAATGAGGACATGTGGGGTAGGGAAATGTTCATTCCAAACTTCCCAGGCTTTGTGGAAGTGCTGAAGAGCTAAAGGACCCCAGAGCTGAACCTTCTCCAGAACAATGCCCCACAGAGCAGGGACTAGCTCTACAGGAGACATCTTTCAGCAAAGACTTATCAAAGTTCCAAGACTGAAACTTAAGGTTGCTGGAACCAAGAGGTTTCTATGGTGTCTGAAGTTAAGAATCTCAAGCTTGATCTAGTTAATTAGTTAGTTTGTTTATTTATTTAAAGCTTGTAACGTCCCCACAAGCCCACAGCTGCGATCTGGTGTGCATCAGTGACAGGACTGGGATAAAGGTCTCAGAGCTTACCCTGCAGATGGCAGTGCTAGCACCATCCTGAGCACATATTTCCATCAGTGAAACCTACCTAGCAACAAATGGTTTCTGGGTATTTTTATGTACGTGAAGACAATGAATGTTCAGAACAGTACTGAGGCAGCACAGAGTGCATCCTTACTCCACCTGCTGTGTTCCATGCACTGACTCATGACTACTCTACAAAGTGGCAGGCAGTATGTGGGTGTCCATGTCATCACACTGATAGCCAAAGTAGGAGGAGAAGCAGGCAGTGCAAACGGGGCCTGTTCTGTTGTGCTGACACTCTTGTCAATGAACTTCACAAGTCAAACTAGGCTACTTCCCACAAACAGGCAACTGACGGGTCTTCAGAAGGATTTAAACGAACACAGGTCAAATGGCCAAATCTATAATTAGTTCTTTAGACAACTGACACACAGGGATCAAGGGACCTGAAGAAAGCATTCTTACTCTCATTAGAAGCTTTTCGAGAATCCACATAGTGCCTTTGACAGAAGAGTAATACGGCTTTGAAAAAATAAAAAAAAATTATCCCAAAAAGGGTTTTGTAAATTTTCCTTGTTACATATTCTCTGTCTAGAATAACATCTCCAATATAGATTGGTTGATTTGGAAAAATATATTAAGTATGGAGAAACAAGCTGTCTATCAACAAAGAAAATATATGAATACAACAAACCAAATCTATATATGCAAATCTGTAAATACAAATCTGCAAGTGCATGGCGGCGCCCTTCCTGCAAGTCTAGAACTATCATTCTGAGAAGGGACCCAGGGACCCAGCCAGAAGCTGCTCCCTGTTGCTTGTTCTTGTCTGATGGGATGCCTACAGAGATGACTGCTTAATATATGATTATTCAGGGAAGCCACCTTCCAAGGAGATTACCCACTGTACTCTGAGGCATTTATCAAGACTTCGACACCACAGCATGTGTGTTGACACCACAGCATGTGTGGAGGCCTCTGCTGCCACAGAGGCACAATGCTGGGACCAGAAAGCACACTTACCCTTCTCTGCTCCCTCACGTACTCCACCAGCTCGTCCCTCGTTCTCTTTACGGCTTCCTCCATGGCCTTTTCACTTCTCCTCTGCTCCTCTACGATTGCGGCCTTGACAGCTTCCTGTTTGGGAAGGAGAGCACAGTGAGTGTAGCATGCCCCAAGCGCACTGTGTCACTAATGGAAGTGAAAGGTCTCTCAACAGGTGCAGCTCGATCCATTCCAGGCCAGTCTGTACAGAGGAATAGCCTGTATAAAAGCTTTTGGGAACTGTTAGAGGCATGAGGAGGAAAGAAACAGAATTAGCCATTTCCTGTAGGACATGGTGAGGCTAGCAGAGGCTACTTGGTTCCTCTGCAGCCTGTCCCTCCTGCTTTCTCTTCACCTAACTGCCTCCCTGTCCTCTGTATCCACACAAGACTTCAAACTCAATGCGTACTCTTCAAAGAACATCCCAAAGTCCATTGGTTTCACCCACACTGAGCTCTGTCACAACAGTCATCAGATGTGGTCTGGGTAGTAAGTTATAGCTACCTTAGCTATAACTTAGCCAGGTCAAGCTGCTGAGAGCTGGACACCATAAGACTCCACCTGTTAGCTGCTATCTGAAATGAGAGCTCCAGGGAGGGAAGAGGAACTCAATGCCTTATAGACAGCTAACATTCCAAGAAGGACAAACAGACTTCTCGGAAAGCAACAATATTTTCTGAAAAATAGTGCTTTATTGGTATATTTGTAGTTAAAAGTAAATAAAATAAAAAAGTAGTGTATGACTCAAATGAATGCTAGAGAACACAAGTACTTAACTCCCAGCACAGGTGCCTGGCATGTTTTCATAGGCTAACAGTGCCAATGAGTGTTCTCTTCACTTCTGATTCTTGATGGCTCTTCCCACCGTAAGGTCTATGTTTATTTTCTCAAACAGTTTAGACATGCATTTATAACTCAGAAAATGTAAAATAATGATGCACCATTACAAGTTTTATTTACTGTAGAAATTCTGTAGAACGTAGGAAATGAACATACAGTGATATACGTAGAAACATGTAAGCATATGCATGCAAGCCTGTAAACCTGCAAACGTATAAACATGCAAAAATGAGTAGAGTAGGAAGGGAACTGGACATACAGATAGGACTACCCCGCACATTCTATCACTGAAAGTTTTCACCTGAAACAGATTCCCAGTAATTTTTTTTTGGTTTATATTCTTTTATTATATGACCTATATTCCTTTATACAATTGTGTAAAGACTCATTTCTTTTACCAGTTCTTAATTAGTAAACCACATTTATGATTAAGGTTTCGGAGTAAATGCATGATTTATTTTTTATTTCTACACATGGTTGCAGAAAGGCATAGAAAGCAAGTGATTACAAGAGATGAGTGTCAGGTTTCAGATGCCACAGAATTCTCATCTGTGGTCAGCAGCCTGCTCATGTGTCCATTTGTCAAATTATCTGCTAACTACCCAACAGTAAGTGTAACATCCCTGGAGCCTCCTATGTCCCTCTCTTGGCAAGCTGTAACTTACCCACACAAACAGAACAGAAACAATGGGGTAATAACAGAGACTTCAAAAGACACTTGGGCCAATGGGTGATGCTGATACTAACTTCAGGAGTTTCTAGGAAACATATATCTGCACAGCCACATAGCAGTGACTGTGTCCAGGGCTCTCCTGAATGCAGGGCTCTCAGTACCGAATGTACACTGGTTTCCATTCCTGCCATTCAGGTCGGCAAATGGTTTATCCCCTATAGCCATCCTAGCCTCTCCCCAAAGCCGGCATCCATCTGATTTTCTCACCATACTCTTCAAACTCCCTCTTCAATACACTCAGAGAAAGGAGTGTGAGTGAATTCTCATTCCCTCTTACTGTGGAGAAGGGGGCAGCCTGGGTCTACAGCCAGCAGCTCTCTGTTCACGGGTGCACACCTGAGATTGGTTTGTGGGATGCCAAGAAAGCAGTGCAGGCAATGGATTTGCTTAGAGTTAGGAGTAAGTCTGCAAAAAACCTGGAAACATTGCTGTTTCAGTGTGGTAGGTGTATGATGGGGGGTATTAAGCACTAACAGAAGCTGGGTGGGTAGAAGGTTTGGGTCTCAGTATTCCCATAAGGGATGTTTGGTCCCTGCTGTAGCATTAAGGGGTGGGTCCTGATGGAAGGCAGCTTCATCACTGAGAAATTTCAGAAGGGTCTTGTCCCAATAGGCTCTCAGTTCCTGCAAGCCTGAGTTACTATAAAAAAAGCAGTCCAGGCCCCCTGGACTCCTCAGTTCCTGGCTCAACAAGGTCTCAGCTTTTACATAACCACTGTTGTTCTACCACTGGCCTGCAGTGACAGGACCCCGAGGCCTCACTGGAGACAGATGGCAATACTACCTTTGCTGGACTTTCAGCCTCCAATTCAGTGACACACATACGCACGCACGCACCCACGCGCGCGCACACACACACACACACACACACAAATGCCCGCATGCACACAAACGCATGCACACAAGGTCTTGAGTATGGAAGGAGACTGTTTTCAAGGAGGAGAGAGTTCTGGAGTCCTATAGTACAGTGGGGTGACTACAGTGAAAATATTGACCTAGACTGTCTAAAATAAAAATGATAAATATAAGGATGAGAGGAATATGTCAGATACCCTGATCTAACACACAATCTATACGTGTATTGAGACATTAGATCACACTATAACTATGTGGACTTATTATGTATCTATTAACAATAAAAGTGACAGATATGTGGGTGTCTCTGGAAGGGGGAGCTGAGTTCAAGGCCAACCTGAAAAAATGTGGTGAGACCTTGTCTTAAAATAAGTGAGAGGAGGGCTGTGGGTGTGACCTGATGCAGAGCGCTTGCTAACCCAGGCTCACTTTCCCTATCGCTGTAAAAATCACTGCAGTATAAAATGTCTCACTGGCTGAGCTTCAATTAGCAGAGTGTAAGCTCAGGTATTTTTTGTACTTCTCTGTGTGTCAAGAGACTTCCATTTCCACACAAACTTAAAGCTCAAACTATGGTTCAGAAGGGTTTTCTAGACACTGGTGTAGGAAAAGGAAAATTGTGTATGTCAAAATCCATGTACTGTGCAAAATCATCTTAACTTTGAATTAGTCTGCACTGGCACTGAATGCCAGAAGGAGACCATCTATAGGAAACGCCACCCAGTAACCAGTACTGTCTATCAGCTTGGAAGCTTACTGCTGTGTGAGGCAGGATTGAGCACTGGCAACTTAGAGGATGGGGACAGTGGACCCTGAATTACATGTAAGCAAAATGCTATCCTCAGGAGAGAATCTTATTCTTTGCACTAGAGAGTCTGCCCTGGTCAAAAAACAAACAAACAACCTTCTTACTGATAATACTATTTGCTTATTGATATACTGATTTCCACCATTGTTATAAAAGTTCCCCATTGTATTAGAACCTTAACAATTGTGATGGTTCCTGTATGCTCTGCCCAGGGAGTGGCACTATTAGAAAGTGTAGCCCTGTTGGAGTAGGTGTGTCACTGTGGGTGTGGGCTTTAAGACCCTCATCATAGCTACCAGAAAGTCATTCTTCTCCTAGAAGCCTTCAGATGAAGATGTAGAACTCTCAGCAACTCCTGCACCATACCTGCCTGGACGCGGCCATCGTCGAGCCTTGATGATAATAGACTGAACCTCTGAATCTGTAAGCCAGCCCCAATTAAATGTTGCCCTTACAAGAGTTGCCTTGGTCATGGTAATAAGTTCACAGCAGTAAAAACCTTGTTTTACTTGGCCCAGAAACCCTGTAAGATTTAGTCCCTGGTGTGTTAGAAAGGCATTTGCTAGCACCTGGTTTCAGCCGTGGTTCTCCATGCTGGGGAACTGGGCGGCCTCAGCTCTACAGGTCCTTGGGTCTGTCAGTGATCAGCTGCGGAGTTTACTATGACTGTCCACAACTACAGTGGGCTAAAAAGACGTGCAACAAAGGCAGGGGCAGCTTGTTCAATTTTCTTGGTTGTCCATCCTCTAGAAAGGAAGATGCTTAAAATCATTCATTCAGTTCATTCATTCAATTCATTCATTCATTCATTCATCATTTTGCAGAAAAGCCAGATGTACTTTCAGAACAAAAAGTGAAAGGCTGGAGCCATCTAGGTCCAGTCAGGGGATGGGGACCAACTCTTGTCACCATGCTGCTTCCCAGTTCTCTCTCGAGTTGTCTGTGGCCTGCTCGGGAACATCCAAGGCACCAGGCACTGCTGGCCACTGCTGCTGATATCCTGGACTCCCTCTCGGCCACACCCCTGGGATTCTCTGCATCTCTTTTCAACAGAGTCTCTAGAACTGCTTCTCACTGGTTGATCTTTGCTCTGGCAGACTGTCTCCTCCTGGAGGTTCTTGCTGTGGCATGTGCTTTGTCTGAAAACACCCTTGTTTGTCCAGTCAGCTGGTGATCTGGATTTCTAGGCTGGACACTTCTGTAGCTGTAAACACTGTTGAGAACCTGTTCTGGCTGGCTCCTCCTCACTGCTGCACTGCTGGGTTTTACTCTAGAGTTCCAACCTTTTGACACTGCATACCTTGCAATGGAGGTCACACTCAAGAATCATGAGTTTTTGAGTTTTTTTTAAAAAAAACTATAAAAATATCAAACTTAAGTAAATTTTTTATTGGGCTCAATTCCTACCTATCCTGGGACAGTGGGGCCTTTGGGTTACAGGCTGGGCCTACTGTTGGGAGTCTAAGACAATACTTACATATTTCTTCATTTCTCAAAAGTTTCATTATGAACCTAGCTATGGCTGATCCAAACATGGGCTTTAATAGTCAAGAAAGCTGCACATTTTAATTCTGGATTTAATAAAGTAGTGAAAAAAATCACTATGGAGTCACAACTTCCCAGTTTGATTGCTCTGAGTTCCATAAAGCTACAGCGTCATTTAATGGACTGCCTGGTTATTTACTATATCTGCATGCATTTATTTTAGCTTTTTAAATCATCATTCCTACTTTTATAGTTTATACATTTTAATTAAAGTGTAATTATATCACCATCTTTTTCCTCTCTAGAGCACCATCTATGATCTTTCCTTCTGTATCCTCCCCATACTTCCAAATTGACAGCTTCTTTATTATTGTTACATATACCTTATGTTAGAAGTAAATATATATATATATGTATATATGTATATATGTATATATATAAAACTACAACTTTGAATCTGTTTTTGTTTGGGCAGATGTGGATTCAGGGCTGACCACTCTGCACTGGACATCCAGAACATCACCCATCCCTAAGAAGCACTATCTCTCCTTCCTCGAGAAGTCATTAGTTGCCCATAGTTCTCTGTCTCACGGTGGGACCCATGAGGTTTCCCACCCTCCATTTCAGCACCAGCCTACTGATATTGCCATTGTCTTGGTCTTGTTTATGAGACCTTTTCTAGGAAAGACTGTTTCACATCAGGATTCCTGTAGCTCTTACACTCTTTCTGCCTCTCTTCCATGATGTTGCCTGAGCTGTGAATGCAGAGCTGTGGTACAGACATAGCCACTGGAGATGGGCCCTACAATCTGCTGATCACTTCAGTGGGTCCAGTTACAGATTTTCTGGGATTATAGAAAGCCTCCACTTTCTATAAATAGAGCTTTATTTAATGAGGGATGGCAGCCACACTTATCCAGCAAAGGTGTCTCAGGGACAAGAAGGGATCTCAGGCCACGCTTCTGAAGTTGTGTGTGTGGGTTTGCTGATGGTGACAGGCTGAGGGACCAGACAGGCCACATCTGTTTATACTCCTTCCTGGAAGGCACCTACGACTTTGTCTTTTGACTTCTGAGTTTAATATTTTTAATATGTGTTCTTATTCTCTTGCTTTAAAAACACAGCCTCCTGTACTAGAGAGATGGTGCAGCAGTTAAAAACACAGCCTCCTGTACTAGAGAGATGGTGCAGCAGTTAAAAATATTGGCTGCTCTTCCAGAAGACCCATGTTCAATTTCCAGCATAGACATGGCAGCCATCAAGTATCTGTAACTCCAGTTCCATGGACCCAGAATTTTCTTCTGGCCTCCATGGGTGTCAGGCATACTTGTATACAGACACATATGCAGGTAAAACACTCATACAATAAAATTAAAATGAAAAAAAAATCTTAAAAGGAAACACAGAGCCTTCTTTGTTTGGTGTGCACAACTCTGTCTGAGGCATCAAGGGGAGTTTTTAATAACTTCTTATCTCCCCCAAATCTTTCCTTCACTCTTTGTGCTCATGAGCAACCATCTCTGTTCATACTTGACTCTGCTGTGTTTAAAGCATTGCACACAAAAGAAGGGTGACAGTCTAGTGCTTGCAGCTGCAGCCTGTGGCCTGGCCTTAAGAACAGAGTAATCTGTCCACCTCACTTCCTTGGGGCCATTTCTTCTAACAATGTATTTAGGTCTGTTATCTTGGCTGCCCAGATTCCTCAAAAAAAAAAAAAAAAAAAAATCTTTCATTTCCCATGGCCCTCAGCCTTATGAAAACTGAGATGGGTGGGGGTGGGGGTGGGTTGCTGGGGAAGGCTAGGTTTTCAACACTCAGCACAGGCGCTCACCTTTGCTGGCCCACTCTACTTCAGGAGAGCTACAAAGGGGCTCCTGCCCTGATTCTGAGAGACCTTGCCTTCTTTCATTCAGTCTTTTGTTCAGTTTGGAAGCCAAACCTTGCCTCTAAGGAGTCTCCTAGTGGGCTCCCAGCTGGAAACTCTGTCGGGCATCCCCACATTGGCTTAGGGCTTTGAGAGGGGAAAATGGCACTGACTCTACTACACATTCTTCCTACTGGAGGTGCACATGTGACTCTAAAGATCTCAACAATTTCAGATACGCAGGCACCAAAGCATGGCACCAGTAGATGATCCTGAATTTTCACTGAATTAACGTGTTCCTTTTCCGCTTCAGATGTAAGCTGAGAAACACACTTAAATGCCACACCCCAAGTCCCGGCCACAATCTTAGGGGTATGGGGTTCATCCCTGTCCCAGTTGATAGGTTTGTCCCTTCCACCTTGTTTGTCCAGGTCTTAGGGGTGTGGGGTTCATCCCTGTCCCAGTTGCTAGTTTTGTCCCTTCCACTGTGTTTGTCCAGGCTTGTCTCTTTCCACACTTGTTTGTTCATCCTCCCCATTTCTGCTGCCACCACATGAACCAGGAAGCCATCTTCCTGCGTGTTAAATACCCAGCCATTTCCCGAAAGTGTTCGCAATGCTCCTGTTTGGGTGTGTCATATTCAAGGCTATCTCTTGAATGTGACCAAGGGTGCTTAGCTCTTGTCAACAGTCATTACGTTCTAATTTGGCCTCATTCAAGCTTTCTGAACACTGGAAACCTGACAACATCTAGTGCGTTTACCAAGAGCCCGTATTTGCACCTGAGAAACCATATTTCACCATAAGAGAACAGAGAGAACAGAGTCTTCACTGTCCTTCACTGACCATGTTTCCATCTGCAGCTGATCTTGGAAAGTACTTGCATAACTCCCCTGGTTCAAGTCCCAGCACCCACACAGCATTTCACAACCATCTGTTACTCCAGTGCAGGGGATGCAATGCCCTCATCAATTACCACAGCCAACAGGCAGACCCAGGGTGTACTAACATATGTGAAAACTCAACACTCATGCATGCAAAATGAAAATTTTAAAGAAAAGAAGACAGTGGTAAGCTAGAGGGAACAATACATATAAAATAATATTCTATTCTTATAGAATTATTTATCATTTATTTTGCTTTTTACTTTTGAGTGTGCCATGTACTGGAGGATGGCTTTGAACTCCGGCCCTCTTCCTTCCACTTCCCAAGTGCCGGGACTATAGGTTGGGATTACCATACCAGGTGAGAAGCTTACATTTTCAATGGGTTAATTTTCAGGCACAATGTAAGAGGCATGGGAATAGGGATGGCAGATGGGCAATCTGAGATGAATCCTAACCTGCATGCATATGGTGAAATATGGTTTTCTCTTTGAATAAAATAGGCAGCAGCCATAGAGGCGGAAGAGACTAGTGTTTCTTTCTGGATGCTATACTCTTGACAATTAAGAATGTCAATGAACTTTGAACAAATGAAGTTCCTATCAAATACTTCAGTAAAAACTACAAAATAAATGAATGGATCAAAATTCAAGATATCAGTACAGAGGTTTGGGGCTGGGGAAGTATCTTGCTTGGGAAGCCTGGACAGAAATATCATTTCCTTCTCAAGATTGGTTAAGTAACAATGTTCAATTTCATCAAGAAAATTTAGGCCCTGATTATAATTCCTGTGGCTTCTGAGAAAACACAGGCCCAAATTATAGTGCCTGTGCTTGGTTATGAGCCCTTATGAAGAGTCTACAGTGTCAGGTGGGGTTTCAGGGTGTAAGTACACAGAATCCATACAATGCTCTACAACAACACTAAAGTTAATGGCCATCTCTTCTATGTAGCTCAGTATCTGTTACAAATACATTACCCCTCCTTCACCAAGGATTTTAAATTAACTTAATGTAGAAATAGCCTGAGTTATAAATCTTCTCTTGAATATATCTAAAGGGTACACTCTGTGATAACCCCTGACACAAAGGCACGTGTGTTTCTTTTTTTTTTTTTTAATATTTTTATTACATATTTTCCTCAATTACGTTTCCAATGCTATCCCAAAAGTCCCCCATAGCGCCCCCCACTTCCCTACCCACCCATTCCCATTCTTTTGGCCCTGGCATTCCCCTATATTGGGGCATATAAAGTTTGCAAGTCCAATGGGCCTCTCTTTCCATTGATGGCTGACTAGGCCATCTTTCGATACATATGCAGCTAGAGACAAGAGCTCCGGGGTTCTAGTTAGTACATCATGTTGTTCCAACAATAGGGTTGCAGATCCCTTTAGCTCCTTGGGTACTTTCTCTAGCTTCTCCATTGGGAGCCCTGTGATACATCCAATAGCTGACTGTGAACATCCACTCCTGTGTTTGCTAGGCCCCAGCATCGTCTCACAAGAGACAGCTATATTTGGGTCCTTTCAGCAAAATCTTGCTAGTGTATGCAATGGTGTCAGCGTTTAGAAGTTGATTATGGGATGGATCCCTGGATACGGCAGTCTCTAAATGGTCCATCCTTTCATCACCGCTACGAACTTTGTCTCTGTAACTCCTTCCCTGGGTGTTTTGTTCCCAATTCTGAGAAGGTGCACAGTGTCCACACTTTGGTCTTCATTCTTCTTGAGTTTCATGCGTTTAGCAAATTGTATCTTAAATCTTGGGTATCCTAAGTTTTGGGCTAATATCCACTTATCAGTGAATACATATTGTGTGAGTTCTTTTGTGATTGTGTTACTTCACTCAAGATGATGCCCTCCAGGTCCATCCATTTGGCTAGGAATTTCATAAATTCATTCTTTTTAATAGCTGAGTAGTACTCCATTGTGTAAATGTACCATAATTTCTGTATCCATTCCTCTGTTGAGGGACATCTGGGTTCTTTCCAGCTTCTGGCTATTATAAATAGGGCTGCTATGAACATAGTGGAACATGTGTCCTTTTTACCGGTTGGGACATCTTCTGGATATATGCCCAGGAGAGGTATTGCTGGATCCTCCGGTAGTACTATGTCCAATTTTCTGAGGAACCGCCAGACTGATTTCCAGAGTGGTTGTACAAGCTTGCAATCCCACCAACAATGGAGGAGTGTTCCTCTTTCTCCACATCCTCGCCAGAAACTGCTGTCACCTGAATTTTTGATCTTAGCCATTCTGACTGGTGTGAGGTGGAATCTCAGGGTTGTTTTGATTTGCATTTCCCTGATGATTAAGGATGTTGAACATTTTTTCAGGTGTTTCTCTGCCATTCGGTATTCCTCAGGCGAGAATTCTTTGTTCAGTTCTGAGCCCCATTTTTTAATGGGGTTATTTGACTTTCTGGAGTCCACCTTCTTGAGTTCTTTATATATATTGGATATTAGTCCCTTATCTGATTTAGGATAGGTGAAGATCCTTTCCCAATCTGTTGGTGGTTTTTTTTGTCTTATTGATGGTGTCTTTAGCCTTGCAGAAGCTTTGTAGTTTCATGAGGTCCCACTTGTCAATTCTCGATCTTACAGCACAAGCCATTACTGTTCTATTCAGGAATTTTTCCCCTGTGCCCATATCTTCAAGGCTTTTCCCCACTTTCTCCTCTATAAGTTTCAGTGTCTCTGGTTTTATGTGAAGTTCCTTGATCCACGTAGACTTGACCTTAGTACAAGGAGATAGGAATGGATCGATTCGCATTCTTCTACATGTTAACAACCAGTTGTGCCAGCACCATTTGTTGAAAATGCTGTCTTTCTTCCACTGGATGTTTTTAGCTCCCTTGTCGAAGATCAAGTGACCATAGGTGTGTGGGTTCATTTCTGGGTCTTCAATTCTATTCCATTGGTCTATTTGTCTGTCACTATACCCGTACCATGCAGTTTTTATCACAATTGCTCTGTAGTAGAGCTTTAGGTCCGGCATGGTGATTCCACCAGAGGTTCTTTTATCCTTGAGAAGAGTTTTTGCTATCCTAGGTTTTTTGTTATTCCAGATGAATTTGCAGATTGCACTTTCTAATTCGTTGAAGAATTCATTTGGAATTTTGATGGGGATTGCATTGAATCTGTAGATTGCTTTTGGCAAGATAGCCATTTTTACAATGTTGATCCTGCCAATCCATGAGCATGGGAGATCTTTCCATCTTCTGAGATCTTCTATAATTTCTTTCTTCAGAGACTTGAAGTTTTTATTATACAGATCTTTCACTTCCTTAGTTAGAGTCACGCCAAGATATTTTATATTATTTGTGACTATTGAGAATGGTGTTGTTTCCCTAATTTCTTTCTCAGCCTGTTTATTCTTTGTGTAGAGAAAGGCCATTGATTTGTTTGAGTTAATTTTATATCCAGCTACTTCACCGAAGCTGTTTATCAGGCTTAGGAGTTCTCTGGTGGAATTTTTAGGGTCACTTATATATACTATCATATCATCTGCAAAAAGTGATATTTTGACTTCATCTTTTCCAATTTGTATCCCTTTGATCTCCTTTTGTTGTCGAATTGCTCTGGCTAGGACTTCAAGTACAATGTTGAATAGGTATGGAGAAAGTGGACAGCCTTGTCTAGTCCCTGATTTTAGAGGGATTGCTTCAAGCTTCTCACCATTTACTTTGATGTTGGCTACTGGTTTGCTGTAGATTGCTTTTATCATGTTTAGGTATGGGCCTTGAATTCCTGATCTTTCCAAGACTTTTATCATGAATGGGTGTTGGATCTTGTCAAATGCTTTTTCCGCATCTAACGAGATGACCATGTGGTTTTTCTCTTTGAGTTTGTTTATATACTGGATTACGTTGATGGATTTCCGTATATTGAACCATCCCTGCATCCCTGGGATGAAACCTACTTGGTCAGGATGGATGATTGTTTTGATGTGTTCTTGGATTCGGTTAGCAAGAATTTTATTGAGGATTTTTGCATCAATATTCATAAGGGATATTGGTCTGAAGTTTTCTATCTTTGTTGGGTCTTTTTGTGGTTTAGGTATCAGAGTAATTGTGGCTTCATAGAATGAGTTGGGTAGAGTACCTTCTGTTTCTATTTTGTGGAATAGTTTGTGAAGAACTGGGATTAGATCTTCTTTGAAGGTCTGATAGAACTCTGCACTAAACCCATCTGGTCCTGGGCTTTTTTTGGTTGGGAGACTATTAATGACTGCTTCTATTTCTTTGGGGGATATAGGGCTGTTTAGATCATTAACCTGATCTTGATTCAACTTTGGTACCTGGTATCTGTCTAGGAACTTCTCCATTTCATCCAGGTTCTCCAGTTTTGTTGAGTATAGCCTTTGGTAGAAGGATCTGATGGTGTTTTGGATGTCTTCAGGATCTGTTGTTATGTCTCCTTTTTCATTTCTGATTTTGTTAATTAGGATGCTTTCCCTGTGCCCTCTAGTGAGTCTGGCTAAGGGTTTATCTATCTTGTTGATTTTCTCAAAGAACCAGCTCCTTGATTGGTTGATTCTTTGAATAGTTTTTCTTGTTTCCACTTGGTTGATTTCACCCCTGAGTTTGATTATTTCCTGCCGTCTACTCCTCTTGGGTGAATTTGCTTCCTTTTGTTCTAGTGCTTTTAGGTGTGTTGTCAAGCTGCTAATGTGTGCTCTTTCTAGTTTCCTTTTGGAGGCACTCAGAGCTATGAGTTTTCCTCTTAGAAATGCTTTCATTGCGTCCCATAAGTTTGGGTATGTTGTGGCTTCATTTTCATTGAACTCTAAAAAGTCCTTAATTTCTTTCTTTATTCCTTCCTTGACCAAGGTATCATTGAGAAGAGTGTTGTTCAGTTTCCACGTGAAGGTTGGCTTTCTATTATTTATTTTGTTATTGAAGATCAGCCTTAGTCCATGGTGATCTGATAGGATGCATGGGACAATTTCAATGTTTTTGTATCTGTTGAGTCCTGTTTTGTGCCCAATTACGTGGTCAATTTTGGAGAAGGTACCATGAGGTGCTGAGAAGAAGGTGTATCCTTTTGTTTTAGGGTAAAATGTTCTGTAGATATCTGCCAGATCCATTTGATCCATAACTTCTGTTAGTTTCACTGTGTCCCTGTTTAGTTTCTGTTTCCATGATCTGTCCATTGGTGAAAGTGGTGTGTTGAAGTCTCCCACTATTATTGTATGAGGTGCAATGTGTGCTTTGAGATTTACTAAAGTTTCTTTAATGAATGAGGCTGCCTTTGTATTTGGAGCATAGATATTCAGGATAGTTCCTCTTGGAGGATTTTACCTTTGATGAGTATGAAGTGCCCCTCCCTGTCTTTTTTGATGACTTTGGGTTGGAAGTCAATCTTATCTGATATTAGAATGGCTACTCCAGCTTGTTTCTTCAGACCATTTGCTTGGAAAATTGTTTTCCAGCCTTTCATTCTGAGGTAGTGTCTATCTTTTTCTCTGAGATGAGTTTCTTGTAAGCAGCAAAATGTTGGGTCTTGTTTGTGTAGCCAGTTTGTTAGTCTATGTCTTTTTATCGGGGAGTTGAGTCCATTGATATTAAGAGATATTAAGGAAAAGTAATCGTTGTTTCCTGTTATTTTTGTTGTTAACGTTGGCATTCTGTTCTTGTGGCTGTCTTCTTTTAGGTTTGTTGAGGGATTACCTTCTTGTTGTTTCTAGGGCGTGGTTCCTGTCCTTGTATTGGTTTTTTTCTGTTATTATCCTTTGAAGGGCTGGATTCGTGGAGAGATAATGTGTGAATTTGGTTTTGTCGTGGAATACTTTGGTTTCTCCATCTATGTTAATTGAGAGTTTGGCTGGGTATAGTAGCTTGGGCTGGAATTTGTGTTCTTTTAGTGTCTGTATAACATCTGTCCAGGATCTTCTGGCTTTCATAGTCTCTGGTGAAAAATCTGGTGTAATTCTGATAGGCTTGCCTTTATATGTTACTTGGCCTTTTTCTCTTACTGCTTTTAGTATTCTATCTTTATTTAGTGCATTTGTTGTTCTGATTATTATGTGTCGGGAGGTATTTCTTTTCTGGTCCAGCCTATTTGGAGTTCTGTAGGCTTCTTGTATGTTCATGGGCATCTCTTTCTTTAGATTTGGGAAGTTTTCTTCTATAATTTTGTTGAAGATGTTTGCTGGTCCTTTGAGTTGAAAATCTTCATTCTCATCCACTCCTATTATCCATAGGTTTGGTCTTCTCATTGTGTCCTGTATTTCCTGGATGTTTTGAGTTAGGATTTTTTTGCATTTTCCATTTTCCTTGATTGTTGTGCCCATGTTCTCTATGGAATCTTCTGCACCTGAGATTCTCTCTTCCATCTCTTGTATTCTGTTGCTGATGCTTGCATCTATGGCTCCAGATTTCTTTCCTAGGGTTTCTATCTCCAGTGTTGCCTCATTTTGGGTTTTCTTTATTGTGTCTACTTCCCTTTTTAGGTCTAGTATGGTTTTGTTCATTTCCATCATCTGATTGGATGTGTTTTCCTGTTTCTCTTTAAGGACTTCTACCAGTTTGGTTGTGTTTTCCTGTTTTTCTTTAAGGACTTGTAACTCTTTAGCCATGTTCTCCTGTAGTTCTTTAAAGTCCTTCTTGATGTCCTCTACCATCATCATGAGATATGCTTTTAAATCCAGGTCTAGTTTTTCAGGTGTGTTGGGGTGCCCTGGACTGGGCGAAGTGGGAGTGCTGGGTCCTGATGATGGTGAGTGGTCTTGGTTTCTGTTAGTAAGATTCTTACCTTTACCTCTCGCCATCTGGTAATCTCTGGAGTTGTTATAGTTGTCTCTGTTCAGAGGTTGTTCTTCTGGGGATTCTGAGTATCCTCTGTCAGCAGACCTGTACAGACTAAGTTCGGCGGAGTCCCGGAGCCAAGATGGCGCTCCCTGCAGGGCAGGTCACTGTTCTCCGGCTGGGAGGGTGTCGGATGTCTGCGGCCCCAAAAGGGTGCTGCCTCAGCGGTTCTGTGGCTCCCGCCTGTCCCAGAAGCTGTCTTCCTCTGTGGTCCTCACTCTGACCTGTACAGACTAAGTTCGGCGGAGTCCTGGAGCCAAGATGGCGCTCCCTGCAGGGCAGGTCACTGTCCTCCGACTGGGAGGGTGCCGGATGTCTGCGGCCCCTAAAGGGTGCTGCCTCAGCGGCTCTGTGGCTCCTGCCTGTCCCAGAAGCTGTCTGCCTCTGTGGTCCCCACTCTGACCTATACAGACTAAGTTCGGCGGAGTCCCGGAGCCAAGATGGTGCTCCCTGCAGGGCAGGTCACTGTCCTCCGACTGGGAGGGTGCAGGATGTCTGCGGCCCCAAAAGGGTGCTGTCTCAGCGGCTCTGTGGCTCCCGCCTGTCCCAGAAGCTGTCTGCCTCTGTGGTCCTCACTCTAACCTGTAGACTAAGTTCGGTGGAGTCCCGGAGCCAAGATGGTGCTCTCTGCAGGGCAGGTCTCTGGCACGTGTGTTTCATGCTTGTGTGTCCCTGTCTCCCAGGTGATGCCACCATGAGCACAGAGAGCTCTACAGAGCTTCTCCCACTTCCCTTCTCACGTTCAGGTCTCCTGTTTCTCTAAATGGCTGGGCCATACAGAGTTTGGGGCCACTTTCTGGGGACCCCATACTACCTGGCACTGCTAACGGGGCTGGCAGAGCCAGCATTGGCCTCTGTTGCTCAGCTGTACACACAGGAAACTCTAAGCATCCAACAGGATGGGTGTAGCTCCACGTCCCAACATGGCCTACTGTCATCCTATGTGAATCCAAGTGTATGGTCCCAGTCACTTCCACTACCACAGACAATCTGAAGCAAACTGTTATTTATAGTTAGAAGATGACCACACTCCATAAAAAGTAAGTCACAGAGCCCTGTCTAGAAAGGTTTTAGTTTGCTCTAAACAGTCCCTGTATATTATCCATTCCACAGGACCCTAATGTGGCACCTGACTTCAGACCAGTGTTTCTTTCAAGAATTAAAAGAAAAATTGAAAACTAGAGTAATAAATAAGCCTTTAATGTCTCAAAGGTACTACCACCTGGCCGCTTCCAAGCAGAACTTGTTTTAGTTTTTCCTTCCCTATCCAACTTGTGCCCACCCTTCCTCTGCCCCGCCCACAACCATGCCCACCCACTCCCCATGCCAGATCCCTCCCCTCCCCCCAGCTTCCTGCCCTTCCCTCAGTCCTCTCAGCAGCATTTTACCCTCTTGTCACCTCTACGCACTTTTCCTCCTGTCCATCACACATATCCATATTAACAGAATGTTCTAGGATCTAGACACAAGCAAGAATGTGAGCACTTGCATCTTTGGGGTTTGACTTGGCTTGGTCTGAGTTTGTGTCTCTCAGTTAATATACTACCTTCCAGATCCATCGGTTTTCCTGCAAATTTCATCTGTACATCTGAGTAAAACGCTGCTGTGTTCACATATACTTCTACCATCCATCATCTGTTGATGGACATCAAGGTTAATTCCACTTTCCTGTGATAGTATAGTCAATAGCCATGTGTGCAAAGGGTCTTGATAGCACGATGTAATAGGCCTGTGTCTCCAGCTACATAACCTCTTCTCTAGGATTACCTATAGATTATCAACAGGCATCATATACTTAATACAAAGCAGACTCTTAATCCTAACAAAACTTGATGCTTTCTCAAAAATTTATTGTAATAGGAATTTGTTCTTAAAACCACAATATTCTAGGAAATGGCTGTGATGATTGACAGGTCTGGCCAAATGTAACCGCCACCACAATTCAGTTTAATTATCACCTGACAGGAGCTCCCACAGCCCTGGCAACCACTGTCTAACCCCTGTCACAGCTCTCTCCTCAGGATTTTCTGAATGGCGCCATATAACCTGCATTTTAATTCCCCAACTCTGGCTTCCTTCCTGTATCTACGGACTTCTCCACTAGTGACTCTGTCAAGTACGCAGTTGTAATGCTTTTCTTTCCCTTCACATCTCACAACACCACTTTAACTCAGCTTGTTTACCACGGCTCCTTCTTAACTGTGCTAACACTTCACAAATGCCAACGCACTTGCCTACTTGCTCAGCTCTGTGTACTGATACCTACTTTACAAGCAATGGGATAAGAGAGCCCTGTAAGGACAGTGTTCAGCTAAGGGTTTTCTTGTGCAGTTATTTATTCCTATCTAAGATGAATGTACACTTTATATTAAGACAGGACCTTGAGGTGGAGAAGTTGGGGATGGGGTGGGTGGGGATGGGGGTGGGGTTGAGAAACTTCAAGACCTCTAGAGACAGGCAGCCTGAACCTAACAAGGTCAGATGCCCACTAGGATGAGCTATAGAACCTCTGTAACGTCATGTGGTACAGGCAGGGTAAGGGCTGGAGTCATGGATGGCTCAGTAAGCCCGAGGATCTAAGGTTAAGGTTTACAGAGGTTCCATCTGCAGACCCCAAGGAAAGCCCTGAGCATAGTGAGGCATGCTTTAATGCCAGCATGTGGGAACAGACAGGTGTCTCTGGGGTTCCCCCACAGTCACCCCACAGTCACCACAGTTCCCTCTCAGGGAACCCAGATTCCAGAGAAACAGCCCATCTTGAAGAGGAGTGAGGAGCAAAGCCAAGAAATAAGATGGTTGATCCCTAGCTTCCACACACACAGACAGGAACCCATGTAAGGAGCACACATTGGAGTGATGGCAGCTCCTGCCTTACAAGTCAAGTTAGATACAGCAGCAACTGACCAGAAAATAGCTGTTGCTCACTGGAGGTGATGGTCCAGGGCTATGACAGTCACTGATCATGTCAGGACAACCACAGCCAGCTCCTCACAAGTCTTCTACTTCCAACAGGAAGCCATCCCTCTCCTCCTCCTCCAAATCCTTACAGTGGCTTCTTTGTCTAGAATAGCCTATAAAATCATGGAGAATAAAACTACCCAAATAATCCTGACATGAAGAGCACCACTGTTCTCCCTGTTGTACAAAATAACAATGTCTCATCAACTTTAGAAGTACTTCATATTTGAGGGACTTTCCTAAGGAGAACAAGGACATTAGTTATAAATCTAAAACGCACAGCTACAGTGCTCCAGGGTAGGGAACAGAAAGTAGGGGGAAGATTTCAGATTCCTATCACTAATAAACCAAGGGGAAGTCTATTTATAAATTATATTTCTGGCCTAACCACATAACTCATTTAGAAAAATTAATTAAACTCCGAGGAAAAATTTTAGGGCAGTTTATAATAACTCATTGCTTTTTTTCTTCAACTAGTTTTCTCTGGGGAGTGCAATTAATTCATAATGTGATGCCTACAAATTTATTTTAAAAATTGGGATAAGGCCAGCTTTGGCAAATGTGCCTGGAATCCCAGCACTCAAGAGGCAGAGGTAGGAGGATCAGGGGTTCAAGGCTATCCTTAGCTATTCAGTGAGTGTGACTTCAGCTCTCCGCATAAAAGCGTGTCTCTAAAACAACAATAAAATGTTGGGCTCAATACAAGGAGGTCACAGGAAGAATCGTCCAGAAAGTCTATTCTTCAGTAGCAGGCACTGCAAGCCATTGTCTAAATGTCTATTTTTCTTGTAGCTGTTATTTTATACCTATAATAATCTTATTTCTTATTTATTAATTTACTTTTTCCTTATTATTGAGAATGTGAGGGAAAAAAATCCAACTATGGTCACATGAGATGCTGCCAGAAAGAGTTGGAAAAGGAAGCTTTGGTGACCTCTTCCCATGAACACACAGAGCCAACAGCCTCTCGAGCACAAACACCCTTCATGAGAAGCCACGGGCACTTATGACACTCTCCCTGTGTGAGCTCAGACCCAGGCACATCAAAGCTCCCTGGACATGGTCACAAATAGCTCTTTGTTCAAAAAAAACCTGCTGAGGGGAGAGATGGCGGACTGCCCCACTGGTGTCTTTGTGGGTGCTCATGGCACTGGGTTGTCTCACCTGTGACAATACAGGACAGGGCAAAGGGTGCTCTGAAACAGGTAAGAACAAAGAGCATCACATGAGCTGTCCCAGCCCTGCCCAGTGGTGACAGAGCTTCATGGTTTCTTCAAGGGAGCAGACGAGTTACATCAAAGCTTCATCTCCACAGGGTTGTCTGTGGGGCTAGCCTCAACCCTCCTGGGGGCTAGGGGAGGCAATGAAGTGAGACAGAACATGCCAGACAGCTGGAGCTAACAGGATACACCTCATGGAGGCTCTCAAGGCCTCTGCTTAGCTGACCAGGCTAATGACTGAGGAAGAACAGGGAGGGAGCTGGTTTGCTAATGCACAAACACAAAGTCAAAACATCAAGAAAAATAAACAGAGAGCCAGGTCCCAGGCAAAGGGACAAAATAAATCTGAAACCCATTCTAATAACACAGTTGACTTATCTGACAGAGAATCCGGGATCCATAGGAATGGCCAAAAGGTCTGTGAAAGGTGAGCTGCATCAATGACTCCAAGGAGGCCCCACCTCACCCTGCAAGGATGGGTACCATAGGAAGACAGGTCAAGGAAGAGGAATTGTGTACAGTGTTGTTGGGAGGATGGTCAGCACGGTCATGGAATGATCAGCATAGATGAGTCTCAAAAGCACCTCTAAGGCAGCTCCCATATATCTACACACGCCCATAGAGGAGGACTGGGAGAATGCAGTGGCTAGGAGATAAAGCCTGGTGACTCAAGAGGAGACAATAACAAGTGCTAACGCAGAATTGAAGAAACAGGCCTAGCTATGAACAGCAGAAACCTGGGGACACTGTGCCAGTGAAGGGCTGCAGCATAAGACATACAGAGAAATTTCTACAAGAAACCTCTAGGTGATACCTGATCCTGTCAACCAAACCAACCAACCACCCAGTGTTACTGTGGAAAATTACACAGGATCTGTGAGGTCAGATAGCCACTCATGTAGGTTAGCTACAGGAGACTTCAGTTCCTGACTTGTCTTAGGACATGACTTTTTCTGGCACACATTTGGTGAGCTAGACGCTACTTGAACCTCCTAGGAAATTTAAGGGTAGGCAGAGGTCAGATATAAAGTTCTCAAGAAAGGTCAGTCATTGTGTAAACACTGGAATCAATATAGGTTCTGAGAGAAAGTAACGGTGGGGACATGCAATATGGGTGTTGGCGCTCACGGGAGCAGTGGGGTCAGACTTAGCTGGGGCACACATGCTCTGGATATTGAGAGCAGAAGGCACCATTCTGAAAGTTCATAAGCAGCCTTCAAAAGAACTGTAATTTTAGAGGGGCCCAGGCACTTGTGATACAAAAGATAGCGGCTTATTGATTCAGAAAACTATTTTCTCTGAGCTCCTTGTGGAGCAGAGTAAAGTCTTAAACCTTTCAAGCCATTACTAGGAATTACTTACTAATTGTCTGCCTATGTATGGGCTGTATTTTCCTGTGTCTTTGAATAATATTTTTAATTTCTAAACAACACACATTTAAAATAATACAAAGCAGCTTCAGAAACAAATCTTTTCTGTCCCTCTGAATTAATTCTCTGCCATGTGACTGTTAAAATATAGTTTGTTTGTTTGGGATGTGTCATGAGGTAACTTCCTGAGATGAACTTTGCAAAGCCTGCAGAATTCCTCCTATGTCATTACTAAAGTTTCTCATTAGTGCTTTAGAGGAGTAGTGGTCCCGCCAAGGGAGGGGCACAGATTTTGTTTCTCACTTGAACCACTGAACTTTAGATTAGTGGTCTGCTGTGGCTAGAGAACACACGTTTCCTTACTCTCTCGAGCCACTGAGTTTGACACCCTTTTCTGGAAGGTTCTGCTGCTGGGCAATCTGGACACAGCCATTACAACTCTGTATCTTGGTCTGTACTTTCTGAATTGTAGCCAGGGAAAGCTGGCTCATGGGCCCTTCTCAGGACCTGTGTGACCCTCAAGAAGGAAGCCACTTTTTCAAAGCCACTTATGGAAAATGAGTTTTTCCCTCCCAGATCTTTCCTTTTAAGTTTTTACCAGCCTTTGCCCCAAAAGGTATTCTGTAGCTGAGATAAGGATCACCATTTTCTGTCACTGGCAAACATCTTAGACGTGGAGCTTTCCCTGTGGGGTAGTGAGGATCTGGTAGGAGTTAGGGACAGGAGCAGTGAAATGACCAAGATACATGGTATTCATGTATGAAATTCTCAAAGAATTAATAAAAATACTACACTGAACAATAGAGACAAACAGCAGGTTTTCCAAGAAGCTGCAGAGCCAGGAACAGAAATAGCTCACAGGCATCTATAGCATCTGTGAGGCTGCAGACACAGCACCTCCTCAGTGGGCCCTGAGCTTTTCATAGTTAATGCCCTGTACAAACTTGTAGTTAGGGAGACGGAAATAAGGAGAGAGCTGGTTAAAATTTTATGAAGCTAGCTTAGTAATAATTAACCATTTTTGAATAAACATTGATGGTTATACAAAAATTTGGAAAAATATAATTTTGATAATTTTTGCTAAATTTTTCCTACTTTTATGAAGCTATTTTAGTTATACTTAATCCACCACTCTGCCTGCTTAGGGTCTTCCTTTCAAAGAATGTTAATATTTGCCTAATTCCTTTTTAGATACATATAATTTATAATTTAAGTATTTAATCAATTTGGAATAGATTTTACATAGAAAGTTCAGAAGGCAATAGGAAGCCAATTGTAATATTTTTTAAAAAATTCCTAATTAAAATTCTTTTAAGAATTTAATAAAAGTATAAATTGTCTTTGCAGAAAAATCTGCACAAATGTGCATTTTTGTGTAATTTTAATAAATTCCCAGACTTCCTTGGACCCTTCCTGGGAATACAGACTAAAGTCTGGTTGTGCACTGGGACGCCTGGCTCTACATACTCTGTCACATGATGAAAATACAATTGAACCCAGGAGGGACTGGGTAGTTCTGGACTGTGCCTGCTCTACTGTTCTAACCTGTTCATTCTCAAATAATAGTGCTGTTCCAACTAAACCAAGCATGTCTCTGCCTCATTCTCCTCTGAAACACTCCCCTGTTCACACAAGCTCCTCACACCTCTGCAGATTTATTTTCTCCTACCAAGTGACCACTGACCACTTGACATGACCACTAAACATGGCAACTGACATGACCAACACTTGACATGAGCCTAAGTTAGCTTCCTCACCATCTCTGTTGAAAAGGCTGGGTTACTGTTTTTCCACTCCTGTATCTAAAGAAATAAAAGAGGCACGAGGGAGAAACAGGCAGTCACATCAGCTATTGCTACAACAGAGTGGAGTGTAAGTTTGATTGTGGCTACTTCATGATTATTCTAAATAACCAGGCAAGGTGTGAGCTTCACAGAGCTTTCCACAAAAGCCATTTTCAGTTTCCCTGAGCAGGAGTGTAGTCTTTAAGAAGTGAAGTAGCAATTGATGACTATGCTGAAGTCAACATGTGAAAATAAGAGCTGATTACAAAGACTCTGAGAATATCTGATAGGCCAGCTCATTCACGCTGCTCCCTCATGGCCGCTCCCTGCCCAGTGCTCCCTGCCTGCTGCAACCACAGCAGTTTCCGCTCAGATAGGCTCTACCAAAACCCTATGTTTCTAGGAATCTTCAATTCATTCTCAACTTACAGGGGACCCATTTTCTGCTGTGTGTGCTTTGCTTTGTTTAAGGTCCTTTTTAGCCCAGGCTGGACTCAAATTTGCTCTATTACTGAGGCCAGTCTTCAAGTGCTGATCTTCTTGCTTCTATTCCCGAGAGCTAGGAATACAGGCAGGGAGAACCATGCGCCCAGCTTTGGAGGGGACACACTTTAAAGTATAAGGTATGTTGTGCTACACCTTATGGATGCCAGGCAACCAGGACAGAAAACGGGCTTCCGTGAAGGTTATCTATGCCTTTTTATACTTGTATAACAGACAGTCAGTCATTCAAGTACTTCTGCCCACAGGAAGCCCAGGTTACTGTAAAACACAGCACAGGAGCTCAACTGTGAACATGAAGCTTGGGAAGACCAGTGGGCAGAAGCTGGTCTGTAGGGCCAGCTGGCTCACTGAGGCTTTCCTCTCATGGGACTACGGGGATACTTGTGAGGCTGTGTTAGCCACTGCTGCCAACCCAAGGTGCATAGGTGTGTAAGTCAGACATAATTAATTTGAATCTCACTGTTTCTAACCAAATACATTATTTACTATGTGAGTGTGCACCCATTTCTGCATGCATGCACATGCATATTCATGAAAGGTAGGAGGGGAGAAAGAGAATTAAGAAATGAATGGAGGAAGTTTAACACAGAATGTTAAATGGAAACATGAATCTGATCCTGCCAACACAGAGGGAAAAGGCAAAATATATCATAGGATTCTTACTAGGAGAAACGAAAAAATTATTGAAGTATGTAAGAGAATAGGTCAGAATAGAAACACTGTGATGTGAACTGACCCGTGTACTACAGTGACCTCACATCAGACATCGCAGCATGTGCCTTTCCCTGTGAGGGGCGGGTGCACAAGGCCCCAGGGTGATTTGCTCACCTGACTCATCCTCTGCTGCTCCTGCACAGCGGCCTGGATGGCCTCTGCCACCCTCTCCTGATCTCTTGCATGTTCTGTCTTCCACAGTTCCCTTTCTTCGGCATGAACTTTCTCCAGATTTTCCCTTTCTTCTTCCACTGCTTTAGTGATGACATCTTTCATTGCTTCTTTCTCAAGCTTCAACACAAAATGACGGAAGCAGAAGCATCAACAATAAGGTCAAATTCCAGCCACGAAACTTAACCCACATGGTTAGTCCCAACATCACAGTTTTTATGTTTACTAAAACTGTGCACAGTACAATCGATCATTTTTAAACAGATTTTCATCCTTGCCCCCTGACATTTCTGCACTTTAAAAAAAATCAAACCTTAGTGTAAAGCAACAGGCATCAAAATGTAGGTCTTAAATTAGTTGTGGTAAGGAAAATACATGCAAACTGAAACATGTCTTTCGGGACTGTTACAACACATTGTTTTTTCCCCTGAATTTTCAAAGACTCCAGTAACTGATGTATAATTTCTAAACCGTTGGTATCTGGAAAGTACTGACTATCAGGCTGCCCTTCCTGAGGAGTCTGTAACAAACTCATGCACAGTAACCATCCCATCACCAACCTCCCTAAGTTCTGGAAAGCAAACAGGGACTTTCCCCACTGTTCCCTTCGCTCAGTCTACCCCCGTCTCCACTCAAGGAAACAGCTTTACCTTCTCCTCTTCCTGGGTCCACTCTCCTCACTCAGAGCTTGGCACGCATCCTAACGAATTTACCTTAGAATGCTGTCTACACTCGTGAGTTGGTTTCCACCTCCTCTTTGGCAATTCATTTATCCCTCACTTCACACTTGCATGCCCTTACCAATGCTTTCATGGGTCAGCCTCCTGCTCCATGCAGCTAAGGTCTATTTCCTAGACTGACACACTTAAGCCACAGGCCCTCACATCTTCCTTAACTAGACATTCAGATCCTAACTCAGCTCTGAAGACTAGCCATTTCTCAAGGCTCAATTCTAAGGTGAGTTATTACTGATAAGCATTTTAATGCAGATATACAACTTACAAGGTCAGGATAATTTACTCACTGCCTTGTTGGTATGGTATTTTTAGCCAACTGTAGGTTCATAAGGAAAAGACAAAAATTGCAATAGTTCTTGGATCACCACCATCAACAAAGTGAGATTACATGTGCTATTCAAAAACCATGTGATGGTTACTGAACCTACTTTCAAGTAACAAGCATAACTGTTTACTTCTGTCTTCCTGTCTCTCTGGTGACATCCACCCTGCACTGGAGGTGGCTATCAGTGTTCTAACATAACTGGCTTTAAAGAAGGAACTAAAAATCTATGTTGCAAAGCCTTCCAATGCCAACACGAAATAGAATATGAATTAACAGGAGTATGAACGGTCATGTTGTAGGTCAAAAAAAGTGAAGAAAAATGGAATTCTGGAACAAAGTATTGTTTAGTGACACTGTTAATGAGATGGGATGTAATTCCACTGAGAAAGAACACCAACCAGCATTATGGTCGGGCATATCTTCACAGCCTGGACAGACATACCTACCTTCACAGCAGACTCCAGTGTCTCTTTGTTCTTCTGCATTTCCTCCTGGAGGCACTTTTCCAGTGATTCCTGCAAATGAGAAGACAGCAGGGAGGATGCAGGCAGGGAAGGCAGCAGAAGTGCTCCCTCCCCGGCCCTGGCAGGTACAAAAGCCTTACCTTCTGCTCCTGTGACTGCTGAGCCAAAGCTTCCTGGATTTTCTCTCTTAGCAGTTCCTTCTCAGTGTCCAGCACATCTAGAAGCCTCTGATGCTACAAGGAAAGACATCTGAGCTATGACTGTGGCTCTGAAAATCTACCAGTGAGCAAAACAGGGAACATCTGTTCCAGGTAACAGAGAGAACTGAAGGAAACAGGGGCATTTTGGCAAAATGAGGGTACAAGAAACCGGAGCTGACATGTCTCAAGTCATGCTCGGGACCCTGCTGGATTCTCTGGTTCAGCCAGGCATGCAGCTCAAGCTCTGGCTTACACATGACAACTTCACACCGACAAATCAACTGTAACATGAAATGTGTGCACAGAGCCCCGCTTGGAGAGAGGGCTCCTAAAACGGAGGGTATCATCACGCAGCTGCAGAAGCACTCAGAGCTCAGATAGATTGAGGGGCACTTGTGGAGCAGACACACGTTCTGTGTGTATACTAAGCTCTGTGGAAGACAGAGATGGACAGTTTTTCTCACTCTAAGTTTTCATCAGTTTCTAAAATGGAACCTGTGAAATCAAAGAAACATCATGCGTGCAGAGCCCAGACACACGGGGCTGCACCCCATCCATCACTGACAAGTGAGTTATCTGAACAGAGGTTTCTAAACATGTTCTACGTTTAGAGCCTGAACAGATTGACCAGGGTCCTGGGTAAGGTCATCTGTTATTCTCTAATTACAATGTTACTTCCCATCTCATTTTTGAAAAGCAATACAAATGTAGTTTCTCCTGAAAGGCAAGATCAGTCTAACTACAATACAGATGATGATTCAATCCTGAAAAGTTTCTGGTACCATGTGAATCTGTCAAGGTCAGGTAACTGCCAAGTGAGTAGATTGTATAAGCAGTGACCACACAGAAGCCTTAGCTTTCACCCCACAGACATGCACAGTCACAGACAACATCCATTTTAACTACACACAGGAATCCAGGCCTCGGGTCTGAGCAGGGAAATGCCAAGTTCTTAAAAAAAAAAAAGGCTGGGGGGCTGGGGGTATAGGTTCTGGCAGAGTGCTTGCCTACCATGTACAAGGTCGTCGGCTCCATCCCCAGCATGACGAAGCCACATTAGAGAATATATGCAAAGGTCCCACCCAGGGCAAGCAGACTAAAAACTAGTAAATATGAAGCTAGGAAGACAGTGTATCAGTAGGATGCTTGCCATGCATGTGTGAGAGTTTGAGTTTGGAGTGCCTATGCTCCTGTAAGCACTGGAGAGTATGAGGACAAGCCTGCGATCCAAGTCAGGAGTCAGGGACAGGAGAATCCCCGAGGCAAGCAGGCTAGACTAGCCTAGCAGGAAACTTCTGGGTTCAAATGAGAGGTCTCACCTTCATATATGAGGTGGAGAGTAAAAGAGAAAGACACCTGATACCTATCTCTAGCCTCTACATGCACCCACACATATGTACATTCATATACACATGCCCATACCCATGCCAACAGACATATAAACATGTACATCATAGACATGAACAGGAAGAAAAGTATAATTCTCTTGAGATGAAAACTAATCAGTTTAGACTTACACAGGTTTAATAAACATAATTCAATAAACAATATTTCTTTAAAAACAGGATCAACCATTCACAATTAACTTTGCAAACCTGCTGAGAGGAAATCAGTGGGTGACAAGGGAGTCCAGCTTCCTCAGAGGCCAACAAGAACACCAGCAAGATGTGTGCACTAAGATGCAATGCTACACTGAGAAAATGCCCCAGAATGCTTCTTCTTACCACAGCATCCATACAGAGCACATAGTTTGGCCTTGTCTGGACAGAGCTCACTGACACTGACATTGAAGGAGAGTTTACTCACAGTATCCAAGGTGACATTAATCATGAGCCTCCTTGGGTTATGCACACGTATGCTTTACGTGAGCTGGGGCAACAATGAACCCCACAGCTGAGGGCTGTGCTGCCCCCATAATTGCCTCCCGTCCAATGTGTAACCTGAGCCTAAGAAAGGGTGGTCCCTTTTCAGGTATTAATGAATTCTACAACAGTTTTATAAAGTCATTACCAGAAAGGGAAACTATCTAATAACTGTGTTTGTAACTATCAGGTCTAACTAGTAATTACCTATAGCAACGAAAAGCTACATAATTAATACTCCACAAAAGGCCTTCCTCACCACAAACATCTATAACAGAATGGATTCCATCTGTTTATTCCTGTGCTTTTCACAACACTCTTAAAATAAGACAGAATGACCTCCCATTCCGTTCACCCTCTCTAGTTCATGGGAAGATGAGGAGGAATGGCAGAGAAGTATTTAATTCACCATGCTTATATAAAGTCAGACAATCAACCACATGTATCAGTCATTGATTCTTTTTATTTGACTAAGTAGATTTTTTTTTGTATAAATATTCAGTGGGTTCACCCATCCTACCATGGATAAAGCAGTCACAAACTGCCTTAAAAACACATCTTTATTTCTTTTACAAGTATCCATAAGCTGCCTCAGGGTAATGTTCAAAAGTTGAATCCAGTCGCTCGCAGGGCTTTGCAGTGCAGTGCAAGCAGGGGGCTGCAAAGGCCACAGGCCAGAGCCAGCAGTGCAGCCTTGCTTCTCCCTGGGGAACAGCTGATGTGTGGTGGCTCTGCTTAACAGGACTAGCCTTTACAGCTCCATAAAAGACATTACAAAAATTAACTGAAACTATCCCAGCCAGTCTCATCCAAGAGGGGTCTGTTACAGTTTGCTTACATGAGATAATATATCACTTCTTAAAACTGCAGTGCAAGTTTAATAAAAAAGTATAATAAAAATTTATATATATTTTACATGAAGATATAAAAATAAAAGAGTTATAAAATTATGCAATTGGAGAAATAAGTTCTAGCTTTATGGAGTAGAAGCTGCGTGCAAGGGTGTCAAAAACAATCTTTTGAAACAGCCAAAACACAAAGCATCCAGGTCTACACTGCATCCCCAAAGAAAGCACTCAGACCCCAGACTCAGATGCAAATACAGAGGTTCTGTGGTTTCTACTCGATTCCTGAATGTGAAACAAGACAAAACAAAAACAAAAACAAAACCCAACCTAACATAACACAACCTAACACAACACAACCTAACACAACACCCTCTTCTTCCTTGGGATATGAATGTAAACATTACAAGTCATGCCTGGGGCAGATCCACCCAATCACACACTGGTGCCTCCTCTGTACTGCAGCTCAGATTAAGCCATCTTGGTGGCCTGTGGCCAGGCATACTTATCTACATACTTTGTACCTGAAACCTACCATTATTCTTCTGTATTTGTGGTATTTGCTGGTGCGTATTCTGTACAACTGTCTGACTTTTTCCAAGTCTCTTACTCTGTACACACCAACTGAACTCGAAGGACTCTAGAAGGATCTAGAAGAGCATGGTCACTTCTGTTTGACATGAATGGAAATGCATGATAACTTGATAAGCTATAAAATGAATCACAGATAGTCATTTATGGGACAGTGCGTTAAATATTACTGGGAAAGAAACCTTAGAGAAGATAAACTGAGATTTCACAAAGCCAGAAAGATCAACATGCTTCTTACTGAGAATGAAATCAAACTGTAACATTGCCTAAAGTAGCAGATCTATACAACCAATAGTCATATTCCTAATAAGCATGGGGAACATCAGTAAACAGTGGCTCCAATTTAAACAGGGCTTTGATTTACCAAGTGAAGAAATAAAACATTGGGAGACCAGTAGCACAGAGGCTGACAGGACTTCCACAGTAGGCTTCCATCTTAGATAGCTGGTTTAGATAATCAGAGGTTTTGACACACTCCAAAACTTAAGCAGAGTCTTTCTGTCTCTACGCCTCTAAATGAAACAGCTCTTGAAAATTCATCTCAGCCCTATTCTATCTGTGTAAACATAGCACAGTAGACTCTCACAGCAGTGACCGGCAGCTTGAGAGAAATGATCCTCAGATGTACCAAGCCCGACCACAACTATCTCATATCTTAGCAGCATCCCGTTTGCATGGGTGTGACAATACCACGGGACACAGAAGTGATGTATAGCAGGGACTTCCTATCATACATACGTAGTAATGAAGAGAGAGCAGTTTCCTGGTCTCGCAGTGACACCTTCAAGGCTGGGTTCTCACTGCCTCCCGCTGAGGTGTTGAGTCCACCCTCCAGGTCCTGTTCCCAGCCCTGCCCTCGGAATTATGTGGCAATATGAATTTTGAAAGACATGAACATTCACCCGATGTTCCTAATAACAAAAACCTCCAAGTGCCCAGAATGTGTACTTGCAAGAGTAAACACTGGAGGAACTATATACACTTTGGGGGACATTGGGAGTGCTGTGAGCTTTGTAATGTAGTGCTACTAGGAAAACAGACTATGTACAAGTTGTGGGTGTGTGTGAGTGACTGGGAACACCAGGCAGATGGGAACTCCGCAGCTTCCATACCCTAAAAACAGTCCTGTCAGTCAAGTGGAAAGAGAAGCTCAGACAGCCACTGCTCACAAGGAATTCATCCTGAAGTATAGCAACTGGCGTGTGCACAGCAAGGCTCTAAAGCACAAAGTAAAGCATCTGACATGGGAAACATTCTACTGCTGTCCTCCAATTCTTTAAGATACTTAATAACTAATTCAAAATTTAGAAGCTAGAAAGTGTTTAAAATAAAAGGCACCACGTAGAATGACATGATTCATATTAGAAAGCGGCCTCCCAATCTCAGGGGAGGGTGTTTCTTGATCTCTCTCCAAACATATGTGCAGATGACCTATAAAAAGGGCATAAAGGGTGTTTTGGTGTAACTATATTTTCATTTAAGCGGCTATTGCAAGACTGTGCGGTTCTGTCAATACTCACAGAATAATGCACCAGGATGGTGAGCTTGGTGTGATGAACACTGCAGCAGCCCCAAGGGGCTTGCTTTTTCTGACAGTCAAAACCCAGGACTTCAGGTCCCATTAACATACCTCCTGTCTGTCAAGTCTTCCCACAAGCTCAGGCTGGCGTTTGCTTTCAGAGCCAGCATAGTATCATTACTATAAATAATCCATTTTATATCTAGCTTCTTAGAGATACAATGTCCTATATTTAAAGTAAAGGACACACATATTGAAAGCTCCGAGAGTCAGTAAGCCACACATTATACAGACAAGTTTGTAAGCCCAGCATATCATCACAACTGCCAATAACCCAAAGAAAAGCGAGAATTACATTAATTCTTGACTGATAAAAACAAGCAGCCAGTTTTTCATGAATCATGTTGAGAGGAAAATAAGGCTGGCATCCATCTAAACCCTGCACAGAAAGTGGCCATAAACTAATTAAATAAGGACCTACATGCAACCAGACCAAAGCTTCAAGGACATTATACTGAGTCTCCCTAAGTCATCTGGTCTGCAAGATTCCCTGGTGGACATTGCCATTAACCACTTATTACACCCAGACCATGTTGGGAAATAGCTGTGGGTAAGATTTACACAGACCAGTAACACACTAAATTGCTGGTTCTGTGGAAAACCAGGCCACACATACATAAGAAAGAAGAAGATAGATGATCAATAAAAAGATTTAAACAAAAGCCTCCCTGCCCCACTCCTCAAGGCTGAGCTGACAGTCCTGAGATCATGAAGACATAGCTGTTGTTGTTTATTTTCAATATTAGAGGCTTTTATTATATATATGCACATATATATGTATATATGTGTGTATATGTATGTATATGTATATATGTATACACACACACACACACATATATATATGTATATATATATGTATACATATATATATATGTATCTCCCAGCTTTTAATATATATAATCTCCAGCTTCCTCTTAATCAACTAGTACTGTTTGTCATGTGGTTCTGGGGATAGAGGGTTTGCATCTCTGCTCTTCATGACATCGAGGATTTGGAGAAAGGCCTTTGAAGTAATGAATGACTCCCTTGAGCATTCCCTTAAGTCAGATCTGGTGGTGATGAGATCTTTTGTTTGTTGGTCTGAGAGAGCCTCTACTACTCCATCATTTCCTGGGGCTGTAAGGACTCCTGGCATGAGTTTACCTTTTACTTTTAACAATCTCATTCCACACTTTCTTAGCTTGCCAGTTTCCCTTGAGCCGTTCTCACACCTAAACACTAAATGAACAGAATGTGCGGACTGGGTTGAGACCATCTTGGGAAAGATGGATGCATCCTCATGTCTTTATTATCTTTAACTGAGGTAAATAACTTAGTGCTATTGAATATCATTAATGCCCTAGTTCCCTAGAAGATCATATGCCCAGGTAGAAAAAGAGTAAATAGACTAAAAATACTGCTGGAGATATGCAGAGCAGAGGCTAGAATGAGCCTTGTGTGAGGCTCGTGTGAGGTACTGGGGCCCTGTCTTTTATAGAACAAAGGACATTAACAAAACCCATTGTCTCTCTTCTATATGCAAGAAACATGCATCAGCTAGAAAAGGGGAATTTAAATCAAAATAATTTATTTCCTAAAGTGGAAAACACAGATGGCATATTTTGCAGTCTCCCTAATAACAGAAAGGATATGAGAGTAACTGAGCAACAGATTCAGTAACACACAGCCCTCTCCTCACATAGGCACATACCAGACTTATGGTGCAACACTGTTAATAATTCAGCAATCAAATTATAATAATTTGAAATTTTCAACCAATAATATTTAAGTATTAGTATTAAATGAGTTAATGCAGTAAAATGCTTCGAGTACACACAGAGACACACAGATACACACACATATGCTGTGTAACATTGCTGCATATGGGTTTTGGGGAACAGGGCACATGTGATTTAGATAATTTTATAATTTGAACTTCACTTATTAATTTTTTGCTCATTTGTTGATACACAAATATTATAATTTCTGCTATAGTTAAGGTGTATGTAGACTCATGCATATACAAGTAAAATCACCATACCTAATGAACTTTTCCTCAAACAGCTGTAAAAGGGGTTCAAATGGTGAGTACTGGAATGTTGGTCCAGAGAATCTTACGTGCAATGCTACAACAATTCTTTCTGCATATTGAGGGTCTAAGTATTAAAAGTAGGCCTCATATTAACTCAATTTTAGGAATTCTGGGCTACACGGTACCAAAAATAAGAAATAACTAATTCTTTGTTTGGCGCAGAATCTGTTATCATAGAATTTTCTCCAGAATCTTCATTAAAATAGCCAGTCAGCACCCAGCACCCAGCACCCAGCACCTCCCGCCAAAGAAATGGAGACTCTGTGGGTAGAAGCCCCCTCCTGTTGAGCTGTTTATTTTCCTGTCTTTCTGTAAGTTTCTGTTGATATTTTTCTACTGAAAGCAAATAAGCATAGCATAGTAAATTACTGTTAAGTATTGACTTATCCCACAGGAACACTCTGACAAATACATTTTTTTTTTCTGAAGAGATACCGGGATTCCCAAATTGTTAAGGTAAAGACAGCAAGATCATCAAAAAACACTCCCAGAACAAGGGGAAATGAATGGCCACCATCACATACTGTGTCCTTTTTCTGTCTTTCAGTCTACACAGAAGTGTTACCTCGCCCTGAAAAAGAACAATGTTCTAACTCAGGAGCAATGATGCTGAGGTAACAGCTGGGGAGCCTGGGTCCCCTCTAGGGAAGGCACAACGTGGCGTGAACATCCAAAGTTGTCTCGAGAGCCATGGAAGCAAACCTGAGAATACTTGATGTCATCACTCACTATGTCTGAGACCCTGATACCACCAACTCACCAATGTCAGCTTCTTGTCCTCCCACAGGGAGGAGAGCTGCTGTCTCTTGGGCTGTCATGGAAGTTTCTATGGTAGGCTGGGGGGTGCAAGAATGCCGTTTTAATATGAAAATGGATTCGTGTGTCCAACTGCATTCCAGTGTGATTTGAGGCTCACCTGAGACTTTGTATTTGCATGTTGAGTGGAAATGGCTCCTAATTCCGCATACTTAACCCTAATTCTAGGATAAGCTAACAAGCATGACCTTTCCCACACATGGCCTTCTGTACAGGCAGCCCATTTCAGTACCAAGGACTGTTCCACCTCTATTATTTTTTAGGAACTAAATCAATGGAACAGTATTTTTAACTCTTAAGGCCTGATGTTTAAAGTCTAACTGTTATATGCACATGAGACAGCTGAGTTTGATTCCTTCTAATCTGGTATTGATGTTGAAGGATTTCGTGTAAGACCCTTGTATCCACTTTAGACACAGTGCTGCTATGCTGGTGTCTTGAACACTTTCAATGTGCTATATACTATGTGGAAATGCACCTTCTCTACCCAAGCCACTCATGGGACACTGAGCAGAATGAAGACATACAGACACATTCCCCCACAGATGCCACCCCAGCTGATTCCCTTCCATATGTGATTCATTCAGCTGTTTGTAGTCAGTTGTTTAATTCTCCTCCTCACACATTATGTTTCTGTCCACAGGGTTTTGTGTGAACCCTGACTTCAGTGCAGTCTGCACTAACGTATTTTCTAGTCTGACAAGCCTAACAACTTTGTCCCTCCAAAGGTTCACATTAGCCCTGATACACTCCCTTAGCAAAACACTGTGCTTAGAGTCATGGACCTTCTTTAACAGCTTACCATGAGGTTACTCTAGAATTGTACAGCAATTGCCTCTGGGATAAAATTTCCATCTTGTAAAACCTTACGTCTTGGAGGAAAGCTCTTAGATGGAGGAATGTTCTAAAGGGAGGTGAAACATTCCATTCTCCATAGAAATTCTTAAGCTCAGCAAGTCCACAACTAAAACGTTTCAGGAAGTCCCTAAAACTGACCTGGTGAACCCTTCCCTATACAAACTGTAAAACTGGCCAAGAGAGAGGGTCAGAAGAGCTGAACTACTTGGAGATGATGCTCAGATCACCTGATCTGTCTGTCTGTCAGGCACAGACTTCAGACTGTAGAACTGCCTCAAAGTTGTGAAGTGTGGTCCAGGATTTCAACTATCTGTAAACTATCACCACTGCTAGGGTGGGCTTTTGGTGATCCAGCTGTCTTTGAGTCAGGGATTACTCCTGAAAGTAATCCCTCACCCATATTCCTGTAAATAACCCAACTCACTGGTTTACCAAGTGGCTTGGGTGGTATTAGTGCTATGGTCTGTCACTGGATTTGGGTTGTATCAGTGCTGTGATGTGGTCAGTCACAGGTTTATTATCCGTGGTGAGTAGATTATTTGTTCACATTTCCCCAGGAATAGCATCATACAGCATCTATCAACATGATTACAAACACCAGAATGGACAACATCCCTTTGGGACATTCTTCTTGTGTAGCCACAGCACTTTGTCATCTTTCTAAGGACTAAAAGCCATGCTTCCCAGTTTCCTATTCTAGCTCCCTGACAAATCCCCCTGTACAACGCTGCTGCTGCTGCTCCAACAGGACAGCAGCCACTGCCAAGGAAGCCGTCTTTATTTGAATAGACTATGAACTGAGAGACTCCAGACAGGCCAAGCAAAATGTTCATGGAGATTATATATCTGTCTGTCTGTCCTGGCTTTCATCTTAATATGAACCTGACTTATCTTTATGGCTTATTTGGTTTTAGGAGGATGGTGACTCATTTCTCCCTAAGAATGCATTCAAAAGAAATAGGAACACGTGCCTTATTAGTGGAGTAGGCTTTGTTTTAAAATAACGATTTATTAAATTTCTTAAATTTACTGTAAGCAGAGAATAAAGCAAAGAGAGGTATGTGGTAGAAGAAAACAATCTCCTGGTTAGCCATGATCTGTTCACATATCCCTAGGTACACATTTGGGACAATAATTAGCAGTTAATAAAATGTGTTTTTCTTGGCAGATAAATGGTCTCAGAGCACACTTTATCTGCCTATTTAATAACAATGAGACTCAAATGTTCTTGATAGGTAAAGATGAACAAAAACACCATTACAATTTAGATAACACTGCTGCTACTTTATAAACCACTGTGTAGAATTTTTTAATTCTAATAATTAATAGCTAATTATACTTTCTATTAAACGATTTTCATACAGCCTGAATTCTGATGCCAGCAGTTTCATCTCATTTTGCCCATGTAAGTATCAGTATGCAAAAGTAACAAGCAGTTACTTAGTTATTGAGTTGTAACTTAGTTACTGAGTTAGGTAAAACCTGAAGATTTTATGGAGTCTGGGAGCCAGACTTCCACCCTCTGTAATTCTAGTATTTGGCACTGGAATTCATTCCTCTGCTTAAACAGACAGACTGCAGACACTGGGACACCGGGCATTGGACAATGCTAGGGTGGGAGCCTTGAATGAATAAAGGCTCCCAACACCTATGTGGACTCTGCTAATGGCTATCTAAGGTACATCAGACAAGAACCCAGATGTGCAGAGAGAAGAGCCAGGTGCAGTGGAGCAACTGTAGGCAGAGGAAGAGAGCCTTAGGGGTACACATCACTAAGGGCAGGGTTCACCAAAGAACCACACACTAACAGGCCTGGAGGACAGAAGAGGCAAGGAGAGGGAGTCAGCAGGGGTGGCTGTGTAAGAGGACTGAAAACTCACACAAGGCTACGCTGCAGTGTGTTGAGTACTTCTGTGTCAGGAAAATACTTAAAAGCTTTCAAGTGATTGAGCTTAGGATTTAGAGAAGGTATGACATCATGCTAGCTTTCAGAGTGTCTGCCCTTTTATCTCTTCAAGTATGTCTTTATCTACATATGTGCACCCTTCCTTTAATCTCACACCCCTCTCCCACCGAATTTTCTAACACTGTGTTGCACATCCTGATTACAAGTGCCTTCTGGACTCTGAAGTTGGAGGAAAGCTCTGACTGCAGTAGCCTCCTATGCTTTGGGAAAGATCACTGCTAAGTCACTGTTCAACCTCTGTGTAACCTATTTCCCATCCTTTTTCAGCCTTTATTAATTTCCTCTCTGATGCAGTTACATTAAAGCTATTTTCTAACAGCACATTATTTGTCTATGATACCAATCCCATCTGTCACAAGTTTCGAAATGCATTTTGTCTGAGAAACAGAGCAATAAAAATATCCTTTTATCTGCTTTCATGCCAGTCTGATCCACTGAAGTTACAGCTGTGGGGAAGCACAAGTCCCCTCAACTTTTATTTTATAAAATGAATTTATTTCAGGAAAATAAGTTGTCACAATACATGTCTGTGTTTTCCTTGCTTTCTGACTTAAATTCCTTTGGTCTTGTTTATCAGTTTCTGTTTTCTTAAGTACTTACCTGATGAAAACCTAGTACCTGCACTGCTGCCCACTAGAAGTGAATAAAGGAGAGACACAAGATATGAGCTTTGCCAGGCCGGGGGCAGGACAGTGTATGGCTGAGTCCACCAACCAAGACAAGCAAGCTACCTCAAAGAGGACAATGACAGGGTGGAGCCAGCAGAGAGCCAGGGGAAACAGCCCATGGTCAGAGAAACAAACACACCCAAGAGAAAAAGGCCGAAATACCCAATTAAATCTCACAGAAGAGAAAGTGGGATATGCCCTTGGACATATTGGTACAGGAGACACTTTCCTGAACAGAACCCCAATGGCTCAGGCTCTAAAATCAACAAAATGATAAAGAGGACTTCACAAAACTGAAAAGCTTCTGTAGGACAAATGACACTATCAAAAAGACAAAAAGACAGCCTACAGAATGGAAAGAGATCTTCACCAACCCTACATTTGACAGAGGCTAATATCCAAAATATATACAGAACTCAAGAAGTTAGACACCAACAAACCAAATAACCCAATTAAAAAATGGGGTACAGAGGTAAACAAAGAATTCTCAACAGAGGAATCCTAATAGTTGAGAAACACTTAAAGAAATGTTCAAAGCCCTTAGTCATCAGAAAAATACAAATCAAAACAACTCTGAGATTCCATCTTATGCCTGTCAGTTTGCTAAGATCAAAAAAAACTCAAGTGATAGCACATGCTGGTGAGGATGTGGAGCAAGGGGGAACACTTTTCCATTGCTGGCAGGAGTACAAACTTGTACAGCCACTTTGAAAATCAATTTGGCAGTTTCTCAGAAAACTGGGAATAGTTCTACCTCAAGACCAAGCTATACCACTCCTGGGCATATATCTAAAAGATACTCCAACATCCCACAAAGACACTTGCTCAACTATGTTCATAGCAGCTTAATTTATAATAGCCAGAAACTGGAAACGACCCAGATGCCCCTCAACTGAAGAAAGGATAAAGAAAAAGTGGTTCATTTACAAATGTAATACTGTTCAGCTATAAAAAACAAAGACATCATGATTTCTGCAGGCAAATGAATGAATCTTGAAATATCATCCTGAGTGAGGTAACTCAGTCTCAAAAGGACATGCATGGTATATATTTACTTATAAGTGTATATTAGCCATAAAATACAAGATGCATGTGCTATACTCCATAGACCCAAGGAGTCTTGACAGGAAGGAGAACATAAGCAAGGATGCTTGAGTCTCACTTGGGCGGGGGAATGGAATGTGGAATGGTTGAGGAAGGCAGATGGATGGAGGAAACTGGGTGGGAGAAGCAATCGGGAGGAGCATGGGGAGGGGCAGGGGGAGGGTCAGATGGCCACTAAAATGAAGAGAAATCTGCAATAGATGGGGGGCGGGGCGGAAGGGTCTCTCCAGGAAGAGATGGAGACCTGGGATAGGGAAGGCACCCAAGAATCAGTGAGACCTGGGATGCAGGGCAACCACCAAGAATCAATGGGGGTGGCCTTAGCTGTGACTCACCGCACTGGGAATATGTGCCTGGAGAGGCTGCTTCCTGTGGCCAGGCAGGAACCTTGGTGGAGTGTTATGGACAACAGCCCACCTACAAAACTTTCTACCTAAAACTTAATTCTATCTACAAGAAATGCAGGGACAAATATGGAACAGTGACCGAGGGAAAGGCCAACCAAGAGCCAGCCCAACTTGAGACCCATTCCACGGATAAGCATCAATTCCTGACACTATTAATGATACTCTGTTATGCTTGCAGACAGGAGTCTAGCATGTCCTCTGAGAGGCTTCAGCAGCTGTGGATCAGACAGATGCAAACATCCACAGCTAAACAGTGGATGGAGATTGGAGATTATTATGGAAGAATAGGAGGAAGGATTGCAGCCCCTAAGGGGGATAGGAACTCCACAGGAAGACCAACAGCATCAACTAACCTGAACCCTTGGGGCTCTCAGAGTCTGAACCACAAACCAAAAAAACATACACAGGCTGGACCTAGGTCTCCCTGCACATATATAGCAGATGTGCAGCTTGGTCTTCATGTGGTTCCTGAACAATAGTAATAGGGGCTATTCTAAAAGCTGTTGCCTGTATGTGGGGTATGTTCTTCTAGCTAGGCTGCCTTGTCAGGCCTCAGTGGGAAAGGAAGCACGAAGTCTTGTAGAGACTTGAAATTTGAGGGATGAGGAATACCCTGGAGGACCCCCACTCATTCAGAGAAAAAGGAGATGGGAGTCTGGATGGGGGAAGGGCTGTGGGAGTGGGTAACTGGAAAAGGGGGCAGTGAACAGGATGCAAAGTAAGCAATTAAAAAAGGAGATTGATCTACTTCAGATAACATATACATAAATAACTTTAAATTAATTTACATCAAATACTTATATACCTCCCAAATGGAAATCACTTGAAAGCAACCATAAGAGAATGTTTTGAGACTGAATTATATGAAAGCTGTTTACCAAAGAGATTGAGACAAATATGAACACAGGTGACCACTGGTAGGTATCTCATGATGCAACCTACTACCTCCTTGTCAGACAACTCCCTGTGTGCTCCAACCTATGGCTGGGGGAATGTTTCTGTACGCACAGCCTTACCCTAACATTCATAATTCTCTCAACTTGAGAGTTCAGACTCTGCTATACAGAAACACAACCAACACCATGCAGCTTTGCCTTTAGCAAGCAGAGTGGACTGTAATAAAGCAGTGAGAGGCCAGAGACTAGCTGCTACCTAAGAGGATCCTATGCACAGGGTTTCTTTCACTTTTCTTCCCCTTCTATTGTGTGTGTGTGTATGTGCACACTCGTACACACAGGTGCTTGCAGAAGCCAGAGTTTGTTATGATTCCCTGGAGCTGAAATTACAGGTAGTTACAAACTTGTAGCAGTGAAGGACAGAGGCAGGAGGCTCTTGGAGGCTTGCTGGCCAGTCAGGTCAGCCAGGTTCAGTAAAAGGTCCTGTCTCACAAAAAGATGGAGACAGACATTACATTCTCTCTCTCTCTCTCTCCTCCCCTGCTCAAACACACACACACACACACACACACACACACACACACACACACACACACACAGAGAGAGAGAGAGAGAGAGAGAGAGAGAGAGAGAGAGAGATCTTTAACAGAACAGATCCCTACTTGACTCTAGCCTATCCATAACCTCCACCAAATTTTATACTTAACTTTGATTCCTCAACTGTAGTTAATTTTCTTCCTAACCTATTAAAAAGCTGCTTCCATTTTCCAAGTTTTATGTCATAAAGCATCACAAAGAAGTATCTTACTGACTAATATTACTGACTATGGTATACCCATAAAAGCTCTTCGATTAGCAGCTTAATTTCTGTAAAGTAGCTCAGTGTTTTAACTTTTAAAAACATTAAAAATTTCACAAAGAAATCATTACTTAAGAGAATTATTAAAAAGTCCAAAATTAATATGTTGTTTCCCTGTTAGCATATATTTTGTTTGTAAGCATCTGTGAAAAATTAATCTTACATTCTGAACACCAGCTATCTCTCTGCTTCTGTGACTTTGTCTACCTTAATATAACCCAGAAATGGAAATGAGAGTGATCATGGATTAAAGGGAAACCCACGTAGTGTAGGCCTTTGGCCCTGTTTGTCGTAGTCTATCATAAAGTTCTCTAACTACATTTATTCAAGGGTACTTGTTTTCCAAGATACATCAAGGAGCATGGACGGCTGGCAGCTGATAGAGAAGAGCCTTAAGTCTGGAGGAGGGAGGCAGGGGGAGCGCTGGTGTGTGGAGGGCACGCAGTCAGTACCTGAGCATGCAGGAGCTCCTCACACCGGTGAGCTTGCTTCTCGATTGCAGACACATATTGCTTCTCGATGGCATCTAGCTGCTGCTTAACTGAAGACTGCAGAAGTGCCTAGAAAAAAAAAAAAAAAAAAAACTTGGATCAGACAACCTGGAGCTGACTGCTGGCATGAGAGTCTTTGACAGCTCTGCATCTCAAGTAGGGCAATCTGCACTCCAGAACCCACACACACGACAGCAGGGTGCACTGACACGGGACATTAAGCATCTATCTTTAGGTTTTATTGCTGCTAATACTACACTTTTTTGGCTCGGATTCTACACACCTTCTCCTTAAAAAAGTCAAGCCGTAGACAATGATAAAGAGGGTAAATAGTTTTGTTAAATAGCAATTCAGTTCAGTAGACCACACAGGATGAGGAGCAAATGAAAGTTGGGGTGGGGGGAGGGTTGGTAAGGGGAGGAAGAAAAGCCAGACATATTTCACTGGCTGACAAAACTCCACATCCTCTGGGCACACTGCAGTACCCATGGGCCAAGCATGATCTTCGAGACCACAAGGCAAGTGGAAGCAGATGGAGGCTCTGAGCGATTTCACTGAAGCCTGCCCCCCAGGATGCTCATGCCCCCAACATGAAAGGGTGGAGGCTGGGGGTATGTGCGAGCCCGCCATACAGCAATACTCAGAGGGAAAGCAGGGCTTGTGAGACAGAACTGTATAATGTGGACACGGGAGGCCAGGGAAGGACATAAGAAAGTCAAGTCGGCAAGTGGTGGGGCCAACGGCCCCTTCCTGGACATGTTTACATGCCAACTCTTCTTTCCCCTTCTACGCTCTGTGTGAGTGTAACATGTTTCCATAGTGCCTTATGTGCTATTTATAGACTCTAACATCCTAAACGTGCATAAGGGCTCTTTAGCACATACTCTGTTGTTAGACCTATGCTATAATAAACTACTCACAGTCAGAACAGCAACCGAAGGCAGACACATCTTATGGGAAACAGACCTTTGGCATATCCACCAGTAAAAAAGTGAGCCAAATCTCTTAATCTTTGTTTTGAAAATAGACTTATTCAGTTGGAAACAACATGCATCAAAATCCTAAATAAATAGGCATGCTTTTTTTTTTTTAAACAAACTAAAAATACTTTTTAAACCTCTGGATAAGTCTCAGATGCTCAGAAAAAAAAAAAAAGCAATGGGAGCTGTGAGGCCTCTGTCCCAGCTCCATTTCAGGCCCAAGCAGGGAAAGAGAGGACACAGTGCTCCCTCAGTTCGACTGTTTCCTGAAGCTGCTTCAGTCCAGGTTGACAACCTAAAGCAGTAGTAGAAATGGTGGACAGAGAAGCCAAAATTAAGCCTCTGAGCTGGGACTAAATGCTGTAAATCTCTTCTTTTCCTCTCAAAAAATTATTATTAAATTTTTTTATAAAAATTATTTTCAGTGTTTTGTGTTCTGTTCTGTTTTGCTTGAGACAAGGTCTCACTATACATATATAGCCTTGCTTGGCCTGGACCTGACTATGCAGACCAGGCTGGAGGTGAACTCACAGAAATCTGCCTGCCTTTGCCTTTCAAGTTCTGGGATTAAAGATGTGTCACCATGTTTGGCATAGAAAAATTAATTAAAGGATGATATAGATACTTTTCTTGAAATGGCAGGTCTTTTATAAGGAGTATCTTCTTGTTTTGAGAAGGGGTGTCAGATAGCCAAGGCTGCCCTCAAACTCACTATATTAGTTTTTTCTCCTGCCCCCACCTCACAAGTCCTGGGAGGTCAAGTGTGTATCCCCACACCTGGTAAAGCTGCCATTCTCTTCTGGAACTTGACGAAACTGTTCAGTGGAAAGAGGTGTTCTCAATTCCCTACTTGCCGTGGTCCAAAACTACCCCAAATTCAAATGGCTAATTTTAATTTCTGGTCAGCTATGTTTTCAGGAAGACAATTAATTAATGGAACAGTCTCTTCCCATAGTGGAGCCACTATCTGAACTGCTGTCTGCCTTCTCCTACTGAGTCATGCTATCCCTCTTCTTTGAACGTGGCTTTTGAGAAGGAGCTGCTCGGGAACAGGAAGGAAAGCCACAGGAGACAGGCCAGCCTCCCAGCCACATACACTCCTATCCACAGGACACTTTCTGCCTCACAGAGCGCAGAGACACAATCATCCCGACATGTAGTGTGGGTGTCGGGAAGGCTCAGCACAGCAGCTGGCATGAGGAAGCCAGAACAAAGGTGAATTTGGAAAGTGGAGTTGGGACAGTGTAATCAAGAGCCATGGAGATCCCTTCCTGACTGTCTCACGTTACTGAGCAGTGGGGCTCTTAGTGCCTCTGTCCAGCTAACCAGGAAAGTCCCCAAAGTCCTTCTCCCATCTGGGTTTCATCCATTGTGGACACAGGAAGACACACTCACAGTAGCCATTTGTGTTCCTGGCTTCCTGTGTTACTATATAAAACAACAGTTGGTGGTGGCGCATGCCTTTAATCCCAGCACTTGGGAGGCAGAGGCAGGTGAAATTCTGAGTTCGAGGCCAGCCTGGTCTACAGAGTGAGTTCTAGGACAGCCGGGGCTACACAGAGAAACCATGTCTCAAAAAAAATAAAAAAAAAAGAAAACCCAACAAACAAACAAAAAACAATAGTTATCTTCCTATGTGAAATGCTCTTGGACTTTATGTCAAAAAAGGCATATTAATATTAACATTCTGTAGCTTGTCTTCTGCAGTCATCTTTACAGATAGCTGCATGGACAAAGGCTTCAGTCTGGATGTAAGGTGGCCAGTTACTTCATCCTGGCTCCTGAGTCAGGCAAAGGCCATCCAGACTCCATACGCTCAACCTCTGAATAGAGAGCCCTATCTCAGGAATGACCACTACATATCTGAGGAGAACTAACACAGATTTGAGTCTGTCATTTAAAAAAAAGGAAAAAAGATTAAAAAAAAAAAAACCCTATTGTCTAAGTTTCTTAACAACTCAATTGAGACATCAAAGTTTCTCCAGTTTTTCCTTTTTTTTTTTTTTTTTTTTTTTCTTTTTCTGTTTTAAAAGACAAGCACCAGCAAGGTTACACAGAGGATGCTGGAGATGTCTGTTACCATGCTGGGTGTGTGGAGAAGTACTGGCATGTAGTGTGTGTGTCAGAGCCTTCCTGTACAGGGTTTTCTGTAGACTGAGGACCAGTGCAGCATTAATACACAATCCAAAGAGAGAAATGTGAGCTGATGGGCGTGGATCTTAGCGGAAATTCAATACAGTCTAGCCATGTTATAAAGTGCTTTGGAGGCTGCGAAGGCCAAAGAAAACCATCAGGACAGAGGGAATGGTTCCTGCTGGCCTTGTCGTTACAGGACTCTAGTAACATAAGAGCTGTTACCTCAAACACCACAGAAGTCTCCCAGTGAAAATTTCTTTTGTGCCATGGACAACATATTAAAATTAAGAAGTTTCTAAAATTAAGCACAGTGCAGAGTCTATGCATGTCTGCCTTCCAGATACCTCAACCTTTGGAAAAGCTGCCATGTGGGCTGGCCTCCTTCTGATGCCACAATCTTGTTCCTTGTGACTTGAATCACAACTATGGTTTCAGTTGAAAGAACAAAGAAAGGATAGCAAGAGCTCCTTCTGTCTGAAACTGCATCCTCCTCCTCCTAAGTCCTCAGAGGATTAAATGAGATACATGGTCACTAGAGCAGCAAGTTTGATGGCATTGGAGGGGATCATCTGCAGGACTAGAATGGACAGGTCTAAACTTCCCAAGCACAAGCAAACCCTAGATCAGGACAGGATCTGGAGATTTTATATATGTATATATATATATATATATATATATATATATATATATATATGTGTGTGTGTGTGTGTGTGTGTGTGTGTGTGTGTGTATACATATATCTTGTATATATGTATAAATGTATGTGTGTATATATATATATCCCTTATGCTTCTGTTTCCCTATGTTGCCGGGGTAACTGGGAAGAACGGCAGACTCTCCCCTTGGTGATGATGTTCTCTCTTATAATGGTGGCAGTTTTGCCTTCTTATTAATGAAATTACACAATGGGATTGCTCTAACATCTTCCTGATAAGATTCATGGTTTAGGTTCCTCACTGTATATACCTGAAATAGACTCTCTGAACCAAGTGGTGCCAGCATTACTTTTAGTAGTTGTAAAAATCATTACTTTTTCCAACTTGGTGGGATCAACTCATGAACTACAGGTCTCTCTGGAGAGTAGAAAAGGTTCTTCAATTTGAACCTTTACCAGCACTGAGTGCTGAAAGGCTGTCCTCAAATCAGCTCATCAGAGCAGCACCAAAGACACACACCTGCCTTGATGTGAGGAGCAGAATTATGAGGCAACAGCAGATGACCAAAGTCACTGCAGTAAGCGCAAGACCTGAAATCCTTGAAAACCTGTTGATGTGGACTCTCTGAAGTCAAGAGCAACTGGGCCCAGAACTCAAGCTTCCCCAGGAGTTAGGAGTGGGCCACGTGGACTGTTGGTAACCCGCACAGAAGGATTTCACCATTGAATAGTGTGACGTAGCTTGGCAGACTTGCCATCAACCCAAACTGATCTTTACCAACAACTTTCTAAATTGGGGAGGGCCACATGGATATCCCATAAAAACATGAAACCTTGTGTTCTGCTACTGAAAGTAGGGTGGAGTCATGAGTTACTCTTTCATTGAAATCCCTTCTCACTGAGACAACTCTTCATAAACAAGAGACAAGGCGATTTGAAGTTTCTACCTCAAAAGATAGTCAAATAGTTTCCAATTATTCATCATGTTTGCTAACATGCACCCCCCAAAAAGGCCAAGTAGTTTTAGTAAGGCAAAACCTTTAATAACATATAACTGTATAGAAAATTCTGTTCTTACACAGTGTGTATACAGAAAGCAGGCCTGAATGTAAGGATTAAAATCCAACTTGGCCTCTCTGATCTCAATAGTGGGTTACACACCACTGAGAACCGAGACAGACAGTTAAAGGGTTTTACGGATCATTACGTCTCTGCTGTCTGTCCTCAGGGTCTGTTACACAATAAAGAACAAATTAAACCATTTCTCTCTTACATCTGTCAAACAGGCAAGAAATTTCAAAGAAAAATGCATTCTTGTAGATGGTGCCCTTACAGAGATGTCTGTAAACATAGCCTCATCTGCAGGTGGCATTCAGTTGAGGTAAAAATGGTAAACTCTCACCAGTGTCTTCTCTGCTAGTGATACCAGTGCCATTTGTTCCACACCAAATGGAACATTATTGACAAGTGAACAATAACTTTGTATTATAAACATGTCCATTCTTTGTCCAGGCCAATTCCTGTGTCCCATGCACTTTCTCAGTTGAATCCGTAGACCTGTACTCCTGGAGGCTCAAGGACTGCATGGTTGACACATGACACTAATCAGGGTCCCCAGAAAATGTGGTTTGATAGACGTTCCTCTTAAAGTATTGGCTGAGATGGGCACTGTTGGGTCAGCTCAGATTTCCACCTGTGTACTCCATTAGAACATGCTAGGCCTTAACCATGTGATGAATAAGGAGACAGGGAATATTAGCTATCCTTTATATAGCTAACTCACTATCCTTTCCAGTTACTAACAGAAGTTGCAGGGTAATAACCCGAAGTTGGCCATTTGTCCTATCTGGTAGAATAAGATGGACACTGATCAAATGCTTAACCCTGAATAGCACTGATCACAGAACTCTACAGTTTGTACAGTGAATGCTCAGTGTGGGGGAAGGCAGGTGCTACACACTCAGGGAACATACGGCAAGTAAACCTGGCTCATTCTCAACTTTACTGTATTGGAAGTTTTTCCTGAGGAGCTGCTACAATGAAGGGAGGAGAGGGAAGGAAAGGAAGGGAGGAGAAGGGGAGTAGAGGAAGGGTGGTGAAGAAGATTTGTGTCTTCATCTAGAAGTCTCCCTCCTGCTCCATTACCAGGCTGCCACTCACCAACAACAAAGGCAAAGCCCTGACCTATAATAATAAGACTAGATTCCTTCCAATGTTCCAGTGCCTTTCGGTTTTGGCCTGGCTAGAAAAACCACAAGAATAGCCTGGCATGTAGCATTCTGGCTCAGTCCTGTAAACTCAGAGGCACAGAAGAGCCATTCTCAAGTACTCAACCTTCCTCAGTCTTCCAGTGAGATTGAGCTGGGTGGGAGGGACGAGGGAGAGCAGGCCAAGGGCTGAGTCCTATCCAGTCACTCATATCTAGCAGCAGGCTACTGGGCCAAACTTCACTGGCAACAGCAAACAACTTTAGTGTCCAGGAAAAATCTGATCACATGATAAAACATGGAATTTATGAGAGTCTACGCTCAATCAAATAACTGAAAGCTGTAAATTTATTTCATACCTTTGGGCTAACAGAATGGTGAGATTCAAATAAAAGTATCTTAAAATGTACTTTTCCCATCTTTGGACGAAGACCCAGAAACATCTAACAGTGGAAAATACTCAACAACGAGAAAACAAAGTTGTTTCTCTACTTGGGAAAGAAACTTTATATAATATGAAGAAACTGTACACCCTGGGAAAAAGCCTCCTAAACGCAGTATGCTCTCCCGTACTAAATGGCACAGTCATCTCAAGAGCTGCAATAAAGCACAGGCCAGTGAAGGAAGGCTCTGGAAACTGGATGCAGCAGTCATGTGAGCTTATAGGCTGGCATGTAACTGACACCAATTTACTAAAATTCAATGCTATCTTTACAAACAGGAATTTAAGGCATATTCAAACTTTAAAAAAATAGCATTAGACCAATGCTCCCACAAAACACGGTTTAGTTATTGTAGGAAACGGAGACACCAAGATTGAGTTGAGATTATTCCAGAAAAGCTGTATGAGGCAACCTCACACCACTTTTCCATTTTAAGAAGCAGAAACGCCAGTCCTTACACTTCAGTGCCTCTGGCTCAGTACCTGAATAATAAAGGGATTGGGGGAGCATCAGAATGCTCTCATCATAAGAAAAAGAATCTACTCATGCATTGCCTTTTCACCCAACAGTCCAGTGTTTACAAGTGCATTCATTTGGTAATGAGGGGACTTCCGTTTCTTGAATATGCAGAGAATTAGAGATGGTATGTGGAGTTATGCTCAGAAGGAGACTGTGAGAATAAAGTAAGCCATATGTGCTTGTGGGGAAGATATCTCTAAGTGTATAAATACCATAAGGTAAGGGTAAACTGGCTGGTTGCTTGGCTGCTCGGCTACTTATTTGGCTTGTTGGCTAACTTGGCTGTTTGGTTGGTTGGTTGGCTGGTTGAATGACTGACTGGCAGGCTGGCTGGCTGGCCAGTTGCTTGACAGGCTGGTTTGTTGATCAGTTAGTTGTTTGGTTGATTGGTTTGGTTGGGTGGCTGGCTGGCTGGCTGGTTTATACATTTATTCTGATACTGGATTTTAATAAGTAGTTCAAGTTGGCTGTTAATTCACTAGGCAATTAAGTTTGGCCTGTAACTCAGCAACTCCTTCCTCAGCCTCCTGAGTGTTCTCACACCCAGCCAAAAAAAAAAGTTTCTTAAATATATGCTGCTTGGCCAAGTGTATGTCAACAATGAACTGGGGAAGGAAAAGGTACCCACTATTGGAAACATGAAAATTCTCTCTTGGTGTGTGGCCAAGCAGGTAATTTCATTTCACAAAAAAAAAAAAAAAAAAAAAAAAAAAAGATAAAAAAAAATTGTATAGCTACCCATAATGTGCCAAAACTCATGACACACCTTCACAGTTAAAACTTGTTAGGCACCACCTGTGAAGAACAAAATCAAACTCTACTCAGTATTTTAACTCATGAAGCAGGAAATGCTCAAGGTTTTAACAGCTCTGTCCGTGTAATCTGCAGAATGCCTAAATTTTTTAATTAAAAAAATAAATACTAAATTTGTTTGAGTGAGATAAAACCAGAGATCCTACTGTCCCCTAAATCTTTAATTTAAACAATAGCAAAAGAGTACAGTTTAGTTCTGAAATTAAACAAGTTGAGCTAGACAAGAAAATAATTTATAAATGCCTCTACAGAATAAAATTCTAAGTCCACATATAAGAACAGGAAAAGAAAAACCTTTTATTAATGATTGATTTTTCAGTAAACACTATGTGAGGTTTAAGTTAAAAAACAAAAATGAAGACAGTGGGAAAGGGTGGAGCTGCCACTGAAAAAGAATATTCTCCATACAGTAGCAAAACAAAAATTTAAGCAAAAAAATATGTTCAGATCTGACTTGTGTCAAGCTGGAATTTTTAATGAACTGAGCTCCAAGTGAGATAAAATAAAAGCAACATGTTTCTCTTAAGTTTCTTGAGAACTCCCTCTTACTATTAGAGCAAGCTAGAAGCTGGATGTCAACACACTGAGTCAACTAAGTACTTCCCTTGGAAAAATTTCCCCCAGAGCTTTTTAGGGCAAAAAGAAAAACTGTTTTTGAAGTGGGCTTAGTAGTGAAAATTACTTTACCTCAAGTGTTGATGGGCACTGTACTAGCTGGACTGAGGCATAAGGAGAAACTTTGCAAAAAGCAACGGGAAGTGAGTGTTCTATCTTTAGAGAAGTCAAGACACCACACAGTCCCATCTCCCTTGCTATGTGTAAATTTCCTTGGTATTCCCACTATACTGACCCTCCTTCCTCCTCCGTAAGGAGGTCTCTGACTGTAATCACTTATCCCACTCCAGAAACACAAGGCTGATGTTTGTTATAAGCCATTTTGGCATAAGTCAAATCCTGCTTGCTTAGCTACAATTAAAACTCAAGTTTTTCTTACAAACAAAGGAACAAAGGAAAGTCCTCCCTATACTTATTTCCTTTCTCTTAGTTTACCTCTTCTGTCTTATATGGGATTTCAGTGAGAAATCACACATTTATGTGCACACATGTTCACACGAGTGGATGAATGCATATCCATACAACAGTCATTAATGGGATAAAAATGAGAGAGAGAGAGAGAGAGCGCAACAGTGAGCTAAAGCCGAACACACTGACAGATGAGAAAATGGAGCAGAATGGCTGTGGCTCACAAGCCCTTTCAGGAAGTAGAATAACGTCCAGAGCTCTAAATAAAGACACAGGCCCTAGCTGCACCTACTGCTCTAGAGTCCTGGGACGATACCTACCATGCCATGTGTGTCTTCAACAGCAACTCGAGGTATTCATCATGTCCTGTAAGATCTGAGAACCTGAATTCAGTGTTCTGATCCCCACAAAATTGCTCAGATTAACTTAAAACAAAACCCACAATGGTGGCATGGCTACTTATGCACCAGGGGGATCTGTGCTGGTGACCCTGGGGAGACGATTGATCAGACAACAGGATTCCAATATCATCAAATAAGCAAGCTAAAAAAAAAAGCTTTTCTGTTGATTGTGTTCAGCAATGTCAGGTACCAGAGTCTAGGAGAGGCCTTTCAAGATTTACATTTACTTCACTGTACTAAATTCTAAGAAAAAGGACTTTCAAAATCAGGACCTAAAAGGAAAATGTACCATACTCAGTAGCATTACAGGAGAGTATGAATATGGAGTACACTGGTATTTCTGTTTCGTTTTCTTCTGTTCTATAACAGATTTTCCTGTGTCTTTTTCATCGTTCCCTGGTTAAGTACTGAATTTCTGTGAATAAAAGAAGGTTGGTCTTCACCCAGCAACCCAGAAGCATAAAAGGCAAGGATGGCCTATCATCACCTGCTTTCAAGAGAGTGCTTCTGAGAAGTTCGAAATAAAAGTCTATACTACCCTATTTTGAGAAGTAAAGGACAGTCGCCAGTCATAAAATAATGAAAGGACAGCCATGTGCTATGCTAGGAAGCTGACAGCTAAACACATGAGCCACCATCTTCTAAGGCATCTTACCTATGCAAAAGGTTCCTTCAGTATGCATCCAGTAGCCTGTGACCAGGATGCATCTTTACTCTGTATACACTGATGAAAACACTAAAAGATAATCAGAGAAGCTACCCCAAGGTCACAGGAATCAACATCAGGGTAAATGTACACATGCCAGATTGTAAGATCTCTGACTCTGGGCCATCTGGACTACCAGCAGTAGGTTTTGGCCACTATAAAACATTCCTCAGTGGCAGGCTTAGCAGAAGCAAGAGAGTATGTGGTAGAGAGATGGGAGAGTAGTAGAGTGGTTTGTGCCCTATGAAGAGAGGCAGAAGTGTAAGGAACAGCCTGATGTGACAGGCCTGTGCTACCATCTGAGGCCATGGTGACTTCTAGGATGAGCTGACACTGAGGGCCATGTCTGTTTATGTGCTCCAGGTGTCCATGGCCCATATTACCATCAAAGACTACACAGATGTCCATGGTCTGTACGAAGCCCTAAAGCCATGTTGATGTCTGAGGGCTGCACTGAGCTGGCTGTGTTCCTTGTCATGGGCCAGCAGTAACATGGGTGCTGGAGAGCTGGCCCCACCCTTCACATGGCCAGCAGAAAGCTGGTTCCAGTGGCATGGGAGCAGGGGAGCTGGTATGCTGACCAACTCAGCTACCACCCAGGCCCAGGTCCCAGGGCTTTGAGATGGCCTACCTCTTCCCCTATGAGCTGCTGGAGATCATAAAGGGGTCTTTAAATCTTACAGTTATTAAAGCATGGCACATATTCTTAGGCTTACAAGAACTAAATTCCCTTCATCGCATTAATCCAGTAATGATGCCGAATAGGTCAGAAATTTTGCATCTTACATAATAAATAGTTCACGTCATGACAAGGCTTATTTCTGTATTGGGTTGAAACTACTGGTAATATCATTTGGACATTTTAAAAAGTGGCGTCTCACCTGAGCACCAGCATGCTTACACAGAGACATCTCTGCCCTCTAGAAAACCTAGTCAACAAGCATAGAACAAAGACTGTGCTAACCTAGAATCCATATCACACCCCTCAAACCACCTTATGGATCTCTGTGGAGAGGGGGTTGCAAAGAGTCAGAGGAGGAGAATGACACCAAGGAAACTGTTATTATACACACACGCACACACACACACACACACACACCAGTGCAGAAGCGACATGAACTCACAGAGATTGTGTCAGCACGCATAAGACCTGCTTAAGTGCTGGCAAGATAAAATCCCAGAACATAGATGTGGATATGTAATCCCATTAGCTGGGAAGCAGTTAGCATCTGATGGCTGCTGGGAGACAAAGTGCAAGTTTTCTTTAACTATGGAAGGTTGGTGGGCTGACCACAAATGAGAGCAGGCCTTAGGCTGACCACAGACCAGCAGGCCTAACCCCAAGACTAGCTGGTAACACCAGCCAGACTCAATGGGGAAAGAAGGGCTAAAAGGTAACCTTAAAGCAAAGTGTGAAGAAACAGAAGGGAGTATTAAAGGATCCTGGTGAGACCATCTCTGAGGGATAAAGCACACTGTCATAAGAGCCACAGGGATCTCTAACATTTCAGTCTGACCCTTGAAGGAGCACATAAAACAGCCTGGCACCTAAGGGTCACCAGTGTATCTGAGCTGTTTCTCCTCAGTGGACTCAACTCCATGAGCTACACGAGGACCTTAACGAAGAGTCAGTGAGGAGAGGCACATGGAACAAGCCACCGAACAGTTGATGGGGATGAGATTAGGTTGATCGAATAGAAACTCATTATCTAGGATATGACATATTCAATTATCACTCTGTAGGGCCACTTGATTAATTCCCAAGTCTTTTTCAGTGAATCACAACAGAGCACACTGGAATTTTTAAATCCTCTTTGAATGTTAAACCATGGCAACAGTATCACAAGCAGATACAGTGAGCAGCTCTCAGCCAGGCTCCTTGAAAAATGCCATTTGCAAAGAATATTATAGAAATACACATGATTTAAATCTCATTACCAGTGTTTAGAATGATACCAACATGTTTGTTGAAGATGGAATACTGTGAGGCTGGAGAGATGGCTCAGTAGTTAAGAGCACTAGTCATTCTTCAGAGGACCTGGGTTCGATTCTCAGCTTTACAAAAATCTATAAGTCCAGTTTTAGGAGATCTGACTATCTTTTAGTAAATTCCATACTAACTTTACTACATTCCACTAATATGACATTATTATAATCTGTTATTACTTAAATATATACAAATCTATTCAGCTAATTTTAAAATTAAAGGGGATTAAATAAAATTATTTAAAACCTTAAGTTTTTCCTATAAAAAAGGTAAACAGCACATCATAGGTGAAGATAAATATGGTAATTAATTATACAATATTATGCATTAGGCTTTACCTGCTGATAGTCTCAAATATTTTCAGAGTCTCGAAAATACAATAGTTAGCATAACTCTGTAATCAATGACCACTTACTTCACTCAGTGGATTATTCACTAAAATAAAGTGTGTGGTTTGGATCTTAACTATCCCACAAAGGCTTGTATGGTAAAATCTTGGTGTCATATGACTTCAGAAAAATGACTGATTATGGTGGCCCTAATCTTTTGGTATTTGGGGGAGTAGTAGCAACTTGGAGGCAGAACCCAGTTGGAGGAAGTAGGTCCCTGGGGACATGTCCTCACCTCCTGGGCTACCGTAGGGTGGCCACCTGTGCTGTATATACTCCATCTGATATTAAGCTTTATCTCCAGTTCAAAGCAAGGAGTCAAAAGACCAAAACCCTGAGCCACAATGGACCTTCCTCCTAGAGGGTGTGCTGAACCACTGTCTGTGGCAGTGGTAAGGGCTGACAGACACACAAAGAGGCATACAAGACCTGGGACGCTTGCATGGTTCCACATGGCCAAGAGTCAAGCTTTCCCTCTCCCTTGGGTTTGCACAATGAGCAAAACTTCCTGAGCCTACCTTGTACTCATCCACTATAATGCTCAGTGCCTCGTGCCCAGCCTTCCTCATGTCTTCCAATTCTTGTTTATGTTTTTCCTGAAAGGGAAGAAAGAAATTCAATCTATATTTTTTCCTTTAGGTTTGTTCCAAAATAGCAATAAACTGCTAACTTTTCCTTTTATATCCTGATAGCATGCTGAACACTAGGTCTATAGGCGACATCAAGAAGAAATGGGTTTGTTGGCTTGGTTTTTTTTTTTTTTTTTGCTTGTTTTTGTTTTGTTTTTATAAAAGAGTCCATCTAAAGCATGGTCAAGCATAAAGGCAAGGAGGCATCTGTGAGGCAGATCTCTGAGAGTCTGAAGCCAGTCAGGTCTACACAGTGACTGGTATACAAGTCAGGACTAAATACTGAGACTTTATCTCAAAAAAAAAAAAAAAAAAAAAAGGACGTATTTGAGTGTTATTCCTCAATAAACAGGTTTGTTTTCTGTATAAAATTCAGTAGTATTTGGTATGTCTTCCATCATTCCTTCTAAAGAGAAGAAGACGTTGTGATCATGCTTAGCAACCCTGAAATACCCACCTTTTTTAGTTAATTTAAGAAATATTGCAATACAAGTGCTGGGCATCTGGTTGGTACAAGAACCACAACACAAGCACTCTTTTGCACTCAGCACTTCAGCCCAAATCCCCAGTCAGCCATCCTATGTCTCAGAGGCAGATGAGATGGGGATTCAAAGAAATAGCTACTGAATGAATACATATGTAAACAAGGAGCTGTACAATCCACAGCAACTTTTATATAATTATTGGGGGGAATTCAGCTATGGTTCACTTTTCAACACCCATGCTATAAACTAGTCTTCAGTACACACTCTTCTATACTTTGCCACTGCCAGGCCTACTAAAACTCATATGAGTCCCTTCTAATAAATTAATCCAGGTAGAGCCATCCTTTGATTGACAGGTTGGTAAGGAATAAGAAAACAAAAACTGTGTGGTCCAATCACACATGACATTCTACAAATATTACCTTTTTAGTGTAGCAGAAGTTTCATTACATTACATTAAAATTTCAAATTTTACTTTTTTCCTTTTTAGGGATATATCTATCAATTCCAAATAAAATAACTGCTTTAGATATAAGATTAGGATACCAGAAGAAACTAATGTGGTATAAAACATATGTCCTAATATCTCGCAAGTGCAAACTTCTAACATAAGCATCAGCTCTTAGAAAACTCATGTCAATTTTTCTCAAGTTAACACTAGAGAAACACAGGAAGTACTGCACAAAAGCAGAGGGAGTCTACAGGACTGAAAGTCCCTGACACATCACAAAGGTCAGGTGACGATTCTGCTGCCTAGAGTGGAGGCAGAGTGGTTTTATAGGACACTACACTGACTCTACACATTTGTACTGCTTGTGAATCTGCGACAAACTAGAGGTCGATCCCCTCATATAGCTATGGAACCAGGAAGACCATGAAGATAAGAATACCAAATTCTTTTCCCTGTGTATTTCATAAAAAATAAACCTACAGGTAAAAAAGCAGGAATGTGCGGGGTCTTTTGTCCAAGTCCACATTTTCTCTCCCTGCCCTGCCCTCCCTACAGAGGGAGATGGCTTGTGGGATCTTTGGTAGTTAGGACAGTTAAATGTGTTTGGCTTGGCGACTTCCTGTACAGCCTGCTCCCTCCGTCTCTTCCAGACTGTCAGTGGTAGGCTGTTTCAGCAGCAATAGAAACATACCACTCAAGGCCTGGGATCCTTTTGTGGGTTTCCAAACTCAGGGCAATATCCAAATAACCAGTGAGATGGTATTGTCCTGGCTGCACACAGATGCTGTGTAATTTTCCAGAAGTTCTGGGTCAGGTGATATCACCACAGTGTGGTTCATGAGAACAGTGACATTTGGACCTAGCTGTGCTCCCAGGCTGCTGTGACTATCAATGCTAGTGACATGTCCTTGTGCTTTCTGAAAACACTGTGTTTCCTCAGGTCCTTCACGGGCAGTCTCCTCTCTCAACCTTGCCCCAACACAAACCTGGCATCCGTCAGATTCAAGCATTCCCTTCCCAAGCTCTGTGCTCACAACCAGACTGCTCAGAGCTCTCCATTACCACCTACAGCCTAGCTATTACAAGGTCCTATTTGCCCTTAGTTTTCTTCACTGCACTATTAGCAGCTGAAAAACTACAAATGTGGGTGTATAATTCCAAGTAGGTCTCCTAGCTTAGGCCTCGGGCAAAGCCTAGTGAATATCCAAGAAGTTTATAATAAAACAATGTCTTCAAATTAATATCCATAACATAAAATTGATGAATATTTAATTCCAAAAGAGCTCAATGAAAGTCCAATATATAATGTTTATCAACTAAAATGTGATGGGAGTATGGAGAACATGCCTTTAATCTCAGCACTCAGGACACAGAGGCAGGTGGATTTCTATGAATTTCAGGCCAAGCCTGGTCTACAAAGTGAGTTCCAGGTCAGTTGGGGCTGCCCAGTGAGAGCTGCCCTCAAAAACAAAACAGAGTCTAAAGACAGCTAAATCTGTAACACACCTGCCATACACACATAAGGACTTGAGTGTGGAGCCCCAGCATCCACATATATACTGGGCATGGCATGGCAGGGTGCCTTGTAAGTCAATGCTGAGAGGTGAAGGCAGGTGGATCCCTGGAGCTCACTGGCAGCCAGACAAACAGATGAGCTCCAGGTCCGGAGAGGGACCTCGCCATACAAAGTAAAGTAGAAGATGACAGAATATCTGCTACTAATGTCTGTCCTAGATACATACATGCATGCACACAGAAAGAAACACACATATGCAGGTATGTACACATATATGCATGCATATACATGAACACATATACATAGGCACATACACATATATGCAGGTTGCATGCATGCGCACACCCTCAAAATAATTCACAGCTAAAGATACCATAAGTTCCAGTCAACACTTTAAAGTGCACTTTCAGTGAGCTCATGGTAAGAGGAGGAAGCAGGGACAGTCATCTGGTCCAGCCTTTCAGGAAACCTAATTAATCCTAATGTCTATACTTCCAGCCTTTGACCTAGCAATAATTCTTCTAGTAATTTACACTAGACTACCATAAATTGTGGTTTTACAAAAGCTTTTAGGTTTGTATGTACATTTTGCCTACACATATGTACATGCACCATGTATGTGCCAGGTGCCCTTAAACCCTAAAAGTCAGATGAGGGCCTCAGATTCATGTGCATCTAGAGTTATGACTGTTTGTGAACCACCATGTGGGTGCTGGGAACTAAATCTAAGTCCTCTGTAAGAAAAGGTGCTCTAAACAACTAGGCCATCTTTCCGGGGTCCAAACTGTGCCTTTCTGCATAAACAAATGCAGACAGGCTTGGGGTGTTCAGTAGCACACCACCTGCATGGTGTGCAAGAGAAGCCCTGGTTTTGACACCCTCCCACATGTACGAAAGAATCCAGAAATGCAGGTACATGAAATTAAAAGAGCAAACAAAAACAATGCAGATGTGCAAGCATACAGAAATCAACTGGGTTCATTCCCATGAGAGAACAGTGTGAAGTGATGTTTGCATCACAGGAAAACAAGGGATGCTTGCTGGGATGGATGAATGATAGATAGAAATGCATGGAGTAGAACACAGTCAAAACAACTGTAAGGACAGCAGGCCAAGTGCAGAGCTGGTGTGTGGGGAGAGACACCAGCTGACTCTTGGCATTAAAGACAAACCTCTGAGGGCCGACGATTTTTACAGGAATCATGCCACAAGCTAAAACAACTCACCAGTGCACACTGAGAACAACTGGCCTGGAAGAGCTTCAACAGTGAGCTGGGAAACTATGTCATACAGCATATGGATTAAGGGCACCACCACCAAAACCTGACCTTGCTTATAGAAAAGGAGACAGTTGTAAGTAGACTAACAAGTAGGAAACACCTTCAGTAAGCAGAAACCAGACTGAAATGCCATGTGCGCACAAGAAAAGAAGTCACAGGTAGTAGTTTAAGGGAGGGGGATTTTTTTCCCACAATGCACTATGATAAGGCTAACTCTCATCTTCCTTTGTAACCCATGGGAGCTGGGAGACTCACGCAGCTATCAGGAGGCCTGCCAACAAGGCCCCCCAGATCAAGGCCAGCAGCTTTCCTTTTCTACTTCCACATATCTGATGATTCTCCCAAAACTCCCCTGCCTTCAGGAATGAATCTGCTATGTACCCCAGAAGCACCAACTTAAAGCATCTGGACAAAACACTTCTAGCTTTAGAAAACGTCAGCCTGAGCCACCCTGACAAATGCTGACATCAATCAAAATGCTCGGGGTGAACTATTAAACCTTTCTAAGTCTTCTTTAGAGATAACGGAACCACAATTACAGAAGTCTCCATGTTTGTAACCACTGCTAAAATCTCCAACATGTCTAATAACACGTCATGGAACTCATGTTTATCCCAAAAGAACGGAAGGACAACTGTCTACAAAGGCATCTTGCAGGGAGCCAAGGTTCCAAGCTCCACATCCATGAGCTCCTGCCAATCACTAGTCACTCTAATGGGAGAGGAAAGCACAAGAGGATCCACTATTTTTGTTCTTGTAACCTACCCCTCAAAGTAACAAATTCATTTTCTAACAAAAAGCCAGTCATTTTTACTAAGAAAGCAAAGCTATCCGACAGATATCTCTGCAGCATACAGACATACACACACTGGGTTTCTTCCTCTGGCTCCCTTGCAGGAAGCACCCTCCAGCCCTGGTGGCCAGGCGAGAGCAGGTGCACATGGAGCTGCAGCTCCTAACACAGTCAACGGTGGCATATCTACCTCCAAACTAAGGAATGTAAATCAAATACAAAATGGCCTGTAACTCCAGGTCCAGGGGATGACATCCCCTTCTGTCCTCTGTGGGCACATGTGCACAAACCTACACAGAGAAAACATAATTTTTAAAAGCCAATTTCTAAATAATAAATGTGGCCTAATATGTACATTCTCCATTTAGGACAAAGTGGCACTCTTGTTTCTGTGGTAGCACTATGAACAACTGTGTTTATGGGAATTTTAATCCAGCAACATGGCTACTCTGGCTGGAATACTACAGGCATGTCCTTAGCCCACTCCTTTAAGTCCTCGGGCGGGAATAGAGACATACCCTTAGCTCACAGCTTCAATCCCAAATGAAGGTAAAATTAGTTTGTAGAAGGAAGCTCCTATGTTGGGAAGTGAGGTCTGATTAAGTGGCAGACAAAGTGATGAGTTGGAGAAAGATTTAATAGAAAAGGATCTGCCCAACTCTCATGAGAAGAGAGAGGAAAGGGAAGCTACATAAGAGAGAGATGCAGAGAGAGGGGAGGCAGTTTGGCCAGGAAAGTTTTACAGAGACAGGTTGCAGAGAGAGAACAAGCTAGACATAGGTAAAGACAGAACAAGCCAGAGAATGAGAAGAATAGAACAGATTGCCAACGTTAGTTTGAGGCCCAGCAGAGTATTCAGGGGCTGAAGGGAAGCCAGATTGAACCAGTCAGCTTGGAGAGGAGTTTGAGCCAGAGCAGCTGAGTTGAACCAGCCAGCCAGAGCTCAGAAAGAGCTAAACGGGTGAACTAACTCAGCAGGAAGTCTCAGAGGCTGAAAACATTCTAGGCCTAGATAAGATTGTATGGAGGCTAGAAGCCAATTAGGCATAGGTTAACAGTGGGGGCATTAAGCCTCAGCGAGGACAATTTTGTATTTTTTGTGCATATTATTGATGATGTCACTCTTTATGGTGGCCTTAAGATTCCTGTGCACTGTGCTCAGGGACTCCCTTGTGTTTGGAAGTGCCAGCAGTCTACATTACAAAATATTCAAACCAGGTTTGTTCAGACCTGGCTGACAGTGCTGCCAGCAGAGCCAGTGTTATTAATCAATAGTACACCAATACCAAGATGTCTTGAGTAGGCTGCACCAGTTAACTGAGGAAAATGAGTATAGGATCTACACTTGTGCAGAGACCAGAGGGTGATGACACGTGTCCTTCCTGGTCTCCCTTCACCTTGCTTCCTGAGTTTCTCACTGAACTCTGAGCTCACCGATTCAGCTTAACTGGTTGGCAGAATCCTCCCATCTCTGCCTTCCCAGGACTGAGATTACAGGTGCATGCTCCCACACCCAGGTTTTTAATGGAGTTTCTGAGCATCGCGACTCAGGCCCCCAATGCTCCTTCAGTAGGCACTGAGCTAATGGTCACCTTGGAGCTGGAGGGCTACACTGATAATAACCAGCCATTGACATTCCCAGGCTTTCTCTGGACAGGGGCTTTTTCTCACTTTCTATTTCTAAGAAAGATAATATAAAAGTAGAAAAGGACTTTCAGTCATTAGTTTTACAAGTACTTTAAGAGTTGACAATTGGGTGCTGGAGAGATGGCTCGGCAGTTAAGAGCACTGACTGCTCTTCCAGGGGTTGTGAGTTCAATTCCCAGCAACCACATGATGGCTCACTCCTGGTGTGTGTCTGAAGACAGCTAAAGGGTACTCATATAAATAAAAGTAAATAAATAATAATAATAAAAAAAAGAGTTGACAATTGAACAAAGTGGAGCATGTGTCCTTATTACATGTTGGAGCATCTTCTGGGTATATGCTCAGGAGTGGTATTGCTGGATCTTTTGGTAGAACTATGTCCAATTTTCTGAGGAACCACCAGACTGATTTTCAGAGTGGTTGTACCAACTTGCAATCCCACCAGCAATGGAGGAGTGTTCCTCTTTCTCCACATCCTCGCCAGCATCTGCTGTCACCTGAGTTTTGGACCTTAGCCATTCTGACTCGTGTGAGGTAGAATCTCAGGGTTGTTTTGATTTGCATTTCCCTGATGGATGTTGAACATTTTTTAGGTGTTTCTCAGCTATTCGGTATTGTAATAAGGACCCATGCTCCACTATGTTCATAGCAGCCTCGCTTATAGCAAGAAGCTGGAAAGAACCCAGATGTCCTTCAACAGAGGGATGAATATAGAAAATGTGGTACATTTACACAATGGAGTACTACTCAGCTATTAAAAACAATGAATTCATAAAATTCTTAGACAAATGGATGGATCTGGAGGATATCATCCTGAGTGAGGTAACCCAATCACAAAAGAACACACATGATATGCACTCACTGATAAGTGGATATTAGCCAAGAAACTTAGAATACCCAAGATATAATTTGCAAAACACATGAAACTCAAGAAGAAGGAAGACCAAAGTGTAGATACTTCAATCCTTCTTAGAAGGGGGAATAAAATACCCATGGAAGGAGCTACAGAGACAAAGTTCAGAGCAGAGACTGAAGGCATGACCATCCAGAGACTGCCCCACCTGGGGATCCATCCCATAAACAACCACCAAACCCAGACACTATGGCAGATGCCAACAAGAGCTTGCTGACAGGAGGCTGATATAGCTGTCTCCTGAGAGGCTCTGCCAGTGCCTGGCAAATACAGAAGTGGATGCTCACAGCCATCCATTGGACAAAGCACAGCGTCCCTGATGAAGGAGCTAGAAAAAGTACCCAAGGAGCTGAAGGAGTTTGCAGCCCCCTAGGAGGAACAACAATAAGAACTAACCAGTACCCCAGAGCTCCCTGGGACTAAACCACCAATCAAAGAAAACACATGAAGAGACTCATGATTCTACCTGCATATGTAGCAAAGGATGGCCTAATCGGTCATCAAAGGGAGAGACCCTTGGTTCTGTGAAGGTTCTATGCCCCAGTATAGGGGAATGCCTGGGCCAGGAAGCAGGAGTGGGTGTATTGAGGAGCAGGAGGAGGAGAGAAAGGATAGGGGATTTTCAGAGGGAAACTAGGAAAGGGGTAACATTTGAAATGTAAATAAAGACAATATCTAATAAAAAAATTGATGATTGAGTTTGCTTGCCTTCCAAGCCATGCCTTCCCTGGATCATCTTGGCAGCTCATGTCATAAGACTCTGCATGGTTTTCAGTATATTCCTTAAAATGTAAGCTTATTGAACTAATCATGAAAGCAGCCCTCCCCTTGCCCAAGAAGCTGACTGTGTCTGTCTTCCCAAGTAACATGCTATGCTGTTATGCTGGTTTCTATTGATTTGAGGAGTCATTACTGAAAGCATGAAGCTCCACATCTGCTTTACCTATACTTCTGTCAGTGTGCTGACAGTACCCACAGTTTCGCCATATACTGTGTATTGTCATTTCCTACTATGCATGCCTAGTTACCATGAATCCTCCTGATCAAAGGGCTAACACGACTGCAGACAAACCATGAGTCTTCTAGCTCTGTACAGAGTAATCTTTCCAAAAATAGACTAATTTGTTGTGACTATCATCAGCCATAATGTCCCCGGCTTTAGAAGAGGGGAGAGGGTTCGGATTTCAAGAGGTCTGGCTCTTCCACACTGTTTAAAAGATTCATGGTAAAAGCTACAGCAGCATCACCACTTCCAGAGAGCTCAGCACTCCAGCTTCTCCCGCCTCCAGAAACGTTAGCCCAGCCTGACTCTTCTCCTTGCATGAACCTGTCAGGACAGCTGTGCTGGCTGCAGAAACGCGGTCCTGGGTATTCATCCTGAGACCACGGACAGCTCAGAAACCACAGGCCTGGAGTGAAGACAACACTCTGTCTTTGGGGTCAGGATGTAGTTTGGCCTGTAGCTCATCACTTTTTACATGGTGGAAATAAAATAAATTTAAGGAAAAAAATCCATATTCAACTGTCTTTGTCTCAGAATTATTTCCTGATCATTTCAACAAATGTAGAAGAACCTAGATTACTATCTTGAAAGATGCATTTAATTCAACATGTAATTGAAAACAATTTCTGATCCAAAACCGTATTTGAGAGGAATCCAAAAGAACAGGCTCACTTCGTGTTTTGCTTACTCAAGAACACAAGATCACCTTCTCAGAAGATGCCCTCCCACAACAACCAGTTTCAGTTAGTTCTTCTTTTTGTAAAGGTTGAAAACCAGCTATGAGCGTTCTTCTCCCTGGAGATCTGGGCACCCATCTCCCACTGCAAAAAAGTGAGTCCCAGGAGAGCAACAGTCTGTGAGTGTTGTCTAGCCCTGCGGCTGTTCCTTTCCCTGCAGTCATATCCACAAACTCATACTGTCCACACACACTAGGTCTGACTGTCCAATCACTACTAATATAAGTCCTCTCCTATATAAATTCAAGGAGTGCCAAGGATATATGGGAACAAGGACACAAAATAAAACATATGACAGCCTGGTATGGTGATGCACACCTTTAATCTCACCACTTGGGAGGCAGAGACAGTGGATCTCTATGAGTTTCAGGTCAGCCAGGCACACTGTCTCAAAAAGGAAAAAATAAGTAAATAACTAAGCACAATGCACTGAAGTCTGCAGACAAAGCTTTTGCCTACAGAGAGCAGTATAGCCATGGAGTCTATCTGCAGGATCAGCGGATGAGGGCTCTGCCCCATGGAGAGCAGTCTTGCTCCAGAGAGCATCTAAAACGTTAGGCCGACAGTCCACATATCTGCCAGTGATAGAAAGTGAGAATCTACTGGTAATGAAGTTCACTCCACAGTATGATAAACTAGCATGCTAAAATGAAAAGTCAACCAAGGGACAAAGGCTGAGAAGTCCAATGCAAACACCGTCCTGTAGTAGTGATTCCATGAAGCTTCTTGGTCCTGGAAGCCCCACACAGCTCAAGCGTCCTTTACCGAACAGGCAGCTGGTTCCCATGGTAGCTTCTGCAGTGTGGCTTCAGGGTTAGTGGGAAGTAATTCCGCTCAGCATCATCATTACAATCTGAGAGTAATCTCAGTGACCTCTACTTCAAAAGCTCCAACTACATAAGGCATTTTTATTTTAAACATCTATTTTCACTCAAACAGTCTACTACTGAGCAATTTAGGAATGAAAGCTAAAAAGGTATTTATTCTTAGTTTGTAAATAAAAATAAAAAGGGTTTTTAATCTGTTGGTTTCATCTCTTAACACCTTTACAAAATATCCAGTGATTCCTCACAGCAAACTCCTTGATGCTCTGGGTCTCACAGTCTTCCCACCCTGCTCTTCTGTAGTGTTCCCTGAGCCTTCGATGTAGGAGTTATGATACAGATGTATCAGCTGGGACTGGGCAGCAGTTTGATTTTTGTGGTACCCTATGATGATCTTCATCTCATGTCATAAGCTACACCCATGAAGTCTCACCAACATGACTAAGCAAGAGCTGAACAAGGACAACACCAATAACACGTTAAGGTGGGTGGGGGGGAAGCTGCTCAGCCCTCCATGAAGAACTACAGGCAACTAAGGACGCTGAAGGACAGCAAAGTAGTCTTCCCAGGGGAGGGTAGGGCACACCAACTGGTTATCCAGCTCCAAGTGGTCAGGCTGGAAAGCATACATACCAATAACACTATCTGTATATTTATGAACACACATATTAAACATTTAATCTATATAACACTATAAAGGTAGAAATTTTCCAAATACTTGCACAATCCCAATTTGCTCAAAAACTGCTTCTGAGTTGAACTTCTGACCTCACGCCTGTGGAGGAGGACGGAGAGCTTCGGCCTCACTTGCAAGCAGATCCGAAGCCCTGGGCTTCCAGGACAAGCACTGAAAACAGCCCAGAGTTTCTAAAGTGCTCTGCTCATCAACTGCTTCTGTTCCATTCATTAAACACTTTCCTTTAAACAACAGGAAATATTTCAGTGGCTCCATCTCACAGCAGAGGCACAAACTGCAGATGGGCCATTGCCTAGGAATGCATGACTCTTAATGTATGTATGTGTATGCATGTGAATAGGTGTGCATGTACATATTCGTGTGTGTGTGTGTGTGTGTGTGTGTGTGTGTGTGTGTTCCTGTATGATCCAGCCTCTGCTTCAGCTTCCAAAAGTTTCCTTAATATTCCCAGATGATATTCATTTCAATCAGAGATGAAAACATATGAGTACTTCATATTATTATTCTCTGTGCTAAGTTCTGAGAATATAAAACCAAAAAGCATCCACCATTTCAAATTTGAGTGTTCTTACAGTTTAGAAGGGAAGTTGGATTCTTAAAAAGTAACAAGAATAACAGGAAGGAGACCATAAGGTCTTGAAAGTCGGCCCTGTTTAAAAGCCATCGAACTGTGAGCTGGTGTCATCACAAGAGCTGTCAGGGAAGCAGAGCTGCTGACTCTTACTACTTTTTTTTTTTTTTTTTTTTTGCCAAAATATGAACAGAGAGACGGAAGGCACACTGAGAATAACAGAGTACTAGTGAAGAGTTTCAAATCAGAGACGAAATAATCAGATAGAGAGCCACACTGCCTCCAGCCTGGGCCCCGAGAGAGGTGTGCAAGAATTCAGCCCAGAGTGACTGTCACCCACCAGGATAGCTTCTTCAGAAGGATAGCCTGGGATTCTAGTGAATTTGCTATCTGACTGTCCTCCACACCTCCAATTTCAATGTTAATATACTATATGGCAATGGAAACCAAGCATTATTGTTATGAAATGTACATTCAGTAGAAATGATTAACAGGAAACAAGGCCTGGAAAATATCATACATCAGAAGGCAAAGTCATTCTTGATCTTTCTATCCTTCCTGAAAGTGGCAGGATTCACTTTCTGCCTGAACACTGTCAGCTCACCATCATCTAGACCTGCTTTCCATTCTTTACATCGCCACTGGTGACATCCTGTTCCCCTGACTGTCAAATCCTCTCAAAACCATCCAAACAAATGTCTTTTTAAAAAATAAGAGGAACACATCTTTGGCAGGCTCTAACAACTTCTGATCTGACCCCCTAAGTGGTTCCCATCCCTACCAGATCCGATATGGACATACAAAAACACCCTCACACTCACCTTTACTTTTCAATCAAAACATAGCATGGTAACTCTGGGTGCTGTTCATGACCTCTACAATAAATTTCATTTGGCTCAGGTCCAGAAGTTCTGCTGCTGAGGCTTCTCCCCAGCTGGGAGCTACTCTCAGCTGCCTTCACAGACTTAGGCTTCTCCCCAGCTGGGAGCTACTCTCAGCTGCCTTCACAGACTTAGGCTTCTCCCTAGTTGGAAGCTACTCTCAGTCACCTTCACAAACCTCATGGCAACCTCCCATGCACATGAGCTTACACATTCACAGCCTTACATGCAACTGTTGCCATTGCCTAAGAGATGATATAGGGATCCTAGTCTGTTACCAAGTTTTAGCACAAAATCCACAGCAACCTTAGGTGCTGGCAGAATTTTAGCCTTTCAGGATGATAACAGGTAATCTACGATCTAAGTGGGCAGACCATTACTGGAAGTGAAGGAAACTGTCTTTAGAACGTGTAAGAACAAGTTGATAAAAGAACTCTAAGTAGCAAACTCTAGAAGTCAGCAGCTCCTGGCTGGAGAGTTCAGAGTAAAGACAGGATCTATCCTAGCAGAGACTGATCCACAACTCTCATCAAAATGCCAGTGAGGACCTGGGAGACAGCTCAGTAGGTTCAGTGTCTGGACCACATGTGTGAGATCACACTCAGACCTCCAAAAGCCCACATACATGGAGAGTGGACTGGCAGCACACACGTGAAAAATGTCGGGGGGAGGGGCAGGATCCCAACATAACCAATCTCCATTTTAGTTTGAGTTTTACTGTTGTGGATAGACTTCATGACCAAAGCAACTCTTATAAAGGATAACATTTAATTGGGGCTGGCTTATAGGTTCAGAGGTCCCATCCAATAGCATCGAGGAAGGAACATGGTAACATCCAGGCAGACATGGGGCTGGGGACACTGAGAGTTCCAGCTCTTGTTCTGAAAGCAGCTAGAAGACTGGCTTCCAGGCAGCTAGAATGAGGGTCTCAAAGCTCATCCCCACATTGACACACCTGCTTCAACAAAGTCACAGTTACAACCAGGGTACACTTCAAATAGTGCCATCCCTTGGGCCAAGCATACTCAAACCACCACATTCCACTCCCTGGCACCCACAGACTTGTTCTATGGTGGCCAGACCTAAACATAGCATAATGCAAAATACATTTAGTTCAACTTCCAAAGTCCCCATAGTCTCAACAATGTTAAAAGTACAAAGTTCAAAGCTCCATCTGAGATTCATGTAATCCCCAAAGCAAGACAGGAAACCAGCTGGGCAAACTCTAAACTCTTCATCTTCACATCTGATGTCAAAGCAGTCTTCAAATATCCAACTCCTTTTTCAACTTTGTTGACTGAAACAAATTCCTTTTTATCTTGGGCTGATTCCACTCCCTGTTAGCCCCTTTTCTCAGCAGGTAGCCCACAGCTCTATTGAACAAATGAGGGTCTCCAAGGCAACTTCAACTTCACAACTTCTTGTTCTAATATTTAAGATCCACACACAATCTTCTGGACTCCTCTCCAAAGGGCTGGTGTCACTTCTCCAGCTCTGCCCTCTGTAGCACTCTAAGCTCAGGTTGATCCACTCCACCGAGGCTGCTGTTCTTGGTGATCATCCTGTAGTACTGGCATATTCTGGGGTCTTCTACTGAAACTAGGCTTCATCAACAGCCTCTCATAGGCTCTCTTCATGGTGCAGAGCCTCAAATTCTTTGTAGGACCCCTGCAGTCCTAGGCCTTCAACTGCAACTGGGGTTACACCTTCACCAATGGCCTTCCATGGCCTCTCATAGGAGAAAGTCTCAGCTGTTCTTCATGACCCCTTCATGCTTCAAAACCAGTACCGCCTGGGTGACTCTTACACATTACCAATGTACAGCTGCAGCTCGAGGTACAACTTTGGCTATCTCTGGAACACAGCTTCTTTAAGCTCTCAGAAAACACTTCCCAGAAGATTTCACCTCAGTGATGCCAGTATCTTCTTAATCACTGCTAATTCTTCGCTCCAGCTAACCAGCATCAATTATCCCAGCAATCCCTTCTATTTTAGACTCTAAAGCCAGAGCTACATGGCTGAAGCTGCCAAGCTCTGCTGCTGGCAGGAGATGAAACATGGCACCTTTACTTTATTACATTATCACCAGCTTTCTGTTTTCCAACCCATTCACTACCAAGCTCGGCCGTCCTGAAGCTTGCTCTGTCAAGTGACTTTGAACTCCATGGCCCTGTCTCCTAAATGCTCAGATTAAAGGTGTGTACCACCCAGGCCTGAATTTATTTACTTTTTTTTTTTTTCCCACCTAGAACTTACTCTGTCCCAGGCTGGCACTGAACTCAGAAGGCTGCTTGGTTTTATAACCTGGGATTAAAGGTATGAACCACCATGCCTGGGCCTATTATTTTTATGGCCACTGTTCCTCAAGATCCAGATCAAAAGCCTGTGTCTTCCAGTCTCAAGATCTGGATCACAGTGTGCCTGCTATTTCTGGATTGTAGTTCATTCATTCCAGATTAAAAGTCCAAACTATTCCTTGTTCAACTGCAAACACAAACAGTAAACTTAGCTGGGTGGGGTCTTGTCCTGAGATCACCACTCCCTTAATCTATCTCCTTGAACATAGGATTCAGCTCCAATTCACTTCCTGGTGCCCCTTTATTACTTGAACCATACATTTTATTCCTTTCTCAGCTTGCTCCTTTTCATTAGAACACTTTTCATGAGACTAAACCAGAGAACAAAGTCTCTGTTAGGCTTTTTTGAGATTTCCTTTATCAATACAATTCTCTTTCTCTCTGTCTGTCTCTCTCTGTGTCTGTCTGTCTATCTCTCTCTCTCTTTCTCTACCTCAGCCTCAGACAGTCTCTTTGGACAATGGCAAACAGCCCCCGCATTCTTCACCAAAATACCACAAAAACAGTCTCTGTGCCACACACTGAAATTCTTCATTGAAACTTCTTGGGCCAAGTGTGAATAGTTCAAATCACTCTCAGCAACAAATTCTTCCACATTCCTATTAAGCTTCACTTAAAGCATTCCATTATTTTATAAATCCAAAATCCTCAAATCCACACTCTTCCAAACAAAAGCATGATCAGGCCTATCACAACAATACCCAAGTCCTAGTAACAACTTCTGTCTTAATTGGGGTATAACTGCTGTGAACAGACACCATGACCAAGGCATGATAAAGACAACATTTAATTGGGGCTGGCTTATAGATTCAGAGATCCAGTCTATTATCATCAAGACGAGAACATGGTAGCATCAGGCAGGCATGGGGCTGGAGGAGCTAAGAGTTCTACCTCTTGTTTTGAAGACAGCTAGAAGACTGGCTTCCAGGCAGCTAGGAGGAGAGTCTTAAAGCATGTGCCCACAGTGACACACTTCCTCCAACAAGGTCACACTACTCCAATAAGGCCACACCTCCAAATAGTGTCATTTGCTGGGCCAAGCATATATAAACCACCACAACATTTCTATCTATAAACCTACGAATTTAACACAATTCTTATCAAAATCCAAATAAGATTTTGTAAAACACAAAACCCAAACAGGCAAGAACAGCCAAAAAGGGACACATGGCTGCACTAAATACACATTCACTAAAGCAACACAAGAGCCCTGCTACATGAACACACTAACATCAGCTGAAATGAGAATGGATCGCAAAGATTAGCATGTTAGGGTGTTGGACAGGTGAGCACAAAATGGAGCAAGCGAGGAAGGGGTGTTCCTTAAGAACACCACTGTAAGAGCAGCCAGTCAGACATCAGACAGAAAAGTAACCGGACCTGTGTTACTCAGCCCGTAGGAAATGTAGGTAAGTCAGAACCATAGTGACCAACCCACTGATGTCACAGAACAAGAGACAAATGCACCCAGTGCAGGACAGAACAACGGACATCTTCATCCACTATGAGAAGGAAGAGCTGGTGCATGAATGCATAAAAGTGGTGCACACCATCTGTTATGTATACACTGCCTGCTATGTACACACTGCCTGAAGAAGTGTAAATGACCCTCACATAGAATACTCATTGTAAACCATATCCATTAAGATGGAGATGATAAAACAACAAAAAGAAGAGATATGGGAAATGCACAAAGTGAAACCAATCAGTGACTATTAGAAAAGCTAATAAAATATTTAAAAAGAACAAATCTATACTTCTCCAACTGGCACATATCTTTGGTGTAGGCAAGTATGTGGAAAGCAGGCTCTTCCCTCAGGTGTGGGTTAGCATGTGAATCTGGATGACATCGTGGGAGCAATCAGCAGTCTCTGACTGCAGTCGCAAGAGTGTCACCGTAAGGTTTGAGACCATGGGCATCTCTCATGCATGGAATTTTCACTACTTGAAATTCTTATAGACTGTGTTGCTAGGAAAGAAGTTTTAGAAAAGTACAAAAGAAAAAAAAAAGGTGAAAATCATGAAGTCAGAGAAGGTGTCCGGTTCAAGGTTAGGGTTAAAGGACAAACACAGAAAACAGTACAGGAAGCTGGACACTACAGAGCAACTAAACATGGGGTGGAGGGGCGGGTCTGCAGCGATAGGATAAGGGTCCATGAACCTACAGGAAGAAAGGGAGAAAGGTCAACGTATTCTGAAGTACGTAATGTCCTTGGTGAAGAGTTGTAGCCAGGCTGAGGCTGCAATAGCCTCAATAGTTCAATAGTTCTGAGGGCTGCCCTGACACTGCACACTGCTCTGTGAAAGAGATTACTCTAGCCAGCCAGGATCTGGTGCAAGGTCAGTCCTACTGACCTCTGTTCCTCTGGCTCTTGATTATGCTGCATCCACAGCTACCAGCAAATACATTATTTCTAGAAAGACGTTATGTAATAGCATACATTGGCTTGGAATAAAATAAACATTATTAATACTTCTAACACACACACACACACCCCAAAATTGGTGCTGAAGGGATAGCTTAGCAGTTGATAGCACTGGCTGCTCTTCTATAGGACCCAGAGTCAATTTCCAGAAACCACACGGCAGCTCAGAAGTGTGTAACTCCAGTCCCAGGGAATCCAATGTCCCTTTCTGGCCTATGCAGAAAAAAGTTCCACAATACCCATAAAATAAGTGATTAAAGGAAAAATCACCCATATTGTAAATTCACTTAGTTGCTTTATACTGTGAACTAAATAGTGTTCTGATCATACTTTAAAATTGATGTCAACCAGGTCGAGCGCTGATGGATGAACAGGGTACATGGAGAACTAGAGTAGAGTCTGAAATTGAAAACCACCTTCTCTGCTTCATTTCTTAGATTGTTGTGCAGTCAATGGAACACCAAAGAAGCAGCTCAGACACCAAGCATTAATACCTCACATTTGTAGAAGTACAGGAACAAAGGTTAGTGTGGCTAGGTTCTGCTGAGGGCTTTTCCAGAGCCATTACAGTGACTCCATTTACAGCTATCTCCTGTAGACTTCACCTCCACACATCTTAGGCCTGCGTCCTAGACATGGCCAACTGGGGCCAACGGCGCACATTCATTCTGGACTTCACTCAGGGCTCCCTCCACTCCCCACAGGAGTAGAAGTAGTCAAACAGTGAATACTAACGTCTACTAAGTCTTCAAGAAAGTAACAGGGTAGGAAAGGGAAGATCAACTTTAGCCACAGGTTAGAAAAATTCCACCTGAAGTCACTTCAAAATCAGTATGACTTAAACAATGAAGCTCTAGCAGTGATCCACAATACCCATAATGCTCTAGTTCTCTCAGGCAGATTGGATGAGGCATAAAGCCTTCTCAGCACTGAAGGTGTAAGCAGGCAGAGCACCTCAAACACAATATGGACACAGTAATATCCCTTCAAGTATTGTCATAGTGTACACAACTGAGAAAAGTCTGCAACTTAAAATCCTTCAAATGAGCACAACACAAACACTGCCCTGGGAAAAACCTACCTCTTCCCAAAGTCTTCTCAGATACCCAGCTTGTGTGGGACTTCTCACCATTCTCTTCTGACAATAAACAAACATTTTTTTTTCTGTGTTTTATATGAAACTTTGCAATTGCAGGGAAAGGTCTCTGTGGTGTAGCCACTAGATAGAGTATAAGGATTTTATAAGACTTTGCTCTAGACTCGGTCCCTTCGTTCACTGCTGAGGTCTGTGGCTTGGTTCTAGAATGGCTGAGGTCAGAGTCCAACCTCAGATAAGTAGAGAAGCAGAGCAAAGGCATCCCTGGAGACTGTAAACTGGTGTTTTCAAAAATAACAGGCTCCTTTAGCACTGGATGAGAGCAAGGCTTAGCCACATTATAAGTCCACGTTTTCCTCTCATGGCAATGTCGCTAAACACACAAAAAAACAACCTATCATGAAGACTTTTCAAAGAGATTTACCAAGTACAAAAACCTGCACACCTGACACTTTTCTGTGAGACACAACAGAGTGCATGAGAGGTGACAGCGGGTTACATAAACATGCTTGGAGCAAACACCGCAGCTGTGGACATGAAAACTGCATTTTACCGAATCATTATGAGGACAACCTGAAATTTCTTTCATCATATAAAGTGAAGCTCCAATTCCATCAGTGAGTACAAAGCTGTCGTTTTTAGATACATTTTGTACAAGCCTTTATAGCCCAGCACCAGTCCTCAGAGGTCCTGGGTTATTAGGTCAGAAAGTTCCTGCAGCCAGTACTGAGAATTAAATGACCAAAAACTGAATGATGACATGAATATACAGTAGAAATTTATGTTTGCCAGAGACTTCATACAGAATCACCCGAGCAGAGACCTAACTGTAAGGCAGACTCAAACTGGAGCATTAATTTTATCTTATAGACTTTGCTCTTTAACATGCTTAATGCATTTAAGCTGTGGAACTGGCTTTAATGTGGGGTGCCTGCTGTTGTGTTGCACCTCTGCCAATAGCCCCCCACCCCCAGGCTCTCTGGAAACTCTGGCTTGCAGTGGTAAAATTCACAACTTCACCCAGAAGCTCCTCTATGCCTTCAGAGCCAGTACCACCTGGGAGACAGCCTTGGTCCAGTGTGGATCACAGCCTCTGTGCACTTATCCTGAAGAATCAATTCCCAGATTTGATCTCAACACTGCTGGTCTCTTCTTAAGCACAGCTGATTCTGTGGCCTTAGCAGACTAGTACTGATTGTCCCAGCAAGGCAAAGGTTTCACTTTATTGGTTCTTTTGGTTTTTTTAGACAAGAGTTTCTCTCTGTAGCCTTGGCTATCCTGGAACTCACTCTGTAGACCAGGCTGGCCTTGAAATCTGCCTGCCTCCCGAGTGCTAGGATTAAAGGTATACTTGACCACTGTCCAGCACTTTAGTGGTTCTTAATTCAAAGCTTTGGGCTCCAATAGAATTTCTTAGGGACTCTTGACCTTCACTCTGAATTTCACAAGCCAGGCCTCCACTGCCTCCACTGCTTTCTGCAGTACCTTCTACATTCTCACACAGTTCATCAGACTCAGAACACATACTGGCTTCGCCAGAGCAAACTTCTTTCAGAACTCTTCCCCAAACACAGGTCTGTCTCAACAACCGTCTCCTGGCCCACTCTCTGGTACCAATTTCAGTCTTAGTAGAGGTTTCTATTGCAGTAATGAAACACCATGACCTAAAGCAACTTGGGGAGAAAAGGGTTTCTTTTGATTATCCATTTACATCATAGTCCTTCACTGAAGGAAATCAGTGCAGGAACCCTCAAGGCAGAGCTGAAACAGAATCCATAGAAAGGTGCTGCTTACTAACCTGTTCCTCGTGGCTCCTACATTCCTATGTCAGCCTACATTCTTATATCACCCAGAACCAGCAGCCCACCCACAATGGACTGGACTCAACCACGTCAATCATCAGTAAAGAAAATATACCATAGGCTAGCCCATAGTACCGTCGGGTGGGAGTACTGACTCAAGTGTGGTTTCCTCTTCTAAAATGTCTGGAGTCATTTGTCCAGGTGACACAAAAACTCGCCAAGCACAACCCTGCTATAAAGGCAGGTCCACCACAGCAGGACTTCTGGTTGGGCTTCCAGTGTACTTCCTGCAATACTCTTCAGGCAGTACACGTGCTGTTTTCAGAACTGGCTAATTCCGGACAACACGAGTCACCAAATAGAAGGCCTGGGGCTATCAAACCACCAATTTAATATACTCTTAACTGAAGACCTCATGACAGTGTGACCATAGCAGAGTCAAGCCAAGAAATCAAGGTCCCAATTCTTGGATATTTAAACCATGGCAGTACTGTGAATAACCTCCACTCCTAAAGAATCTTCACACAGTCTTCTAAGGTCAGGAAGAGAACACAGGTACACAAGGCTACACAAATCCACTCATGCACAAAAAGTTAGTCTTTGAAACACTTCATTTTCTCGTAACTGGGTGTGTTCTTTAAAACACATTTTTAATTTTCAAGCAGAAAATACTCAAGCTCCTGTCAGCAGGAAGCATTTTTATAGGAGAATGAACGGGGAAGAACTGGGATGTCCAGTGACAAGAGAACGAGCACTGCCCACTCCATGCTCACGGGAAAATTGGATACCATCAGGGAACGGTCACAGCAAAGGAGCTTGGTCTTTCAAGGCTTAGGCCAAGAGGCCCTGAGCTGGCCATGGCTACCAAAACCAACAGCTATTAGAAATAAACCTTAGGAATTGGATTTGTCTGTCAAAATGTCTCTGAACAAAGCACCGTGACATGCTTTCTGAGATGCTAGCAAACTCTGCACCACTGCTGTAGGAGGCACAGAAGGAAGACCCTGGGAGGCATATGGGAAAGGGAAGGCAGACTCCCTCCACTGCAGTCACTGCCCCCCTCTGCTCAATCTGCATGACCTGCACAGGACAGGAAAGGGAAGGCGTTCCCACTGTTTGCCGGCTCTCACAACTCTCTAAGTGTCTGTGTGCCTTGGGATTTTCACACTTCCCCACCTAACCCGGTAATGAGAACATATCACAAATTAAAACTCTCTGCAATACTTGTTTTTTTTAAATAGTTAGCTAAGGCTGTACATTCCATTGGTTGATGACTCTCTCTGGTCACTGAAATGCTCTGCTAACATGCATCCCATCCTGACCTTTCAAACTTGAAAATTAAAAGCCAAATGTTCTGAAATCAAGTGACAGTATTTTTAATGTTCCTTGTGGTAAATAGTAAGAATTCTGATTCTTTCTCTGTATTGTCTGTATTTTCCAGAACTTGCAAGGCAGGGATGGTGACATCAAAGTCTACAGAAAAGTTGAGTGTTAAGCTCAAGGATGCCTGGAACAGACTCAGAAATGAGCCCCAGGTACAGAAATGACAACAACCCAGCTTGATGTCCCTCTTCCTACAGTGACTTCCTAAGTGTAGAGTACTGCCCTCAGAAATAGACTGTTTCCCAAGTGTGCTTTGTAAGTGCCTTGCATAAGCTGGGGCATATTAGCACAGGGGTCAAGTGGTCTCACGCCAGTGTCACAAAACATCAGTTCATCCCAGACTAGAGGCAGGGACAACACTCTTTACTGTGTGCCACACTCACTCGGGACCATCACAGAGCATTTCTGGGGCCGCTCACCTGAAGCTCACGGTATCTGGCTTGAAAGGATACAGCATCCTGCTCCTTTTCCTTCAAGAAGCCTTTCTCAAGGACACTGTGTTTCTCCATCAGCGACTCCACATCCTACAAGGAAACCAAACACAAGCTCTACAGTGTTCCACAGCACAAAGTACTTTTTCAATAAACAGAAAATATTTATCAGGGAAGGAAATCAGGAAAAATGGCTTAATGTCTAAGCTAACTAATTTCTAGGCCCATATGGAATATTGGCAGAACACTAAAATTTTAAATGAACAAGAACAGGCTGGAGAGGCAGCTGGAGGGTAAAATGCTTGCCGTGCAAGTATGAGGACCAGAGTGCCAGCTCCCTACACACCCTCATAAAAGCCAAGTGTGTAACTCCAGCACAAAAACAAAGAGAAGGGGCTGTCCACGGAGCCCAAGGGCCAGCCACCAGCCCTAGGTCAGAGTAGAGAGAGTGCGGAGTGAGAGATCAAAGCATTCCAGCACTCTCCACAAGACAGCACATGGGCACGTCCTCCTACACGCAGGGGACACATCCTGCTACATGCACATACCTATGTATATAGGTACCACAAACACAAAACAATGAATAAGCATATCAACAAACCTCCATAAGCCCTTTCCATGAACTGGCTTATACAGACACACAGATGGGTGGACAAAGAGACAGACAACAAAGACACCGATGGATATAGAGAGAAGATAACACTGATGGATATAGATAGATGATAACACCGATGGATATAGAGAGAAGATAACACTGATGGATATAGATAGATGATAACTGAAAGATAACAAGTGATAGAAGATACGTGATGGATGGGCAGACAGACAGACAGATAGAAGGACAGAGGAGAGCTGAGAGCACATGCTAGTGTCATCCCTGAAAAGGTGTGCTGGAACACGCAAATGGGCATCTAACTTCCCATATGCCAAACCTGAAATCACACATGCAGTATAATACTGCTTGCTTTGAAAATAAATGAAGACAAAACAGAAATGAAAGCCTTGGAGGAGCAGGAAACAATAAAAATCCCCATCAAAACCTGTTTAAGAAAAAAAAAAAAACAACAAAAAAACAAAAGCTTAACAGGACACACAGACTTTGGTTCATATCAGCCCCCGCTGACACCAACGTCCCAGGGGTCTAAAAATAGCACAATGTTTTCATAGAACCTATGTATCCTACCACATACACTAAATTGTCTCCAGCTATTTAAAATATGTACACAACAGGAATATAAGTTAAATAGTTTTGTTTGTGGAAATGGGGGCTCTGTGAACATATACCTACAACATATACAACATGTATCTCCGAGTACTTCTGATATATGGTTGGTTGAATTAGATGCTGAATGCATGGATATGCTAACCACTGTCTACAGACTTTTGTTTGAGGTTCAGTTTATTTATGTATTATGTGTGTGTGCCCTAAATGTATGTATTGCACTACATGCAAACAGCAACACTTGGAGGCCACAAGGAGCCATGGAACTAGAGCTGCAGACAGTTATGAGCTGCCATGTGGGTTCTGGGAACCAGAACTGGTCTGCTGGCAAGAAAGGCCAGGGCTCCCACTCTCTGAGCTACCTCTCCAGCCCACGACTGGAGGCTTCTAACAAAACGCCTCCACCGCCTATGTGGTGTGACTGACCAGAACCTATGCTCCTGGGGACTTTCCATCCATTTTGGATTATATCAAATTGCTAGCATATGCAATTTTTCATTCTCAGGCCAATGCACACACACCTTTTTAATTCTCTGCTTTTCTTCTTCAGAAGCTTTGAGTTTAGTCTCCAGACTTGATATTTTTTGCCGGAGCTGAGAGTTGGACACGTGGACTCCAGGACCCTCAGGCTCATCCTCCAGGGCAAGTGCTCCATGGCTCGGCTCATCCGTTAAACCAAGTGGGAAGAGAGGGATGTTCAGATGTGTGTGTGCTGACTGCTGAATCTAAACCATGTTAACAAAACACAGACCCGACAGAGAAGAGTTAGGCTGGTCCACTAAGGAAACACCCAGTGAGTTTCAGAAGCCACATTTGGAGTTAAGTTGTAGTAAAGCAATGAAATTATTTTACTCTAAGCCAATCAACAAACGACTTCAGACTTTGACAACAGGCTGGTCTTTAAAGCCTTAAGCCTCTTATGTCTGTAGTACTCACTACTGTGTGACTGACTGTTAACACACTAAACACTTAACCTTGTGGAAAATAGGCCCCATCGCGCACAAATGCATCTGAGATGCACGTACTCTGACGTGAATACACAGACTAAGGATGCATTTACAATTAAACTGCAGCTCAGAACCTCACATTTATTAATGATGCTAACTTATCACCTTCTAGCAAAATTAACAGGTCACATAGCACCACACTTGGCAAGGTATCTGGAAGACATCGTGCAAAGGTCTCTGCAAATATCTGAATGAATACAGTATGATGGTGCTGTCTGGGGCTTCTGCTCTAAAATTGAAATAGATGTTCTTATACCTAAAAGCACATTAATACTCCCAGAAAAGAAAAACTATTCTCAATAATTATCTCCCTACTTAAAGTTTAACTTTGAAATCATGTTTAAAATGAAAAAAAAAAATAATGTTATTATTCTCCTTTAAGTCCAAGATTTCATGAGCAAAGCTAAGTCCATTTTAACAACCACACAGCTGTTTACCACAGTAAAGGATTGGGATGACAGAAACAGCATCAACTGTGCCTCAGTTTCCCCAGCAGAACCCAGTTCTGTCTCTGTCAGCAATGTGTGCTTTGGCTTCCTCACCTTTGAACGGGGAGAAGCAATGACACATTTGTTTTCTCTTACTTGTTGTCTATGTGCAGATGTGTGCACATGTGCGTGGGTGGCAGCAGAGGCCAGAGGGAACAGATCCCCTGGAGCTGCTCGATGTGAGTGCTGAACCAAACTCAAGTCCCCTGCAAGAGCTCTATGCAATCTGGACTGCTGGTCCCTCTCGGGAGTCTCAGTGGTCCGAAGATGGCTTCCAGGATGGGTTGACAGTCACGCTGACACAGGAAGCTCCGAGCTCTATCGGTCCTTAGGCTCATCACAGGTTTATGGAATGAGTCCTGCTACTTAGCTTTCTTTTTTTGAACCTAGTGTCCTCTGGATATCCTAACTGGAGCCTCAAGCCTGAGTAAGTAGTCAATTCTATTGAATGAGACACTCACAGCAAACTTTTGCAACTGAGGTACTTAAATCTTTTGCAATCATTTCACAGAAATATACTTACAAAAATGTTTCTTTGGGGATTCTTATTTTAAAAGGTCATCGAGCATGAATTAAGTCAACATGCAGCCTCTGACCTCAAGCCTCCTCCTGAGACATGCCTGTGCTCACCTGAGCCTTGGAGATGGTCTGACTCATGAGGCTGCTATCTGCATGTGTATCATCTGCTGAGGAAATGACAGCATCTGGAGGGAGGTGGCCAGTGGATGGAGATGAGTGGTCATGGTCCAGGATAAGCTCCGGAGAAGCTGGTGAGAGTCGCACTCCGGATACTGAAGACAGAGCACAAGAGAAAGGTCAGAAGACGAGACAGAGACAGGTTAGGTGGATAGGAGAGGGTGTAACACTTAGAGCAGGGAGGGTGAAAACACTCTAAAAGGAGTGTTTCTGAATTGCACATACAAGATGCGTGCGTCCATGTGTGTTAAAGACAAATACATTCTAACATCCTAACACACAAATTGGCCAAGTCTACTAGAGAGGCTTGCTTCTACCAGAGCAAACATTCAACTTAAGACACATCCACTCACTAGCACAGAGTTGAACAGCTAAACTATTCATTATAGCAACACGAAGGAGAAGGGAGGACTGCTGTAGAAACCTGGAATGTCCTCTTTTATAATAATTTTGTTAAAGTTTCGATTATAAAGACAAACTTCACTTACTGGATTATTTCCACAAAAGCAATGCTGTGAGACAATTTTGCTATTATTTCCATAATGAACCTTGTTATACTGTGATTAAGGTTCACATTAGGAGGTGTGGAAGCAGCTGGTTGGCCAGGACAAGAGAGACAAAAATGCAAATGAGGAAAAACATATTTATATTAGTTTATTTTTAAATGCTTCCAAAAGTTCAAGTGAATCTAATATGTTTGAAATGTAAGGAGTCATCTTCAATAGTCAACTCATTCACACACACAGCAGCCTAACTGCAATGACCTTTATTCCACATTGGCATCAGTAGCTCTGTCCGCGGGGTCCTACCACAAACTCTGAAGATGGCTCACAATGGAGACTGCGTGTTACCCTGAAGAAAGACACGTATAAGGCTAGTAAATACTAATGAACTAAATGTACAGATTTCTGATCACTACTTTAAGGACCTGCTTAATTATGGAGCGTTTTATTATATCTAACAATGCTGTACATGTTTGTTATACATGGGGAACAATGTACTTTTTAAGAGTATGTTACACATGGGACAACAGGGATAGAAATAATATAAATATAGTAATAAAACATGAAATTCTCAAAATAAAATTAACTTAAAAGAAAGGAAATCATTTAGCTGCAGGATGAACTTATTTCTGAATGTAAATTAGTGTACACAAGCATGTGTGCCTCTATGCGCCTCTTTGTGCATGTACATGTGTGTATATGTGTGTGTGCCTCAGTATGTGTGTTTGCATGCCTTTGTCTGTGTGTGCATATTTGTGTATATATGTGTGCATGTATGTGTATGTGTGTATGCATATCTCTGTGTACTTCTGTGTATATGTGTATGTGTGTGTGTGTCTTTCAATTTTTAACTGAAATACAAAGAGGCATTTCAATTTTTTTCATCTCAAATACAAAAAGAAAAACTTTTATTCAAGTTTGAACTTGGCATATATTTTTTTTCCAAATCTTCTCTATAGATAAAGTGAATTATCTAAAAATGTCAACATATTTCATTTTCTAATTCTGATTAACAAGCATATTAGTGAACTCTGCAAGATATGAGCAAAAATCCTGTCCAAGAAGGAAGAGCCCACCTCACAACTGAGAGCTGGGCCTAGCACCTCAATGTTATACCAAGCTTGGAACACTGAAGCCTGCCCTTCAGTGTCTTCTCTGAAGCACACGAAGCTGACGAAGCAGGTCTGTGTCAGCACTTGGCACACTGGTTATTATTTCAGAATGAATTCTAAACTGTACCACCCTTGTGTGTCAACTTGACACCAACTGTAGTCATTTGAGAAGATAGAACCTCAGTTGAGAAGATAGCCCCACCAAGTTGCACTCTGGGCAAGCCTGAGGTACATATTCTTGTTTGGTGATCCTGGTGGCATAAGAAAACAGGAGGAGTGTGCCAGGACAATTCAGTAAGCAGCACTCTTCCAGGGCCTCTCATGATCTCCTGATTCCAGGTTCCTGTCCTGCTTGCATTCCTGCCTTGACTTTCTTCAGTGGTGGACTGTGCTAAGGATCTATATATTGAAATAAACCCCTTCCTCCCCAAGTTGCTTTTGGTCATGGTGTTTCATCATAGCAATAGAAGCCCTAGGTAAGACAGCCTAAATGCCTGAGTATTTCAGTATCTATGTCATTCACATCAACAGCCATGATTTAAAACAAGATGCCATGTATTCTTAAGTGAAATTCTCCAAACACTGGATATTCAAGTGCATCACATGAAGAAGAGGAGAAAGGACAATAGGCAGGAAAGCTAAAGGACAGGACAGGAGAGGAAGGAAAAACAATCAAGTGGAGAGAGGAGGTTACAGGAGAAAACAGGAGGAAGGAGGAGGGTCTGGCCCTCAAACAGGTACTACCACCCTTCATAACCACACTTGCTCAGCAGTCTGTCCATCTCCACCTTCCTCACATCCATCAGGGCCAGTCCCCTGCAGCAGTCCATTGATGAACACTCACATCACTCTCCTGACTTCTGCAAGTATACTCTTACTCTTCCATTTCTCCAACCACTTTCAAACCCACAGAGCAATAACAACCAAGTTCCCATCATGAGCATCAAGTTCTCCCTAACCCTCTAGCACCACATGCTCACCTGATTACCACAAGGATCCATTTAGATGTCCCACAGGCACATTATGGCTAACTATCACTTCACACAGCTCAGACTGGCCTCATGTTTCACTCCCATTAACTGAACCCTGGATCTGCCAAGCCTGATATCTCATCCAGTCTCCCTGTGCTGCTCACATCCAAACCTTTGCCACACTCTGCAGTGTCTCTATGACATCACAGTGCCACTGCCCAGACACAAGCCAACCCTGGAGCTCAGACGGGGCTTGCAGTGTGAACAACAGTCACTTCCCTGTCATACAGACTTCAGCAAATTACTTTAGCTTTCCATAGTCACAGCGTCCTCTTACAGAAGCAGGGAAATAGCATGTGCCTTAAACACCTCAGATGGACATTCGAATGCTGAAGTAAGCTGACAGATGCAGCACTTAACAGCAGAGGTGCAGGGTGTGCTGAGTGAGCAGAGCAGTGACCGGAAGTGAGGACACTTACCAGGGCACTGAAAACCAGCTTTCCCAGGATCATCCCACCTGTCTCCTTATCCACTTAACCACAATAGAATTCCAATTACTTGCTATTAGTTAAGAATATTATTGAGTGTGTAAGAAATAATGACCTTAAAATATTACATACCACTGGGCAGTGGTGGCGCATGCCTTTAGTTCCAGCACTTGGGAGGCAAAGACAGGTGGATTTCTGAGTGCGAGGCCAGCCTGGTCTACAGAGTGAGTTCCAGGACAGCCAGGGCTATACAGAGAAACCCTGTCTCGAAAAAAAAAAATTACATACAAAACTTTGTGACATGCACTATAAGGTAGATGTGTATACATACATATACATATGCATACACACATACACACATACTCATATATATACATACATACACATATATACATTTTTTTCTAGGACCTTCTATAGAAATTAATTAATTTGTTTCCCAGATCAAACTAAAGAAATGGCAAAGAAAAATTAGAATAGGATATGGGAACTGAAAAGAATAATACAGATGTTGAAGAAGACTAATAAGTTTGGTCTAATCTTTAAAATAATCTTTAAAATCTTTAAGATTCACAATAGCAGCTAATCTGATAATATTGGCAATATACAAATATTCACAATTAAATAGCAATGAACACAGCTTAAAAATAGGAAATGTTCCCTTGTTTTAAGTCTTTAGACTTTTAAGTAATTAATTTTAAATTTTTCATTAAAATTGCAAGTGCTTACAGAAACACAGTTTGTAAAGATGATTTGGTTAGTACTTTAAAACAGGTCTCTTGAGGAATTCCTTTGGGGGAACCAAGCCACCAGACAATAACCTCACGGAAAAACATAAATCTCCAATGACATCATAAGGCTTTTTCATACAAGAGCAAAACCTATATAACTCCAGTAACTCTGAAATGAAAACCTTATTCATATGAATGCATCATTCAGAACTAAACTTGAAAAGACAGTAAAAACCATGCCTGCAGGGTGGCACAGAGGAGAGTACCCACTGCCAAGCCTGTCTGCCTGAGTTCAGTCCCTAGCACAGATATGATAGAAGGTGAAAACAAACTCTTCCAAGGTCCGGCTGAACTACACACACACACGAACACATATATACACACAAGCATACAAATGCATACACACATATATGCATACACATACATACATACACACACACACACACACACACACATATATATATATATATATATACACATATATACATACACGCACAAATGAGTGTATTTTTAAGTATTTAAAAAAGCTTGCGAATCGATCCATTCCTATCTCCTTGTACTAAGGTCAAGTCTAAACGGATCAAGGAACTTCACATAAAACAGACACTGAAACTTATAAAGGAGAAAGTGGGGAAAAGCCTTGAAGATATGGGCACAGGGGAAAAATTCTTGAATAGAACAGCAATGGCTTGTGCTGTAAGATCCAGAATTGACAAGTGGGACCTCATGAAGCTGCAAAGCTTCTGCAAGGCAAAAGACACCATCAATAAGACAAAAAACCACCAACAGATTGGGAAAGGATCTTTACCTATCCTAAATCAGATAAGGGACTAATATCCAATATATATAAAGAACTCAAGAAGGTGGACTCCAGAAAATCAAATTAACCCCATTAAAAAATGGGGCTCAGAACTGAACAAAAAATTCTCACCTGAGGAATACCGAATGGCAGAGAAGCACCTGAAAAAATGTTCAACATCCTTAATCATCAGGGAAATGCAAATCAAAACAACGTTGAGATTCCACCTCACACCAGTCAGAATAGCTAAGATCAAAAATTCAGGTGACAGCAGATGCTGGCGAGGATGTGGAGAAAGAGGAACACTCCTCCACTGTTGGTGGGATTGCAAGCTTGTACAACCACTCTGGAAATCAGTCTGGCGGTTCCTCAGAAAACTGGACATAGTACTACCGGAGGATCCAGCAATACCTCTCCTGGACATATATCCAGAAGATGTCCCAACCGGTAAGAAGGACACATGCTCCACTATGTTCATAGCAGCCTTATTTATAATAGCCAGAAGCTGGAAAGAACCCAGATGCCCCTCAACAGAGGAATGGATACAGAAATTATGGTACATTTACACAATGGAGCACTACTCAGCTATTAAAAAGAATGAATTTATGAAATTCCTAGCCAAATGGATGGACCTGGAGGGCATCATCTTGAGTGAGGTAACACAATCACAAAGGAACTCACACAATATGTATTCACTGATAAGTGGATATTAGCCCAAAACTTAGGATACCCAAGATATAAGATACAATTTGATAAACGCATGAAACTCAAGAAGAATGAAGGCCAAAGTGTGGACACTATGCCCCTTCTTAGAATTGGGAACAAAACACCCATGGAAGGAGTTACAGAGACAAAGTTTCGAGCTGTGATGAAAGGATGGACCATCTAGAGACTGCCATATCCAGGGATCCATCCCATAATCAGCTTCCAAACGCTGACACCATTGCATACACTAGCAAGATTTTGCTGAAAGGACCCAGATATAGCTGTCTCTTGTGAGACTATGCCGGGGCCTAGCAAACACAGGAGTGGATGCTCACAGTCAGCTATTGGATGGATCACAGTGCTCCCAATGGAGAAGCTAGAGAAAATACCCAAGGAGTTAAAGGGATCTGCACCCCTATAGGGGGAACAACATGATGAACTAACCAAACCAACATGATGTACTACCCCGGAGCTCTTGTCTCTAGCTGCATATGTACCAAAAGATGGCCTAGTCGGCCATCACTGGAAAGAGAGGCCCATTGGACTTGCAAACTTTATATGCCCCAATACAGGGGATGCCAGGGCCAAAAGAATGGAAATGGGTGGGTAGGGAAGGTGGGGGGGTATGGGGGACTTTTGGGATAGCATTGGAAATGTAATTGAGGAAAATATGTAATAAAAAACAAAACAAAACAAAAAAGCTTGTAGACAAAAGATTCTTTATAAATAAAATAAAAGTTTTAAAAACAAGAACATATAAAATATAAGACTAAAACAGGGGTGAGGTTGTGATGTCAGATACAATAAAAACATACTAGTTTCCAGTTATTTAAAAAAAACTAGATGATTACAAAATATACAAAACATAAAAAATATACAAAATAAAATAATGTACAAAAGATAAAAAGCTGTTTTCCTCATCGTACAGTATTGCCTTTAAACAGCAACAATTGCTGAGTTAGAAAAAGATACTGGCAAACACACCACAGATAAAGCCTAATATTCCTAATATATAAAGAAGTTAAAACTGGGCAAAAACTTTCAAAGATTCTTTAAAGTATAGACTGAGCAAATGAGATGAAACACAACAGTTGACTTTAGAGCTGTTGGCAAATACTAGGCAGGAGAAAGAAGCAGAGACTGATGGGCAGACAGGAGGGAATTCTGTGGGAAGACAGGAGGAGGATGTGGGTCTTGTCACTCAGCATTGGCTTTAGGGACTTTTGAACCTCAGTAACACTTCACACACTCAGTATAAAAAATATGTAATTAATTAGCAGGAAATAGGGACATTGAACTCTAAAACAGAGTGCAAAGAGCAAAAGGTAAACTAACCAGCTGAATGAGTGTCCTGGTTTCCTCTGATGCTGTGATAAACCCCATGACCAAAAGCAACCTGGGGAGGAAAGGGTTGCTTGGGTTACAGGCCACAGTCCAGGATGCCAAGGCAGGATCTCAAGACAGGAACCACAGGCAGGGACTGAAGCAAGGCCATGAAGAACTGGAGAACACTGCTCACTGACTTGCCCTACCTCAGGCTTCATCAGTTTAGGGCACCTACTCAGAAATGGTACAACCCACAATGGGCTAGACCCTCCCTCAGACACACCCACAAGAGAATCTGATGCAGAGAATTTCCCATCTGAGGTTTCCTTTACCCAAGTGTCTCAAGTTGAGAGCTGAAGGTGAATAGGACAACCTCAATATACCCTGAGGTAGGAGCAGAGCTACATACTGCACTGAGACACAGTCCTGACACCATATACCTTCAGTGTAAAAAAGTCACAATAAATAAATGCTGAGACAGAAAAGCAAAGGCAGATGGGGAAGGAAAGAGGTAGAAGGATAATAGAGAACCAACCTAGCCTGGTCACCGTGGGAGAGCAATAGGCATGAATGCTAGTTACTTGCTCTTTCTCTCCATGTGAGATACCAGGCATCAAGCAGAAGCTGACCTGGAAAGGCAGCTGAGAAAGGAGCATAGCAGAAGAACAGCGCTGGAAGAATGTGAGCTGGGGAGAGCACCCTGCAGATCCAGGGCTCTGTCTGAGAAACTAATTTCATGCCATCCGGAAAAAAATATGGAAATTTTCTATTAGCTAATATGGGACTGTGAGCAGGCAAGATAATTTATTGAAAAGGCATCGCTGTGGGGGAGTTCTGCTAGTTTGTAGGCTTCTCCATAATCCACCCAAGAGAAGACAGCAACCCAAATCAGCATTGTAAGAGGAGAGCTTCTGAGAAGTGCAACAGTCAAACTTCAAAGGCTGGTGAACAACGTTTCTGGATGGACTGAATGCACACTGAGAAATAGAACCACCAGGAATGACTCCATGGACCCAAGCAGTGGCTTAGGACAGTGTTTACCTAGCATATGTAAGGTCTGAGGTTCAAGCCCTGTACTGGAACGAAGCAGTATTGTACTCATGTGAATGGAAAGAAGCAGCCAGCGGGGGCAGCCGGCCATGTGAAGAAAAAAAGTCAAGATGGGGACTCTGCAATCTTTTGTCTCCAACTTGACACTGGACACAACCTCAAAACTGCTATACAAGATTTGCTCAGAAAGACAGAGAGACACTTGGCAAGAATTTCAAAGTTTCTCTCTAGCAATTTAAAGCTGTTCTCTGTTCTCTATGCAAGCCACATAGTTCATGTACAAAGAATCAGGCTATTTGTGTGTGAGCAGGAGGCCCTTGAGGCTTAGAAGCCAGTCACACACCCAAGAGTGAGCGTCTTGGAACAATTTACTTACACAAGTATTGGTGTATCTCCAGAAAAGACATAGGAAAAAGAGCCTAACTCAGAAAAGCTAAAGCTGGCTTCACTGGATGCATTGTAACTCAATCACAACCCAGGTTCTGCATGGGATTTACTCACAGAGGTCATTTTTACCATTGGAAGCATCATTCCTATAACAAAGATATGGGGGAGTGAATCTAAAAGTTATCCAGCAACCCTGTATGGCTTTACAGAAAGGACTGATTTTGAATGTCTGACAGCCAAGAAGGACGGTGAGTGGACTCAGGTTATGAGAACGTAAAGAAGCTAGATATTTAAATCTATTTATAATGGTGATCCCCAAATAATAACAGAACACACCATCTAATTATTTCTCCTAAAAGACATCCTCTAACTGCTTTCAATTGTCTTTCCTGTATAAGTTTTCTGCATAAGTTTCTTGAAATATCTCTTTAAAAGAAATACATTTGGAGATTTACTGCCTCAAAAAACTTATATATATATAATATATATATATATATATTTATTATATATCCCTACACTCAATTCTATCTTCCTAACAACACAACTAAGCTGGTGAATAAAAGTCTGAATAGGGTAGAGTGTGTAGTATTTCAGACCAATCTGTGGGTCATGACCCTTTTGGGGGTTGTTTATCAAATATCCTGCACATCAGATATTTACATTGTAATTCATAACAGTAGCAAAAGTATAGGTATGAAGTAACAATGAAAATAATGTAATAGTTGGAGGTCACCACAACATGAGGAACTGTATTCAAGGGTCATAGCACTGGGAAGGTTGTGAACTGCTGGTGTAGATGAGAGTGTAGAAATGACCATACAAATACATCTGTGTATCTATGGGTGTGCATGTTTGTATGTATATATATATGTGTGTGTGTGTATATATATATATATATATATATATATATATATTACAAAAATATAAGCACACACACATATATATGTGCTCAAAGAGTTAGCAAAGAAGAGAGCTTTTCCATCCAGCATCACAAAGGTTTATAGAGAGAAAGAAAACAGAAGCTCTTACAGTCATTGATCAAGCAATATTCTACCAATGTACCTAAGACCTGTCTGTAGCTGGAAGTGTATCATATAACAGACAACTGTTCTAGATGTTTTTAGTACAGTGATTCTCGACCTGTGCCATGATACCCTTGGGGGTCACATATCAGATATCCTGAATATCAAATATTTACACTATAATTCACAACAGTAGCAAAATTACAATTAGGAAGTAGAAGCAAAAATAATTTCATGGGGTGGGTGAGGTCACCACATCATGAGGACCTGTGTTAAAGGGCCACAGCGTTAGAAAGGAGGAGAGCCACTGCTCTATTAAATAGAGGTTTGCTGTAGAGAAACTTCTCGTTATACAATCAATCGAAGAGCTGAAAGGGAGGTGAAGGCAGCCATGACTGTGGAAGCTTTTAGATTTCTCTCCTATAGCTATGACTGGAATCAGAGAGTTCCTACTGACACCCAGGGACTAGGAAACACACAGGACAACCTGATTATTATCCAATGTGTGCCAGGCCAGATACTTCATGAATTCTTGTGAGAGTCTACGACCAGCAATTAACTTCTCTTTACAGGAACCTACTACTTCATATGCAAGCCCAAGAGCTCTTGAGGTGTCATGTGTGGCAATTTGCTAAAGACGGTGAGTGAAAAGGCTCAGCAGATAAAAAAGCCTGCCTAAGTGTGATGAGCTGAGTTTGATAGTACAAGGAAAGAACTGGCTCTCACAAGCTATCCTCTGACACCCATATGCACTATGGCGTGTGCACATAGAAACAAGCACATATAATAAATAAATATATAAATAAATAAGATGTCAGAGATAGAGGATAAAGATAGACAGACAGACAGACAGATGATGGATGATAGATGACCGATAATAGAGATAATAGATGATAGGTAAGACAACAGATATATGTAGATTGACAGGCAGACAGACAGACAGATGATAGGTGATAGGTAGATTATAGATAGATGATAGGCAGGTAGATAAATAGAAAGATATGTAGGTAATAGACAGACAGATGATACATGGATGACATGATAGATGTAAAAAAGTGAGAGAAAGAAACCCTCTAAAAGACAGTGAAGTGAAAACTTAAGGGTCCTTTGGAAAGTCAGTTGTGTTAGATGGTGTTTTCCTGGGGCAAACACATGGAGTGTTTGCTGCAGTTTCTTAATGCTTGCTTCTGTGGACTTGGCTAATTGGCAGAATGATGTCAGCTGAGACAGATGCACGTGCTAAGGAAAGACCCATGGAGGATATGTGATGTTTAGAGAAAGTATAAATAAAACTTGATGGACAATGATGGAAGCAGAGCGTGGCTTGCTTATAGAACTAGCTGTGCCACGCTTGTTGGTCTTATCTTCACTGATCTCTTTGCTGAGAGAGGCTCAACCAAGAATTTCTCCTGGCATTCCTCCGGGTCCCTCCTGCTGCTTGTGCCAAGGTTGAGGCCTGGCTGTCTCTGCTAGGTAGTGATTTATGCTGATTTATGTTGCTATCCTGACTGTACTGAACTGGACTGCTGGTGTATCCATACAGTGTTTGCAAGTGAATGGAGCTGTTGCTGCTGACTCCTGTGAACTACTGACCTGCCACTTTCCAGACAACACAGACAGGAATTGCTCCAAAGAACCATTTCTAAACAGGTCCATTTCCTCTGTATCCTGTCTCTTCCATTACCTCTGGTAGGTACTGGGCTAAAAGGGAGGTTAAAGTATTTAAGAACCATCATTAAAAGAAGGACTGGAGCATATAAAGTTTGCAAGTCCAATGGGCCTCTCTTTCCAGTGATGGCCGACTAGGCTATCTTTTGATACATATGCAGCTAGAGTCAAGAGCTCCTGGGGTACTGGTTAGTTCATAATGTTGTTTCACCTATAGGGTTGCAGATCTCTTTAGCTCCTTGGGTACAGGGGAACGCCAGGGCCAAAAAGTGGGAGTGGGTGGGTAGGGAGTGGGGGGGGGGAGGGTATAGGGGACTTTGGGATAGCATTGGAAATGTAAATGAGGAAAATACCTAATAAAATATTTTAAAAAAGGACTAGAAAAAATTAAAGTTATAAGATAGCTCTAAGACAGTTCTTCAAGAATAGAAGAAAGGGAGTAGTAGAGTAGAGGAGCAGGGGGTGGGGGTGGGTACAAAGAAGTAAGGTATGTGTAGTGTTAAGTACAACTCAGCTAACAGTGCAAAATTTAACAGGGAAATCAGGGACAAGAGGCAGCAAGAGCCACCTCTAGACTGTGCACACAAGGAGGCTAGGAGGTAGGCATTGGGGACATGAGCATGGGGGATGGACATAGGGGAATGGAAATGGGGAGGTTCAATGGAAAGGAGACGCTGAGTAGACTTGTGACTACAGAAAAGTGATGTGCACTTGTAGAAATGGAGAACATTCCAGAAGGGGAGAAAGCCAGAACAAGAAACCAGATGCAACAAGATGTCAAGACTGTGCTGGGGGCCTAAATGCACATATCTAAGCCATCAGAACAACAAGTGTGACACTGAGTGCACCCCTCACACCAGAAAACACAAATGTATAAATAAAGCAGATTTGAAGGCAAAAAAGTCCAGGGCATTCATACTACAAGCCGTTGGATGGGAACTTGACTAGCAGAGATCAAAACAAGGGGACTAAGGTGAGAAAAAGAAATACAGATGACACTATCAACAGGCTGCGCTATGTGTCTGCTAACTGTAAACAGCTGACCTAACCAAAAGACGAACTGATACAGTAACAACACCACACCAAAAACTGACTCCATTGCTAAAGAAAGCAAACACTGGTCTGCTGCCCACAGGAAGCCAGTGTTGTGTAGAATGCACAGGGGGCTTGATTACTATGGGGAGGAGAAGCTTTGAGGGTCAGTCATGTAACAATATATTTTGAAACTTTTTTCCAATTTGAAAACATTAATTAATTAACATCCACTGTGTAAGGACTCACATAGAAATGTTAATACTACTTACCAAATAAGAAGAGCTACCACTATGAGTTACAGGCTTGCAAAATACAGCCTTAATTAGCGTAAAGGCAACTGACATGTATCTCTGAAAGTGAATTTCCTGTAAATCTTAGCACTTAAGTAAAACACAATTATAAAATTAAAATTCTAAAACAAAAGCTGAAATTTCTTTAAACGATACATGTAAGAGATGCACATTGACCTTTAAAATGTAAATGTACGTATAAATTTCAATCCACACAGAAAGGCTTATAGCAGAGTGGGCTACTTAAGTTGTTATACTACAAAAAAGTCTTATCTGGCATTTTTAACAGGCAGAAAATGAACAGCTTTCCTAAATAAATATGACCAGTTAAATTTCTGTACTTTCAAACTCTGAGTATGTATCCATTTAGGAAAATTAAAATTAAGTTGTCCAGAAAACTAAAATTAGGTTATAGAAGACAAGAACTCTGTTCACAACATGGTGTCCTTCTCACCACAGAACACAGGAACTTTGATCACACCGTGGTGTCGTCACTACAGAAGACAGAAATTGCACTCACACCAAGGTGTCCTCCTCACTATGGAAGAAAGTGTGTTCACACCATGGTGTTCTCCACACTACAGAACATGGGAACTTCATTCACACCAAGGTGTCCTCCTCCATACAGAACACAGGAACTTCATTCACACCAAGGTATCCTCCTCCATACAGAACACAGGAACTTCATTCACACCATGGTGTTCTAGAACACAGGAACTTCATTCACACCAAGGTGTCCTCCTCCATACAGAACACAGGAACTTCATTCACACCAAGGTATCCTCCTCCATACAGAACACAGGAACTTCATTCACACCATGGTGTTCTAGAACACAGGAACTTCATTCACACCAAGGTGTCCTCCTCCATATAGAACACGGGAACTACATTCACACCATGGTGTCCTCTGCACTATGGAAGACAAGAACTGTGTTCCCCATGTAACCATGACACAAGTGTCTGCTTATTTTGCTTTATTATAAGATTTTACAGAAAATAGCGCATCTCTGATTTACACCTGATGAAAGCTGAGCTGACTTCAAGATAGAGATTCTAAGTACGATTCTTGTGAGCAACAACACCTCTTCTTCAAAACAGAGAAGGCAAATGCCTACAATACCATCACTTTAAACAGGGTCTGATATCCCTGTTCCACACAGATGAAACATTCTTAAACACAACCAAGAGATGTGACTGGCAATCTGCACAGTCCAGAGTTCTGGAACTCATCCATCTACATGGTTTCTATGTAGGCCAATGGTGTCATCCAGCCATGATCTTACTCTCTGGTCATCCATCCATGTGGTTTCTATGAAGGCCATGGGTGTCCTCAAGCCATGACCTTACTCTCTGGCCATCCATCCACATGGTTTCTATGGAGGCCAGGGGTGTCCTCCAGCTATGACCTTACTCTTTGGTCATCCACCAACATGGTTTCTTTTCTTTCTTTTTTTTTAAATTAGGTATTTTCTTCATTTACATTTCAAACCTTTCCTAGATTCCTCTCTGAAAATCCCCTATACCCTCCCCCTACTCCCCAACCCACCCACTCCCTGCTTCCTGGCCCTGGCATTCCTCTATGCTGGAGCATATGATCTTCGCAAGACCAAGGGCCTTTCCTCCCATTGATGGCCAACTAGGCCATCCTCTGTGACATATGCAGCTAGAGACACAAGCTCTGGGGGTATTGGTTAGTTCATATTGTTGTTCCTCCTATAGGGCTGCAGACCCCTTCTGCTCCTTTGGTACTTACTCTAGCTCCTTCATTGGGTACCCTGCGCTTCATGCAATAGATGACTGTGAGCATCAACCTCTATATTTGCTAGGCACTGGCATAAACTCACAGGAGACAGCTATATCAGGATCCTGTCAGCAATATCTTCATGGCATATGCAATAGTGTCTGGGTTTGGTGGTTGCTTATGGGATGGATCCCCAGATGGGGCAGTCTCTGGCTGGTCCTTCCTTCAGTCTCAGCTCATGACTGGTGGGATTGCAAGCTGCTACAACCAATCTGAAAATCAGTTTGGTGTTTCCTCAGAAAATTGGACATAGTACTACCAAACGATCCATCAATACCACTCCTGGGCATATACCCAGAAGATGTTCTAACTTGTAATAAGGACACATTTTCTACTATGTTCATAGCAGCCTTATTTATAATAGCCAGAAGCTAGAAAGAACCCAGATGTCCCTCAACAGAGGAATAGATACAGAAAATGTGGTACATTTACACATTGGGGTACTACCCAGCAATTAAAAACAATGAATTTATGAAATTCTTAGGCAAATGGATAGATCTGGAGGATATCATCCTGAGTAAGGTAACCCAATCACAAAAGAACTTTGTGATATGCACTCACTGATAAGTGGATATTAACCCAGAAACTTAGAATACCCAAGATACAATTTGCAAAACACATGAAACTCAATAAGAAGGAAGACCAAAGTAGGATATTTTGGTCCTTCTTAGAATGGGGAACAAAATACCCATGGAAGTAGTTACAGAGACAAAGTTCAGAGCTGACATGGTTTCTATGGAGGCCAGGGGTGTCCTTCGGCCACAACCTTACTCTCTGGCACACGGTGACTTGGCAAGAGACTCACACCCAGACTCTAATGTCACGTCATTTTCCACAGCAACATTTTGTCACTTTCAACAAAACTAACTGTTAGAAAACTAAAAGAGAGAGGGTTTGAGTTTTATTCCCCTTATTTTAGTTAACTTCAAATTTTCTCTTTCCAGCAAATAGGATACTAGGTACTGAGCTAAACCACATACAGAAAGCAATTCAGTCACCCAAACTGAACACTGATGAAAATAAATAGAAAACATTCAAGCAGAAGGGAAGTAAAGGAATTAATAGAGATAAGTAAAATTTACCCAACTCTGTAAACCTCAGCCTGATCGTCAGGCTCTTGTGTGAGTAAAGAACAGGGTAGGGCCTGGCCACACACTTGCTTCATCCCCACGGACCTCAAGATGAACGTGAGCTAAACGCAGAGCAGTGAGAGCCTGTCCTACAGCCAGCAGGCACTGTCAGAAAAGGGGTGAGGGGAGAAGGGCATAGAAGACAGACCTGGGGATGGAGGCAGGAAACACTTTCCACTAAATTCCAAGAGTGAACAATGTGAGACATGAAGACAGGAGGGGACAGTGAGGATGGGGGGAGGGGAGAGACAGCATGGATAGAGGTGGAGAGGACAGCAGAGGCCAGGGGTGGGGGGGGGGAACAGCAGAGATGAAAAGAAACATAGAAATACCTCAATGGGCAAGTTTCACCTCAGATTAAATGATGACAGGAAATTGGTGACTGACAGATAGATGGCTGTGTCTGGGTGACACTCAGCAACAGGGCTTCACCTACTCACCCTCACTCTGTCTCGTCCTCTGACAGGCTTCCCTGGTCCTTGAAAGGACCACTAGTTCCAACCCAGCAGGACCTCTGTGACCATTTAGTTTGGGCTATTTTACTAGCACAGACATGGCATAAGGCAGACAGAATTCTTATTCTGTTCCTCACCACCCTCCTGGTCTTAACACAACCTATGATTAAATGTGGGGCACCCTGCTTCAAATTGGCAGATAAATGGCAAGAATCTAAAACAATGGGAAGAAGTAAGAATAAGACCTGTGTCATCAACACACCCCACAAAGCAGACACTGTATTTCAATCAGAAGCCCAAGAGTTTAAAAATCTTGAGAACTGATCCATCAGGGATAGGAACACCCAGTGAGTTTGATGTTTACTCAAGAAAAGCACAATTCTATCAACAACAGTTGCCTTCAGACAGAAAACAAATGGCACTTTGTGCTCACTTTAAAAGAATGTTAAAAGTGACCTTTGACTAAGTCTGCTGAGGTTCTTGCTAACTTGCACTGCTGGACAATAAAAGGTGACCATATGGTTCGCTGGCCTATGTGTCAGTCAGACTCAAGTGGCATTTTCTCCAAATTGACAGAATAATTTTAAAAACCTTAAACAAATGTGTGTGTGTTTGACATGATGTGTGTGATGTAGATGTGTGCATGACACTAGTATGTATGTGTAATATATGTGATGTTTGTATGTGATGTGTGTGATGTATGTGGTGTGTTTGTATGATGTGTTTGGTATGTGTGATGTATGTGTGTGATAAGCATGGTGTGTGTGATGTATGTGTGTGATGTGTGGTGTGTATGTGTGTGTGTGATGTGTGTGAGCACTAAGGCAGCATGCCACACTGCCAGAATAACTTCTTTACCGCTGTTCAGGTACAAAATGGCTAAAGCTTCACAGAGACAACACTTCTGCAAAACTAAGCCTAGGTAAAGTTTTCACTATTTCTCCAAAGTTCACAAACACACACTCACACACACATACACACATACACACTCACACACTCTCACACACTCACACTCACACACATACACACACACTCTCACACACACACACACTCACACACACATACACACACACACATTTCTGTTCTACTTTCTTAGTATATTAGGCAGTTTCTGTGTTGTTTATCCTAAAATTACTTGGCATGGTCCAAAATAATCTATCTGAAGTTGTAGACAATAAAACTAGCCTTCATTACACTCACCAAAACAAAACAAAAACCTCAAAATATTTTCCATGTTAATCAAGAGGAAGGGAGCTTTCAGTGCTGGGAACTGAACTGGGCTCCTTACACAGGCTTGGCCAGCACCCAGCACTGGGATACATGCCCAGCCCTCTTTCCACTTTTTATTTTGAGACAGGGTCTCACTTAAGTAGCTTAGGGTGGCCTTGAACTAACCAACACTCCTTCCTCACCCTCTGGAGCAGCTGGGATTATAGACCTGCACCACCAGACCCGACTTCAGAGGTTACGTTAAAGGACGACCTCTTCACACCAGCCATGCTTTAATAACCAAAAAAAACAAAAAAAAACCAAAAAACTATGTATTAGCTGCAAGGCAGGAGAATCAAGTAAATCAATACAGAAGTCAGAAGTGAGATTAAAAGGCTTCTACCAAGCCTAACAGCAATACTGAAATCAAGTGAGATTTTGTAACTGCACAGTTCATATGATTTATTCAGAAGAACATGGTAATTATAGGTACAAGCTTGCAATACACTGCAGAGGTTACTAAAACACTCAGAGAGATATCATAAAAACAGGTCAAATTATAATCACCAAAATCATAGCAAAGTAGATGTTTTATACTTCAATATTTTAGAATCCACAAAAAATAAGAGAAAAAAAAACTTTAAAATCAAATTCCACAAACATCAATTACACTAAGAGCTCTGACCCAGCCTGCTGGGTTCTAACTGGAGACTAGAGCAGGCACAAGAAGTGAGCATGCTCACAACATGGCAGTGGCTTTGCTCAGGCGTAACCAGAAGTGGAGAAGAGCAGAAAGGCTCATCTCACATTTGGCTGATATATTGATGGGTTGCTGGGCAGCCACAGAGCAGACAGGGTGTGTGACAGATTAACCACAGAGGAGACATGGGATGCGGGACAGATAACCAGACTAAAGAGACATGGAGGGATTACAGAATTCCAGAACCTCAAGAAATAAAGCCAACTCTCCAGTGGAAAGGCCAGAGGTATAGAGGAGCAGATAGCAAGCTCCGATACTGTGAAATCACACAGACCTCCGAGACAGACAAAGAAGAACCTGAAACGTAACTGCAGCACAAAGTGAGAGTTGATTTAAACCCACATCAGCAAGGATGACATGTGAAGGACAACAATGACCAGTTGGGACCCTGTATTTGTCAGGGTTCTCTAGAGAAGCAGCACTTATGAAAAGAAGAAAACACACGTGGGGTTTATTAGAATGACTTACAGGCTGAGGTCCAGTTAATCCATACATACATACATACATACATACATGCATGCATGCATGCATACCTCACAGGTGTTATTTCTGGATTATACTTCTTTCCATATGTGTCGAAAAGACAATAAAGAACTATCACAGGCCCTGAAATCTAAGCCGGGAGCCTCTGCCAGAGATACACCAGCCAGCGAGCCTCACCTCGTCCTCTCCTTTCCAACTTATGCCTTAAGAATTCCCACTACAGAAAACTTACTGCTCCTATAGATAGTTAGGCTTGCATGCTGGGAACAAAGAGAAGGGACATTCTTCTGTCTACTGCAATGGCCAGTCCTAGTCTCTGGAATCCATAACAGAAACTTTAGACCAAATGTAAAAATTACAATATATAAATCAGGGCTGTAAGGCATTTTCTTAATTGCTAATGGATGCAGGACGCCCCAGCCCACTGTGGGCGGTGCCAGCCCTACTCTGCTAAGGAGCACCTGAAGTCTTGGGAACAAATCAGTAAGCACCTTTCCTCCGCCATCTCGGTTTCAGTCCCTGCCTCAAGTTCACGCCCTGTCTTCTCAGTGATGGCTATCACCATAAGCCAAACAACCTCTTTCTCCCCAAGTTCCTTTTAGTTGTGGTGTTTCCATAGCGAGAGAAAGCAACAACACCAGTTTGACTTGAGCAGCAACTCACAGCTCTACAGAATCCTACTAAATCTACTAAATCCTTAGTGCGATTTAAGGAGACTGGCCATGACCATCAAAAGCAGAAAGGGTGGTGAACAGTCTTGGCCTGAGAAGAAAATGCATGAAGTAGCAAAAGGAAGCTACATGAACACCTTCACTCAAACAGTAAAATCACAGCGCTACAATATGACACCCCAGGGCTAGGGAGGAGACACAGAGTTTTGAGAGCCCTGGCTGCTCTTCCAGAGGCTCAATTCCCAGCACCCACATGACTGTTTATAACTCCAGTTCCAAGAGATCTAAAGGTCCCTTCTTGCCTGCACAGGTACCACAAACGCATGCGGTACACTGACATTCATGTAAGCATCACACATACACACAATAGTAAAACCCAGTGTCCGACATAATAAGGTGTCTAAATGGATAGTAGACAGGGACCAGAGAAAGTTTAAATGTTATCACTCTACTGCCATCCAATCTGGGGGTCAAAACCAGTCCTTCCAAGTCAGGTCCAGATGGTCATCATCAGTAAGTCAATTAACAGAGCCAAACTAAAAGTATAAAGCAGAAAAGAGGGATTTATTTGATAGGACCACATTTGGAAGAGGGGCAAAGTTTAACAACAGGGCAAAATGCACATCTCTGCAGTCCTGGTCAAGGTGTGGCTCTATCCAGGACTGCCTGCCACTATCTAGACTCCAGTTTCATCTGTCAGGTGGTCTGACAAGTTGTTAGAACTGTGAAATCTCATTCCAGGAAACAACCCCACCCCCTTTTCCCTCCTCTCAGCATGAAAATCCTGGGAAACAGAGTCTAATATTTCATCATTCTCATGGTCAGACTAAAAGGCTCAGTGTCTCTTTAAAATGCCTTCACATGCCAGCCAGTCACACTGCCTGTAAAGCACAGGTATGTGAGCGTGTAGGAAGTCACTTTCCAATCTTACCACAGATGCGGATCAGATCAATGAATCTTGTGGTTTTTTTCACTACCACGTGTAAACATACAATCTCATATAAAACAGTGTTTGGACTCGGGTCCTGAGCCCTTGAGGTGCGTCACACAGATCCCCCTGGAAAATGGGGCCAGTAGTGAGAGGTATGGCGATTAATAAATGACCATTAGCTATCCTAGGCTTTCCTGGCCAGGAGAATGGAGAACGGAAAAACTGAACCATGAAATCAAAAAGGCATCTGTCTTCCAGGTCCCCCTCTGCCAAGGTCTTAAGAGGAATGTTTGAACTTTCCTGTTGGCTTTGTATGCAAATAGCTCCAGATGCGAAGGAACCACATCTAAGTCACTTGCTTCAGCATCTGCTGGTCCAATTCCCATTATTCCTTCTGCAGGGCTGGCCGGTGACAGACAGTTTAGTCTGCCCTCTTTATAAGCTGTTTTGAAGGAGCTAATTTGGATTAAAGCATCTATCTGGACCACTTGTTTTTCCTTTGATGGTCACTGAGTTCTAATGTGGTCTGTACAGAGTTGCAAGGAGCTCAGAGGCCCTATTGGAAAGGACAGTCCTCAAGGTTTGTGCCTCCCACCTCGCCTTCTACACAACTTATATCTGTACGGTCAAAAGCAGAAAGTGAACAGACTTTTGCCTCTTAAAACTGTGCCACCCACAGTGTATAAAACGGCTGCATAACACAGCCTGACTGCAGGCGACTACTATCACAGACACGATGCTGACACTATGTGTGAAGGTCTGCCCACGCGAGAAATGCATGCCATCCTAAGCAGCAGCTTCCAGTCAGTTGGTGGAACTCACAGAACTAGTGTCTGACACTTCAAGAGCCTTCTGAATCTGCGGCAAAGGACTGAATTGATGGTGAACACACAAACAACCTTATTCAGCTTATTCAGCTCCATGGATTCCAAAACTCTGCAAAAGGAGGCACAATTAAAAAAAAAAAAAAAAAAAAAAAAGCCTATGGACTACAAAGGAGTAGGAAGAACTGACAACATCAGATGAGTCACAGACTGGGGACTCAGGGGGGGCACGCAGGAGCAGGTCACCACACAGGACCAGGTCAAGGCACACTCCATATGTCAGGGTCTCTGCATGTACACAAGCTTTCATACTCACATGTGCACATTACATGCATGTGTCTATCCACAGACAACCATCAATTTCAGGAGAATAAAGGAAGAGTGCTCCTTTTATAGACATTAACATAGGTAACTATTTTGCAACAAATACATGTTGAAAACAAAACATGATTTCTTAGTGATAAAATTTGTAGTTACTTTACTAAAAATTATACTCCTATGATTATACTCCTGGATGCCGCTGTATTATCTACCACACAAACCCAAATTTTATTTTCCCTTGGAAAAAAATGGTATAAAAAATGAGTAAAGTACAAAAAATTGACCTGTGGTAATTAAAATGTGACCTAAGTGTACTGTTTCTGCCATACAGGGAGGATTCGAGGAAAGATCAGCTACATAGCTACTCCATGCTTCTGAGCATCTGTGGCTACCACTGAGCACAATGTGTATACAGGAGGCATGCTTCTGGAACACTCCTAAAAGTCAGGGCAACCTGCAGTTAGGTTCTATACTTCTCCCAGGGAATCCAGAGATTGAACTCAGGTGTCAGGAGACAGGTGACTGACTCAATGAGCGGGGTCACAGACCCTGTGACTATTCTTCCCAGTCATTACTATCTGAACTGAAAGTCATCACAACATTTAATGCAGACACACAAAGTGCAGCCTCTTTAGCAAGTACTGAAAGATTCCAAAGTTAACGTATTTTTGAAGCAAAGTTTAGTTTCCTGCTCCTCTACCTTATCACTAAGACCATTTAATTATTCCCATGGATTGAAAATAACCAAGAGGAGAAACCAGCAAGTAAATCTCCCATACAGCACTGGCTTCATGTATCACTCACTACATGAGCAGTTGTAATGCCAAAGGATATAAACCTATTTTCTGCAATACAGAGACTAAAACAGGCAGGGAAAGACAAGTTACAGATGAAATTATAGCTAAAATCAGAGTTAACAACCATCCTGCACTGCCGCTACTCAAATGAGCCAAAGGTAGAAGGACCCTAAGTGTCCATGTACATGAGTAAAATGATGGCTGTCAGGATTCAAAGAGACATGACGACAGTGAAACTGGAGGGCATCATTCTAACTGAAGGAAAACACAAGACTGTGCAGTCACCCGTGAATACACCTGGAACATTCAAATTCTGAAACAAAGCACCGTAGCAATTACCAGAAATGAAGGGCACAGAAGGGGAAAGCCATTGGTGTCTAATAGTATGAAGTTTCAGTTATACAGGATATGGTATTAATGGATACACTAAAATAACAAAGATGGTAAGTCTTACCACCATTTTAAAAATATGAATTAGGATATACTAAGCACCAAACAAGTGGTACAAAAATAATATTATGACAGTGTTTCAGAAGTAGTACCCATCATATAATTCAACCCCTTTCCTCCTCCTTATTTTATTCTCCCACTCCCCAGTCTCTCCCCTTACCTCCCCTCTCCCCCAGATCCACTCACCTATAATTTTCCTCAGGGACATCAAATAAACACAGCATAACATGCTACATACAATAAGACCAGGCACATACTAACACATCAAGGCTGGATAAAGCAAACCAGTAGCGGGAAAAGGATCCTAAGAGTAGGCAAGAGTCAGAGACAGCCTCAGCTCCCACTGTTAGGAGTTCTACAAGAATACCAAACTACTCAGCCATAACATATATGAAGAGGAACTAAGTCAGATCAAAGGCTCTGTGATCTCTGCAAGCTCCCAAGAGTCCAGGTCAGTTGATCCTCTCAACACCTTTTTCTTAAAGAAAACTTACAACTCAGATGAGCAGATGGGAGGCAGGGCATCGGGAAGAGGTAGTGAGGTGGTAGGATAGGTTATTCACATCAATTTGGCTGTCTGTAGTGTGAAGCTGAAAACAAGGCTGTTTCTCTTGCATTCTCACTAGAATGAAGTAATGGTTTCCAGGCGTAGGCAGCAGTAAGAGGAGGGCCATTATTTCATGCTCACCATCTTCACTTGTATTCTTCAATTCCCATAACATGCTATGATTATGAATTAATTATGTATTTTAGGTAATGTGACATTTAATCTTCGTTGTCAACCTGACAAGTTTAGAATCACAGAGGAGACGCATTTCTGGATGAAGGTTTTCCAGAAGGTTTAACCAAGGAACAAAGACTCATCCTGAATGAGGACAGGGCAGGATAGAATGGCACCATCCCATGGATGGCCCATTCTGAATATAAAGGAGACGTGAGCCGAACATCAGCATTCACCTTTCTCTGCTTCTTACGCAAGGATGCACTATGACAGTCGCCTTACACTCTTGTCAGCACTTCTTCACCACAATGGGCTGCATCCCCTCAAGTTATGGACCAAGATGGGCCCTTCCTCTCTCAAGTTGAATTTTTTCTTTTTAAGCATGACCCCAGTCAATACTGAGACTGAAGGCAAATTTAATTTTCCCAATCTACTTTTATACCATCTTAATTACATGCAAGTATTAAGGCAAGCAGTACAATAAGGAACTAGCAAGGCAGTAAGCAAAGCCCTGTGATTACTCCTGTGACTGTTGTTTCCAAGGGCTTGTCAGAATGACCAAAATACCTGAGCCCATTTCCTTGTCCAAGCCCAAAATCTTGCCTGAATCCTACTTCTTTTGTTCCACTCTAAGATTAAAATTCCTGCCTTAACCTACTTCCCTGTTACAGACTGATGCCCTTTATGATACTATTCAAATTATTGGAGAGGAGGTTCAGAGTCTAAAAGTAGGAAAACATCTCAAGTATAATGCCAAATACTAGTGGATTTGTGTTACTTCTAAAATTTACAAAGATAGTCACTATAATTGGGAAAAAGTTCAGAGACACTTTGCAGGGTGTTTGGCCTATAATTCCAACACCTCTCTGGGTGTTTAACTTTGCATAGTGAAACTATAAATTTAAAGAATGCTGCTCTACTGAGCTTTGATGCTGAAGATACTGCTGATCAAATTATCCATGGCCTGAAGACAGTATTTCCATCTTGGTCAAGCTTCTAGAATGGCATATATGGCTTGATCATGCTAGCCCTTCTTGCCCTGGGAATACTTTTATTCCTGCCCATTGTGTTAAAGCTTGCCTTTAACACAACATCAACATCAACATGTTGGCAGCCCAAGTACATAGCTTGAAACTAAAAATGGACCCCCAAACAGAGTTATTAATTTAACAGGCTGGCAAGCCAGGGAAGGGTAAGATTCTGCACAGAGCCTTACCAACCTAAGACAGAGGCATGCACTGAAAGACCATGTTTGTTTATAATAAACAAAAAAAGGCTGTGTTTGTTCATATTACACAAAAAAGCTGTGTATGTCTTGAGGACAGGTAAGGATGGCATTCTTGTCAGAACAACCTAAGACAGGCTCAGCCTTGTTTATTGATTTAAAAGGGGGGAGATGTGGAGAGCCTTTTGGGGTACTGCTTGGCAAAATCTAACATTGGCCAAGGACAAGGAAATGAGCTTCTGGCAGGAATGTGACATTGGCCATGACTCAGCATGACAGGAATCTGACATCAGGGCATAATTCTTATCAGCTATCTGATCACAGGAAAGGTAACCAAGAAGGTCAGATGCTACACAAGAGTGAGGAGGATGAACAGAAGACAGTGCACACCTTGTCACTCCTGCATCCCACCCACAGTGGGGCCTTGAGTGAGTACTTACATAGAAGACACATCTCCTGAAGTACTGGGAAGGCTTGCCCCCTGCCCAAAGAACCACAAGGCTATAACCATACATGTGGAGAGAGACATTAATTATCCCCACATGGATGACTGCTGAGAAGCAGTCATCTAGCTTGGTTTGAAGCGGTACTCTCAGTATACTACTACACCTCTTATGCTCACTGACTAACAAAATTCATATCTTGACCCTAAAAATTAGCCTTTCCATATTCCCCCAAAATAATTAAAACTTAAACAGAATGTTTGAGTTATCTTCTAAGATATGTCCTTGAAAACATATGTTCTGTATAGATGACAAACAGGTATAGTGTAGAAGGGACCATCATGCATAGTAACCAGTTCACATCACCATCCTGGAAATGATCTCCACACAGACCAGATAAAATCCTGGATCTACCTACCTGAATCCAGCAGCCAGAGAAAGACAGCTGTAAAAAGAAGAGGAGAGAAAGACAGACGGCCCTGGCTTTAAGGACATCCCTTAGCCAGGTCTGCTAGTATCCATTCCTGCAAACCCATAAGGAAACCTAGAAGAACACCATCATCAGAGCTGGGATTTTGGGGGACATGAAGGAAAGAGTGAAGTGGGATGAGAGAGGTTGTTAGCTCACTGGCCTACACACAGCCTGCACTAGTGACCGGAGCCTCTTGGAACTACCTCTCACACCCAGGCACTGAAGGAGCCCCTCTCCCTCATCTCACAGAATTCTGCCTCTCCTACTGCTTCCATTCCCTGATTGTGAGCATCCAAACTAACCAAGTCTTTAACACATGGTCTTCACATGTTTACACGACATCTTTATCTTGTCCTTTTGAGGTGGGTAGCATTGAACAAGGACAAGCAAGTGTCTCTCTGTAAATGCCTTTAGGCACCTGTCCAGGAGTGGTAGAGTTGGGAAATATGGTGGTTCCAGTTTTACTTTCTTGTGAAAGAACTGACATCAGGAGACTGTGTTCCCAGCAACAGTGGATAAGGGCTCCTCTTTCCTCATATTCACTCCAGTATCCCTGCCTGGTATCTCATACAAACACAACCACTGCCATCAGCAGGAAACCTTCCCAGCCAGGAACTCCAGCTCTGGGCTTTCCCATGGGTTTCTGGCTCCTCAGATACATAGGCTGTAGAGATTCCACATGATCACCCTGTAGGAAATCCAACCCACCCTGCTATTTCTGTTTATAGCTGAATTCTATCAGAACCAAGGCTTGATCCTCAAAACTCAACTCCACCTCTTATGTCATGACCACATCCCCATCAAGTTTTCCTGCTGACAGATTTTTCAGATGCTTGAGCTACTGAAAAGGAACAAAATGGTCAGGAAGACTAGAAAGAACAGGTCTCATCCCCATACACACCCCCTCTAACAAACTAAACAATCTTCCTAAGTCATAATTTCCTCATCTGTTTAACAGAAAGAGGGTAGCTAACAGCCCACCTTCTGATAAAGAGCTGACAGCAGAGGCACCCTGAGCCACTGGATAAATGCAAGATCGCACTGACTCTTCCTAGTGATTCTCATGGCCATCCAAACCACACTATGATTGGGTACTAGTCACACAAATGTGAGTCTGTACCGAGGGCATCTATATCCTACACACTGCACTTAGTACAAAACCACAGGGAGGCTGGAGAAGTTCTGGGATTAAGAGCAGTTGCTGTTCTTCTACAGGACTGTCTGTAGCCACAGCATCAAGGAACCTGGCATACTCTTCTTGTCCCCAAGGGCATCAACACACACATGCACAAACATACACGCAGAGACAACATACACATAAAAGGGAAATCTTAAAATGAGAAAGACACACCTATCACACAGCAAACACGATGCCTACCCCCACCCAACTGAAGTGTCAAACACTTAAAGTCTGATAATGGGCATACTGAGACATGGGAGGAAGGACCTGGTAATCTCTATGGGAAAAAAAATACTAATGCAAGAAATACTTCAAACCAGAATTCAGAATATTGAGGGGATAGGAGAATACAGACGTGGGGTGCCAGAAGACAAAACTAGCCTGAGAATTCTTTCTTTCCTATACATATATTTTTGTCCTTTTCTTTCCTTTTTTTTTTTCTTAACATGCAAAGTGGCAACTTTCCTTATGGTATTTTCACACTTACTAGCTTTTATTTGACCCTTTCCTCCAACCCTCTAACCCTGTACTGCCTGCTCTACCCAAGTGCAAGCTCATCCACTCCCAGGACCTTCCCTCCCCACTATCAAATCACATGTGCTCCAAGACCCTCTTGACCAGACTTCAATCCAGTTCCCTCCATGGACACTCCTCAGTCCCAGGTACATGCGCATATGTGAAAGTCAAAAGCTGAGATACACATATGACAGAATACATGCATGACTGTCTGAGCCCAGCTCACCTCACTTCATACTTTCCAGTTCCATCCATCTCCTACAAACTTTGTAACTCCATTTTTTATAATGTGCATAAGTATGTTTTCACATCTCTGCTGACAGCATCTACTCCTTGCTTCTGGGAGGAGTAGCATTGAACACAGCTGTGCAGTTATCTCTGTAGTGAGATCCCCAGCCTGTTAGGTGCATGGCCAGGAGTTGGTAGAACAGGGTATGTTCCCACCAGCACTGGGTGAGAGCTCCTCTTTCCTCAGCATTCACTGTCATGGTTTCCCTAGATGCAGGCATTCTAACAGGGAGAAGAGGAAGTCTCAGAGTGATGTTCTATGCATTCCAAGATAGGTAGGATATTGAACACTTTTTGAAAATATTTATTGGCCAACTGTTATTTTTAATTTGTAATACTTGTACATTTAAATAATAAGTGACTTTAGCAGAATGGGGTATATCATATGCAAATAACCCAAGAAGCTTCTTGATAGCTTCCTAAGCCAAGAAATGTGAACAATGGATGTGTACTTAGGTTCATTTACTCTTAACAATCTCCTCTTACAAGCAGTCTCACTCTAGCACAGTGTGTGCAATGCAATTCATGCTTTGAAAAAAAAGAAAATTTGGATTCAGAGTGAATCGAGGACACTACAGTTTTCAGGTCAGAAAAAAATGTAAATTTAAAAAGAGAGAGAGAGAGAAGTAGATTTTAAAAACAGCAAAAACATATTGCATAGAGAAAAGAGAATCCTGTGACTAGGAGGTAGTAGTACCTGCAGGAAAGGTGGCCCAGGGGACAGCAGGAGACACAGCTTGGGTTCCGCCTTGCTCACCATCAAAGGTCTCTGCGGCCTGGAAGACAAGGCAAGACAACCTCAAAAGACCTATAGAGCTGGACTTTACACCAGTTGTCACACACAGGCAGACACGCCTCTGTGACACGCCTCTCACTCACATTCTCTCTGGTCAGCCCACTGCCAACCTCTGCACTGTTCTCCATAGGGAGTGCCTAGGCCCAGTTCTCAGGTAAGCAATTCCCTTCCTTATGCCAATAACCTCCTGTCAATCAAATGTGTGTTTCATATATCTGTCATCACGCTTTCACTTGTGCGCTTCATTTCAACTGCTCTAATTTAACTCAACACAACATTCATTCATCTATGTAAATTTTTCTTGAAATATAGACAATTTTTTATTTTACAAGATCACTTGGGTTAGCATAAATCTTAGAGACTACTCTGAGTGAGCACTGAGCCTGACTTCTCCAACAATCTACTCTGGATTCATGAGCATCAAATATTAAAGAGCTGCAAAAGTTCTCTGTCTCTCAAGTAACTGTCAAGATTACTACAAAATCAGAGCTACAGCTTCACACAGGTTAATTCCTATTGTGCATGGAGTCATCAAACAAGGAGTCAAAAGGCACAGGCAGCAGAGGATGAGGCTGTTGCTGCCCACTAGCTGTGAAGATGAGCCCACTATACTTAAACACAGGACAAACACCTTCCACTCCTCCTTAGCAGAACTGACTGAAATGGAAGCAGGTGAGCGCCATGAAGCCATCATGCTGATCAGTGCAGGATCTGGTGTGGAAAGGACCAACCACATTGTGAAGAGATGCTGGACTCACTAGTCACTTACGAAAGCATAACAACTGTGGCTTTACTATGGATCTATGATGGTTTAGAGATAGGAGAATATGCTTGAATGAGGCCCTTAAATAACAGCTTCCAAACACTACTGCAAGCTACGTAACAGTATGAAACCCATCTTCTCATCAATGTCAATGGAGTTTTCACAAATTTTTAAATGTTTCATTTCAGGAACATGAAAAAGATTCAAAACACGAAATATTAAATAAAAGTATGAAACACTCAAATGAGCTTAAAAAACATTTTTGGGTAAAATGTGGAATACATGTATATCAATACTGCCTGCCTGGACATGGAGAACATGTGTGTCTATAGCAGGTCGCTGCACATGGAGAACATGCATGTGTATCTATAGTAATTTCCCTGCACATAGAGAACATGTGTGTCTGTAGTAGCTGCCTGCACATGGAGAACATGTATGTCTGTATCAGTTCTGTGCACATGGAGAACATGTGTCTGTAGTAGCTGCCTACATATCGAAAACATGTGTGTCTGTAGTAGCTGCCTGCACATGGAGAACATGTGTGTCTGTAGTAGCTGCCTACACATGGAGAACATGTGTGTCTACAGCAATTGTCTGCACATGGAGAACATGTGTGTCTGTAGTAGCTGCCTGCACATGGAGAACATGTGTGTCTATAGTCGCTGCCTTCACATGGAGAACATGTATGACCACACTGGCTCCCTATACACTGACAGCTATGAAAGACAGATAGAACATGACTCGCTGCTGAAAAGAACCATATTATTCCTCCTTGAATAATACCCTGCTTCTCCTACTGACATTAATTACACTCCATAACTTTTTTACCAAATCCAAACTATATGAACGTTTAAAAGAAAAAAAAAAAATAGGAGAAAGAGGAAGAAAAGGAAAAAGAAAGTCCTCCTGCGCACTGCGGGTGGCTCAAGCCCTGGAATCCCAACTCTTAATCCAGAGATTTTCCTGCAAGACTATACTGGCTCCATAAAAATAACTGCGTTATAAAATATTTCAATAAAGTGAGCACACGCTGGAAAGGACTAAGGAAAATACTGCATTTGCAGCTAACAATGGCACTTCCAGAATGCCACCGAAACCTGAGAGAACACTGTGACAGCACAGGTGGGAACAGCCATGACGGCATCTAACTCCCATTTCTCAGTGCACCAGCATTTTCTAAAGATGTGCCCTCAGTCCCATCCATGGCTGACAATCTCAGAAACGCTCCCTGATGCTTCACCAGCCACAATCAATTACCCAAGTTAAACCATTCCTATGGTGGCAAGATCAGAGCTTCAAAAGCAATACACCTCAATGTTTAGGTAGATGATGTTTCTTAATTTTCCTTTATTATAATCTATGTTTCAGAGTTACATCAAAGTGATTCAGAATAGGTCCTATGGGTAAGACCAATAGTTCAGTTGGTAAACTGTTTGCCTTGCCAACATTGGACCAGAATGTATTCACCAGGACCCACTTTTAAAAATCTGGGCAATGGCAGCATGCATTTGTAATTCCCGTGCTAAGAAAGCCAGTCTGAGGCTGGCTGGCCAGCCAACATAACCTACTTGACAAGTTCCAGGCCAGTGAAAACCCTTATCAAAAAAAAAAAAAAAAAAAGGTGAACAGGTTCAAATATGAGACATAAGAGGTTGTCCTCTGGCCTCTGGATACACACACACATGCACCAGCAGACAAGATACACACAGAAAGAACAGACCGAGAAACAACAAAAGTAAACACACTTTCCTAACAGTTAGCTGTTACCCTGAGTTAACAACAGACAGCACCTACCTCAAAGCCACCAAAGTCGTCATCATCCATTCTTTAAGCCGCACCTGAAACACAGAACAGTTGAGATGAGCCACCTGCATCAGAACACACCTGTGACTTAAAGGAGGATAGTGCTTTGTAAATCAAAACTACTCCATCCAGATTATGAAATTATTAGGCTTTCTTAAACTGTATGTGTCCATTTTTATCACTTAAAAAAACGGTTGGTAATTGGCTTTTACTTTCTGACAAAATTAGCAATTTCTGGAACCTTTTCAGTAACCATGTATTTTGCCATTTTCTGTTGCGACTCCAGGAGTGGAAAAATATTCTTTTACATTTTAATTTGCTTTTCCCAAAGTGGCGCTAGGGCCCCATCAGTAATGCTTCCTGCTTTCCGCATCTACCCCTCAGCTGTCTGGCAACATCAGCACAAACTCCAGCTAAGAACAGGACTGTGGTAAATTTTTGGAAATCTGTCCCCACCACAAAGGTTCTTCCCTCGGTTTCATGGCCGGGCTGAGTTAGATTTTCAAAATTGATCAGCATTTTTGAGCTGTGGCCACGACTTCTGGAGCATTTGATATGTGTATTTTTAGCTAAAACTGCTTTGCACTTTTGGAAAAATGTGGAGCAAGTTACTGGGCTGATCAAGGTAAATCAAGTTGTGTGTTCATGAGAGACAAGGCAAAAACATGAGAACATCCAGGATCACTCATGCCCTCGCTCTCAAGGTAGGAGAGAGACAAGCTTCAGCAGGGTATGCACTGTGTCACGGGCTCAGCACCCAAAACTAAAACAGCAAGGAAGGAACAGCCTGGGAAGGTGAAGGGGTGACAGTGTGTTAACGTTCTCTCCCTGCAGCTGAGTACAGGAAAGCAGAAGCCCCGTATGCAGTGGAGCAGCCCTGGCGCCTTCATGCTCCACATCTTGAGGAACACATAGCAACATCTCCATCAAGGAAACGCCACCCACTTCACAAAAGTAACAGCAAAGAAATGCACGCGTCGCAGATTGTTTTCACTAGGCCAAGCCAATTTATTTGCACAAAAAGTAGAAGGGACAAAGAATGTGTGTGGATGGAAATAAGATCAGTTTATAAATAGCACTGAGTCACTAGAACTGCTAACACAGAAGAGACAGCAACTCTGTCACCGCTTACTCAGTCTAGTTGACACTCTTCAAAAGATGTACCTCTGTTTACAAATCTAGAAATTAAAGCTAAGCTAGCCATCACTATGCAGTTGCTTATATTTTATAGAAAATATAAACTGGACTTCCAGAAACTGTTGACAATGGTTATTCTGAAATGAAGTGACATTCACTGTGTCTCGACTGAAGAAAATTCTGCTATGATCACATCTGTCGGGAAGAAACTATGGCAAAGGACGCTATGTATCCAAAAACTTAACAGTCAAGCTGTAAACACCACACTGTCTTCCACGTGGGTACCACAATCTCCAGAGCCAATTACTATTTTTAGCATCTGTGAACCCTGCTGTACTCTGTGCGCGGTGTTCATTTCAAAGGCATAGTTTTTGGAGTTAAGGCTCCTGTGTTTTCACAAGGCACATCCTGACATGGGATGGGAAGGGTGCCAGCAAGCAGACAACACAAGCACACAGCATGTTCGCCTGTGGTAAGAAAACAGATTCCTAAGTTCTGATTGAGCTGTGCAAAACAGCAGAGCGGTGACCACGGGTGCTCTAGGTTCCAGCAAACCTAAGTTAGACAAGGCAGAGTTCCTCGTCCATACTATCAAAAAGTAAATGTGTCCTGGATAGCTTAAGAGATGGTGCTACAGAAATGTTACTTTAAGGCCTTTCTACAAACAACGTAGATCCAAATCCTACGACAGTGTCCTTCTGCATATTTAAGACTAAAGACACCAGATGTTTTTGCTGCTGATTATGTGTACATTTTGTGTGTGTGGGGGGGGGTTGTTTGTTGTTGTTTTGGGGGGTGATTTGTTTTGTTTTCTTTTCTTTTCTTTTCTTTTTTTGAAACAGGGTCTCAATATATAGCCCTTGCTGGTCTGGAACTTGCTATGTAGAACAGGCTGCCTTCAAATTCAGAGATCTTTCTGCCTCTGCCTCCTGAGTGCTGAAATTAAAGGCTTAAGGCACCAAACCTGACCTCAACAGCACTGGTTTTTATAACCTAATGTTACAGGGGCCAGAGAAAAGGCTAAGTAGATAAAGCATTTGGCACTCAAATATATGAACCATTGTTTAGATCCCCAGAATTCACAGTGAAACCAAACATATAAAAAGTCTTCTATGACCCCAAAACTTAGGAGCAGAAGGTATCCTGGGGCAAGGTGGCTGGCTAGACTAGTCTGAATCGCCCCTCTCTGGCTTCATCAAGAGAATATACCTCTAAAAATACAGAGTGATCAAAAATGATGCCCAACATTTACTTTGGGCTTCCATACCCCCTCCCCACACATGAACACGTAAATATGCAGCCCACAACACACAAACGTACAAAAAGAAAATTAATTTATAATATTCAAAAGCTAAAAATTAATTTTTGAAAAGGAACTAATACAAAGGTGGCTTATTGATGGACTCTCACTTGAATACACTTGAATCTTGGGTGTACCTATGGTGATTCTTCTGATAAGGCTTTGTGGAGCATTTCTGTAATTTTGTGTTAGAGTCATGAGCACTGCATCAGTTACCAGGATGTGCCAACACCGAGTTAGCACCTAAGTCACAAAGTGAGGAGACTCGGGAAGGGTGGGACTATGCACTCAGAGCCACATTCTGCTGGCTTAGAGACCCAGACTAAAGGTTTTCATAGTATCTAGGTTCTACAGTCCTAGACCTCCTTATGTAAACTAGCCTGCTGGTTGCTTTATTATTTTAACTCCCACTCTGCCATCCTCAGTACTGACAACAGAGCAGACTGGAGAAAGCTAGACGAGAAAGTAAGATATGGACTCAGGGACCGTGACACACCCTCCGAAGTGACTTCACAGCTGCCAGTCACCGTCCCCAAGAAGCAGGTCTGCTGTGGTGTGGAGAAAAGCACACAAATACAAACAATGTGAAAACTCCTGCAGAGAAAACTATCCAGTGTTGGGGAATGACTTCAAAGGGGACCTATCTAGTGGAAATACAGGGCGTACTTCAAGTACAGGGTACCTTTGAGACAGACTGTAGGAACTGGACAGAAATCTCACATTCTAAAGTTTAGGTTTTGAACGTATATTTTATCAGTTTCCACTGAAAAGTCTTCTTCTTAAAATGACAAAAATAGTAAATTAATTAAAATGCTTCTGCTTGCTCCTAAATACAAACAAGGTTTAAAAAAACTAATACTGTGGGAAGCCACATGTGCCGTTGCAGGGTGGCGCTGGCTTCTGCTGGCCACCACGCATACATAGGCAGTAAAGTTTTTTTGCCAAGATGAGGTTTTGAGAATTAACCAAAATTAACCAATCAGATGAGAGAGAAGTTGACCAATCAGATGAGAGAAAAGTTAACCAATCAGATGAGAGAGAAGTTAACCAATCAGATGAGAGAAAAATTAACCAATCAGATGTAGGCATGCAAATGAGGTGGTAAGCATCAACCAAGCACAACCAATCCGGGTGTGAGACACGCCTCTCCTAGGCCTATATAAAGCAGCACCAGTGCTGGGCTTGGGGTCTATTCGCCTCTACAATCAAGCTCTCCCAATAAACGTGTGCAGAAGGATCATGTTGCAGCGTCATTCTTGCTGGTCGAGCAAGAAATATGGTAAAGGAGAAAAGTACAAAAAAACTGCAGGGATACCCATGGGTGAAGGAAGCTCAGCCCATTTCCCTCACGGACGGAATCCAGGGAAGGCTCAAGAGTGGGTGACTAGCAGTTGGGTAAAGGTGGGATTAAAAATCCAACCAGAGTCAGGACTGTACCCAAAACCCACACAGCCAATCACTTCCAGCTCTTTGCCCCTGTGACAGAAGATCTGAGAACAGGGAGCACAGCCCACAAAGCAGGGAGCACAGCCCACAAAGCAGGGAGCACAGCCCACAGAGCAGGGAGCACAGCCCACAGAGCAGGGAGCACAGCCCACAGAGCAGGGAGCACAGCCCAATTTCACCATTGCTGCTGAGTAAACTCCAGCTCAAGCGAGACTGCTCCTCTTGCTTGTCTGGGCTCTCGGGCGCTACTCCAATAAATAGTACCCAGATGCATTGTGTTCCCCATTAGCTCCTGATTTCATTAAGGGACAGACTGGCATAAACACTAAAAGGAAGGAAGGGTGGTATCCAGCTTCCTGGGCTGAAATTCCAGGTCTGACATGTACTGCATTATAGTGGGCATGTACCTTAAACATTTTGGTTCTTCCAGATGTCACTGAAGAGATGAAATACGCTAAAGTAGAAATTAAATGCTTGGAATAGGAGCCCATCCCTACACACTCTATCTGCACACATTTACCATCAGTGCCTCTGTCTCACAGACTGTGGTATTTTGAATGAAAATGGCCTACATAGGCTCATAAGGAGGGGACAATTAGGAGGTGTGGCCTTGTTGGAGTAAGTGTGTCACTAGGGATGAGCTTTAAGGTTTCAGAAGCTCAAGCCAGGCCCAGGGTCACTTTTCCTTCCTGATACCTGAGAATACAAATGTATAACTCTCAGACCCTTCCAGCACACTGACATGCTTTCTGCCATGACCAGAATGAACTAAATGTCTGCACTGTAAGCCAGCCCCCAGTTAAATATTTTCTTATAAAGGGAACTCTTATACAGGCAACTCTTATAAAGGAGTTGCCATGGTCATGGTGTCTCTTCACAACAGGAAAATCCCTAACACACGTATGAACAGGATTCCCAGTATACTTGGGAATAACAAGAGAGCAGAAAACCACACCACAAAGAGCAAGAAAGAGGAAGAAAGAGCAAGTCCTAAGCATACATAGTATCCTTTGAGAGCTAACAGCAGGACATACACCACTGAACTAAGAACAGGACATCCTAAGCTTGTGAGGGAAGAGAGGAGGAGGGGGAAGGTAAGACTGGAAGGTCTTGATTTAAATTACAATTGATGAAGAATCATGGGATGGAAAATAATGGAGAACTCCATTAAAATGAAGCATATACAAGAAAATGGAAAATTGGTGAAATAAAAGAAAGTTTCAGATTGAGCTATGTAACATCTAATCACTAGGAATTCTATAAAGAACACAGAGAACTCAGAAATCACCAGCAAAGTAACTCAAAATCACATCCTTTATAAGACTACAGTGGGCCTCTGGAAGGTAAGGCAGCTCCATCCAAGCATGAAGACTGCATGCAGCAGCCTGAAGAAAGCAGAGGGCACTGGGGAAGGGCTTCTGAAACTCAGAGGGGGAATGACATGCACCACAGTGTTCTACAACCAGCCAGAGCAGTAACTCATTGAGTTCAGGACAGAATAGAATCATAGCCACACCCATGAGGTCTCAACACAGGTTTTCCTTCTTACAAATGTCTTGTGGAGCTGGGGATGAACCACGGCAGAGTGATGGCCCAGCACACACAAGGCCCTGGGTTCTGTGTTCAAAACCCCCAGTGCCACAAAAAGACAAAAAACAATTGTGTGTGACAGACAGAAGACCTGAGACAGGTAAACTGCCTCCATGTCAGGAAGGGTCAGGAAGACTGGATACAGTCAGAATGTTAGCCCCTCGTGGCTTACCCTCATGAGTGGAGTGTTCAACACTGGAAAGGAAGTTCAGCGCTGTGTCAGTGAATACAATGCTGGCCGACTGAAACCCACACACTGGACAAGAAAAGTAACCACCCCACTCCGGTCCTGAACACAGATAACTGCAATAATGCAAACACGGAGTAGCTGTACCAAAATCCCCGTGTGACCACAGAGGGCAGAGGCAGAGGCTGGGGAGGGAAGGCCACACCTTCTTCCCTGTTACAAGGGCACAGGTCTTCAGTGGAAAAATCACAACGCAGCGACCATATGCATGAGGTTTAGATACACTTAACACCCAATCCTGAAAACATGGCAGGGCAGGAAAGCAGAAAACACAGATGGCCGTTGTTTCACAGAAAAATGCCTTTTACAATTTTAAATTATGGGCAGAAAAACAAACTGTTACTATCCAATCTACCTAGTATTTCCATCAAAATATTACCAAAAAAAGTCAAAGCAAGTTTGTTTCTCTTAGAAACTAAATACAAGCATAAATGCTTTAAAATAGCATTTTACCAGTGAACAAACTGGACTTTTTTATGTTCCCATGCTACACTTTCCCACATTGCAAGTATTTACACACAAATAAACTATGACTCTGACTTCAAAGCTGCCCAAAAGCAAAGCAGACAACTAGAAAGTCAGACAGAGAAAGAGCCTTCAGAGAAGGAAAGTTGGGCTGTTGAGTGTCTCAACTCTGCACAACATGGGCCACTGAGCATCAAATGAAGTCACTGCCCAACTGGAAAAGGCTGGCCTCCCGTGGCACTGGTCACACCCTCTCGCTGACCACACCCCTCAATGGCTGGCTACCCATCTCACTGGCCACCAGCCTCATTGGCCACACCCCTGCCTTGCCAACTCTGAAAGCCAGATTTTTCTCTTTGGTACAGAGTTTCCAATGAATGCAGGTGTGGAAGAGGAAGCACTAATGAATATGGTTGTGACAGAGCTTATGGCCTTGCAAGTCTCTCATGTGAGATCAGGATGGGATGGCCATTTCAGCTAGAAGATACCCTTGTCCTGTTTCTGTAAGAAACCTGAGGTAGTGTGGGGAGCGAGGGCCATGGCCTTTGCTTCTTATCACCTTACACCAGGCAGTTCCTAAACTATTAATTCAAAGAATATTGTTAATTGGTGCTTTGGGAATGATGACTGATGAGGCAAAACAGACAAAGATCTTCTAGGCCCTTGTTAGTCTCAGCTCCAAATCTCCCAACAAAATGTCTGACCTGCACCTCTATGCATCAAAGGAAGACAGATTCTGCATCATGCCAGTGCTCATGGTTAGAAGTAAAAATACACCAGTGTATCCTGTTAATGACCACTATAGGTCACAGCAACGGACAGATAAATGGCCTTTCCACAACCAACAGAAAACTCAGTGCTGGGGACTTCCTCCCTGCCCCCTCCACCCACAGTCCCATTCCTGCAAATGAATGAACCGTTACCTGTTCCTTCTTCATCATGTTGATTTCAGTGACTTTCTATTATACTTAAGTTTGTGTACATGTATGCACAGAGACTGGACACTTCATAGGCATCCTGAGTAAACGCCTCTGTCCAAGGAGCCATATCACCAGCCCAATCTGTCAATTCCATGTAAATTATAAGCTAGGTTTTTACTTGTTAAAGGCAGATTTTGACAAACAAATTCTTTTTAAATGCTCAGTTTTAGTCTTTTTAAATCTTTTTGGTCTTACATAATTTTAGATATATACCTGTACTTGCTACAAAGAAAGCTAACATGTTTAGACATTTAAAATGGTTAGGCTAGCTACAGCTTAATATTTACATGTAGTGAAACTGAAGATCTAATATGGATGTTTTCCCCATTTCTTTTATTATAAACTAACATCTTTCTTCATTAACCTGTTAGTATCTTTATCATATAACATTTATTTTGGAACATGAATATGTGCATTTCTAGCTATAGAATTAGTTTGATGGACATGACACCCATACAGCACTGAGCAGTCCTACCCTGAGCCTGGCAACTGTCACTAAGGTACACTATGGGTTATCAGTGACACTTGTTATTTTCCCTAAAGGACATATGTGCATGTCCTGTCAGGTTTACTCCTGATGCTCTACGGTTCTAATGTCTCCTTTTACATTATCTAGCAAACTGTTTTACCTTCATCTTCTTTGGTAAACTCTTATTGGTAATAATTTATCTCTACATTCTTTCTCGTTAATTTTATATGCAAACGATCATTTTGCCTCCAAACAGCAAGCTTTCTTTCCCCCATTACACCTCCTACCACCTCAGGTTCTGTTCCTCGTCACTGAACATAGGCCATGTTCTCTACTGCTGCAGCAGGCACATGACACCATGTGGCAGGCTGCACTTGCTGAAGACAATCTCATGCATTTTTTTTAAAAATGGACACCAGCACCATCCTCTCTCCTGACCCTGTCCACCTTAACCAACTGGAGGACAGCCAAGCACCACCCTGTATCGGAATGCAGTCTCCTCCCACATCTGCTGCTCATCTCTTGTCTTTGGAATACAGGTGCCAGGATACAGAAAGACCACACAAGCCAACAGAGAGACCATTTGAAGAAGCTTTCTGACTGACTGCCAACCACTGGCATCAGATCCCTAGACTTGAGTGACCAAACATAATTTCAGAAGATTCCAGATGATACCAAACCACCTCCAGGACATACCATCCCAGCTAAGGACTGAAAGACTGAACACATTTTCTACAGCCAACTCCCTGACTTTAGAAATTTTGGTAGTGAATGCTGTTTACATCATATGTTAACTCAGGTTTGACATTACCATTCCTGGTTACAGGAAATCTAACATTTCCCCATATAGGAAGGAGGCCTGCTGACAACAGTCTGATTGGTTCCTAAGGATAGGGGTTCCTACTTCCTTCATTTGTTAAACACCATCACCAGGAAGTCACACTGCTTATCAAGTGAAACTGTCCTGCAGCTGTTCTTTAAGCTTCTGTCACTAGGGAGTTATGGGTCATGTGATATAGGTGCCCTGGTACACCTGGGATGACCCATCTGGTGACAGGACTGTCCTGCAAGAGCTCCAGACTCCAAGGAACCAGGAAGCATCTTCAGTTTCCGTTTCTCATAGTGTCTTCATGGGATTTAGATATCAGGTTTGAGCTGGGCTCTTAGAACTGGCTAGAAAATATTCCTCTTTTTTTGTTAATGAAAAGAAATTGCATCAGAATGGAATAATCTATTTCTTAGAATTTTAGATAAAAAAATAACTTTGGCTTAACAAATCATGGGAGCCTGTTGCTTGCTTTGTGGGAAGATTCAGTTTCTTGTTAATTATAGGACAATTGAGACTTTTAATTTCTCCAGAAGATTTTGTAAGTAATATTTTTTCAAAAAAAAAAACCTATTCTTAAAGGGGTGGCAGTTATTAACAATATTCTTCTTAGCACTTTTAATGACTGATTTATCTGCCATTCCATTCTTTTTTTTATATATTGAGCAATATGTTAATTAAATCTTCTATATTCTATTGGCCTCTGCTTTGTTTTGCTTTTTATCTATTCACAAACGTGAGCTGAAATCTACCACAGTAATAGCAGAGTCAACAGCTTCTACATAAGATTCTACTGAGATGGGGAAGGGATACTTTCTAGTTCTTTCCTGGAAAGCAAATAGACAACTGGGAGTGAGTGTGAGCTAAGGTGTGTATGAGCAGGGTTTCCTAAGTGGTTCTGGTTCTCTAATGTGATCAGTGAGTCTGTTTTAGAAACACCAGTTGTCTGGAAGAAGAAAAGGGATGCCCACTTCATGACATAAATTATCTCGAGCTTTAAAAAATAGTGATGGGAAGGGCTAGAAGGATGGCTCTGTAGTTAAGAGCACTGGCTGTTCTCACAGAGACTCAGGTTCCAGCACCCACATGATGGCTCACAACTGCCTGTAGTTCCATTTTCCAGTGATCCAACACCCTCTCCCGTAATGAAGCAGGATTCAGTGTTTACATTCAGTGTATGTGTGTGTGCTTGCACACACACGTGGGTACCACAGCACAAGTGTGGAGGTCAGAAGAAACAGTATGGGAGCTCCACCTCTCTCCCCCTCCACCATGTCGCTTCCAGGCTTCAAACTCACTAGCAAGCACCTTTACCTAGGCCTCCTAGCCAGCCCAAAAAATGTTTTAATGTAAGCAATTGGAAAATACAATGGAATGAGAGATAGCATGCAAAAAGGGATAACAGGAAAGAGAAGAAAACTAAGAAAGGGCAAACTGAAAAGTACCAGTGATTTAAAAATATAAAAGAAATCATTATGGAGCCATTTATAAAGCGTACACAGCAAGAGAAAAGTAAACACAGTGACACAGTGCATCGGTAACAACACCCTTCTCAATAGTCACAAATAATATAAAATACCTCGGCGTGACTCTAACTAAGGAAGTGAAAGATCTGTATGATAAGAACTTCAAGTCTCTGAAGAAAGAAATTAAAGATCTCAGAAGATGGAAAGATCTCCCATGCTCATGGATTGGCATGATCAATATAGTAAAAATGGCTATCTTGCCAAAAGCAATCTACAGATTCAATGCAATCCCCATCAAAATTCCAACTCAATTCTTCAACGAATTAGAAAGGGCAATCGGCAGATTCATCTGGAATAACAAAAAACCTAGGATAGCAAAAACTCTTCTCAAGAATAAAAGAACCTCTGGTGGAATCACCATGCCTGACCTAAAGCTGTACTACAGAGCAATTGTGATAAAAACTGCATGGTACTGGTATAGCGACAGACAAGTAGACCAATGGAATAGAATAGAAGACCCAGAGATGAACCCACACACCTATGGTCACTTAATCTTTGACAAGGGAGCTAAAACCATCCAGTGAAAAAAAGACAGCATTTTCAACAAATGGTGCTGGCACAACTGGTGGTTATCACGTAGAAGAATGCAAATTGATCCATTCCTATCTCCTTGTACTAAGGTCAAATCTAAGTGGATTAAGGAACTCCACATAAAACCAGAGACACTGAAACTTATAGAGGAGAAAGTAGGGAAAAGCCTTGAAGATATGGGTACAGGGGAAAAATTCCTGAATAAAACAGCAATGGCTTGTGCTGTAAGATCGAGAATCGACAAATGGAACCTCATAAAGTTGCAAAGCTTCTGCAAGGCAAAAGACACCATCAATAAGACAAAAAGACCACCAACAGATTAGGAAAGGATCTTTACCTGTCCTAAATCAGATAGGGGACTAATATCCAATATATATATAAAGAACTCAAGAAGGTGGACTCCAGAAAATCTAATAACCCCATTAAAAAATGGGGCTCAGAGCTGAACAAAGAATTCTCACCTGAGGAATACCGAATGGCTGAGAAGAACCTGAAAAAATGTTCAACATCCTTAATCATCAGGGAAATGCAAATCAAAACAACCCTGAGATTCCACCTCACACAAGTCAGAATGGCTAAGATCAAAAATTCAGGTGATAGCAGATGCTGGCAAGGATATGGAGAAAGAAGAACACTCCTCCATAGTTGGTAGGATTGCAAGCTTGTACAACCACTCTGGAAATCAGTCTGGTGGTTCCTCAGAAAATTGGACATAGTACTACCGGAGGATCCCGCAATACCTCTCCTGGACATATATCCAGAAGATGTTCCAACCGGTAAGAAGGACACATGCTCCACTATGTTCATAGCAGTCTTATTTATAATAGCCAGAAGCTGGAAAGAACCAAGATGCCCCTCAACAGAGGAATGGATACAGAAAATGTAGTACATTTACACAATGGTACTACTCAGCTATTAAAAAAATGAATTTATGAAATTCCTAGGCAAATGGATGGACCTGGAGGGTATCATCCTGAGTGAGGTAACACAATCACAAAGGAACTCACACAATATGTACTCACTGATAAGTGGATATTAGCCCAGAAACTTAGGATACCCAAGATATAAGATACAAGTTGCTAAACGCATGAAACTCAAGAAGAATGAAGACCAAAGTGTGGACACTTTGCCCCTTCTTAGAATTGGGAACAAAACACCCATGGAAGGAGTTACAGAGACAAAGTTTGGAGCTGTGACGAAAGGATGGACCATCTAGAGACTGCCATATCCGGGGATCCATCTCATAATCAGCTTCCAAATGCTGACACCATTGCATACACTAGCAAGATTTTGCTGAAAGGACCCAGATAGAGCTGTCTCTTGTGAGACTCTGGCAGGGCCTAGCAAACACAGAAGTGGATGCTCACAGTCTGCTATTGGATGGATCACAGGGCCCCCAATGGAGGAGCTAGAGAAAGTACCCAAGGAGCTAAAGGGATCTGCAATCCTTAGGTGGAACAACAATATGAACTAACCAGTACCCCTCTGGAGCTCATGTCTCTAGCTGTATATGAATCAGAAAATGGCCTAGTAGGCCATCAGTGGAAAGAGAGGCCCATTGGTCGTGCAAACTTTATATGCCTCAGTACAGGGGAACGACAGGGCCAAGAAGTAAGAGTAGGTGGGTGGAGGAGTGGGCAGGGGAGAGTGTGGGGGACCTTTGGGATAGCATTGGAAATGTAAATGAAATAAATACCCAATTTAAAAAAATACAAAAAAAAAAAAAACCTGAAGCACACACATACAAAAGATGCGCACACACGTGCACACACATGCTCACACTGGCGAAGGCACATCACATGCATACAAAAGATGTATGCACACAGAGACACACACACATGATCACACAGGTGAAAGTACACACACATGCAAGAGATACACACACACACACACACACGTGTACACATATGCTCAGATAGACAAAGGCATGCACACATGCATACATGAGATGTGCACATACATACATGTGTACATACATGCTCATACAGGCAAAGGCATGCACACACAGGCATCCATACACACACACACACACACACATGTCCACACATGTATACAAGAGATGAAAACACACATACACACATGCTCATACAGGTGAAGGCGTGCACGAATGCACACAAGAGATACTCACAAATATACATGTGCACACACATGCTGACACATGCACACCCATGCACACCCATGCACACACACGCATACACATACACACACACACACACACACACACACACACACACACACACACCTGGTAATTAAAGGAAGAAAAAGAAAACAAACAGCATCCACTCCTGGGCTTCTACACACTGCCAGAAAATCAACCATGCTGCAATTAAAATTCCAAAAGGAGAAGGCATTGAGAATGGGATGAAGAAATGGATGAAAATCAGACAGCCAAAATCCTCTCAGGGCTAGTAACCAAGTTTAAATCAAGGACAGCCAGACAACCCAACAAAATAAACACTGCACACTCTCAACAGCCTAACACAACACAATGAACCAAAAAAGCGCAGCATGAGGGAGGGCTGTGAGGTGTCCAGACCTCCCCAATCCCATCCCCCTCCAGAAACATGTAATTTAATTCTCATACATTTGTGTGGACTTCAAGAGTAAAAATGTTAATCATCAAATGAGTGAATAAATGATACAAGATAAATTCTCCTGGAATTGCCTGGTTGGTGCCTACCTCTGGACTTAAGCTGTATACCATGAAGCTAACTGGCCCAGAGAATTTTGAATCAAAATATTAACACTGTACACATACCTGAGGCATAATAACAACTGTCTTACCACATTCTTCCCAAAGAGAGAGAGAGAGAGAGAGAGAGAGAGAGAGAGAGAGAGAGAGAGTGTGTGTGTTTCAGATCCACATATAACAGTTTCCTAAATTTCGCTTTCAATGTTGCCAACACTTTGTCCGATTTTATTATCAAAATAACGCAGAAACACTTCACCATAGTCCTGCCTTTCTGTCTGCATTTCATCCTGTTTCCTTCTAGCACACAGGACTATATTCAGACTGCACATGCCACTTTAAATTGATTTTATATTCACTATACTACAAACTACATTGCTACATTTCTAATGACCTCATAATGGCACTTGGATGGCTCCATTACCAACCAATACTCCATCAATATGCAAACTTAGTTATGTGCTAATTTTTAAATATCTAAGAGGTCTACATGAATTAGTGGCTTTCTTCCTCTTCTTTTGGGCTATAAATTCCATCTAAATTCCCAGATATAAAGCAATTAACCCTAAAAGTATGGACTGCCTGGCAGATCATATGACTAGGTTTCCAAAGGAGGTATACTTTGTAAACAAAGAACTTATAAATCCTCTACTGAATACACAAATGTTCACTTGAACTTTAGAATACAGTTATGAGCTAGGAACAGAAGAGGTGGACCACCCCAACCAAGAGCACAAGTGGTCATCCAGTGTCACACGGTCAGCACTAAAAACATACATACATGTAATAGTAAACACACTACACAGCTTATATTTAGGGGGTGTGTATGTGGGGGGTGTATATGTGGATGTGGGGGGTATGTAAATGCATGCAATAATAGCTGATGAAAAAAGAGGTCATGATTTTGAAATAGAGTGGAGTGGAGAGAGGTATAAGGGAGGCTTTGGAGGGAGGAAAGAAAAGGCAGAAATGTTGCAACTATAATCTCAAAAGTAGAATTTAAGAATGGCATACCTATGACTGGGCACTGGGGAGATATTATGTGTTGGTTGTTTTTCCACTAGAGAAGTATGTGCTGCACAAGCATGAGCCCCCCGCCCCCCCCCCCCACAAATGTGGAACCCGGCACTCGTGTATACAAGACCTGAGGGAGCACACATCCCTGCCTCCTGGGCTGCGGGGCATGGGGGATAGATGAATTCCTGCAGCTCCCTAGCCAGCTAGTCTAGCCAAATCATCAGCTCCAGGTTCACTGACAAACCCAGCCTCAAAAGACAAGAGTGATGGGTGAATGACGGGTGAATGAGGAAGATTCCCAGTGTCAACCTCTGCCCTCACATGCGCACATGCACACACATAGCAACACATACAGGGATATTATATACACTTGTCTACACACAAAATGAACAGGTTTTAAGGCAGTTTTCCTTATAGCTTCAAAACACAGGTCCCTCCTCATAGTCACATAGTGTCTCTCTGTCTCTCTCTGTCTGTCTCTCTCTCACACACCTCCTCATAGTCACATAGTCTGTCTCTGTCTCTCTCTCTCTCTCTCTCTCTCTCTCTCACACACACACCTCCTCAATCAGTCTCTCTCTCTCTCTCTCTCACACACACACACACACACACACAGACACACACACACACACCTCCTCATAGTCACATAGTGTCTGTCTCTCTCTGTCTCTCTCTCACACACACACACCTCCTCATAGTCACATAGTCTGTCTCTGTCTCTCTGTCTCTCTGTCTCTCTGTCTCTCTCTCTCACACACACACACACACACACACACCTCCTCAATCAGTCTCTCTCTCTCTCTCTCTCTCTCTCACACACACACACACACACACGCACACACCTCCTCAATCAGTCACTCTCTCTCTCTCTTTCTCTCTGTCTCTCTCTGTCTCTCTCTCTGTCTTTCTCTCTGTGTCTCTCTCTCTTTCTTTCTCTCTCTCTCTCTCTCTCTCTCTCTCTCTCTCTCTCTCTCTCTCTCTCTCTCTCTCTCTCTCTCTCACACACACACACACACATCTTACCACTTTCACCCATCTGGATGGTCCAAGCCAATACTCCTCATGCCTATCCTGTGTCTCTCGTGTCAGTATCACACACACACACACACACACACACACACACACACACTAGCTTTATCACTGAAGGGTCTCACTGGAATACACATTTTTCATTGTCTTGCTAATAATAACTAAGAATACATTATGTAGATCCACAATGCATACATATTTCCTTGATAATTCCCCTACTAGCAGACACAAATTGTGTGTTCAGTTATCTTTTATTATAAACAGAAACCCTTCTATACTGAGTATGTTTCTAAGGGCTGAATTCCAAAGAATGGAAGTGCTAAGTCAACTGCCATATGTATTTTTAATTTTTATAGCTAGTGTCACATCACCTTCCAAGGGGTTTGACTAGTCCACATTTCCAACAGCAAAATATAAAAATAACCTCCCTCGTCAGTTTCTGCCTCCAAAATGTTGCTATCCCTCCTCTTTCCCCTTACTGCCTCCTACCCGCTGCCCCGGCAGTCCACAACAGTCACTAGTGAGGAAGAAGCTGTTATGTCTTTTCTTGCTGCTGGACTCTCCGTGCCTTTGCTCAATTTCCTCTACTGCTGCTTTCTTTCTATCAGTACACAGGCAACTATGAAACACAAAAGATATCAAATCCACCTTTTCTCTACATCCAAAGTATGTTTGCTATACGCACTGTTCATATAAAGTAAAGCTCCATACAAATATCTTTCTTTACTCACAGCCTGCTCACCAGAGTGGCTAAGGTCTCTCACAGGAAATGTACGTGTGATCTGTGCAGTCAGCATGTTGTTTTTATTAAGTCTCTCTGTGTGGAAATGATGTGCAATATAAGATATCAATCCAATCTGACTTTCTCCCAAATCTACAGCTGGTCCAGACGGAAAGTGAGTGAGTGTTGGGTGGGTAGGTGAGTGAGTGTGTGCGTGTTTCTGTGTGTGCCTGTGGTATGTGTGAGTTTATGTGTAAGTGTACGTCTGTGTGGTGATTCTCTCAAACTGTATCTCCACATATATATTCCTGCTCTATACAGATGGCATCTTTTTCAAGACCCTTTGTCAGGTCCCCTACCTCACTCTCTTCAAAGCTATGCTGGTTAGATTTTGTCAGAAAACTCAAGTCATCTGGGAAGACAGAAACAGAACCGAGACAACGCCTGCATCAGACTGGCCTGTCCTCATACCTGTGAGGCATTTTCTTGAGTAATGCTTGATATGGGAGGGCCCAGTCCATGGTGGTGATGCTACCCCAGGGCAGGTTTCCTGGGTTCTCTAACAAAAGTAACAGAGAAAGCTATGGGGAGGAAGCCAGTGAGCATCACTCCTCCTTGGCCTCTGCATCAGTTCCTGCCTCCATGCTCCTGACCATAAATCTCAGAGAATCTATATTTTATATACTTATATATTTACTTATATATTACATATTAATATATATAATTTCATATCTTTTTTTGAGACGGGTTTTTCTGTGTAGCTCTAGCTGTTCTGGAACTCACTCTGGATCTCAGAAATCCACCTGCCTCTGCCTCCCAAGTGCTAGGATTAAAGGTGTGCGCCACCACTGCCCAGCATAATTTCATATCTTATATAAAATTAAATAGAAAAACCTCCCCATAAAATTACCTTTATATTAATATACAAAATGGGAACAAAGGCAACAGCTAGAAAAATAATTTATTTCTATGAATCATGTAATAGAATAAAATACATAAGAAATTTAATGAGTCATTTCCAATAACAAATGTTTTACAAGTCACTGGAAATAACCATTCTTTGCCTAGAGAGAAGAATCTCTTTTGTTTATTGTAGAATTCACATCTGAAAGCAATTCCTCTTGGCAGTATCATGGAAGCAGGTGCCAGTACCAATCACAAGAGAGCATTTTCATTACTGTCGTATTTAAAATATAACCACTGCCGTTGTTAATTACATTCTATTGATATTGATTAGCAAAATATATAAATCAAAGTCTCTTGATTTATATATTCCTAGCATCTAACTGAGCATGATACCAGCTCCATAAATATTGACAGATGTCAAAAAAAAAAAAAAAAACAAAAAAAAACCCTGCATTAACTAGAAATGTAGCTCAGTGAGGAGTGGTTGCCTAGCAGGTTAGCATGCACAATGCCCATGGTTCATCTTCAGAACCCAGAAACAAAATAGGGAAGAAAGGTAAGAAGGTAGAAAGAGAGAGGGAAGGGAAGAAGGAAGGGAGGGAGGAAGGTGACGGAGAGGGAGATAGAAGAGATGAATTCCAACCTGGAATTTAAAAACACCTAAAAGATTTGGGTCCAAAAATCCAAAGACTAGAAGAGAATAAAAATGTTAAGTTGGATACATGTTTTCATGACCACCCACTCTACCACAAAACTGCATAACTAAATTACCAGACTTAAATGTCATACAAAACAAGCTTGTACCCACTTTGTAAATGTTTTTAAATTAAGAAGGATAGAGTTGTATTCACAAGGTTGAGTTCTGCAGACAGGTGACAGAGACAGTGAAATACCTGATGCCATGGGACTGTGCACTTCAAAATCTGAAAGCATCAACTTGTACCATGGATATTTTACCACAATCTTTACAGAAATAGGTGGCAGGAAGAGCTGAGCCATAATAAGTACCTGGTGTAGGCCTGTGAGCTCGTGGTCTCCTAGTTCATGGTAAGACTGGGGATGGAGGGGCATGCCAGAGAGGACCTATGACAAAGGCCCTCTGTAATGTCAGCTCACAGAGGCCCCTTCCATGTATCCTTCACTATAACAAGATGGAAATGGGATAAAAGAATGGAAAATGACCAGAAATGGAGGTTTCCTCCTTCCAACCCTGAAAAGGATCCCTGAGCATAAGAGTTTGACAATTAGATCAAATCCCATACAACACAGGACCTTAGAAGACATGGAACAAGGGTAAAAAGGCAGACAAGACTGACCATAAAGGAAGTAAGAAAAAGAATGTTCTAGGTCATAGCAGTGTTTTTTACAAGGCAAGTTTATCTCAATTCAACAAGATAGCTTAACCAGGTCAGTGCATTTTATAACTTATTAAAGTGTATGCTAGTACTTGAAAACTAGGGTGTGCAGGAAAGGGAGACCTGCAGAAATGAACTCATGCTATTTATACACTGTGGCTGTCTTTTCACACCAGAATTACACACTGAGCAGATGACTGGGGTAGACACTGGATGGCCACATGGCATAAAAGCATAGGCTACCACATGGAGCTTGAGGTTTGAAGGTGAACCTTATGTAAACCAGCAGTGTCTGGACCTTGGGCTGTTCTCATCCTGAGCATCTGTTCAGCTACTCCCCTCAAAGCCTAAGCAATCTCGCTCAGCAAACTCCTCATGTTGAGTGCAAGGCAGTCATGATCTGATAGACATGCTGAAATCCACTCTTTATTTCCAATCTAGAAAAACCTCCTTTCTTGGATTTGTGTTTCCAAGAAAATAACTGTTAAAAAAATAAATAAATAAAGGTGTTTTAAACAAAGTCCTTTTTAAAAAAAAATCAAAATACTGTGAATTTTAGATTATGCCTGTGATTTTGAAAATCTGAAAATTTTGGTAGTTTGTGTGATGATCTGCATATGCTTAGACAGGGAGTGGCACAATTAGGAGTTGTGGCCTTGTTGGAGTAGGTGTGTCACTGTGGGAGTGGGCTTTAATACACTAGTCATAGTTACCTGGAAGTCAGTCTTCCACTAGCAGCTGTCAGATGAAGATGTAGAACTCTCAGCTCTGGCTACACCATGCCTACCTAGATGCTGCCATGCTCCCACCTTAATGATAATGGACTGAACCTCTGAATCTGTAAGCTAGCTCCAATTAAAAGTTGTCCTTTGTAAGACTTGCCTTGGTCATGGTGTCTGTTCATAACAGTAAAACTCTAACTAAGACAGTTTGTTTCTCAGACCACCAACTCCCCAGGAGTAAGCAGAGAAACTGTTCGAAGTGTACAAGACACTTGTGTAGCTGTTCTATTCTCAGGCTCCTATGGCAAGCAAAGACACCAGAATAAGTTAACACAGGTGTATGCACAGCTAAGGCCCCCCTAACTGGCCTCAGAGTCGGCAATTTGAGGGAACACATCAGAAAGTTCCTAAGAAGGTGAGCCTTCTGAGGTCACCTCAGTGTCAACCCTTGGGGTGACGGGGGTCCTTGTTTATTTCCCACTATCCATACATCAGACCCAACAGACACCACAAATTGTGAGAACGGCTTAGAGGACCAACAGACCAAATTCACAATAGAACTTCATCCCTAGGTCAGCCTCAGGGGCCTGTGCTGTAGTATATCAACACAGAGATCAGCAACTAAACCACACTGGGACATGTGCAGCTCAGCCTGGACCTTGGCATAAGAGGTCCTGCTTCACAGTGCAGGCGGCACTACCGCAGCCAGCGTGTTCAAAGTGAGCACACAGCACTGCTGTTTTAAAGATGATGTCCCTTTGCCTGCTAGACATAGAAAACTCAATCTTCCTCCCTGCTTGCCAGCATTTCACAGTGAGGAAGGTGCTATACAGGCTGCTGGGAGAGGGGTGGGGACACCTCAATATTCTTACCCTGCAGTCAGACCCTGCATGCTATAAGAGACCTGACAGGCAAACTGTGCTTACTGGATTAACAGTGGTACAATAGTTAGGGAGATGGTTGCTTTCTGACAGGGTTTGAGATCTGCTCTGTGGGAAGGGATTTCAAGCATGGTACTACAAGCCTACTCAAAAGCTGAGGGAGCATGTGGTAGTCTGAATGAGAACAGCCCCATGGGCTCACATACTTGAATGTCCCAGTTAGTTGAAAGGTTAGGGAAGGATTAAGAGATGTGCCCTTGGAGTTCTGGCACTTGGGGTGGGCTTCAAGGCTTAAAAAGCCCATGCCAGGCTCAGTCACACTACCTGCTGCCACAGGATCGGGGTGTAAGTCTTCAGCTACTGCTCTAGCACCATGGCTGCCTACAAAACCTCATGCTTCCTGGCAATGATGGTCCCTCTGCAACAGTGAGGAAGCCACTAAGTAAATGCTTCCTTTCATGTAAGTTTCTCGGCTGTGGTGTCTCTTCAGATTCATAGTAATTAAGGCAGATGGTAAGGCCACAGGCTCTAGAGTAGAATCTGCTATTGCTATTTTGCTAAGTTGTCAGGTTGTTAAATTGCCTTCTAAACATTCACAGTTATACTCACAGGCTCGAGCCACTTTCACCCTTGGTCAAGGAAGCATCTTTTTGCAGTTACAGGAAGATGAATAACAGACCAAAGTACCGAGAGTAAGACAGAGTAAAGGTTGAGCCGACATGGGACATCTTTACCATTGCTCCCGACTCCCATTCCCAAAACAGCACACCTCACATACTGTTGGCAGCTGGTACCTACTCCTAGGAGGGTCTCAGCTGTGATGCTCAGCACACTTATTCAGTGGACAGTTTATTTCTCAGCTGTTGGGATGTAGGAACTGTCCATGAACCGAGGATCTCAACCCTCCTTAGAAACACAATTCATAACTTCAACTTCCTAGTTTGTAGGTTGACTTTTTATTTTGTTCCCTGCTTCCTCTTGACCCCAGGGTCAGTACAGCAGTGTTCACAGCATCCAGAATATAGAAACAATGCAAATATGCACCAATGGCAAAGAAGATGTAAGAGTCACAGATGGATGGAAATGGAGAATTATCATGTTGGGTGGATGACAATGAGGCTGTTCAGCACAGGAGCCAAACAAAGCCAAGCTCAATGATCTGATTTCAACCCTGGAACCCACATGGAAGAAGAAAAAAAATCAACAATTCCCACAAGTTGTCCTCTGATGTCACTAAGGTCTTATGTTGTCCTCTGGAGTCACGAACAAGCAGCAGTGGCTTCACATACCTGAGAAGGTCATCAGCAAAAATCAGATGACACCATGTCAAGACACCCCAGGAGACTGACTTCCCAGGCTCAGTCTTCTCAGGGTGCTACATTCCCATATCTAGTGCACACTGTCCTTTTAGTTGCTAAGCTTAATTCCTACGAAAGAGCTGTAAAGAAAGAGAGGAGTAAGGAGGCCAAGTTTTAGCAGGTACTCATATGCCCTTATAAGTAACAGAAAATCCTGGGTCAAAAGTGTTTCAACAATAAATATGGAATCAGCATCTCCTGGAAGAATAGGCATGCCACCCTGCAGCACTGAGCCTCAGCCCTTTCCTCTGACTCCCTTGAATCTGATCCCACCTGTAGCTATATACAAAAGCTAGAGGCAAAGTCACCGAGATGTTTTAAGGCAGTGATCTGCCTATCCCTAAACTCTCATCTCAAGCAAAGAAGGTATCAGGTGTTTCATTTAGACTAATCAACCCTACAAGTTGGAACAGGGTACACTTTCTACAGTCCACATAAAGGAAGGCTAGATTCCTGAAGCAGAAAGATCCTACTAAGAACAAGGAGAGCTGACACTAAATATGAAGTAATGGCGGCCAACACAGACCCCTTGTCTGCTATTTTCACAGCTTGAGAACCACTACAAATTATTCCAATTATTTCATTCAAGAGGTTGAATGAAACAAAGGCTACAAGATTTTCTTTTTCAGAAACCAAAGATAACCTTAGAGGCTATCAGCACTGGTTGTGTAAGTCTAGTAAGGTGGGATGGATTCCTCCACTTGCTCTCATCTATGTCACAGAAATGAAATGCATCTGGGTGTGTCTATGCCTATTTATACTATTTATATTCTCTAGCCTTGTTTTCATAGAGACAGAATGGTGAGTGGTGGGAAGAGCACTGACCACAAAGTGGAGGCTTGGGGCTTCGACTCCAGCTCTCCCGTAAAGTACCATCACTGCAGCTGTCCCATAACCATCCACAACTCAGCTTCCTTTCAGTCGGGGATCTTATTTCTGGCTGTCTTCTAATTAGAAATAATGCACATTAGTTAACTGGAGATTTATGAAGACTATTTAAAGCTGTAACTCTGGGCAAAATAAGCCCCCAAAACTCTTCCAAGATTATGGTGACACATGAAGCTTTTTCCTGCAGAACTCAGTTTCACAAAACTTTCGCTGTGGCCAGAAATGTAAATAGCATGATGTTAGAACTTCTAAAATAACTGAAGAATTTAATTCAATTTCTCTTCAAGCCCAGATTCATTATTAAAATGCTGCAGTGTACCTACATGCACAGACCCTCTCTGTTGGACACAGGAATGGAAAATGCCAGGAACGAACCGCTCTGCAACTCAATTAAACAGGAGATCTCTAACCACGAAGCCCAACCAAGGAAGAAGACGGAAAGGAACAGCAAAATAGCTGGGACTCAAGTCACAACCAGAAATGGAAATTTCTATAGTGTGAGCAGTGGGGGATGTCTCTCCAAGTCAGCCTACAGGTCTAGAGAAGTGAACCTCCATGTCTTGCTGAATTTCTCTTAATGGTTGTTGACTTAGGCAAAATGCATAGAAGTAATTTCCACAACCAGGCTGTTGACAGTGAGAACAGGAGGAATGTGGGACAGACAAACTTTGGCAGAGCAGTCACAAAACCCTCTGGGATGACACTGGATAAAACACAGTGGCTTTAGCAACCATGTTTTGACCTGGAGTTGGTTCTTCTCAAAATTATTAATAATGAAAAACACTTACACAGGATACATGGAATTGCCAGGAAAAAAAAATGCACTCCTTTGAAAAAAGTTTTTAAAACAACAAGCTACCCACAAAAACCACAGGGATACAAAATGAAAAAACCTGGTCACTGATCTGAGGAGTGTGCAAGCTCCCCGCAAAACAAAACAACTGTAGCCGGGACTACTCCTTACACTAGTAGATCATGTGTTGAGATACCTGACACGCAGTCCCCAAGAAGCAGACCAAGTATACCTATCAAAGGCCAGCGGTTCAAGACTAGTGATTTCTTCAATGAGAAATTCAAGTTTCAAAAGACTACCTGTTCCTACAACCTTGACTTCCATCCATAGTGGGATGGACAGAAAATATGGCACTTTGACAAAGTGAAGTCCATTTGGCTGTACAGAATGAGTCACGGAAGCAGATTTCATCAGGTTCAGAAAGACAAGAAAGGCATCTCCTCTTCTCTGTATACTCGACTGAAAATTGCATGCATACACACACTGTGTACTGTGTATGTGTACATGAAATTATCTGAAGGAAGGAGGAGAGTAAGGAGGTAATGGAATGTGTGTGACAGGCAAGCAGAAGGTTGAAGAACTGGGGAAGAAAGGCAACTAGCAAAAGTAGGGAGGAGGATAAGAAGGAAATGAGGGAGGGTTCAAACAACGTGTGTGTGTGTGTGTGTGTGTGTGTGTGTGTGTGTGTGTGTAAACATTGTCCTGGAGCAAAAGGTAAGGATATCCTCAAGTCCATAGAGAAGATGGAGGCCAAACCTTGTGGCGCTGTGAACTCATATTGGTGTACTGGTGACACTCCTGAAGATGTATCAGGCAATGCAGGCCTGCCATTCTCCCTCAGACCAAAAGAGCTCTGTCAAACACCCCCTGGCAACTTCAGCAACTCTTCAGAAGTCATGGCCACAGCTGTTAATAGAGAGGCCCATTCAGCCACCCACACCTGAAAGAATCTTTTCTTGCTGTGAGAATCACAACTTTAACACAAAAAGCCCACATAAAACAAAAAGGCCACAGGAAGTGTGCTCCATACCTTTAAGAAAGAAAAAGAGAGATGTGGTAGAGCTGAAAGGTTTACATGAAATTGTCTGGGAACTAAAGCAAAACCCCAGGGTGGAACTGATCAGACGAAGGCACACCATGAAAAGATGGCCAGCAACAGTGACTACACAGAGCAAGTTCAAGTAGTGTGGAGTATGTGTGACTGAGGGCCTTTCCAAAAATGCAGAAATACAGAATGAAAAATCCAAGAAAGGCAAGATCCAAAAGGCTAGCCTGCAGCATAAACACAAAATAGTGCAGTGTTTATCACAGCCTAAATACACAGCATAGGACATTTTTAAAAATACAGAATAGGGATATATTACAATCCAGAGAATTAAAGTAGGAATAAAAGTAGACTTCTTACCAAAACCCTCATGAGCCAAAAGCCAATGCAAAGGTGATATGCTCCTGTGGTGGTTCATCTTGAGTCAGCTGAGTTGAAAACGCCAAGATTAGTAATGTACAGCTCAGATGGGGGAGCTACACCCTGGCTTGCAAGCACAGGCATTTGTTCTTTGATTCCTGTCCATCAAGAGGCACTCCACCATGAGTTCCTGCCACTGCGACCATATGCCTCACCAGAGTCCTACAGCAATGGTGCACACCACACACACACTGAAACCAGCCAGAACCTTCCTTTCTCCCAGCTGCTCTCTGGGTATTTGTCACAGTGACTTAGGCCCACTAAGAGTTGGGAGGCCGGGGGGATAAATGGCAATGTAGAATTCGTGAGGGAAATATTTTCAATCAGACAAACAAAATGGGAAGAATTATCTGCCAAAAGATCTGCACTTAACATACAGACATTTCTCCAGAAAGAAGAAAAATAAAACCAGAAATGTGGCCCTCACAAGCAGAACTCACAGAACTAGGAATGCTAGCATGGTCAACTTGGCAAACATGAACATTTTAGATGTAACTGGATTTATAGGGAAAAAGTAAAAATGCACTGTTGACTCACAGAATATAATGTTTAAAGATTGCAGAACAGCACCAATACCACAAAAAGATGAAATGACAGTATTTTCGAAAGCAATTTTACTATACATTAAAAATATACAATATAGGTTTAAATGCATACTGTAGACTTTTGTATCATTTAAATAACAATTAGCAAAGATCTAAGTCAGCCAGTCCATGATAGGCATAAAATAAAATTATTAAGGAAGAAAATAAAAACTGAAAACCCACTCTAAGTCAGGAAAAAATGAAGAATGGGAAACAAAAGAGCAACTAGTAAACTGATACTTGAATTCAGCCAGGGTGCTAACTGGATGGAGTACAAGGAGTCTGAACAAATGAATCTGATGCGGTGCTGCATGCAGACTTAACACAGTCAGCACTTTGTAAAAGAAAAGAGAATGAACTTAAAAGCTAAAAAGGTAACAACAGGCAAGCACTCCTCAAGAAAAAGATGAAGTGGTACACAGTATTAGATTAGTTAGACTTTAGGTCAAAGAGCATTACTGGACAGAGGTTAATCAGGAAGACAATATCACCATCAACATATGTGCACCTAACAACACACTTCAGAACACGTAAAACTCTGAGGGGCAGAAATGACAAGATGTGCAAGTCAGCAGCCACACATAGAGGTAAACACTTCTCTTAATAGTCAATTAAACATGAAGGGGAAAATCAATAAATACACATAAAAACAACAATATTATCAATACCTTTATATAACTGACATTCCTTCAGAGTGGGCTCTACCCAAAAAGGTCAGATTGGGCCTTCAAGTACATACAGTGTCCAAAGACAGACAGCATGCTGAGCCTCACAAGTCTCAATGTGATTTAGAAAGCTGACGTCATACAAAAAGTCCTCACTACCCACAGCCAAGATACATTAAATGTCAATAAAGATGGAATTTGGCAAGTTCTCAAGTAATTTAAAAATAAAGAACATAACATACTTCTGCGTAACTTATTGTAAATATAAGGAAGAAGATTCTGCAGAATAAACAAACTAAAATGGAAGAGTAAGTTGTATATGGCAACCAATGGACTGCTTTGAAGGAAAGTACTAGTATACTAATGCTGTGTGCTTTATTTAGAAGATAATAAAGGATCCAATGAACCATCTGAGAGTTCAAAGTGCAGAACAAACTAGACCCAGAAGTCAGAGACTCTAGACAAGGAAAAGGAGGGCAGGAGGAGGAGAGAGGGAGGGAAAGAGGGAGAGAAACAGAAAGACAGAGACTGACTACAGAGAGTGGCTCACATAATCAAGAGGTCTGAGAAGTCCTGGGATTTGCAGTCAGAACACTAATGACCCAGGAGAGATGGTAGTACAGGCCTGACACAGTCTGTATGATCCTGAGTCCAAGTCTGAAAACAGACCAGAAGAGCCTTAAGTCAGCAGGGATTCTGCATCTCCTCTTGACATAACACTGACTTTCAATTTGGATTCTCTACTAACTGGATGAGGTCCATTTTACAGGAGAAGGCAACGGTCATGTTATTCAAAATCACCCTCAGACACACAGAGAATAATGTTGGGCCTTGTGTCAGGATACCACAAGGCCCAGTCAACTTCACAGGTAACCCTGAATGTCGAAGGCACAGCCCTGTCCACCTTTCACTTGTATGCATTCTCCTAAGTCATAGTCAAGTTTCCCACACAACACGATACAACCATCTCGCACAGAACCCTGAAGCACATTCACTCCTGTCCCCAAAGAGAAGGTAAAACCCTGAGCAATGTTCATTCTTCTGGTGCTTGAGCTGCTCCAGTTACTTAAATATTATGGCAACAAAAAGACTTAGATGCTATGAAGTAAAGTGAAAATATTTCATTTTACACCATGAGGCAACAGAAAATGCATGTGCAACTGTAGCTGTTGTGTGTGTGTGGCCACATGCTCACAGTCTGTATCAACAACTGCCATCTCCACTACCCATCCCATAGTCCTTTGGAGATCAGCAACTGTTTCAACTGGCTATGACTATTTACCTACCAGGACGACCCTAATCCTTCTGAAGTTCCAAGGCCAGAACAGAGCCAGTTTCTGCAAACCTTAACCACTGAGCATGACAGGGACTGCCTGAATCCTGAACCCTGTTCCTCCACTGCAAAAGAGCAGTTCAATCTCTCTCCTTCATAGCATTCATCTCTCTCCTTTGCCTGCTGATTCAAAGGCAGAAGTCTGAAGGGACCAGGAGGAAGCCTTTAGCTGTTCAGCAAAATCACCTTTTGTCTTCTGGTAGCAATGTTCCTCTCTCTGGAACTCAGATCTCTAGATCAGTAAGGATAAGATCATGGGAACAGGAAACAGAAGCCTTCCGAAAGTCACTAAAATAATAGCCACCCTCATTTCCATTTTTGGTTCTTGGATCCTGTGAATTCTCACAAGGGGAGGAACAGTACCACACACTAAGTGTTGATAGAAAGGGTTTGGGTTAACTCTAACCCTAACTCCTGGGGACTCCTGTCTGGGCCCTTCAAGGTTCAACCACCAACCTGGTATTGTAACTGAGTCTTCAAAAGACTATGCTACCATTCCACCAAGACATCTAACTTTAAATACCATGGAAGACAGTAAAGTTGGTGAATCCCATAGGCTTGGGACCACTGCCATGCTCCTGTAGTCATGAGTTATTTGACCAGATTTACCATGAAACAGGTTGAATGACCAGAAGCAACTCTTGTGTAGAATGTTACAGAAGTGGTTAAGGACTTCTGTGACCCAAAGGCAGTAGTCTCCACAAAACTACATTTAGAAAGGAACATCCATGCCGACATCCTCCATAACACAGGGGGACCAACAGAATCAACCTGCGGCTGGGGAGCTGGGTGATCATCCTAGGGAACGGCACTGTATCAGCACCTGCATATTAGTGAGTCCTGCTGGCAAACTGTACACTCAGCAGTGCCCACATGCAGATCAGCCTTAATGAGTACAAATCCATAGCACTCCTTAGTGAGTGGACATCCACAGTGCTAAAACATACCTAGCATCCATCTCTGTTAGGATGACTGAACAGAATTAGATTTTATCTCACCTTAACCTTTCTGCTTATGAAGATCAATTCTCAGTTTCACTGATGGGAATATCATAATCAATAAGCTCTGGGTCTACAGAAGCCAGACTGGTCTGTTTGGTTCTGCTGCATATCCTGGTAGCCCTGCCCATCTCATCCTTAGACACTGAGTGCTGTGTTAAGGTTCCTCAACTCAGTGGCTGCAATTCCCACTGTAAGGTCTTCCACTCAAGTACAGAACCCAGAGTTCTTCCGGGATGTCAGGGCTCCTCTAAAGATGTATCCCAGCAATTTTGATGAGTAAATCTCTTCTTAAGGCAGAATTTCATATAGCCCCGGCTGGCCTTTAACTCTGTCTATAGACTAGGATGGCTGAACTTTTGATCCTCCCAACACTGGGATGACAGGTATGCTCTACCACTCCCAACCTCGGTGAGTAACCTTAAATGGCACACAGACTCACTTTTATGTCTCCCTAAGCCTACAGATTCCAACTTGGCCACCAGACCATAGCAGTTCCAGCATTTCCAACCTGCTCTGTAAACTGCATTTGGGGCCATGCTTGGGATGAAGTATCATAGTTCTTCATAAGTCCCCAAACTGAAAAACTGGTTTAATGTACCCACAGAATACTGGTTTAATGTACCCACATCAATGAATTCAGTCTGACCTTTCTTTCCACTGTCAGGCTATATACCGTGGCTATCAATTCTATCACTCATGCCTACAATTTCTGTCTGTGTCAGTGATAAAACTCACACAGTTCTTTCAGAACACAGCATGTCCTCACAGGGCACACTTTGTGTTTCACCTTCATGGGCTGAATGAGGCTTCTAGCCAACCACCTATAGAAACAGAGTGAGTAGCTAGCATACCTAGTGCAGTTTCCTCAAGGGCACACAAACTATTTCTCAGGATGGACAGAGTGGTCATTCATCTCAATTCAGGGTGTGGTCCTATCCTTCATCGAGGCTTTGTCCTATCATCTCCTGGTTCCAACTTTCAGATGTAATCTATTCAGGGTAGTGTGTCTCTAGATTCCAGTCCAACTGCCCAGACCCCATTCCTTCACAATCAGTACTCTTACTGTGAAGTACTTAAACTTCTCTCACCTTCCTGACTGATGTCCTGGAAGATCTGAGGAAGCAGATCTGAACTGAACCCTAGGTGAACACACCACAGACCCTGCAGATCTCAGCTATGCATCTCCCACACCTTTCGCTTCTGGCTTCTTAATTTTCAGACTGAGAGTTCTCAGATCCTCCTTTGTGCACCTATCAAAGGTCTGACCTGCAAATAGTGTCTCTTTAAAAGAAAATAGACTTGTTCACCAAGAGAAACACATAAAGTACTTGCCTGCTCACATTTTTCCAAGATGATATAAAACTTATTCTAACCACTAATTTTCATTTCCCTTGAATTAAAAATACCAGAATTCTCAGCACATACTTTTCATGTGATTCTGACTTTAACATGAATCACCTATAATTTTTTACCTCCACACCTAGTAAGTAATTGAGCACCAATTCTAATAAAGCTTCTATCATATGTAAACTAAACACAATTCTCTCATGTTACATTAAAAAGTCCTTTTCAGAAACACGCCTTCATGCCCTAACTCTGACGACTCAAAACCCTTTTGGGCAGTAGCTGGGCATGGTTTTTCTTCATCACAGTGACACCTTGGCAAACCAAGCTTTCCCACAGGGAAGCCAGGTACTCCCATAGTGCTGTTCGTGTACTATAAGGTCAGCAGTGTCCTATAGGAGTGCCACCTGGCCTTGCTTCTCTACTGAGTCAATTAATTTAATTAAACTCAAGCAATGCTACTTTCTGGGAGACAGGAAAGACATTCATTTTTATTTGCTCAAGTTCCTTTCCTTGGGTATGTAAATTCTTCAAATTGTGTGTAAATCTTCAGTTGGTGTTTTATATTTTATACTGAACCTTAAATAACTATACCAGTATTGCCATAGTAACCAACAAGTAAAAACCTAGCCCCAAACTACACATGACTGAAGGAACCAGAAAGTCACACCCTGGGCCTACCTAACAAGGATGTGGAACTCTCAGCTTATGGCCCTGCTTCCGAGGAGTTCTATAAATAAGGAAATGAATGTCAGCACAAGCCAATGTGAAATGAAAGCCTGTCTCTTTATTACATCTGCAAACCATTCGATCTTCCTCAGTTATAAAGATGATACAGACTAAACCACACAAAAGGTCACAGACAAGCACACTGGACAGACCCATCATATCAAGGGTCTATAGACAGGAATTCCTTCTGTAACAATATACCTGTATATGCTCTATTATGACACTCAGATACTACTACAACACAGTAACATTCTATCAAATGGGAAATAAATCAGTTACCTTCAGCAACTAAAACATGAAAATCTACAAAAACACATCTAGATATTTCCACCCAATCAAGGGAGAAATGGGCTCTGACTGTCTTTTACTGGGGAATTCCTTATGCAGAAAACCCAATTTCCCCTAAGCAATATGTTCAGTCATAGGACACAATGCAATAAATGGCTTGTTTTGTTTTCCACTTTCCCTTTGAGCAAAATGACTCTGGCAATCCAGTTGTAATTCACAAACCTAAAACTGTGGTAACATCTGTGTAAGCAAACATGGCTACAAAGAAACAGTGTCACATACTAGCTAGTGACAGTATTGAAAAGGACACATAGTTTATTACAGTGAGCAGTGTGTCTGTCTCACCTTACCAGATCTACTTCCCACTCCACTGAGTCTTTCCACATAGAGACCCCTCACTGCTCTGCAGTGCCCTGCTAAGGAGGGAGCTGATTCCAGGCTTTAGAACAACTGCCAGTCAACAATCTCATGACCCAGCATCAATCCAAGGCTTGCAATAACCCAGGACGCTTATGTCCAAAAATCAGCACGGACAGTCAGAACAGAGGCTCTGACACTGCGGGCCCTCCTACCCTCACGCTTTCTCCCCAGCACTCATAACCTGAGAAAACAGCAGGTTCATAGCACAGGGAACCCCAGCAGCCTGCTAGTTTTTACCATAACTAACAATGATTTCTACAAAGAGACGAAGCAATACAACCCACCCGGAACTCTCCCAAAGGCCCATCCTCAGAAGCTGCCACTCTTGACCTGCCCGGCTGCTCCCTGGAAATGCTGCTCCTGTGCTTACCTGCATTTGCTCTCACTCAGGTTGCCAGGACAACAACCTTTCCCCGGTGGTGACAGCTGCATGCACACACGCCTAGCTAACTTTCAAAGGTAAGAACTGGAAGAGTAGCATGTTTACAAATTATTCTTAAAAGATTCAACACTTTTCTGAAAATCTAAAAGACCAAGTTTATTCATAAAGCTGTGTATGCATGCTCCAGGTTGTGTGTGTGTGTGTGTGTGTGTGTGCGCACACACACAATTTAGAGAAAGATCTGAGACTTTTTCTCTGGCTCTGCACAAGTGACAAATGAAGACTAAGGCAGTTACAGTCTGCTCACATGAGCATTACGACCCTGCACCATCACTCAGAGATCCTTGGCAAAGGCTAGATGCATTAGCTCTACACATCAATGGAAATGATTGTGTGTGGCTTGTAATCTAAACAGACTTCAGTGGCTGCACATGAGGACACAGAGCTTCCATGGTATATCAAGAACAAGATTATTATGGAAACAAACAGCAACAAGACCAAATTCCAAGGAAGAGAAATGAGCAAACACTCAGAGAGAATACATAATATATTTTTATATGTCGTTTCAAAAAAAAAAAAAAAAAGCTGAGACAAACAATGATCAACAAAGAGTACAGTGTATACAGATAGACGGGAGGGGAAGCAATCAGCAAAAAGACACACCCTGGATTTACTAGAGAACACCATCAAAACTGGCAACTTGAACATTTTTATAGACCCACTCTCAAAGAACTCAAGGAAATTTCATTTTAATAAAGAGGGAAGACAGACTTCAAGTTATTTCCAGTGGAGTAATTTATAATTGTACCGAGAATGATTTATAGCTGAGTGACAGTGATTTATAATGAGGGAATGACAATGATTTATAATTGTACTGACAGTGAAACATGTGTAGAGAATGACTTTGCAACCAAGGTACAAAATCACCCTAGTAAATTAAATTACTCAAAATGCAAGACTTTAAAAAAAAGGTGATTAAGATATAAAGTATTTATAATTTTGCTTAATAATCTTCACAATGAAAAACAATATGGAGAGCACCAGAATGTAAGCAGCAGCCTTCTCAGAATAACAGTAGGGTAATTTTTTTACCATAACTAACAATGATTTCTACAAAGAGACGAAGCAATACGACAACTGTTTATGATTGAATTGTAAAAATTCTAAGCAAACCAGGAGTCAAAGATAATTTCCTCAGTCTGATCAAAATGATAAAAAAAAAAAAAAATAGACTACATGTTTTCTTTAAAGAAAATTACCAGTCACGAATGTCTCGTGAGACTTCTTATTCAGCATAACTAGAAGTCTTAGCAGTGCAATGAGATAATAAAATGCAAACAGTTGGGAAATACAAAATTAAACAGCCTCTGTGGATGGATACATGCATACGTAGACAATCACAAGGAGTCCATTAAAGCCACATGTACTAACAAGTGAGTTGAGCAACACTGTAGGGTTCAAGAACATGTAAACCTCAATAGTTATAACAATAGCAATAATTAGAAATGTATATGTGCGGATACCATTTACAGTAGCAGCAAATGAACACACATACAAATGAAACAAAACAGAAATAAGATTTTTATGCTGAAAGCTGAAAAACATTAAGAGAAACCTAAATCCTGCATAAACAGAATCATCTAGCAGATTAAAGACACCTAAGATGCCAGTCACCCCAAAGGGATATATAACTTCAACGCATTCCTAACCAAACCCCTACAATAGAGAAAGCAGGCTGCCTCTAAGAGTTATACAGGAAGAAAAGAAGCTACAACATTTGAAACAATTTGAAAAGTAACCAAGCTAGAGAATGAAGCCTTCTGATGTTAAGACATTCTAAAAACTAGAGATGCACAGAATGATGAAACAGAAGAGAATGCCAGAAAGAGACAGAGCCACACATACACAGTGAACTGCCTTCTCACAAAGTGCCAACAAGAATCCTGCTGAAGGACAGGAAGAAAGTTTCCCTCAGATGCAGCCAAATTCATGCATCTGTAAAGGAAAGGCTCAAAGAAAGCCACAGCCTACACCTTACATTATAAAGGAAGAGTAACTGACAGCATATCCTAAATACAATACCTAAAACTAGAAAATGTCTAGAGAAAAACAGAAATTCTTTGCAACCTTGGACAGTGTACAAATTATTTTTTTTTAAAAAGGAAAAAGAACTGATCCAATGGATTTCATCAAAATTGAAATTTCACTCACACATTTCACGTGTCAGGAAAAGAAGCAAGTGGCAGACTCAAAGAAAACACTTGTGGACATACGCACACATTGCACATATATTTTATATATATATATATATATATATATATATATATATATACACACACACACACACATATACATATGTACATATGTATATGTAAAACTAAAGTTTGTGCCCAGATTGTATAGAATTTTTTTAATTAGACAATTAAAAACTCACAAAACACTTTGGAGAGATGCCTCTTGAAAGAACATACAAACAGCAACAACAGCACAGGAAAATGTCTTACAAGTTAGTTAACTAGAATCTCAAATAAAATCATCTGTGAGATCCCGGCATGGAGGCACACAGCTGTAATTCCAGCCTCAGGAGGTGACAGCAGGATGATCAGGAGTTCAAGGCTAGCTTCAACTACGGAGCCAGTTGAAGGCAGAGTGGGCTGTTTGAGAACCTCAAATTTAAAAAAACGAAAACTCAATGAGTCATGAGGAAACACCTTGGGAAGTAGCTAAAGCAGGAGCTAAAATGCCTGACTGACACATGGCAACATGAATCAAGCATCTCACTGGCAGGATTGCAGCACACAGCGGCCACCAGGGTAAACAGCAGAGCTAAAACGTTACCCATGCAGCTGCCACCTGGTCCAGCACCCTGCTTCTCAACACTGAACCAAAGAAAATGAGAACTAATCTCTCTAAAGACTTAAATATGACTGTCCCCCCAAAATGCATTTTTATTAACAGCTTCATCCCAAAACACAAAACTCAGAAACTCCTAAATGTCCACCAACTAGTGAGTGAGTGAGTACACTGTGACCTACTCACAGACGGAAGTACCATGTCCCCTTTTTACGGAGACACCAAAAGGGCTAGAAAAGCATTCTGGGAAAAAAAGTACGAACAAGGGACTGTGCTTCATCTTTCCACTTACATGATTCCAGAGAGGAAAAAAAAACCCAACAGAGGATGAATCTGTAGCCATCCTGGGGGATCCCAATGAGCAAACCGTGGTGATGTTATATGACCAGGCACACTTGTAAGAGTGAGTGCACACGAAGACATACTGAATTAGTTTACCCTGAACTAAACTGTAAGAAATGTCCTTCAGGAAAAGGTACATCAACTCTAGTTCAAATAAACTAAACCCAAGTTATTGGAAACTGAAGAAAGGAGACAACCAGAACCCGAACCCTAAAATGTACCAAATTAACATGCACATTAATACAGAGTGGCCTTTCAAACGTTTACATCCTACAGGAAATGACAACACTTCATATAGTTATACGGAAACAGTAGCCAGTGGGGCACTGTGATTGTGATCCTTAGAACTTAAACATTTTTCCTCCTTTTTCATTAATAGAAAGATCTCACCCACCTTAATTGATTCCCACTTGGCTTGTGTCATAGAGAGAAATTCCCTTTAAAGTTTTCTTTATTAATAAAAATCCTATATTCTTTACAAATCTGATAGTACCTGGGTGTTCAATAAAATGTCCCATTAAGCAAAGCCCTGTCCATTCAATCTTGAGACAGGCTAATTAATGACAGGCTCTTTCACACACACACCCCAGAGAGAGAGAGAGAGAGAGAGAGAGAGAGAGAGAGAGAGAACAAACAACGGATGTTTCTCTAGGTGATTTTCTAAAGTTTTCTTTTTCTGTGAAGTATTATGATGATTAATATTTTTCTTAAAAACTCAAAAATCCTGGACTTTCTCGTTTTGTTTTATGTATTTTTCCATTTGGAGTATGATGTTGCTAGGCAACCAGTTCACAGTTCCCAGCCCACTGAAACACCTCTAGCCATCCTTGGAGGCACCAAACTTCCTCACCTCTCACCAGGCAATTCTCCACACATTAACACACCACATAGTGGCACCAAGGTGCAGCAGGCCTAGCATCTTCCTGAGCCATTTATCCCAACTGGTGAGGAACAAACAACCCCAAAAGCAACACAAGGTGTGGCTAAGATGACTACAAGTGCACTTCTCCTCGGTTTCTGTCGCCCAGGAAACTGTGAGTATTCTGCAGGCTTTTGTCTTAAATCCTGAGGTGACAGCTGACCCACCCACAAGATGGCAATCCATCAACCACGCAGCATGCAAACATGTTCCATAGCCATCCACAGAGCCGGGAAGTTTAATACTAGGGGCGAAGATGTGTCAGTGTCTGCACAGTGGAGGGATAAGTCGGAATTCGTGGGCGGCCTCTGAGAGACCTAAGCTGAGCCCAAAGCCTTCACTTCCCCAGAGCGGAGGGCCAAGATCACGGCGGCCTCACCATCCCAGAGCTGCCAGAGCAGCTGACAACTCTTGTGCAAAGCTCCCTCCTGCGGAGGCAGCCGCGCAGACGCGGCATCCTGGGGGCGGGGAAAGGTGTGTGACAGACAGAGGCCACGCGCTCCGCACCGTGCTCGTCTCGGGTGAGAACCCGAGATGCCACTGTGGGTGTGTCCAGCGATCGGCTCTCCAGAACTCCGAGTGCACAGGCGCGCTTTCCCAAGCTCTGAGACCGGAAGGGGTGCGCCGCTCGGCACCGACGGGAACCGCGTCAGGGTCAACACTTCCGTTCCGCCGGGGCAACTATGGCGCGGCCAACAGGCAGACTTAACTATGGCTCTCCACTCGAGACCACGCAAGTGCAGGGCCCCGCGGGCGAGGGCGGGAGCGAGGTGTCTCCCCGACCCAGGTCCCGTGAGTCGCCCGGCCGAGGCCTCGCGGCTCGCAGTAGCTTGGCCACGTTCCCACCCGCGGCCGAGACCCGGACCCAGACGGCGAGCACCCGATTACCTGCTCCCGCCGCAGTGCTCCCCGCGCTGTTGCGCGTCACACCCGGCTCTCAAACACTGGCTCCGGGACACCGGCTACGCAACCACCCCCCTCCCGGTGACTGCTAGCCCAGGAACCCACGTTGGGGCAGCCCACGCACCACCCGGCGCCCAGGATCTCCTCACCGGAAGTTGATTTCTACCTAGGCCCGCCCAGGCCTGCGCGCGGCGCTCCAGGCATCCGCGGACGCATCACATGACCCCCCAAAGAGGAGGCCAGCTGAGCCTCATCTGAAGAGAGACCTGACCTGTGAAACAGATTGACCTGATATACACTGCTCTGACCATCCTCAAAAACTACATCATGCCTTATCTTTTGTCCTGAGCCAAAACAAACTATCCAACAGATATTCCTCCTAACATAGATTCAGCAGGCTAGGCCACAAGAAGAACCTCCTAGTTGAGTGTGATTCTCAGGTAATTGCACTCTGCGATAGATTGACTTCGACATAACGCTTTTCCTGACCATTCTCAAGATCTACCTCCTAGTAAAAGGTTCTCAATCTCTCTTAGTGACAGGCCCATAAAACCACCTAACAAATCTGAATTTTTCTTCTGTCCAGAACTGGAATCTACCACGAGAAGAGCCTTTGCCTCTTACGAGCAACCAAAATGTGAGAACTGAATAAAGCACCCGGCACTGTGACATGCTCAAGAAATGTTTGCCGTGATGTCTGGACCTATTGGCTTAGCGGAACTCTCAAGTTCCCGAACATGCCTAAGCTGAAAGCTTCTCTAACCACTGGATTTTGAAGATCGGCAGCGCCAGGACTGTAGCACTTGTAATCAACTCTATCATAGCAGTTCGTTCATATTCTACTAAAAACAGTTGATTTTCAGCTGTTCGACATCCTTATAGCAAAGCTGTCAGTCAACACCTTTTCCTGAAGGGAATACGCATACACTTGATAGGTTTTTGTTTGAAGGGGAGAGTAATTGTGTAGACTGTCGTGACTGTTACATAGAAATGGTCAACAGGTAGCATACTTCTCAGATGGTTTAGACAACATTCACTTTATAGAACGTATACCATTTACTTGGAACTAGTCAAGTGGTAACAATCTGGGAATGAACCAAATATATCCAAGATGTTTTACTGCCTAGTGCCCTGATCTTTTGAGTGTGAGTCTGTGGACAACTTCTATTCTTCACACAGAGAGCATTATTGGAAATTGCTTTTCTCTTCCTTCCACTGAACAAAACTGACTGAACTATCTTTAATCTCTGTACTCTGAGTGGGAAGTATCAACAGGATCTTGACATGCCTTCACTGAGCTGGGCAACCTGAAGTCCTTAGTGAACAACTTATACTGAGCAGATCACCTCTTCTGACCTTTTCCATCCTGCCCATTCTTTGCACAAATAAGTTGTATTTCTCTTATAGAAATTTGATGCTTCCTTACACACATATACTTTTTAAATTTCCAGTTGAGCACCAAGTCAAGGACCACTTCTTTGTATACTCAGCAAGCTGTTTCCCATTTCTTCTTTTACATCTAGTCTAGTTGTCAAGAAAGTGGAAAGACATTCAATAAGCATTTCATAAACTGTTAGTCAATATTTATGTGTCATCTTATCTTTTCTCTTTGTGCTTGAAATTTTAATGCCTTTGGGTTTCCATCGAAACATCTGACCCAACAAAATGACCGTTTATCCCTACAGCCACCACTCTAGTTTCAGATCACTGTGTATCGGTCATCAGAATCTCACCTCAGAAACCCCACAAAGTAATCGGTACTTTTATCTTTAATTGTTTAACATGCTTACATGTAAGCACCCATCACCACGTCAACTTTATTCTTTCCAGCTGTCAAAGGAGATTCCATGCTCCTCAGCAGTTATTCCCTTCCTCCATCTCTTCACACATCACACCTGCCCTAGGCAACACTAATCCACTTCCTTAAGATATGTCTAATTCCATAAAAAGTGTGACCTTTTGTGCTTGGTCTCCCCCACTTAGCATAATGTTTTGTGAGTCCACTTACATGAATAAGTACTTCTGTGAATGGTCTTCTAGAAGCTTTGTGGATAGATGTTGGACATAGACTATAATTCCTGAGTCACATGCTAGTTCTACCCTTTAGGAACTCTGGTCCTCTTCTACACCATGTTACACTCTCTTCTACAAGAGAGGTCTTTCATCTCTTCTGTGCCTCACTTCTGGAGCACAAATCTTGATCTTGATTACTCAGCGAAGTGCTTCTACAAGCCGGCTGACACTGCTCTAGACATTTGTTGTGCATATGACTACAAACCCATAGTACCTGAGACGAGAAGTATGGCTCCCACCCACCCTCAAAAAGAGCAAATGTAGAGAAAGATCCAATCAAATCAGAAATGGGGCCTAACCAAATTAGAGGCGTTGAGTGCTCCTCTCAACCTGGCTAACCAGGAAGTGTTGCTCATTAGAAAGAAAGCTCAAGACAAGCCCTAAGGAATCAGTAGGATCAAATCCAGCTAAGAAAGAGGACTATGCTCCAAACAAAGAACAGACAGAGCAAAGAAGGAGAGAAAGAAAAGAGAAGGAAGGACGGAAGGACATGAACTTAATGTTTTCACTTACCTGGAGCTATAGGATAGATACAATTTGTAGGCAGGTATAGTGAAAGCAAAGATGATAGTGGAGACAGGCTGTGACAGCTGTCAGTGTAAAACACAGCCTCCGTTCCAGAAAAAAATAAGGGATACTTTATTGCTATCTAAATATAAGTAATTGTGGCCTGGGAACAGTAACTCAAACTACAGTAAAATGATGTGTTCCACCAAGGATGAGATTGTGTAACCTTTTCATTGTCACGGGACAAAATAAAGTCAAATAAATCCACTTTCAAACATTGTTGAAGACGTGAGCTAGACAGGCTACATCTCAGCAGAGAAGTCTCTGCCTATATATTCCAGATGTTACAACTTTCTTAGCCTTAGCTTTAGTGGATTCGGGTATTCTGCTAAGTAAATACATTCCAAAGATGTCACCTAATAGCAAAAGGGAATGTTAGATCACATATGAACATGGGCGTAAATGGCTATTAAGGGAACTAAAGACAGTCCAAGTTAATTTTGTTTCTGGATCTGCTGCATTCCACCATTTGGTAATCAAGGACATTTTAATCAGAAATTCTGCAAAATCCTCAATATAGATATTACACTGAGGGCAGGTGGTATAATGTGAAACCATACTGGAAAAATAGGACTGTCTCCAGAGCAGACAAGATAAGGAAGAATTTTGCAAACTCCACAGAAAGACTAGAGTTCTATTCTGAAGGCAATAGAAAACTTCAGGATTTGTTCTTCAAGATTGAGGGTATTACATCAGCAGAGGTGTGTGGGTAAAAGGTAACCAAGGTAGATAGGAAGTAGCTGTAATGAATTATGAGTGAGGTGGTCATGAAGGGGACAAAGTTTCTTGGAATAATGTAGGTAGCAAAGTCAGTACATGGGGTGGGGAAAATCAGGAACTGAAGATGGCCCCAAGTTCTGAAGCTGTTTAAAGAGGTGGAGTATGGAGATACATCTGGTAAGGAAGCCCATGGAATACTAAAATACTCCAAGTCCCATCTGGAAGCTGCAACACAGCCCTGGGTGACTTATAGATGACATGTTATTTCTCACCACTCTGAAGGCTGGGAAGTCCAAGATCATGATGCAAAGCAGATCTGATGTGTGATGTGTGTGCTTTCTGGTTCATAGGTGGCACCTCACTTTGTCCCCACACACTAGTCATCCATCTAAAGACACTAGCAGGGAGTTACCAAGTTCTGCTCATGAACATGGTGGCCCAGATGCTGCTGGAGTTATCCGCAGAAATGGCAAGGATCACAACAAAATGTATGTAATATCTTATGACTCCATGTGTAAGATGAGAAACTCTGAAGGGGTTTATTATTCATGAGCCTTTTCAGGAAGTTCACGTGATATTTCCCAAGTGAGCCTAAAAATGAAAGTTTGGGAAGGACTTTTAGCTTTATATTGGGGTATTGGGGGGGGGGTTGTTTTGTTTTGTTACCATGGCATAGAACCACTGTGAAAAGCCCCAAACTGAGCTAGGTTTATTACGAGAGCTAAAATTTCTACTGGCCAAAACCTGGAATACCTAGGCTTGCTCACCACTTTGCTCCCATGAAGCTGAGTAGGCAGAGAAATAATATGCCAGTTAACAGAACAGTAGTTGGATGGTAAAGGACTCCCGTACAGAAGATCTAGTCATTCTTGTCTGAGTATGCATCTGTTTCTTGTGCCATTCTGTCCTTGTCTCTAGGTGTGCTTAAGGTAAGAATGCTCAGTCCAGGTGTGCCCTGACTGACAGAAGCTAGAACAAGGTACGGCAACCTCCGTGCCACAGCTGCTGGGGTTGGGGTGGGGTGGGGTGATGTCCCATTCCTGGGTTTATTAGAGTACTGCTTCCTGGAATCATATGGACTACTTTGGCGATCACTCATATAGAGTTGTTGGACAGAACTTCATCTCTTCTGAGAATATAAGTGAAGAAGCATGTAAGTCTCCATGTTTTTATAGCATAAAGGAAACAGATCTAAGGACAGAGCAGGCTCAGGGAGCAAGACAAAGCCACAGAATCCAGAGGTAGACTAAAGTTTTGAATGAAGCAATTCTAAAGCAACTGTCACAAGTATCAAATCTATTACCTGCTGGGTTTGCTGTTACCTGCAGAGCTAAGTGTGTAACAGTGTAGAAAGAGTCTGTATTTCTAGCTTCAAATTAAATATTACAAAATGAGCTGTCATCCCCCTTTAAACAGAAGAGGGCCTTATTTACCTTCTCCCTTGGCCTGGTTCAAGCCATAGAGTGGTGAGAACTAAGCAGCTGAGCGTAAGATGTCCTCCCAGATTCTTGTGATACTTGGCTTGCACGTAAGTCAATGGTAAAGGATTTCAAACGCTAGTCTGAGATGTGCACAGCTGAAAGACATGGTGAATTATGATCCTTTCTCATCTTTCTTCAGTTAGATATCTGAGTCATGACTAACACACAACCACTCATGAAGTTTCAATCCTAGAGGATACTTGTGACCCCTAAATCCTTGCTCTCAGATCCTTGATAGCCCTCTCTCCAGTCTATCAACATGACCTTCATCATAAGTATTTTGGTTTACATAGTTAGCCTAATTCCAAATGAACAAGAGTCTCCCCTAATTAATGTCTGAAAACCTGAATTGCTTCTTTGGTGGCAAGTGCAAATGCACAAAAGAAAAAACAAGCCAGGAAATGGTGGGGGGGAGGTCACAATTTCATCTGTAGAATGATGTAAATTAATCATCATAAATTTCATGGTCATTTACTTTTAACTGGGACCTCTCGATAACTCATCAAAGTCCTAACTGAAGACAGAACGTACATATGTCCACTCAGTACCAGAGTTCCACATTACATCCCTTAAAAATAAATAAATAATTCATTTCTGTGCAAGTTATCTTTCTAAAGTTGGTGCTGCAAGTAGAGAGTGGCAGTGGAGTATGGTGTTTGCCTAGCATATGCAGAGCTCTGGGTTGGATTCCCAGAAAACAACACCCATCTAGCCCCACTATTAGTTTACAGTCATGATCACAAACAAACAAACAAGTGAGAGATGGACTCTAGTTTATATCATGGGTTGATTTTAACAAGCAAGCTATTCACATAATTACAAGTGGTTATTCAAATGCCATACCTCCAGCTGCTAAACGGTACATTTTTATAATGCAGATTGGAAAGTCAAAACAGAGACTGAGTTTCTGCATCCTTGTTGGACCACCATATCGGAGTCTTTCAAATCTGCTGCACCGCTTCCGCAGACCTTGCTTGCAATCAGTACTCTGGGCAGAATGCCAGGCAAGAGCTGCCGGTACAACTAAGATAAATTGAGTTTGAACTAAAAAAATGTTCATAAATGTTGGTGTACCACAAAATTAACACATCATGAGAAAACTCTGAAGTTTGAAAAACGGGGTTTGAGAGAATGTGATTGCACCCCAGGCAGCACTCCCCTGCATCCGATCCCTCTTTCAAGTTGACCAGAAAAAGGAGGGCAGTGCATAGGCGGAGGAATGATCTTCCTGTTCACTTCTCCTTCTTTCTCTCTTTGCTTTTTCTTTGGTAGTTTGGGGTTTTAAATAATTCTAATCATAAAAGAGGTAATTTACCTCTTCAACTATGTCAAACTTTAATCTAGGGTAGACTAAAAGAACTGACAGCAATATCTTGCTAGTGAAGACAATTCTGCTCACATACCTGCATATATGTTTTACATTCAGTTCAAAACCACTACATTTAAAATGTATGCATGTCTAGCAAGAAGAGATGGGACACGTCTGTGTTGAGTAACTCAACAAAATAACTGCCTAAATATGACCCAATATGATAACAATTGAAATACTAACAAAGAAAGGGGAATATCAATTCCTAATCCTAGGCAAAAAAGTCCAGGCAGCAAATGACCACTTAGAGAGAATTGACCTAGGCCAGGGATGGTCCCCAAACTGGTTATTCAGTACATAAAAGACACAATAAATGGACTTAGCATATTGTTTTATGTAATGTATGCATGTATCTATAGATAGATAGATAGATAGATAGATAGATAGATAGATAGATAGATAGATAGATAGATAGATAGGTAGAGCAATGTTAAAATAAAGAGGCCATCAACTTGAGAGTTAGTGGGGAGTCATGGGGGATGGTTGGAGTGAGGAAACATGAAAAGGCAGGGAAAAACTGATTTAATTATATTTTAATTTTAAATATTTACAATTTAAATATTAATTTAAATGTTAATTAAAAAATTGAAAAGTTAAAAATAAGATTTAGATGACTGTGAGAATAGATAGTAGGACATCTCTTCTTGCCAGACTTATATAGAAAGGTAGGCAATTCTGTGACTTCTCTTTACCTATTTTAGATGTGCCCATCAAATGTGTGAATACCTTATTCATTTTAAAGTTTATCACTTGAATATTTATAACAATATCACAGTCGATAAAAATATACAAACCTAAATCCAAACTATTATCTATCAGCGAAGAATCCTGAACATCTATTTGTAGTAGTACTATTGATGTCTATAAAAACAAAATAAAAGAGTTTTGAAAAAAACTAAGTTCCATAAAATCAAACTATTTTCTCCTTATAGACAATCCACTTTCTATGATTCAAACTTCATGACATGGCTACCATATGTGTAATAAAAATGCATCATACATTTTGAACCATACTTATTTCTCTGTATAGTATCATGAACTAGTTGATGGTAACAAAACTCTTAATATCTTGAGAAGAAAATTTAACAAAGCTGTATATTCACACATGTATTTTCAAAAACTAGAGGAAAAAATCTACAGGCCACATTTCTTCTTACACTTTGAAATGAAATAATGAATACTATACTTATTTTAAGAGTGAACAGTCACTTTAATATTAGAAAACTCATTAATACTTTGTAAGGTGTTTAACACTTTAAGAAGCTAAAGTACTTTTCTCAACACTGCGTAGAACTGTATTGAGAAACTGCTAAAACATCCCTTCTAGGAAAACATTCATCCATTAGACTAGTAGAAACAGTTAAAGTATGTATGTCTTAGTCACTTCCTATAGATGTGACAAAATACAACAACTGAAAGCAGTTTAGAGGAGGAAAAGGTTTATTTATCTTACAGCTTCAAGGTCATAATCTATCACTAAGTCAAATCAGAACAGGAAATCAAGTCAGAAACCTGGAAGCAGGAACTGAATGAGGAGCCATAGAGGACCACTGCTTATTATATTGCTCCACGGGGCTTTCCCAATGTGTTTTTGTTTTACAACTCTTAAACATCTGTCCAAGGATGGCACCACATATGATAAGCTAGATAATCGGAAAAAAGTGTATATATGTACGTATACTTCATATACATGTACGTGTGTGTGTGTGTGTGTGTGTGTGAAACCTGAGGGATATTGAGATGTCATAGCAGATACAAGCCCTTGCAATCAAACTCTTGAGCAAGTTTGATCCCTAGAACACACACAGATAGAGGAAAATAAATCCAACTCCACAAAGTTGTCCTCTGGTCTCCACAGACATGCTGTGGCATGCACATGCCCCTACATAACATCATATACCCACAATGATGATAAAGTAAGCCTGTAGTATCACAAGCTGCCTCTAGCAACAAGCAAACCCTCTTTGGGAAGGGAATGAGGATCCACTACATGTTAAGCCTTGCAGGTGCACCCATCCTGCAGCCCACAAGCCAGATATAGCCACACACACTCCAGGGTAGCTATGAATGCTGTACAAAGTAAAATTATGCTTAAACTGTTACAATTCTTTGTGTGTGACCGTTTTGTACTTCGATTGTGTGGTTCTCCGTGGCTCTTGATCTTGAACTTTATAGCTGACAACACAGTCCTGTGATGTCAAAAGGTTCAACACTCCTAAAAGGTAAATTTTCTATTGAACATAAAAGCTTTTGTGTTCCTTCAATACACTTATCAGACTCTTTAATTAAGAGAGGTACATTAAACCGGAGTATCACACAATAATTTACCTGATATTTATCTACCAGAAGTTATAATTTAACAAATGTTAATGTCTTCCCCAGAGATTGGCAAGTTAACATTTAACTTAGTAAAATCATTCATTGAATAAAATCATAAGACACCCCCAAACCTAAGCTCCCCCAAATCTAAGCTCTTATGCAAATATTTGTAAATTGTGCTCCTGAATAGAATACAGATTATCCAAATGTTATTAAAAGGAATATAAATAATACAATACTCTTTGGTTTCTAGGAAAATACAAAAAATTACTTTGTTTCCCCAGTGTTAGGGATTGAGCCCAAGGCCTCAAACATGCCAAGCAAGCAGTCTACTCCGGCCTACATCTCCAGCCCCAAATGTGGAGAATTCTTGACCATCATGTGAGTACCTTTTGTGCAAGCAGCATATCACCCCAAGCTCATACCAATGGCAAGAATATGAAACTGTTGTCTGTGAGGTAAATATGCTTTATAACCATTGAGCATGATTTGTGCTTAGCTCTCTCTTTGCTAAAATGTCTTGAGAATAGATTAGCTGTTTTTGTACAAATTCACTTAGCTACAAGCCTCAAATTCTCTCTTGAGATGTTAAACTACTTGTCAATTTTCAGCTTCTGTGTCACTATCCCGCCAACCTGGTCCCATTCTCTGTGGAAAATCCTCACTCCTTACAGATGAATCTGCTTCACAGACATGACTGTGGAATACACAGGCATCTTCTGCAGGAAACTTTCTCAGCTATACAAATGTATTCCACATACCCACCCAAAACTCACCCAAAAATTTACCTACCCTTGATGACTATGACAGTTTAGTTCACCTCTCTAGCCCAGAATAAACTTCTGAGCTGAGGATGTATTTCACAATTGCCTGCTAGATGCACTAGATATGTATTTTGCCACAGGAGCTACCTCTCTGCTCCACAAAACCTATCCAACCCATTGCTTAACTCCAGTCCTGTCTCACATTAGAGCCCTAGGTAGTCTAGTACAGATGTGGCAGCTGCTTAGAGACAACACATTATGCTAACATCTTGTTTCTCTTTTTTCTGAAACATGGCCTCTTTCTGTAGTCCAGTAGATTAGATTATATTATATTAGATAGATAGATAGATAGATAGATAGATAGATAGATAGATAGATGGATGATAGGTAGAATTTATTAGAGTGGCTTGCAAGCTATGGCCCAGCTACTTCAACAAAGACTGTCTACAACAGAAAGTCCAAGAATCTATTAGTAGTTCAGTCCATGGGGTTGAACATCTCAGCTGGTCTTCAGTATATGCCAGAATCCAGAAGGAGGAAGAGGAGGAGGGGGAAAAGGAGGAAGAAGAGGAGGAGGGGGGAGGAGGAGGAGAAGGAGAAAGAGAAAAGGAGAAAAGGAGAAAGAAGGAGAAAAGGAGAAAGGAGGAGGACGAGGAGGAGGAGAGGGAGAGGGAGAGGGAGAAGGAGAAGGAGAAGGAAGGAAAAGGAGAAGGAAGGAGAAGGAGAAAGAAGAAAAGAAGAAGAAGAAGAAGAAGAAGAAGAAGAAGAAGAAGAAGAAGAAGAAGAAGAAGAAGAAGAAGAGAAGGGGAAGAAGGAGAAGAAGGAGAAGAAGGAGAAGAAGGAGGAGAAGGAGGAGAAGGAGGAGAAGGAGGAGAAGGAGGAGGAGAAGGAGGAGAAGGAGGAGAAGGAGGAGGAGAAGGAGGAGAAGGAGGAGAAGGAGGAGAAGAAGGAGAAGAAGGAGAAGAAGGAGAAGAAGAAGAAGAAGAAGAAGAAGAAGAAGAAGAAGAAGAAGAAGAAGAAGAAGAAGAAGAAGAAGAAGAAGAAAAGACTCTAATGCCAGTGAAGAAATGAACTTGCCAGCAAGAGTGAAGGCAAGCAGGCCAAGAGCCCAACCTTCCTTTTCAATGTCCTTAGATAGGCTGCTGCCAGAACTAAAGGCAGATCTTCCCACATCAAAAGATCCAGATTAAAGGTGGGTTTTCACACTTCAAATGATTTAATCGAGAAAAATCCCTCACAGGTGTGCCAGGTGCTTGGGTTTTACCTAATTCCAGATGCAGTCAAGTTGACAACCAAGAATAGTCATTAAACTATATGTATGGGCCAAGGCCATCCCTAGCATAGTGGCCATCATTAACACTGCTACTTGGTTGACTTGAGGCAGTCTCTAATGATACTTCAGACTCCATCTAATTTCCACAGTGAATCAAGCAGAAATACAGAGAATAGAGAACTGAGGGCAATGACTAGCCCTGAATGTCTAATGGTTTGGCTTGTTTGTTTGTTTTTTTTTCAATAACACAACAGGCAAGTTACTATTTTAAGGTGAAGCTTGGCAGAACTCCCCCCCACCTTTTTTAACTTCCCTTTATATTCCCCAAATCTAAAGGAGTGTTCCTAGTGGCAGGCTTATCTCAATGTCAATGAATTGTTCCAACTTTTCTTTTTTTAATGTTTGGGGTACATCACCTGAGTAAATGTCCTGTGGTCACTTTGGGAAGGGATCATGGGAATGATTACTGTCAGGTTCAAAAGAAAGTTGGAACAGATGACTAACTGTGGTAGCTATTACCATACCAAAGCACACACTGGCCTCCAGGCCTACTGCACACCCGGGTGGTTCATCTCCGCTCTGCTCATCCCATCCAAACCTTCCCCCCAGCTTCTATAATAATAGAATCTATATAATCCATTGGGTTTTGGGTTTTTTTAACTTACTTTTAATAAGGGTTCTCAAATGCTTCAACTCCCTTTCTAGCCCACTGTCCAAAGATAGGGGAGAAAAGATGGTAAATGGGACAAAGGGATGCAGAACTGTTTAGAAGTAGTTCCTTGGGGAGATTCTCATCTCCATTTGTCGAGATACCAACAGTCCATTTCAGTAGTGTCAGGATACCAAACAGGAGTAAGCAGCGGTGGAGCGATCTGCACAAGTCAGCACGAGCAAACTGGATGCCAGGAGAAGTTCTCTGCTGTGTCCACTTCATAATCCCTCCCTTTCTTCTAGGCTCTCTTGGTCCTCCTCTCTTGGCTCTTGGTCCCTTCTCTTTGCTCTCTCTCCTCTTTGCTCCCTCTTCTCTTCCTCTCTTGCTCTTCCACCTCTCTCTCCTCTCATGCCCCAGCCCAGTCTACTTGGCTATGCTTAGTCCACACTTTCTCTCCCTGCTCAGGCCTCTACCAGATGCCCCTGACTGTGCTCCCTCATATCTACAATAAACCTTCCCTGAAAGCATACCTCAGAGCAGTCATCTCCCCATTTCATCCGTTTACCATGTAGCTCCCCATACAGCACAGCATCCATCCTCACCTAGATCTTTCCATCTCAACGACTGGGTCCAGGTTGAAGACTGGCTCAGGCCCACACACCAGGTGAAGAATCAGAGCCCTGTGCTGTGATGGCCTCTCCCAGTTATCCCATGCTTGACTCTTCCTGTGTTGCATGCCAAGCAATCTCTTGTCACTGCTCATTACTGTGCCCAGAGGATAATAACATTTTATTAATTTCACTTAATCTCGCCTGAATTCCTACTTTTCTGGCTCCATTAATTTTCAGTAATGAAAGGCCTTCGAATCTGGGACTCAAGTGTCACCACCCAGCCTCTCTTGTTTCAGGGTCCTGTCATCTCCTTCACTAACAATGAGCTAAGCTCTGTAACAGCCTCTCTCTGTCATGTGTTATTGGAGAAGCAGCATCCCCATCACTGCTCTGCCGCACGGTGCTCCTGGGGCCCCTCTCGACAGATGGCTCAGCACAGTCTTGGTAAATGCTGAGTCCTCTGTGAGCACATTCATCTCACCATGCTGAAGTCATGCTTGTCAATCCACTCCAGGCCTGTCAGTCCAATCTCGCATGCCTGTTCTCCGAGCACTTTACTTCATCCCAGAATTCTACCATGCAAACCTGGCATGTCACCTCTACTTAATTTTGATCACCCTGCTGGACATTTAGCTAATGATTATAATCCCAGCAAATAGGGGGAAGAGGCAGGAAGATCAAGAGTTCAAGGTCATCCTCAGCTACATCATGAGTTCCAGGTTAGCCTGGGCTATTTGAGAGCCTGTCTCAAAAAAAAAATTAAATTAAAAAAGGCCCCATAAAATCATACATGAAGATACAAATAAGCAGTCAAGGCCAATTTTAAATATCATATCCAATAGGCTGAATACACACTGAATTTGTGGGTGTTTTATTTGTTTATTTACTTAGATAAGGTCTTACTGTGCAGCTGCTGGCTGGCCTGGAACTCACAACATAAACCAGGATGTCCTCAAACACCTGTCTCTGCCTCCCAAAAGCGGAGATTAAAGGTGTGTACCACCATTCCCATTTGTGGGTACTTAATCAATAATTTTGTAATGAGGGGAAGCAAACACTGCTGGAAACTAAAGAAGCTTGTAACCAGTTCATTCCTTGGTGTGCCTGCTGTGAGTTATTAACAAAGCAAACAGAGCAGGAATCTATGCCAAGTCAACAGTAAATTCACCCTCATTGTTCTTAGAAGTACCAAAGCTACACAATACTGAGTGTGTCCCTCATCTTCATGGTCATGACTACGTTTAGAATCACCAGGAAAGCATACCTCTGATGACCTATCCGAACCGAATGCTTAAACTCGAGAAAGAGGTCCACCATGAATGTGGGCAGCACCACCACGGGCTGGGGCCTTAGACGGAGCAAGGAGGAGAACCTGCGCTGAGCACTAGCCAAGCATCCATGACTGCTTCCCGACTGTGGATGCAGTGTGAGCATGTAGCTCATGCCCCTGTACCCTCAGATTGTAAATGCTTTTCCTTTACACTGTTCTTGTCAGCAGTTTGGTCACAATGAGAGAGTGAATGCAGGGGTACTAAAGACACAAACACATCTGACTGACAGATGTCCTCTTTTGTCATTTAGTTTTTGTTTTGTTTTGCTTTGATTTTCAAGCTTCATCGCATATAATGATGCAACAATTGCATCTAAATATACACTATATATGGCAATATTTAAGTTCCTTGATGTATATCACTAGAAACTTAGTGTTTTATCACTTGAGAGAATGTCAATGCTATTTTAGTTAAATTTTTCTGATGTGGTAATAATTTAAAAACGATCCACACTATCGCTGGCTATACTCTAGTAACACGGTTTCCCCTCCCCTATTAGCTCTTCCCTGTTCCCTGCAGTTTACCTGCCTCCTAACCACTCTCTATCTTCCCATCCATCCACCCCCTGTGACTATCTGTCACAATCACTGTAACCCAGTAAATCAAAACTCTAGAGGCTTGTAATTTATCAGTAAGATTTATATCAGTAAATTCTCAACCCACAAAATGCCCACACAATGAACTCAGAGCCAACTGATATTGATACAAGCTGCACACCTAGATTGGACAAATTGCCCTATATTATTCTATGCTCTTCTACAATATCCATAGCTACCTGTGGCTTTTTAATGCCACATGTGGATCGGGTTCATCCTCTCCTTGCTCCATCTTCTCTGTTCTCCTCCCCTCTGTGTCCTCTGTCCTCTATCTCTGAAACTCTCAGCCCCGCCTTCCTTCCTCATTGCCCAATCACAGGCTCTAGTCTTATATTACACCTGCCCTCACCTGCATATAGATAGCAATCCACATTTCTCAGATCAGAAGTTTGCTTGCCCTCACCTCACTGAAGCAACCAATCAGCAGGAGCTGGTGGCAACCCTCCGACAGAAGTCTTTCCTTCTTTGAAAGTAAAATAATTTAATAGGAGTAAAAAGTCAGCTTAATGAGTTCACAAGTAAATTGTCCCAGGGGCTGCAAAGCTTGACTCAAAAAACCACCCAAGTTTGGTATAACTTAAATTTTCAATTACATAATAAATAATATCAAGAAAAATTATTTTCTTCTAAGAAAGTTCTAGACATATCACTTGCTTGCATTGGAAAAGTAAAAATATTGATAGCAGAGTGATTGTTTTTCAGATTTGATTTTCATTAAACAGGCACTTGCTTTCCATCTCCACAGATATCTGATTCAGAAAGGAAACTGGCACTTATTTGAGGATCATTGAGGACCAGAACAACATTGATTACAGAAAACAGTGAAATACCTTATTAGAGTCTGGTTATTGGGATCCACCCTGAGATGTGAGAGTCGAACATGCTGTGTCTGTTTTGAAGAAATCCAGTTGTTGATTCAGCTGGAGATGCTTCCCAGTCAGGTGGTTATGAATCCACGGACACATCTGGCCACATGGTAACATGAGCAGATGTGTGGTCAGTCCAAGCCTAGATTCCTGTGCTATTAGATTCCTATCTGGTCTTTGGCCTTCTCTTTAAGGTCTGTGAGAGTCCTCCCGAGTTTTATATTTGAAATGTTGCTTGTTTATATGAACACAGGAAGACTTAGCCATCCTCTCTCTACACTGGGAAGACTGAATTTATCATGGTTTTCACATGACACTTTGGGCATACTTGCAGGTGAAATATAAGTATAAAGTCATTTTTAAAGCCTAGGTTAATATGACTCATTACAATTCTAGATCCAATTTTGGCCCAGCAGAGAGGAAACTTTTACCAACTGATGGCCGCCCGATGACCTGAATGGAAAGAATTGGTGGCCCCGGGAGAGCACACAATTGAGAGAAGTGATCACATCACCAGATGTGACGTCACAGTTTGGCACCAGCTGCCAACCTGGGCACAGAGAATGCACAGTCCACTCAAGTCTGAGCTTCCTCTATGGATTCCCCTGGGGTTCAGTACAGAGCACTGTACAGTGGTGTAACCTCTATACTGGACTGATGGAAAAACCAAGGTAAGAGAGCTGGCCTAATGGTTACATTAATATCACTTATAGTACTGTATCCTGTAAATAAGATGTCCCTCAACAGAGGAATGGATACAGAAATTATGGTACATTTACACAATGGAGTACTACTCAGCTATTAAAAAGAATGAATTTATGAAATTCCTAGCCAAATGGATGGACCTGGAGGGCATCATCTTGAGTGAGGTAACACAATCACAAAGGAACTCACACAATATGTATTCACTGATAAGTGGATATTAGCCCAAAACTTAGGATACCCAAGATATAAGATACAATCTGCTAAACGCATGAAACTCAAGAAGAATGAAGACCAAAATGTGGACACTGTGCCCCTTCTTAGAATTGGGAACAAAACACCCAGGGAAGGAGTTACAGAGACAAAGTTCGGAGCTGTGATGAAAGGATGGACCATCTAGAGACTGCCGTATTCAGGGATCCATCCCATAATCAGCTTCTAAACGCTGACACCATTGCATATACTAGCAAGATTTTGCTGAAAGGACCCAAAGATAGCTGTCTCTTGTGAGACTATGCAGGGGCCTAGCAAACACAGGAGTGGATGCTCACAGTCAGCTATTGGATGGATCACAGGGCTCCCAATGGAGAAGCTAGAGAAAGTACCCAAGGAGCTAAAGGGATCTGCAACCCTATAGTTGGAACAACATGATGAACTAACCAGTACCCCGGAGCTCTTGTCTCTAGCTGCATATGTATCGAAAGATGGCCTAGTCGGCCATCACTGGAAAGAGAGGCCCATTGGACTTGCAAACTTTATATGCCCCAATATAGGGGAATGCCAGGGCCAAAAGAATGGGAATGGGAGGGTAGGGAAGTGGGGGGCGGTATGGGGGACTTTTGGGATAGCATTGGAAATGTAATTGAGGAAAATATGTAATAAAAAAAACAGTGAAAAAAAATAAATAAAAATAAATTGTTAAAAAAAAAAAAAAAGAATGTTACAACTCAAGTTCAGACGTAAAAGCCAGCTAGCTCACAAGATAATAGCCTGGGAATTTACTGCATTTGTGTCCACTAGTCATATCAGGAGATTTTAAGTAAAATCTTATGATGAGATTTTAAGTAATTCCATGTTATAAACTTTCAAGTTTGTGACAATCATTTTGGGATTGCTAGACAGATTTTCCCTCTTAATGTTAAAAGTGTAGAATACTATGAAAAGATGGGTAAATGGCATTCCTCCTCCTCCCCATCCCTGCACGTGTGTGTGTGTGTGTGTGTGTGTGTGTGTGTGTGTACACATGTGCATGCAGGTACGTGCATGGAGGGTAGAAGAGGGAGGACATCACCCACCTGCTCTTGCAATATTCAACTCAGTCCCTTGAGTCAGGGTCTCTTACTGAACCTGTAGCTAGGTTGGCAGCCAGAAAAACCACAATAATCTTTGCCTTCCACAGAATTGGGATTATAGATACACATATAGTCAGGTCTGGCATCTTATATGAGTTCTGGGGACTTGAACTCAGGTCCTCGTGCTTATATAGCAAGTGCTCTTAACATACTGAGCCATCTCCCCAGCCCCTGAACTGCCTCCTGACACATGCCAGGTGTTTTTGTTTATATGCATAGAAAACTAAAAATGGGAACAACAAGCTCAAATACCTGTTAATCTTCCTCATCAACAGCTTGAAATCTGTCATGGAATTACAGCAAGAACAAAAAGTGAAATACGTTATCTGAACTATATAAAAAGGGAGGCATGTAAAAGTACCAGGAAGACTCAGAATCTGAAGTGGTGAGAATATTGAAGGAAAGGTTCAAATCTGAGCTGATCTTACAGTCAAGATAGACACCATCTGTGGGATGGTAGAACATACCTCGGACACCTCTCAAAGAGCATGGCAGGAGTGGGGTCACTCACCACTCCCTACCCCAATCAGGCTTGGGCCTACTCAACTTCATAAAGACAAAGGACATGTCAAGATAAAGCCAGATAGGCTTGTGTTTCCTGGCCAAAGAACTGGCTTCTCAGAAATCAGGTAACTGGCAGTTTGTTAATCTAGCTGTTACTCTTGGAAGGCCCTGCCCCCACTGCAGCACTCCCTACCTTGTCTGTTTGTCCTCTCCTCCCCCTGACTCTAGCTGCATAAGTAAGCCCTACTATTTCAATAAACAAGCTGTCCTCTGAAACAGTCTCCCAGGTAGTTCATATCTGCTGCATTCACCACCACCTGAGAACCTGCTTCCCAGCTCCTCCAAGTCCTGAGACCATCAGTGTCCAAAGACCATTGAGGGCAGAGGACCCACAACCATCAGCATATGGGCATGCTGAGAGTAAAGAAATCCCCTCCCCCTCAGATAAAGAAACAGCATTTGCAGAATCAAAAGACCCAAGGGCTTGGGCCATGCAAGAATTGTGGGACTCATGTCAAAGGTCAAATGTCAAAAGTCAAAAACTTAGACTGTGAGGATATCTTTGACTATTGAACACAAGTCATGCTGCAGACAGGGAACTCACAGCAGACCATGTGGGAATGAAGGTGTTGTAGTTTGTCAAGAGACCCTCACTCACAAAGACCACAGAGACAACCATCATTGCAAAACACATGAGGATTTTTATTATTCCAACATGTTGGGGACCCTCCTCTCAGCATGCAGTCCAGAGGAGAGACCCAGAACAAAGAAAGAACACACTTTTTATACCTTTGTAATGGGCAGATTTAGGCAACATGGGTAGTTGGCTTATTTTAATTGGTGTAGCCAATAACCTTTTCAGGCATTGGTTGATTTGATCCAGAATTCAGTCTGAGGTGAGGTAAGAGAATTGTTAATCTTGTTCTGGCAGCTGCAAGCTTAGTCATTTTGACAGTTAAAACTATGTTTCTATATTTGTTTAGTCAGCCAGCTTCTTTATCTGGCTCTGCACTTGGCCTGCTAGTAGTGTTTGTAAAGTCTTTTAGAAGGGGGAAGGTAGTGGGTGGTCTTGAATTCATTTTGGATATTACAAAGGGTCCACTCCACAATGCTGTACACAAAAGGCTCAACCTATCTGTCCAGGGCTATGTGGATGGATGGACTAGGCAAGGAAGAGCCCAAAAGCAGTGTGATGGTTTGAATCAGAATAGTCTGAATAGCTCATATATTTAAATGCCTGGCATCCTGTTGGTGGAACTGTTTGGGAAGGATTAGGAGGTGTGGCCTTGCTGAAGGGGATTAGTCAGTATGGGGCAAGCTTTAAGAATTCAAAAGCCCATGCTATTCCCAGCCAGGAAGCTTTCACTCTGTTTTGCACTTGTGGGTTAAGACATAAGTTCTCAGCTACCACTCCAGTACCCATGCCTGCTTGCTGGCCTCCCTCCCTGTCTTGCCTGCCTGCCTGCTGCCAACCTTTCACCATCATGGCCATGGACTCTAGCACTCTGGAACTGTAACTTCCCAACAGGCATTTTCTTCTTTACATTGCTTTGATCATGGTGCCTTATCACATCGAGGATAGTAACTAGGCAGGGTGTTCAAGTTTGCTTTCTATTGCTGTGATAAACACCTGGCCCAAAAGCAACCTGGCAAGGAAAATGTTTGTTTTACTTAGAATTCTCAGGTCTATCATCAAGAAAAGTCTGGGCAGAATCCTAGAGGCAGAAACTGAAATAGAGGCTGTTGGGGAGTGCTACCTACTGGCTTGCTCGCCATTGCTTGCTCAGCCTGCTCTCTAATACCACCTAGGACCACTAGCCCAGGGTTGGTACTGCCCACAGTTAGTGAGGCACTCCCATGTCAATCACTGATCAAGAAAATGCCCCCACAGACTTTACTACAGGACAATATTGGGGGAGGGCATTTTTTTCTACTGAGGTCCATCTTCTCAGATGATCTGAGTATGTGTCAAGAGGACAAAAAATAAAAACTAAAAAAATACGTAAGTATACTCAAACACTGAAACTTTCATGTGTAAAATTTTTCATTAAATTAATATATACATATGCATACTTGTGCAATGAAAATGGAAACTGTGAGAGGGAGAGAAGTCTAAAGGAGTCAGGAGAGTGAGAGAGGATGGTGGACTATATGTGGCATGAAAGAAAAAGGGGGTAATAAGAAGATGAGCAAGAGCAAAGCAAAGAGGGTGGGGGTGGGGCACCAGAATATATTGAATAAGCATATGCATGCATGTACATGAACACACACACAATGGTACTGAATAAACACAAACATACTCACATTTTGCACATCAAAAAAAAAAGAGAGAGAGAGAAATAAACTTTCAAAGAATAAGCAGAAAATGAGCCATGCCACCCCAACAGCAGGAAGTTTGGTTCAAAGTGGCATCATTTGAAAGGGGATCAATTGAAAGCCTCTTTGAAAATCCCTACAGACTTTAAGACTGAAAAAGAAAGCAAGAAAGATCTTCTGTAAAAGTGGAATTTTGTCTGGGTGAAGCTAAGTAGTTGTGGGTGGAGTAGAGATTGAAAGAAGTCAAAACATAGTCTGAGGTTTTAAACTGCAGTGGGAGAGTGGGAAGAATATGACATCATCCATTGACACAGGGCCCATGAGAAGCAAGTTTGAGACAGACAGACAGACAGACAGACAGGCAGACAGACAGACAGAGGGAGACAGAGTGAGGGAGGGAGAGAGATCGAGGGAGGGAGGGAGGGAGGGAGAGAGGGAGGGTGAGAGAAGAGAGGGAGAGAGGATTCATTTGCCAATTCTTGCAGGGAAAATATTACCCACTTTTTAGTTTTTATTTATTCTTCTCTCATATACTACATCTCTACCACAGCTTCCCCTCTCTCCACTCCTCCAAAATTACCCCCCAGATCCTCTCCCCCTGTCCGCCCCTAAAAGAAGGCCTCCCAGGGATATCACACATACATGGCACAACGAGATACAATAAGACAAAGCACAAACATTAAGGAGGAGGAAGCGGGTCCCAAGAGCAGGCAAAAGCGTCAGAAACACCCCTACTCCCACTACAGGAGGCCCCTCCAAAGCACCAAGCCAATAACCATAACATATGCAGAGAACCTAGCTCAGGCCCATTCAGGATCTGCAACTACCACTTCAGTCTTCATGAGCACCATGAGCCCTACTTAGTTGATTCTGAGGGCCACCACCCTCTGGCTCCCACAATTCCTCCTCCTCCTCTTCCACAGGGTTCCTCAAGCTCAGAGGGGAGGGACCCAATGGAGATCTCCAACCTGGGTTCTCTTTCTGCCTAAGGTTTGACTGTGGGTCTCAGCAGCCACTACATCATCTGCCAGAGGCAGCCTCTCTGACAAAGACTGGAGTTGGCACCAATCTATTGAGTATTGCAGAATATCATTAAAAATCATTTCATTGATTTTTGTTGTTTTGTTTTGTTTTGTTTTGCCAGTTGTTGACAGAAGCCATCAAGGAAAGGCCAAGACAAACAAGTGAGTCCCCTGGAGATGACCTGTGGTTTTACATGGCTTCAATGGGTGCATTCTGCAGAGGCACAGCCCTAGAGACTTCATCCCAAGATTGCTTCTTCCTGTTGATATGCCTTTCCTGCCACTATTACATAACCTAATGATTTCTGGGTATCAGCCCATTCTATTGGTCAAATTTCCTGAAGATCAATATGAAGATATACTTTTATGAGTTAATGCTGTTTAGATAAATTACTGACTTTATAGAATTCCTGATTTGTCCAAATAATTTTAAGAAGAAAGTTTGAGAAAATGTAATAAAGTTAGAATCAAGAATAAAATGTGCCCCCTCCTCCTAAAATAGTAAATAAAGGGTGAATTTTAAGGAATACAATGAACTCTCATAAATTACACTAAGAAGAGAAATAGGCTTGGGACAGATTTGTGATCAAGGAAATATATTCATTCTAGATCAGGTAAAAGGATGAAGCCATAGGTGTGAACCATGATAAATCAAGGCCATGTGAAACTGTTGCTTTGAACTTATAATGAACTTATAGAGTGAAACATTGCTTTGACCTTACTATCAGCATCCTTCTGTAACTCCCCTTTTGTGTAACACTTTATCTAAAAGGTAATGTAATACAGAACTTTTGTCTAAGAAGATATAAAAAGACTCAGAGAAAATTAAAGTGTGGCTGTTGCGGCTCTGCTCTATCCACCAAGTGTATGTGTGTGTGTGTGTGTGTGTGTGTGTGTGTGTGTGTGTGTAGATATGTCTGACTGTACAATATGTCTATATGTCTTTCTGTCTATATGTATGTATATGTGTATGTATAGAAGTATGTGTGTGCACTTATGAAATTGATGGTCAGATCCAGCCAAGTGTGTGTGTGTGTGTGTGTGTGTGTGGTGTGCACAAATACATGACTTTCTATCTATCCTTTTCTTTCTCACCTGTCTCTTGAGAGTTAAAAAAGAGTTCAGAGTTTCTCAAGAGGCATTCTTGCAAGCCCAGATAATTAAGTTTTTTTTTTTTCTATTAGCAGTGCTAAACCCATAAATTTCACACTGCTATCAGCAGAGGCCCCTGTTGGTTGCTATTAGCACCAAGACCTATCACCGATGTCATATGCCATGCTCCCTTCCTCAGGAACCCTGGATGCTGGGCAGGCCTGGGCAAGTTGTATTTGGTTCTGTTCTAGGTCTCTGGGCTATCCAGCCTCCTGTTCCTGGTCATTCAGGCAGTGTCAGGCATGGACTCCCTCCTGTGGGCCTCAGATTAGGCCAGTCATTGGTTGGCCACCTACAAAAGCTCTGAGCCACCATTACCCTAGTACATCTTGCAGGCAGGACAGATGTGAGTGGAAGGTTTTATGCCCGGTAACAGAAGATGGCCAGTTCAGGCTCCATATCCTCCATTATTAGGAGTCCTCACTAGGCTCACCCTCAAATTCCAGGGAGTTTCCACATCACCCCCTAAATTCCTTCCAATTAGACTCTTCTCTCCCTCTCCCTCTCCCTCTCCCTCTCCCTCTCCCTCTCCCTCTCCCTCTCCCTCTCCCTCTCCCTCTCCCTCTCCCTCTCCCTCTCCCTCTCCCTCTCCCCATCCCTCCTCACAATCTGATTGATTCCTCCTATTCCTATCCCCACCTGAACCCAGCCCACAAGCAAAGTCTATTCTATTTCTCATTCCCAGGGAGACCTATTCATCCCCTATAGAGCACTATTTATTTCTTAGCTTCTCTGGGTCTGTGGATTTTAACATGATTATCATTTACTTAGCTCAAAAGTAACTTTTCCTTTCCAATTTGTATCCCTTTCATATCCTTTAGTTGTCTTATTGCCCCAGTTAGAACTTCAAGCACTATATTGAACAGATATGGAGAAAGAGGACAGCCTTGTCTTGTTCCAGATTTTAGTGGAATTGCTTTGAGTCGCTCTCCATTTAATTTGATGTTGTCTATAGCCACACTGCAAATTTTCTCTGCAATGTTTAGGCATGATCCTTGTATTCCTAATCTCCCCAATACTTTTATCATGAAGAAGTGTTGGATTTTGTCAAAGTTTTTTTGGCATCTAATGAGATGATCATATGTTTGTTTGGTTTTTCTTTCAGTTTGCTTATATGGTATATTACATTGACTGGGTTTTGTATGTTGGACTATTTCTGCATCTCTGGGATTAATTCTACTTGGTGGATGATCTTTTTGATATGTTCTTAGATTCTGTATGTAAGTATTTTGCTGAGTATCTTTTTGCATCTATGTTTATAAGGGAAATTGGTCAATAATTCCCTTTGTTGAATCTTTGTATGGTTTTGGTATTAGGGTGACTATGCCCTCATAAAATGCATTTGGAAATGTTTCTTCTGTTTTTGTTTTGTAGAATCATTTGAGGAGTATTGGCATTAGTTCTTCTTTGAAAGTAAACTAGAATTCTGCACTAAAACCATATGGCCCTATCTTGTGTGTGAGTGAGTGTGAGTGTGTGTGTGTGTGTGTGTGTGTGTGTGTGTGTGTGTGTGTGTACTTTGGATGACTGCTTGAATTTCCTTAGGTATTGTATGTCTATTTAAATTGTGTATCTGATATTGATTTAACTTTAGTGAGTTGTATTTATTTATTAAGAAGATTATTCATTTCTTTAGATTTTTTCCAATTTTATGGAGTGTAGGTTTTTTTAAATTATTTTTTATTAGGTATTTTCCTTGTTTACATTTTCAATACTATCCCAAAAGTCCCCCATACCCACCCCCCAGTCCCCTACCCACCCACTCCCCCTTTTTGGCCCTGGGGTTCCCCTGTACTGGGGCATATAAAGTTTGCAAGTCCAATGGGCCTCTCTTTGCAGTGATGGCCGACTAGGCCATCTTTTGATACATATGCAGCTAGAGACAAGAGCTCCGGGGTACTGGTTAGTTCATATTGTTGTTCCACCTACAGGGTTGCAGTTCCCTTTAGCTCCATGGGTAATCTCTAGCTCCTCCATTGGGGGCCCTGTGATCCATCCAATAGCTGACTGTGATCATCCACTTCTGTGTTTGCTAGGCCCCGGCATAGTCTCACAAGAGACAGCTATATCTGGGTCCTTTCAGCAAAATCTTGCTAGTGTATGCAATGGTGTCAGCGTTTGGAAGCTGATTATGGGATGGATCCCTGGAGTGTAGGTTTTAAATTATGACCTAATGATTAATGTTTGTTGTTACGTTATCTTTCTGATTTTGTCAACTCGGATATTCTTCTCTCCACCTTTTAGTTAGTCTATCTTGTTGATTTTCTCAAAGAATCAACACTGTGTTTCACCTATTCTTGTAGGGAGTTGGTCAGAGGCTTCAATGTATTTATTTGCTAAATATTGCCCCCCCCCAAGATATGATTGCACTCCACCACACAAGGAGATCTTCACATATATCAACTTTTATTATGTAAACCTTGCTACCCATGGTATCCCTGATTGGTTAATAAAGACACTAAGGCCTGAGATGGACAGAAGATAGGGAGGTGGAATGAAAGTTCCCAGGCTTGGTGTCTAAGGTAAGGACCCCAATGAAAGTAAGGAGAAGAAGGAATTTGCAATGGGGTTAGGTGGATCATGAATGAATGATAATGAAGGATGGCCTGATGAAGAAGAAGCAGAGGTCCAGGTGAAACACGGCAAGTAATATCTCGGGGATCACCACAGGGAAGTAGACAAATAGCATAGAGGGTTGAGATCTCCCCAGCTCTAGTGCTTTTAAGCTTTTTAGAAATACAAAGGTTTCTGTGTCTTTTGTAGGGGAACAATATGGTCTGAAGCCGGGTAAAAATCCTTAATAGATATTTAAAGGCAACAAAGTGATGTAGCAAATCCCCAGGATAATATTAACCACAGCATCTCTTTCTTTCTACTTTATTGATTTCAGCCCCCAGTTTGATTATTTCCTGCCATCTGCTCCTGCTGGGTGTGTTTATTTCTTTTTGTTCTTTCAAGTGTGCTGTTATTAAGTGGCTAGTATGAGATTGCTACAATTTCTTTATAAAGGCACATAGTGCTATAAACTTTCTTCTTAGCACAACTTTCCTCATGTCACATAAGTTTGGGTATATTGTAAATTCATTTTCATTGAGTTTTATAAAGTCTTTGATTTCTTTCATTTCTGTACTGACCCAGAAGTCATTGTGGGTCATTCAGTAGAGAGTTGTTCAGTTTCCATAAGTTTGTCGGCTTTCTATTGTTTTAGTTGTTCTTAAAATTCAGCTTTAATCTATAGTGGTCTGATAGGATGGATGCAAGGAGTTATTTCAGTTTTCTTTTATATGTCGATATTTGCTTTGCGACTGAATATGTGGTCAGTTTTGAAGAAAGTTCCATGAGGTGCTAGTAAGAAGGTATATTATTTTGTATTTAGGTGAAAAGTTTGGTAGATATTTGTTAGATCGATTTGACTTATATCTGTTAGGTCCAGTATTTATCTGTTTAGTTTTTGACTGGATGACCTACCTGTCCATTGTTGAGAGTGGTATATTGAAGTCTCTCATTATCAATATGTAAGGGCCAATATATGGTTTAAGTTTTATTCATGTTTCTTTTATAAATGTGGTGCCCTGTGTTTGGAACATAGATGATAAGAATTAAAACATCATCTTTATGGAGTTTCCTTTGATGAATATGAAATATTCTTTCCCATCTCTTTTGATTAATTTTCATTTGGAGTCTATTTTGTTAGACATGAGAATAGCTAGCTACACTATCTTGATTCTTAGGTCTATTTACTTGGAAAATCATTTTTTTCAAGCATTTACTCTGAAGTAATGTCTATCTTTGATGCTGAAGTGTGTTTCATGTGTGCAGCAGAAGGATGGATTCTGTTTCCACATCCATTCTGAAAGTCTGTGTCTTTTATTGGAAACTTGAGTCCATTGATATTCAGTGATAACAATGACCAAGGATTATTCATTCCTGTAACTTTGTTTTTGTTGTTGTTGTTGTTGGTGGTGGTGGTGGTGGTGGTGGTGGTGGTAGTGTGTGTGTGTGTGTGTGTGTGTGTGTTTGCCTTTTTTTGATTTTGCTGGTGTGAGATAATTTATTTCTTTTTTAAAAAAGATTTATTTTTTTATTATATGAAAGTACACTGTAGCGGTCTTCAGACATACCAGAAGAGAGCATCTGATCTCATTACAGATCGTTGCTGGGATTTGAACTCAGGACCTCCGGAAGAGCAGTCAGTGCTCTTAACCGCTGAGCTATCTCTCCAATCCCAGATTATTTATTTCTTGTGTTTTCATGGGTGTAGTTAAGATCCTTGGGTTGGAGTTTGCTTTCTAGTTCCTTCTGTAGGGCTGGATTTATAGATAATATTTAAGTTTGAATTTTTTAATGGAATAACTTATTTTCTCCATCTATAGTGGCTGAAAGTTTTTCTAGGCATTGTAGTATGAGCTGGCAACTGTCTCTGTGCTATCTCTTAGTGTCTTCAACGCATCTACCAATGTCCTTCTGGATTTTATAGTCTCTAACAAGAAGTCACTTATACTTCTAATGGATCTGCCTTTGTGTATTACTTGGTCTTCTACCCTTGCATCTTTTAATATTCTTTCCTTTTCTGTATGTTTAGTGTTTTGATTATTATGTGGTGAGGGCACTTTTTTCTGGCCCAATCTATTTAGTGTTCTGTGTGTTTCTCATACCTTTATAGGTGTCTCCTACTTTAGGTTAGAAAATTTTTCTTCTATGATTTTTAAAAAAATATTTTCTGGACCTTTGAGCTGGGATTCTTCTTTTTCTTCTATTCTTATTATTGTTAGGTTTGGTCTTTTCATAGTGTCCCAGATTTTTCATTTCTAGAATTTCCTCAATTTATGTTTTCATTATTGCTTCTATTTTCAGTCCTTCAACTGTTTTGTTTGTTTGTGTTTGTACTTTGATTGGTTGGATTTTTGTTTTTGGATTTCTTTCCTTATAGATTCCTTCACTCCCATTGTCTCCAATTTTTCTGGTTGCCCTTTTCTCAATTTTTTAAAAAAGGGATTTATTCACTTCCTCTTTAAGGACCTCTATTATCGTCATAAAGTTGGTTTTAAGTTCGTGTGTTTGTGTATGTGTGTGCATGTGCTTCAGTTGTGTTGGAATATTCAGGGTTTGCTTTAGTAGGATAGCTGGGGATGACATAGTGCCTTGGCTATAGTTGATTGTGTTCTTACCCTTGTATTTAGGCACCTCGGGTTTGGGGTGATTATTGGTCTAGGTTCCCATCTCTAAGTTTGTTTTCTCTGGACTAGAGGCCACACAGGCCACCAGAACTCTGGCCCCAAACACAGGCAGATACCCCTTGTTTGACAAGAGACCACAGTGGCCACCAGAGTCAATTTGGATGAAAACCTCCTGCTCAACCACAGGTCATACAGGTCAGAAAACCCAAGAGGAAATAGAAAACAAGGAATAAATATCTATCCAACAAAGACAAACCCAGAAATCAACACCTAGACCCATAATCACACTAAACTTATTCCCTAGACACCACTGTGTGAACACAATCAACAACAGCCAGGGTAATATGTCACCAACAGTGCCCAGCTATACTAATATGGAAAATCAAAGAAAAATATATATACAGACTTCAATTATAGCATCAAAATAAACATGAAAACCTATAACATGTTTTCTCACTCCAAGGAAACTAAGATTTGCTATCCTTTATACTGATTAAAATTTTAAGATGACTCTAATTTTAGCAAATTGAGTTTCTGTTTAAACAAAAAGGAGAGAATCACAGCCTTCCTCTAGTGCAACCATAATCAGTGTATCCCTTGTCTTTCCACAGGAAACATGATAGAATATTTGAGAAGCAGTAATAACTTCACTGAAGAAATAAGAAGTACAGATTCCTTAGCACTCCCAAACATCCTGGCATTAACTTCAGTGGCTCTGATGGGACCTCACCCCGCCCCATGCACTGCTGGATTTTCCTCAACTTGGTTGACAGTTGACAGAACCCAGAGGTTGAATTGTGAAGCAAATTTTCTACTTAAGACACATCTTTTTGTGACTATGTTTCCAATCAATCAGATTGGGCATTTTGGGTTGTCTTGACTTCATCTGTTATTTTAAACTTAATACATTGTCAGTGTTGGGATTAACTTTTGTTCACTAAAAATGTTTAACTGCATATTCTACCTACTTAGCTGAGTTCAAGACCCTTGCTTTCTTGATTATTAGTAGATCTACCTATCTACCTGGTCTTATTGATATTTGATGACCCTATAACTTGAAATTTTCTCTATACACCAGAAAGTCTTCTATATTTGTTCATGCCCTCTCCACTCTCCTGCCATACTTATAGAATTATTTATGATAAAAAATAACCTCCCATTTTTATGGGAATTATAGGTAATATTTTGATGCATGTCTAATCAAGTTAGAATTGAAAGGCTTTTATGCAATTTCTTTAGCAAATGTAACTTAATCACTATTGTGTGCTAAAGTACTAAGGGAATCCCTCAGGAAATCAGCCTCATCAAATGAACTCTTAGAAAATAAGACCATCACATTGTTCCTTAATCACCCCTTCCCCCAACCCCTGTTCTAGTTAACAAACCCTTATGGGACTGGGAGCCATGTTTAAAGGCAAGGTGTGTTCTGAACACCTATCTTTGGACAGCAAGGACAGGACTATCCCACCCCAGCCCCAAGAGTGTAGGCATGTTTTGGTTTCAGGTCCACACTGGGTTTGGTTTTGAATGAGAAGATGAAGTTCCAGTCTCGTTCTGTGGTGTGTGGAGGTGTATTTTCTTAGCACTGCTTGTGGAAAGGCTGCCATTCCCCCTGAATGATCTGTGATCCCTCATTTGGCCACATGTGCAAGAGTTTTATGTGTCTTTTTTATTCTCTTCCAGTGATCTTGATGCAAGCTTTAGGGCATTGCCAAAGTTTGATCAGTGTAACTTTGATCTGTTTTGGATGCAGAAAAAAAATGAGATAATCAACTGTTCCTTTTCAAGATCATCTGGCCCACTCATTTTTCCATGCATTTTCATGTGAATTCTAGAATGTGTTTTGGTTGGTTGGTTGGTTGGGTTTGGTGTTTTGTTTTCTTTTGTTTTGTTTAATTCTTAAAACCAATACTATTGTCACAGATTTCAGAAAGGATCACACTGGACTTGCATGTTAGTATCTTTCTCATTACTGTCACAAACTATCAGACTGAATCAGATTAAGGGAAGGGAGTTAAACTATGGTTCACAGCCTAAGGGGACATTATCCATAGTGGTAGGACTTTGGATGGTATCTGGGGCTGGGTCCATGGAGCAGGAAATTGGGGAAAAATTCATTATGCTTCACTGAGTTAAGAAGCAGAGAACCAGACCATTCAAGTAGTATATAGTCCTCAAGTCCCACCGCTGTAGCGAAGTGTCCATCAGGGTTCAGGACCACCTGAAACAGCATTGCCAACAGTAGACAAAGCATTAAAACACATGAGTCTGCTTGAGAACATTGCATATTCAAACTGATTCATTTCCATCCAGGCAGCAATCACTTTATGGTTATTTCATAATTCACTATGATTTCGTCCAACTTTGAAGCCTCCATCATTTTTATTACTCCCTTCATTGGTTAAGAATAGAAAGTCCCTTCCAACCATCAAGGCAAAGCCTTAGCTTTGAGGCCTCTGTAAATGACAAATTACTTACTTCAATTATAAAATGGCATAGAATAGATATCCCCATTCCAAAAGGGGGGATTTGGAGGGTAGTACTGGACTATTGGACTACCACAAGACCAAAACTCAACAAGGGCAACACCAAACCCAGTAGTTACATATCCAGCATCTGGCTGCATAATATGTGTTTCAACAGTCCTGCCGTAGACATCACATGTTGCTCTCTCAGACTATAGCTTTTCTCAGCTGACATCCTAGTTTCTGGCATCTTCAACATCCTGGGATCTCCACTGAATGTTAGGCTCTGACTTCAAAGCTTCTCACTCCGACTTCTCTGCATGGCTAGCTAGGTCTGCTACATGTTGCCTGGTTTCAGCAGCTCTTCTCTGAACCTTGGTACACACCTCAGTGGTATTACATTAATTCTACATGTCTTCAAGAATCACCACATGAACAATGACATGCTCTGCTCTCTAGCTCAAGATGCAGCCGGCACTCCATGTGCTTCAGCTGCATTGCCCTCTGAGTCCTTACATAGCTAAACCTGGGGAAAGCACTTCCCTGGGTGGCCTTGTTAGAGACAGTACCACTGTGTAGCATTCTCTGCTTAGGCTCTCTTTTGTTTTAGTACTCTGTCTTTAAATAAAATATTTCCAAATTAACTTTGCATTGTTAAGCCTGGAACTTAAATGTGTGGACTTTTGCCACCAAGACACTGCTCCTGTTAACTCCATACAAGTGTGTGGCTTTGCCATGATGCCTTTCATCTCCAACAGCTGCAACCTCGTTGTCTCTTCCACCTGCCTCATCAGCAACTGCAAACAAGCTCATTTTCCTTTACTCAACAAACTGCAGATTTTTCACAAATTTCCACCCTCTTCGATGAGAATTCTCACCATGAGAAGAATAAACAGTAACAGTCTCCCATGCTATATTGAACTTTGCTCTACTAAGAAAATAAGTTCCTTGCCTTTTAATTCAGTCTTATGCAAAATATGAGTACATGGAAGAACACTGTCACATTATGAGTGGCATCTACCCCAGTTCTCAGAGTCCATGATCCCCTCTAGAAGCTGGTGAGTCTGGCCTTTATAGCCATTTCTATTGACACTCTGGTCTTCAGCTTTCCTGCCACAATGGCCTATGACTCTCTGCCTATAGCATTCCCTAGCTCATGGCCACAGACTCTTCCACACTCCTCTTACAAAGAGTTGCAAAGGCCTAAATACCACAGCAGTGACCATCTCCGACACCAATTCTATGTCAGGATATCTCAGTGGTAACCTTTTTCCCACACCAATTCTATGTCAGGATACCACAGTGATGACCCTCTTTTCATACTAATTATATGCATTAGTTCCCTAGCTAATTATTCTAACAAAATACCTGATGGAAACAAATTGAGAAGTTTGTTCTGTTGCGTGAAATTATTAAAAAAACAATCCACACTAGCTGTACTGGCTGGTTTTGTGTCAACTTGACACAGGCTGGAGTTATCACAGAGAAAGGAGCTTCAGTTGAGAAAATGCCTCCATGAGATCCAGCTGTAAGGCATTTTCTTAATTAGTGATCAAGAGGGGAGGGTTCCTTGTGGGTGGTACCATCCCTGGGCTGGTAGTCTTGGGTTCTCTAAGACAGCAGGCTGAGCAAGCCAGGGGAAGCAAGCCAGTAAGGAACATCCCTCCATGGCCTCTGCATCAGCTCCTGCTTCCTGACCTGCTTGAGTTCCTGCTTGACTTCCTTGGTGATGAACAGCAACATGCAAGTGTAAGCTGAATAAACCCTTTCCTCCCCAACTTGCTTCTTGGTCATGATGTTTGTGCAGGAATAGAAACCCTGACTAAGACACTAGCACAGGATACCCTTCGGCCTTGGTGGTCTCCCTGCTTCCATGGCTATCCCCAAGTGGAGGTCCACCCAATTTCCCTTGCTGCAGAACCAATTGCATACCCAGTCATCCATCCCCTGCAGCCAGTTTGCCAAGACTTGCTCTAAACCCTGAGCCCTGTATAAAGAAAACTCCAGAGGCTTATAATTTATCAGATTTATAGAACTTTAAATTTTCAATCCCCAAAATGCCCACACAAAGAACTCAAAACCCAATTGATATTGATACAAGCTGCACACATAGACTGGACAAATTGCCCTATATTATTCTATTGCTCTTCTATGATATCCATAGCTACCTGTGGCTATTTCAAGTCACATGGATCCAGTTTGTCTTCCTTTCCTATAGGTTCCATCTTGTCTGCTCATCTCAATCTCCCCTTCCATCTCTCTGTCTCTCTCTACCCATCTCTAAAACTCTCCGCCTGCCTTCTTTTTCCACTGCCTATTCACAGGTTCTAGCCTTACCTTTCACCTGCCCTCACCTGCTTACAGACAGCAATCTACATTTGGACAGCAGCTTGGGGATAGCCATGGGGGCGGGAGGACCACCATTGCTGGAGAGTTGCCAGCAACAGAGTGGATTTTTTAAAATAATTTCACAGAACATTATTCTGATTCATAATTTGGGATACAACGGGGAATGCATGCTATCTTGGGCTGTGTTCATGGTAACAGGAGTTTGTAGTATACCTTGTATCTTGGTAGATTTTGACCTAGATAACCAGACTAGAAGAACTATAAACCTCAAAAATTCTGGCACCTCCCAAAACTGTATTCCTAGCTAAGGACTAAGTGTTCCAGCATATGACAGGGATATGGCAGTGGTAGCCACATAGGCTTGGGCATATGAATATATTGTCCCTGATTAGTGGTGCAGTTGGGAGGAGGGGGTTTATGTGTGGCCTTGCAGAAGGAAGTACATCAGGTGATAGGTTTTGAGAGTTTATAGGCTCACCCTACTTCCAGTTCCTCTCTTTACTTCATGCTTGTGGTGGTGGAAGGACTCTTAGCTTCATGATCCAGCTGCTGTCCCAGCTACTGCTACTGTCACCATGTAGACTCTCCCTCTACAACTGTCTCCCTCATCATGAGGATTCTCCCCCTACAACTGTCAGTGAAAATAAACTCTGTCCATCAGTCACTTTTGGCCATGGTGTTTTATCACAGCAACTAACACAAGGGAATGTTTTACATCCTAATCCCAACACCCTGACTGATGGCTGTGTACTATTGCCATTTTAACATCAAGTCTTCAGACCTCCAATGCTTGAAGGGGGGAGGGGGAGGAGAAGGGGAAGGTATAGTGTCACAATTTTATTATAATCTTATAACAGTACTGGGTGAATTCTGTACAGATATTTTTCCATGAATGATTTAGTTTTGCTCATTACTTTTTCATGCATCTCACAGTTGTTTTATCAGCCTTTGGAAGTTACCATCAGTGCTTTCATTTAAACAATAATCAAATGTGTGAAGCAATGTAAGGTCTCCATACTTCTGTAATTCTGATTCTTCAGCATCTAAGGTTGTGGTGCATTTTTCCATCCATTCAGAAACTTTTCTGTTTATGTTTTATCGGATTCTTCATCCATACATATTCATTAAGTTTCACAACTGAATAGACAGCATGTCTTACTATTGCAAATGTTTTAAGAGTATTTTTTTTTCAACTTGGGGAAAAGCCACAAGTTTATCTTTAACTCATTTATGGTTTTTGAAGTAAAATAAGAAATAACAAATGACAATACTGGATATTGTGTTCCCTTCTGGTTTTGTAATTATATTTTATTATTCATAGACTAAAGATTATAGAAGTACATAATACTGAATAACATACTTCTGGCCTTTGATGGACTGTCTTCAAAGTTTCACTATTAAACATGGTGGAAACCAGGTGTAAATCATACTGCCATGTTTGAAAAGTATATACCCTAATGTATTGTGAGTTTTGTTTTTAATGTTGGATGCTGAATCTTATTAAATATAATTTCTGTGTTAGAGCCACGAGGGATCTGCTTGGAGAACAGAAGGTATTAAAAGCACTCAGGGTATGAAGAGTCTGATACCATAATTATAAGCTTATGTAGCTATTGGAAGACCAAACAAAGGTCAAAGGGTTTATGACTTAGTCACTGTTCCATTGCTGTGAATGGACACCATGACCATGGCAACTCTTATAAAGGAAAACATTTAATTTGGGCTTGCGTACGTTGTACAGTTTCAGAGGTTTAGTCCACTGTCGTCATGGCAGGAATCATGGCAGCAATCATGGCAGCTTACTACTGGGAGACATGGAGGTGGGGAAGCAGCTGAAAGTTCTACTCTGAATCTGAAAGCAGCAGAAAGAGATGCTTTCAACAGCCCCAAACCTATCCCCAGTGGCACACTTCCTCCAACAAGGCCACACCTAATCCCATTCAAGTGGGGTCACTTCCTGATGACTAAGCATTCAAATGAATGAGCCTATTAGAGCCATTCGGGGTGCCCATGAACTCCTCTGAGGGTCTCAGTTTGCTCCTTTGACAGTCTGTGGTGGCCTCCAAATGCCAACACTCCCTCCTTCATGGAAAGCCCTGGAAAGCTCATCAGCAGAATCTTCTTAGGTAGGACTGGAGGTAGCTCTTAGATGCTCCTCTGCCTGGAGCCCATGACAAGGAGCAGAGATGCTGCCAAAGGAACAGTTATGCAACCTAAGTCGTTATTTCTGGAGATGACCATGATGAAGTCTGTTAGATTTCCACTGTGCTGTGAGACCCTTGTTTGATTTTGCTTCAGACATTGCATTGACAAAGCTTCGATCTTTCTGTTGAAATCTTTTTAAAATTATTTTGTTTTTAAGCTGATTTGTGTTCTTAAAGAATTCAGATTTATCACATAAGAATTACTTGTTTCTTGATAGTCATGAACAATTGATAAATATCTCTGGTCTGGATCCAATATATTTTACACACATACACCCCACACACAGGTGCTTCTATTTCTGAGTGCAAAACCACATACATTTGTAAGCCAAAGGACCCAGTGTCTGAGACAAGCTAATGAAATGAAAATGCTAATGACTAGATTTATTAGAAGATTCAAATGTGGTCAAATCCACTGTCTCCTGCGTGAGATACGTTTCTACCCGGAGCTCTGCCATTAAACTACTCATGTTTTTACATCAAGGCGTTCTGTTCTGTTTGTGATTCTTGGGTGCACGCCAAATTGGGAATTGAGTGGGGGTTTCCCCACTAGGTTCTTTCATTTGGAGGTCCCACCGAGATCTGCGTGACACCCAGGAACCCCAAAAGACCACTTGGAGGTACGTTTGTTTGTGTGCGTCTTACATGTTGTCTGTTGTCTAAGTGTGGCACCACTGAATTTGTGTCTTGGTTTTTCAGTTCTGAGATTGTGAATTTGTGTCTTGGTTTACAGTTCTGAGATTGTGAATTTGTGTCTTGGTTTACAATTCTGAGATTGTGGGTTCAAGTCCCACCTTGTGCCTTGGTCTTACAGTTTTGAGATCGTGGGTTCAAGTCCCACCTCATGCCTTGGTTTTATAGTTCTGAGACAGTTCTGAGATTGTGGGTTCAAGTCCCACTGCCTGGGTCCCCAGTTCTGGTATTCTATATTCTGGCAGCTGCCACTGTGGGCTGTAAGGACCCAGTAGCCGCAGGAGGGAGACGTGCAGAGGCCCCACAAGCTGCCACCCCTGGAAGATGTTCCAAGGGTGAGGGACAGTCAGAAAGGTCTGACTGTCATCTGGCAGAGTGAGGAACGAGTGTGCTTAGATACTGGTGTTTTTTTTTTTTTTCTTCTCTGTTGCTGTCTTGTTTGTGTTTGTGGTTTTCATCATGGGACAGACTGTGAGTGTGGTGCCGACTGTGGACTTGGACTGACGTTAGGACAGAATTTGTCAGTGATAGTTAAGAACAACAACTCAGCTCACATCCCTGGCCGCACGCAGCCAGAAGGCCGGACTGAGAACTTCCGGCTTCAGTGGCAGCTGTGCACTGGCTGAGGTGAAGCTCCACGTGGGAAACCGTGGCCCAGGGGGGAACACGGATTCAGAGGTTTCCCCAGGATGTCCACCCTACCACCACCACGCATTTCACCGCCTGTGGGACGGGCAAGAAAAGAAAGAGGGGCAAGGCCCGCGTGGGGGCCCCCCCTGCGCCGTCCTGCCTGGCTCCCTAGAGTGGCTGGTGATGCCTGCTGCAGCTGGGGAGGGGCCAACTAGAGTCACTGCCTATGCAACCTTCCCCACCCCCCAGTTGGCCCGGTGTAGCCAGCTGTGAGAGCTGCCTTCCCTTCCCTGCCCCACATGTTTTCTCTTCTAGGGTGGCCCCGCCCTAAGCTGCTAACCAGCAAGGGAGACATCTGTCCACTTAACTTCTGTCCCAGGTAAGGAGCACCTATGAGTCTAATCACCAGGCTCTGACAAATGTGTATAGAGGTCTAGAAAAAGGTGAGCTTAGACTGTAAGGAAGAGCAAAGCTTCAGCAGACTCAGGAGAGATAGATAACAGTGAAAATAGAGATGAAAGAGATTAGAGAGGTCTGAGATGAGAGAGATACCCCGAATGAGAAATATTTAGAGTAGCACCAGTAAGTAAGAGGCAGAGAAGGCATATTACGAGAGAGAGAGAGAGAGAGAGAGAGAGAGAGAGAGAGAGAGAGAGAGAGAGAGAGTGTGTGTCAAGAGGCGAGAGGTGAGAGGCAGAAGAAAGAGAAGACAAAAGGGATCGTAGACAAGAGAGAAATTTGACTAGAATCTTGGCCACAGTGATAGGAGAGAAAGAAAAAGACAGGAAAACTGGGCAACAGAAGACTGAGCCTCAGCTAAAAAGGCTCAGCTGTGTCAGACTGAAGTTACTTATTTGAGATACACCCTTCGAGGTGGGAAATAGTAGCTAAAAGAAGCCAGAAAAAGACTGTAACTACACCAAGGCAAGTAAGAAAATTCTTGGGCACCACTGATTTCGGCAGTCTCTGGATACCTGGATTGGCGATCTTAGCTGCCCCGTTGTACCCCCTAAGGGGAAGTGTTTGTGTGGACCCCAGATCACCAGAAAGCCTTTAAAGAAATTAAAAAGGCCTTACTTATGGCCAGCCTTTGCCTGACCTAACCAAGCCTTTCACTCTTTATGTGAAAGAGAGATCAGGGGCCGCCAGAGGAGTCCTTACTCAGACTTTGGGACCTTGAAAAGGGCCAGTGGCTTACCTATCCAAGAAGTTAGACCCTGCTGCCAGAGGGTGGTTTTCTTGCCTGAAAGACTCTTGAAAGCATTATCTAAAAGCCTCCTGACTGATGGATGACGACCAATGTTCCTGCGACACATTATCAGAGCTTTTTGTTGACTGAATGAGTGACCTTCGCTCCACCTGCTGTCCTCAATCTTGCTACCCTACTGCCCGAGACTTCATCTTCTCATCACTGCGCTGACGTTCTGGCAGAAGAAACTGGTACTCAAAATGATCTGAAGGATCAGATCAGACTTGGGCTGAGAGTTCGAGCTGGTACATGGATGGCAGTAACCTCGCGGTTGAAGGATTGAGACAGCCAATGTGATAGCCAAGAAGATCCTAGAAGAAATCTTCCCGAGGTTTGGGATACCCAAGGTAATCAGGTCCAATAATGGACCTGTCTTTGTTTCCCAGGTAAATCAGGGACTGGCCAAGATATTGGGGATTGATTAGAAGTTACATTGTGCATACAGGCTCCAAAGCTCTGGACAGGTAAAAAGGATGAATAGAATTCTAAAAGAGACTGGTGCAGACTTGGTGCTCCTTCCCCATACCCATGAACTGTCTTAAATGATGTGTTTAAACCTACATGTTGTTGTAATAATAATCTGTATGCTAAGTTAAAAGGCTTGCAGGTGGTGCAGAAAGAAGGCTGGTCACAATTGGCTACAGTGAACAAGCCAGGTACCACAAAAGACTTCTCACCAGTTCCAGCCAGAGATCTGATCCACGTACACCTACATCATGCCCAGACCCTCAAGCCTCACTAGAAGGGTCCCTGCCTAGTTCTGTTTACTATCCCTTCTTATTCTGTTTTTGTTCTTTCTTTGGATGTGTCTATGGCATTTCTAAGCTTGAAAGTAAAATGATGCTAACTGGTGCTGGATAGAGGAGCCTTATCTTTTATTACGGCAACTTGCTATTTTTGAAACATGGTGATTTGGTTGAACACAATAAAGTACAGTAGTAACTGATCTCCCCTTCTTCCTGGATGAGTGAGCAGATGATTGAATATTGATGTCAGCATCCTTGAACATACTCAGATGAGCAACATATAGCTTCTGCTTCTATTTAAAATGATGCTGTGTTTGTGGTCTGAAGCTTTGAAGCACTACTTGGCATCTCCTTCCTTGGAGGTCTCACCATTTAAACATAACATTTGATAACGTGTTGGTAAGGTGCGGTCTAGCTTGTCTCACTCGGTCATCTTCATAGGAATCCAGTGGGTATACGGTTTTGTTTTAGGAATAGTTCATTTTTTAATGACGGTTTTTAGCTGACATTCATGGAGAGAACGAATCCTTAGAACTGTGCCGCTAGTGAAAGGAAATCCTATCTAAGAGTGTTTCTTTACAGAGCAGTGTCACACCATCCTTTGGGCCCTCTGCTGGAAATGTAGAATCAAGTCTCAAATAATGCCTTTTAAATTGTCTCCTCTAGTATTATAGATGTAGGACAGCACTGTATCATACCTCTGTGGATGTAAAATAGCTTGTACCTGCTTTATGATACGCAGTAGTGGTCGTGCTTTATCAGAGCTGGCTTTAATGATGTTGCTCAGAATGTTTTCTTTCCAGATGATGATTGAGAAGCTAATTAAAAAAAAAAAAACCAGAAACAAAAAAATGGTGCCAGGTACCACAAGAGTAACAGAACTGTGCTGTTTTCTGGGGTTTTGTTTTTTTACTTTTTTTTTTTTTTTAATAGAGTATGCTGGATGTCTCTACAATTTTGTAAAAATGACTGCAGAACCTGGAAAAGCTATTGCTGCTATTGATGCATAGCATATTGCTATTATTGGTCTTTTTATATAAATATAAATATAAATATATATATATATATATATATATAATTTGAATTTTTTGAAAACTTTAGCTGTGCTGTCAACTTTGGAAAAACGTATCCCAGTTTACTGTGTTGAGTTGGCATTGTATAGAAATTAACAGCCATATTGGTCTAGAAATGTTGAACTTAATTTTTTTTCCATTTGTACAGGGGTAACGCACTGTATTAAATATGTAAGGTCTTATCTACGTGGGTTTGATTACAAAAACTAATAAAGTATTCTCTAAATTAAAAAAAAAGATTCAAATGTTGAAGACAAAGGAAAATTTCTATATTTCCTTTGTGTAGCATCAAGTTATTTAGTCAACTCAAAGAGCCGTGAGATGGCATGGTGTCCAGCATGGGTGACAGTGGGTTGGCTTCAGCAACGGAACACAAAGAGCAAGAGTGGCAGCTCAGATCTTAGGTGAGGGATTTACATTGGAGCTATAAAATATTTTAGGGAAGAAAAAGGTCATCAAAGTTTGAACTAGCTCTATGTCCTTGGAGTTGAGAAAAAGAGAGAGAGATTGATTTGAGGACTTGTGAAGTAGTTGCTACTAGAAAAAATGGTGTTTTATTTGCATGTGGGTTGAAGAGAAAGGACAGAAGAGTGGTTAGCCATATCTAGGGGCTAGGGATGCAACTCCCCAGGTAGAGCACTTGCCTTCACGCCTAATACATCACAAAAATCCACCTATGTTAGACAACTGGATTAAGGATGGATTCCTGACATGCCATATTGCTGTGAGGAGACATGACCAAGACCACTTATAAAAGAAAGTGTTAAACTGGCTGCTTGCTTACAGTTTCACAGTATTAGTCCATGACTGGCCATCATGGCTGGGAGCTCGGTGACAGGGAGGCATGATGAGAAGTAGCAGAGAACTCACATCTGATCTGAGAAGTGGATGTAGAGACAGAGTGAGACTGAGCCTGGCTTTTGGGACCCTGGAGTCCACCCCCAACGACACATCTCCTCTTACAAGGCCACACCCAATCCTTTCCAAACAGTTCCATTTAAACATCCGAATATATCAGCCTATGGGGTCATTCTTGCCCAAAACACTACAGACACAAAGGAGAAAAATCAGACTTCTGGAGTACAAAAAAATAATTTTATGTTGGCAAAGACTTTGAGGTATCTGTCAGGAAACTGCAAAAATGCCAAGCAAATGGTTCAAAATCTGGATGGGAACTCGGGTTTGGGAGATGGAGACATGGATCTGGGAATCATCGGTGGACCGGACTGAAAAAAATCTGAATCAAATTCCCCATGAAGAAGGAAGAGAGAGAGAGAGAGAGAGAGAGAGAGAAACAGAGAGAGAGAGAGAAAAACAGAGAGAGAGAGAGAAACAGAGAGAGAGAGAGACAGAGAGAGAGAGACACAGAGAGAGACAGAGAGAGAGACAGAGAGAGGGGGGGTTGGGGCTACAACAGAGAAGGTGCCAACGTTTAAGTGGTTGAAGCAGGAAGAGTTAGCAGAGGAGGCTGAGAAAAAGCAGCCTGATAATTAGAACCAGGAGAGTATGGGATCCCAGGAGCCACATCAGGAGAGAGAGAAAGTGTTCACAGGGAAAAAATAGCCATAGAGTCATAAGGCATAAGAGCTTGGCTCCACAGCGAGTAGTCATCCACAGAGCACTGCTGAAAGGATGCGCGGAATCTTCTGGAACACGGGGAGTTTGGGGAAGGTAGGAAAGGCTGGGAAAGAGGCAAGTTTTAAACAGATATTAAATATATCCCTGATGCCTTTCAATTCATGTAAGTTTTGTTTTATTATTATTCCAAGCAAGTATATGAATCCTGTATACCACTGATTGAATTCTGACACAGTGAATAAATGCAGTTAACAAACACACACTAGAGAGACAAAGTCCACTCACCTTAAAGGCCCCTGGTGGGTTTTGTCCTTTATTATCATCTAAAAGAAAATGTATTTTTATTAGATATTTTCTTTATTTACATTTCAAATGTTATCCCCTTTCCTGGTTTCCCCTCTGAAAACCCTCTATCCCCTCCCCCGCTCCCCCTGCTCACCAATCGCAAGTTAAAAAAAAAAAGAAAAGAAAAAAAGAAAAGAAAATGTACCTAATATAAATGAAATGTTCTGTCCCTAACTCACAATTATTATGAGAATTAACTAAATGTAATTAATTAAATGGGGCAAAGCAGTAACCATTCTCCTTTGTATCCCTAAATCCTGGTAGCAGGGTTAGAGTCTTAAAAGAGCTTCTAAATTAACAAGATGGTGCGTACCTACAATCCTGGCTCTGAGAAGCCTAAAGTAGGAGGACAAAGAAGAGTTCAAGGCAACCTGCATCACCTGCATAAAGTAACTAAGAGACTTTCATCAGCGTTTGCTATAGCAATTACCTGATACCCCAGTCTTCACGTGACCATCCCCACGTTACACGTTACTGGAACTCCTTGACATTCTGCAGGAGCTGTGTCTCTATCTACTTCATGGTGTGAAGATCAGCAAGGAAAAATGCTACATTGTAACAAGGGTTAAGCTAAGGATATGGCTCAGTCGTAGAACACTTGACTGGCATGCAGATGGTCCTGAGTTCAATCCCTGGCACTGTAAAAACAACCAAACCATGTGATTTGAAACTGAGTGTTACTTTCTTTTGAGAGATGCCTTTGAATTGCCATTCCCGCTGTTGAACCTCATCCAGTTTGCCATATCTGAGCTGCTTGGGGCCACCTCCACACAACCTTCCAGAATTGCCTGTCAGTTCTGTGATCAATGAGCAAAGTCCTCACCTGTTCTTTTCTCGGATTCTTTACAGCTTTAATACAGCTTTAACATGCATATCTAATTTTATTAATATTGAGATCTGTAAGAGTTGGGATATATCATAAAATCATATTCTTCTCTGTAGAACCCCAAGTGATTTACATATTCTTGTTATAAGTACATTTCATTGGTACTAAAAGCAGTTAAATGGAAACCTGATTACAAAGTAACTGTCATTGATTTCATATGGGTCTGGCTGCTTGCTGTTCCCTCTGTGTCTCCACTGTGTTAATCTGATCTGATACCATTAAAATATTATCCTCAGGGGAACTCATGGGGAGTCAATGTTAAGATTAAAACCATACGTTAAAGATGTTCTTTGCCCACACTTTCTGTGTGTTCCTAACAAAAGCAAGAGCCAAATAGAATCCATTCTTCCCTTCTATATTGCACTCCTTACTATACCAAGACAAAATGCATGCTGGGAAGGCACACGCATGACTACTAGGGACATATTTTAAAATGCATTTTTGTTGCTTTTTGAGCAAAGGAAGCCAAATCGCTTCTATCTCCCTCTCCCTCTCCCTCTCCCTCTCCCTCTCCCTCTCCCTCTCCCTCTCCCTCTCCCTCTCCCTCTCCCTCTCCCTCTCCCTCTCCCTCTCCCTCTCCCTCTCCCTCTCCCTCTCCCTCTCTCCCTCTCCCTGTCTCTCTTTCTCTCTCCCTCTCTCTCCCTCTCTCTCTTTCTCCCTCCCCTCCCCCCTCTTTTCTATGTAAGAGCCTGGTCCTCTGTTATACCAAAGCCCACTTGTGAATTTCAGGGACTGTTGAAAATGAACCAGAATAAAGGAGTTGAAGTTATCTTCCTGCAGTGAGCTAGCAGGAGACAAAGATCAAGTAAAAACACCCCCACTCTAGGAAGAACAGGTTTCTTACACCCCTCATTTAAATGGCAGGATAACAACCCAACTAGAATGTTTATTATTTAAATCCTAATTTATATAGAGACCTCAGACAGAATTCATTATGGAATTAAATATAAAAGCATGAAATCCAAGGAAGATAAAGAGGGAAATTTTTATAATATCAACACCGAAGATTTTAAAATGTGTTTAGATTTGCATAGCTTTTCTTTAAAAGGGGGGAAAGTTGAAAAATAGTGAGAGCCAAGAGAATTGGTAGAAGCCAATAATTGGCAGGACCACATATTGAACCACACCTCAAGGCTCAGCAAGGGTGGGTGTCAACTTATTTGTGTTGACTGCTGTGTCCCTTCAGTAATTTTTAAATTACTTTCCCCTGGATTTATGAGGCCCAAGGGACTGTAAAAATTATTCTAAACATTAGCAAAAATATGAACTGCAGAAAATAAAGTGCGTATTTCATGACTAATCTCCTAGTTTTTTTTTAAAAAAAAAAACACTCTTAAATGCTTCAAAATGTGGGTCTAGAATACATGACTTCACATTTTATCTGCATTATCATAACCTTCTACATTGATAATACGTGCAAAATAATGCTGCTTTCTGGGGGAAATATAGGTCTCTAGCTAATATTTAAATGTCATACTTTAAAAAAATGTTTTATAAGTCTTAAAGGTGTTTCTCTTAAGCAAACATCTTTCAGTGAGAGAGGCTTGAAAGATAGGGTATTTCCCCCCCACATTGGTGAAGTGTTTATTTTTGTAAGGCACTTCCATTGCAACCTGTTTTCTACATTCTCCGCTTTGCTCCTTGGTTGTTTCGATGAAAACTATGAACACAGATCCTTCAGCCTAACCTTCCTCAGTAGAATAAGAAATAGTGCTTACGACTGCCTATGCATGCTGCAAACTTCTGGCAATTAATTTCAATTAAGTTATTTACAAGGTGTGCCACTGCTAACTTTGTGCCCAGATGTTTCGCTTGGCAAAAACGCAGCGGCCACCAATGAAGTCGGTTTCGGCAACAATCACTCATTGATGGGATTTTCACAGTGAATTCACAGCACCTTCATAACACCAGCGCATGATGTCATCACCCTGCCCCTCATCCCGACCATAAAAATGCCAATACAAGTTACAACAAATGACTGAGGGTGATGGCTGAGTTCTAGAGTGGCTGCGTCGAACACCTGGGCTCTGCTGGAATCTAGCAGCTTTCAAAGCTTCGTTACCAGATGTTTGTGGAACAATTTATGCATGTATGGAAAACATACATTACTTTTTCATTTGTGTGAGTGATTACCAGAACTGGGGAAGTAGTGGAAACATGGGTGTCTTTTCTTTTTAAAAGACTAATGAAAGTTTACTAGGGACATACTTTTAAATTAAAATCAGCATTGTTAATCTTAACCATGAAGGGTTGAATCTGTATAATAATGTTTTTAAGTAGTTGTTCAGATAATACATTTTTTTTAAATCAAATTAGGTGCTGGCATTGTAACCTTGAAGAAGAAAATAAAAACCTATAAAGGTTTTATTAATTTTTAAATCAGCTATTAACCATCTCATTGTTTAATAATTTTTCATGTTAGGATACTATTTAATAATCATGTCTTACTTTTCTTAACTATTCTCTATGCTCTTCATGTAAGACAAGAGAAGGCTGGACTGACACCTCAGTGACTAAGAACCCTCGCCACTCTTCCAAAGGATGGGAGTCCAGCTGCCAGCACCTACTTTAGGCAGCTCACAGTCTCCTGTAACTCTAGCTCCAGGGGATCCAACGCCCTCTTCTGGCCTCTGTGGGCACTGCACTCATGTGTATATACTTCCACACAGACACACACGTGAATAATTAATAATAATAATAATAATAATAATAATAATAATAATACAAACACTATTTAAATTATCTCTGTGTGTTTACATTTACCACAGTCCCTTTCTCTGCAGTAAGAGGAATTTTACTTTGTGATTCAAATACCTTATCGTTTTGGGAGGTAATTTTTCATATAACAGTTCCAACCATCTTTTCCACCTACCATGGCTCTCTCTAAGTAAGAGACCTTTACCAACATTTTGATAGATGTGTTTTATATAGGACTGTAATTCTTTTGATTTTAAGAAAATTGATGCTTCTAATTTTTAATTAACTAAAATGATAACCCTATGAAAATAAGCAGCAGACTGACTCATTTGTGAAAGTTCAACTATTCTTCTTTATTTTATATTTAGGAGATGAAATGGATCATGTTTCTGCCCTCTGAGCAGCTACAAAAAGCTGCTCAAACTACACACAGCTGTGTGGTAAGAGACTCTCATTTGGTTTGGTTCAAAGAACTCTGAATCTATGCAGGCGCTAAAATGATGTAAGGTTCTGAATAAAATCAAAGCATATTCTATCGGGGTCCGATGAATGTGTTATGTTTCTAAAGCCCGGTTTCAGAAAATATATGTGCACTGCTTCCTGAACAAACAGGTTAGTGATTTTTAAAAAAGAAAGAAAGAAAGAAGGAAAGAGAGAAAGAAAAAAGAAAAAGCTGTCTTGTTTAAGAAGCAAACATCGCAGCCATTTCAACACCGTGACTAAGAAATGACCATTAAATCGAACCTGTTCGCTATCAGGTTATAAAATGAATGAACTGTCAGAGGCAAATACACATTAATAGGTGGGATAGTAAACACGAAATGAAAACATCTTTGCAAATTTAACACTTAGTAAATGGATTCCCATAACCCTCTGCCTTGCTATGAAGTTCATGGTGGTCCTTGCATAGGGCTGGGATGCCTTCCTTTGCCTTTCCCTCCTAAAGTATCCAGGATTCTGCCAGCTCTCCAGAGAGCTGTTAGGAGCAGCAGGGTGACAATGCTGGCAGGCACCTCCAGGCATCTCCAGGGAGGCCCAGTCTGAGAGCCACAGAACCACTGTGAACACACACATCCTCATGCCTAGCTTGTTACAAGCTGGGGTCCGAGGTGATGAGAACAAACCCCATGTGGATATAGATGCACTCTGTGTTTCCTTAAGACAAAATAAATGTCTCCCTGTTGTGTGTTTTATCTGAAATGATTTTAACTTTTAGTTTCGACCTGGAGGCAAACTAGTGGAGAGCTTCCTAATGCTAATGTTGTATATACAGGGCTGCAATTTGTTTTCCATCCTTGGGATATTTTTATACCGTCATTAATGAAAGCAATAATCACAAAAGAAATTAAACTACAAAGGGAATATGGTAAACCCATGTTAATGTCTGACCCAAACATGTACAGCAAAGAGGGTGCACAGCTGTGGTTACAGCTTGCTCATTAACTCACCTGCTGCATTTACAGCACTCGGCAACGTGGCGACCATGTGCAAAGGATGTTCTCAAGCTGCATGGACTCAGCACATTTGGGAGGAGAGGGAAGAAACACAAAATTATCTCCAAAGTTTTGTTCACTTGAAATAAAACTTGCAAGGCTTTACAAGTGTCCGTGGTGCTGGTAACCAGAGCAGGCTTGCTAGCTCCTCGATGCAAATACAATAAAGACAATTTCCACTGGAAATACATCTGTTAAACTGGAAAGAATTGGACACTATTAGTTCAAGCCACACCTGCCAGTCTGTGGCTTGAGTCATCTGTGTTAGGATAGAACGCACACAGGGGGTCGGTTTTGCCTGAAGCACTTCACAGACTGCGATCTATTCATACTCAATGTTTTGTGGGTGGGTAATGAACTGCTAAAAATCAAGTATTTCTGTACAATCTAGGTCTGTGCTTTGTGGCTATTGAAGACCAATCTAGGCCCATTGAGTAGCTGAAGATGCTTCTCTTGGAAGACTGGCTAGAGAGCTCTGTCCTCTTGTCTGTCTACAGCATGCTGGGCCACTCCCAGGGGCTGAGTGGGGAGGAGAGTTCTGTTGTGCCTCTGGCAATAATCTTGCAGAAATGTATATATGTCTTCGGGAAGGTTAATTTTGTTGAAAAAGTACTTGATGGTATCTTAGAATTTCCCAATCATTTGCAAAGCTTTCTTTTACATGGATTTTCCCATTTAATTACGTGTCCGTCTTCCCCTGTAGATCAGATGAGCCAATTACTTGGAGGTTAGTCAATAACAAAAACAACTAGAAAAGTTACAACTGGAGTAGAAGAAAGAAAACACACAAGTTCTTTGTTTAAAATCATACTGTCATTATACAACTTGGTCCTTATTCAAAAGCCTTAAAATCAGTATCTACAGACTGAGGAGATAACATAATAAGTTAAGACTAAATGTTTCCCAAGCATAAAGACCAGAGTTTGATTCCTAACACCCACATAAAAAGCCATGCCTCATAGCCAGGGAGGCCAAGAGAGGCTTCTTAAGTGGGGATCACTAGCTTGCCAGTCTCCCAGGTCCTAGGGAAAGATTCTGAGGGTCTCATAAAAGCAAAGTTGATAACTCTTGAAAAGCAATACTCAAGGGTGGACCATGGCTTCCACACATGCATGCACACACAGGCACACCGACATACACCCCAATTACAAGCAAGAACAGCATCTAGGGGAGTCTGATGCTAAGTGCTGAATACACCATGTCTATGTGAGAAAGAACTGCCATACACATAGAGAAGCCCTGCAGTGTAGTGGCAATGAGTCTCATCAACTCTGATATGGTTTTCTGAAATGCTTTTCTGTATGCTCCAAAACTTTTGTTTGACAGCTGTTCAAATCCTGAAAGATGATCCATATAAAAGTCAGGCGCAAAATCAGACTCGGGACTTTTCTGCCCTCCATCAAATTTAAACTGTCATTAGAGGAAAATTTTAAAGGAAACAGCATAGTTCACTTGGCTCTAGCAATATCACTGCAGCCCAGGGGTTGGAGAGCCTTTGGGGCCCACCTTCACAGAAACAGGTTCAATTCTCACCAGCTACGAGACTCAGTGAAAATGTTTCTTTGCTCTGCTGCAATTCCCAGGTGCACTCACCCCACATGTATGTGTCACAGCATGCAGACTACTCTAACATGTATGTATGCCCCACAGCATGCAGACTGCACAGACCAGAGCACTCTAACTCACATGTATGCTCCACAGCATGCAGACTGCACAGACCAGAGCACTCTAACCCACATGTATGCCCCACAGCATGCAGACTGCACAGACCAGAGCACTCTCACCCACATGTATGCTCCACAGCATGCAGACTGCACAGACCAGAGCACTCTCACCCACATGTATGCCCCACAGCATGCAGTGATCCCACAGACCAAAGCACTGTAACTCACATGTATGTGTCACAGCATGCAGACTGCACAGACCAGAGCACTCTAACCCACATGTATGCCCCACAGCATGCAGACTACACAGACCAGAGCACTCTCACCCACATGTATGTGTCACAGCATGCAGTGATCCCACAGACCAGAGCACTGTAACTCACATGTATGTGTCACAGCATGCAGACTGCACAGACCCTCAATCTCTGTTCAATATGAAGTGTGTTTCCCACAAACACTACCCAAAGCAGGACCCAAGAGTCTCACACATTTCCAGGAACACAGACATCAAAAAGTGTGCTGGCATGCTGTCAGCACGCCTATAGTGTTTAATGTTTTTAGGTAGATGGGAAGCAGCTAGAAGAGGCTCTGCCCTCTATGTTGGTCTTCATAAGCCTTCCCAATTCTTAGGGAATTCTTAGGAAACCCCAATTCTTGAGCCGTTCCAAGGCAGAACACACAGAGACTTCTTCAACACGTCAACTATGGTCTGTTCCTCTTCCACTCAACTTTAAATCCGTGCAGACCCTCCCTTGTCAGTCAGCATTTTCCAACAAGGTAACTGAAACTTGGGCACGTGAGAGGAAAAATGTTTCCTCTTCCACCAGACTTAAAAGAAGATGGACACCCTTCCCCACTTTTCCACATTAGCTTTGCAGTATAAAAACCATCTGTGACAATTTAGTAAATTAAATACAATGAAGCAACAAATGAAAGACAACCTAATGTATAAAATACAGAAGACCCATATGGCTGCTGGTTTCTTTTTTGACAAGCAGCATACGTAAGTGGCCCACATCAGGAAGACCAGGCAGCAACGAGGCAGGAAAAGGCGGGTGAGCTACCAGCCTCCTCCAGCTCCCACTGTCGGGTCTCCTCCATCCTGACTGACTGTGCTCTTAGACCATAAGCCCAGACAAACCTCCCCTCCTCAAGCTGTATTTGCCGGGTACCTGTCCCGGCAACAGGAAAAGGAAGCAAGTCAGGCACCAGCTTTGGATGTCATCTTGCCAGGTTAACAGAACACAAGTAGACTCGATTTGGCCTGTAGAGAACAAATTCATAGCCTGGGAAATAGAATCTCTATTATCTTAAAATCTATTACAAATCTGCATTCTCTAGAAATAATTTTTAAGCATTGCTGATACTCATCTCGGTTTTCTGTTCCTTCCAACATTTGTATGCCTTTACACAGCGGAGTCAGCTGTTTCCTTCTGCTTTCTATGTCGCTCGTGTATGGATATCTCACTTTCTCAGCTATTTAGGAAATATATTTTGCTTAAGGCAGAAGCACATATTGTGATTCTGTGGTCCTCATTTTTCCAGGGTTAAACTTCTACCTTGGTGGGGTGTGTGTGTGTGTGTGTGTGTGTGTGTGTGTGTGTACAGGTCACATGCCCTGGTGTATAGGGCAGAGGTTAACATTATGTACTTTCCTTAGTCACTCTCCATGTGTATTTTGAGGCAGTCTCTCACTGAACCTAGAATTCATCAACTGGCTAGACTAGATGACCAGAGAGACCCAGGGACCCTCCCGTCTCTGTCTCCCAAGCTCCGGGATGGGAAATGAATACTGCCATGGCTGGGTTTTGTATTTAGCCCCCTAGATATCTGAGTCCAGATCCTCATGCTTGCACAGCAAGAGGTTTGCTGGCTGGGTCATCTTCCTAGGCCTTTGTTCAAGGCTTTACATATATTTTTAAAAGGCAGTTATCAGAATAGTTAATTTTGGTGGGGCTCAAAAATACATGTAGTCAGCTAAAACTCTCTCTCTATAAAGGCTAGGTATGTCCTGGGATTGCTGGCAGGACTTATCACAAAACACACATCAGATTCCCACTTAAAGGGACAGTACAGAGGGAAGCAATCATCCGAGCAAAGAGGACCACCAGTGTGACATTTGGAAGAGATTCTAGTTTCCCAGGAGCTGTCTGTACTGAGTGTTTCATAGGCACTGTAATTCTTATATCTGTAAGGAGAGTGAGGAGGGGGCACAGCAGATAACTGTCATAGGATTACCCAATACCAGAACACATTCAACACGGAACAGAATCAGAGCCACTGACTGGCTTTTGATATTGGTGATATTTGAGCTATCAAATGGACCTCATAAAGAGAACATCATACAAATGCTGTAAGTGGTATTATGTCCTTCCACACGGAGCTAAAGGAACTTGGTTGTGCTGAGTGATTGTCAATTTTGGTCTTCTCTGGATTTCCAGAGAGCATGTTTCTACACAGCACTCTGTGTAGGTGGGATCAAGTCCTGCTGTAGGGCATTGCCACCGGTCTCCTGAGGAACAGAATGTCCTCCTGGGAAACCTGCAGGGAGAGAGCTAGCCCTCAAAGCAGAAATTTATAACATGCCGAATCAAGACAGCCCTGCAGAGGGCCCTCCCTCCTTTCCTTAGTCTAAAATGATTAATTTCTAGCATTAAAGAGACAGACAGAAGAGGAGGGATAAAGGGGGAGCGAAGGAGATGGAGAAGAGGAGCAACAGGAATGAGGGGAGAGAAGATGAAGAACAGAGAGGGGGTCAAGCAAGCACCTGTCCTCCTCTTCAGTCTCTGGGCTCAGCAGAGAGCAGATGCTGCCCACCTTCATGTCTCCTCCATTTTCCTCCCTCTTTTTTTCCCCCTTTCTCCTTTTATTTTATTTTCTTCTCTTTTTGTTTTATTCTTGGTATATGACACAGGATCTAACTATGTAGCCCCGACTGTCCTGGAATTTGCTGTGTAGAACAGGCTGGGCTGGAACTCACAGAGACTGTGCCTGCCTCTATCTCCTGAGTTTTAGAACTAAAGGCTTGCACCACTAAGCCAAGCTACTTCATTTCTCTTTCCAATCCACCTTGGTCTAGCTTTTCCTTCCTTCACTTCCAGCAAACAGGTAGCTCCAGCAACAGCCTCGAAGGGCCTCCTGCTGCAGAACTGATGGCCTTTCCGTGGCCTCAACTTATACTTAGGATTCAAAATACTTATCAAATGGCACTTGGTGGGCTTATTTTTCCTTATGAAGGAACAACTTCCCTGCCCACATCTCTTTGCTCTGTCTTCACCCTAGCTTTGCTTTTGTTATACGTTGGGTTCTTTTACTCTCTGGTTTTCCTCCAAGATTCCTTCTTGCCCCATGCATTCTCCTCTCTGCCCTCTGCAGTAGACTGTGATGCCATCTGCTCACAGCTCTTACCCTCGGCACAGAGCTGCTGTGCCTTGACCCTCTGGCTTATATTTAAGCTCCTAAGAGATCCTACACAGTGTAGGAAGCACGGTAACACCCCCCCCCCATAACCTAAGAGTGTGTTCTTAACCTCCTCTCTCCTTTTTATGTCAGCAGGATCCACCCCTAGGCCAGCACTTGCACACTCCCCGTTTCACCAGTTTCAGATGCTCTGTTGCTGCTGCCTCCTCTCCTCAGTCCTCATGTCCCAATGCTTTCTCACCTTCTTCCTTTATTCTTGAATCTCTGGTCTCCATCTTCACTTTGTAGATACCTGCTTTTATCATACAGAAACAAAAACTGCTGGCTCCTTTCTGGATACTTCCTCCTGGTAAAGTCAACTTCTCTGCTTGTCCTTGCTTAGTTTCTACTGACAGCTTCCCAAGCAGGCTGATTTAGAGGAGCCTCAAGTTCCGGAACAAGGTGATTGGCTGGCATGGAAAGCTTACAGATATGCCTACTGTGGAAATTTCACTCAGATCCCACACCTCACCCTCCTGCACATTTTCTTTTTACATCTATCTATCATGGCATCCACGTATCATCTGTCCATCTGTCTGCCTGTGTCTGTCTGTCTGTTTCTCTCTCCCCTCTCTCCTCCCCCCCCTTTTCCTCCTTACTCCTTGATTCCCTCTCCCAACCCCTCTGTGTGTATTTGTGTGTGTGTATGTGTGTGGTATGTGTGTGTGTGTGATGTGTGTGTGTCTGTGTGTGTATGTGTGTGTGATATGTGTGTGTGTGTATGTGTGTATGTGTGTGTGGTATGTGTGTGTGTTTGTGTGTGTGTATGTATGTGTGTGTTTGTGTTCGTGTGTGTGTATATGTGTGTGTGTTTGTGTGTGTCTGTGTGTATGTGTTTGTGTGTGCCTCTGTGTGTGTGTGTGTGTGTATGTGTGTGGGGTATGTGTGTGTGTTTGTGTGTGTGTTTGTGTGTGTGTTTATGTGTGTGTATATGTGTGTGATATGTGTGTGTGTATGTGTGTGGGGTATGTGTATGTGTTTGTGTGTGTGTATATGTGTGTTTGTGTGTGATATGTGTGTGTATGTGTGTGTTTGTGTGTGTCTGTGTGTATGTGTGTGTCTGTGTGTGTTTGTGTGTGTCTCTGTGTATGTGTGTGTGTATGTGTGTGTGATATGTGTGTGTATGTGTGTGGGGTGTGTGTTTGTGTGTGTGTGTTCGTGTGTGTGTATATGTGTGTGTGTGTTTGTGTGTGATATGTGTGTGTGTATGTGTATGTTTGTGTGTGTCTGTGTGTATGTGTTTGTGTGTGTCTCTGTGTGTGTGTGTGTGTGTATGTGTGTGTGTGTATGTATGTGGTATGTGTGTGTGTGATGTGTGTGTGTCTGTGATATGTGTGTGTGTATGTGTGTATGTGTGTGTGGTATGTGTGTGTGTTTGTGTGTGTGTATGTGTGTGTGTTTGTGTGTGTGTTCGTGTGTGTGTATATGTGTCTGTGTGTTTGTGTGTGTCTGTGTGTATGTGTTTGTGTGTGCCTCTGTGTGTGTGTGTGTCTGTGTGTGTGTGTATGTGTGTGTGTGTGTGTGTGTGTGTGTGGGGGGGGGGGGTATGTGTGTGTGTTTGTGTGTGTGTGTTTGTGTGTGTGTGTTTGTGTGTGTGTATGTGTGTGATATGTGTGTGTGTATTTGTGTGTGTGTATGTGTGTGGGGTATGTGTGTGTGTTTGTGTGTGTGTGTTTGTGTGTGTGTGTTTGTGTGTGTGTATGTGTGTGTGATATGTGTGTGTGTATTTGTGTGTGTGTATGTGTTTGTGTGTGTGTGTTTGTGTGTGTGTGTTTGTGTGTGTGTTTGTGTGTGTGTGTGTGTCTGTGTGATATGTGTGTGTGTGATATGTGTGTGTGTGTGTGTGTGTGTGTGATATGTGTGTGCAGATGTCCACAGAAGCTGGAAGAGAGCATCAGATCCCCTAGAACTGAGCTACAAGTGGTTTTAGCTGTCTGACATGCGTGTTGGAAACTGAGCGACCGTCCATGGAAAAGCAGCAAGTGCTTGTAACTTCTGACTCATCTCTCCACCCCTACAATTATTTTCTTAAATCCTTTGAAAACTACTTTTCAGAGAAGCAGAAAACTATATAACAAGACAAAAATTAGAAAATTGAAATAATTTCTTAACAGAGGAAATGTTTACCCAGAGAACAAAAGAATTTGAATTCACCAACAGGAGAAATTCCCTCTGTTGTTGGCTCATGGGTGAAATGAGAGGTGAGGTCTCTCTCTCACTGGAGACATTTGGAAACGAGTAAACTATCTTTCAACCTGTGGGGTCAGTTCTGTCCACTGAACAGAACGTGGACACGTGCGTCATCATCTCCCTTGCAAAACCTCCTGGGCCTGCAGCTACATGCAAACTGCTGATTGTCTAAGATGTTGTACGTGACAATGAACACCTCAACAGTGAGTTTAGACTTCGAGGTCATATTCAGAAACGCATGACCTCAGTGGGGGGGTGGATACTGGGGCAGCAGAGCCTGGGTCAGGTGAACTTCTAAATAGGAAAGGTATTTGTGAGCTCATGCAAAAATAAATAAACAAGGAACAAGGAGAAAGGCATATTAACAAGAGAATAATCAGTCATAATTCTGGAAGCTACCGGAGCAGAGAGCTATTATTAATTCAAACAATCTACTGTTGGGTAACTGTAATGAGGGATGTATCCCTCTGCAGGCAGATTTCTGCCTGTTCTAGGATAGGAACAGGGCAGCCTAACAATTAAAAATGCAAATTAAGATCCATTTAAAAATTAGTTTTCCATTGAAATTAGGAAAAAAGCATTTCCCCCCTCTAGACAAGAGATAAACACCTAAACACCGGGTTGAAAAAGCAAAACAAAACAAAACAAAAAACTGAAAACCTAGGAGCCACCATCTGATTGAGAAATACAAATAAAAAGAGACTCCTTCGCAAGCCGGAAGCCCAGTTCGAATCTCTCAACATACTTGAACTCCTCTCTCACTTCCTGCATCCAACTTTCTGTCTGACATCTCTTCTCTCCCTGTCTGCAGTAATTACTCATAGCCTCCCTAATAATTTTTCTCTTCTTATTTGGAGAAAAGGGTGACATTACCAATTCTGCTGAAACCAACTACTGAAACCAAAGCCCCAAGCAGGGCTACAGCCAAGCTCCTCCTGCCTTAAGCCAAAGTCAGACATCAAATGCATAGAAAACAGAAGGCTGTGTAAGATAGTATTTTGTGTTATTTTTGAGTCTCAGCAGATGATAAAAAAAATCCCTTTCCACTAATATTTCCACTTAAATCCTTAAATTACCAATTCTGAACAGGAATATTAAATGGTAAGCTATCATTTGGATTTTATAATGGAAAAGAAAAAAGCCTGGCCATTTAACAAACACTTATTGACTTAACTCGGGCCTTCGCCTCTGTGGCAGGGAAAGGCAAGCTACTTTACAGGGAGATGTGAGGCTAAATTTGCTAATGCCAAACTGTTTAGAGACATACTCCCAAATCCTTTATTTTCCCCTGCCAATTGTTTATTGACTTCACTAGGCCAGAATTCTTTCTCTCACTCATTTATATTCACAATCTCTGTTTTCTTCTGTGGGTAGTGAACCCCGAGTTCTCTGTCAAACCTATGTGGATGCAGGCCCCCACCCCCACCCTGGCTTTCAGCTAGCTGAGCTTTCCTGCAGGTCTCTATATGATAAGATCAGTGACTTTGTGCTTTTAGGAACTTGGATTGATTTTGTTTTTCACTCTGCTTTATTCTTTTAGTGATCTAGCTACTCAGGCTAGAACATATAATTGTGACTTCCTTGAGAAGCCCCCGCCATCGTAGATTGTCTCAGCTGCTTTTGAGTGGCTGCAGGCTGACCTGCAAACACCTAATTTCCGCAGCTACAGTTTTAAAGGACTTCTTCCGTCTTGTTTCCCTCCCTCCCTGCCTCTCCATTCTGGAATTACCACTACATCATTTTAGAACCTCCTTTGCTTTTACATTTTTTTGATCCCTCATTATTTTATGTTGCAAACATTTTTCATCCACCATCAAGCACATATCAACTACTCAAAGAGAGATGTCTGTAAGATTGTTTCAGTGAATAAAAACAGATGACAGAACTATTCAGTGTGTGCTTACTGCGATAATAATTTTCTAAATATTTACACATTCACAGAAAGCTTGAAAATGCATGTGCCTGTTGGGGACTGGTTCTAGTGCTATTTGTGTTACTACAAAATTAATTACAGGGGAACCAGCGTGTCTGCCTGTATAATGCTAAAGGTCCCTGCCACCAGTTGGCTTTGATTGGTGAAATAGAGTTTCTGGCGGCCAATGGCTGGACGGAGAGACAGAGGTGGGACTTTTAGATTTCCAGGGCAAAAGACCACAGGAAGTAGGGGATCAGATTTAAGATGGGGAAGCAGAGAGATCAGATTTAAGAGCTGCAGGAAAGAAAGTATCCAGCCATGTAAGAGTCAGGGAAGCAGCCCCAGGGGCCACTTCCTGGATTGGGTCTCGGGTAGCAGAGATGAAATATAGATTTAACAAGTATTAACCCAGAAATATTGGTAGGGAGTGGACTAGTCACATGGAGGTTCAGGAGTGGCTCAACCATTGAGCTAGTTAAGGCATATTAAAAATAATATTCATTTGGGGAATCCAAAACATTTGGGCAAGTGTAGAGGAGGCGTGCACACCCACCGGGAGTTTAGAGCAGCTTAACAATTTACTGCTTCATGTTCCTGTAGTTATCGCAGGGTCTCTGCAGGGGCACTGTTGAGAGCACTGTCCTTCCCATTGTTCCATGACATAGATGATTTCATGTCGATAGTGTTGTGTAAGTGTGTGTGAACATGCACACAGAAGACCGCTCCTTTATGGTTGCGACATTGAGTTTGTTGTTTGGCGCCTCCGACTAAACAGGAAATAACATGTGTTTGGATAGTAACGTATCTACCTCTTGATGCACTCTTTGTTTGTAAACAGAACTCCTCACGATGCAGTGCACAAAGAGACCGTCCGTAGGAGTATCTGGAGTCTGTAGTCACACTTGTGTCTGAATAAAATCTGAACCAGCCTGTTCCAACCAGAGTGTGTCTGTTGTCCATCAACACAGAAAACTTTGCAAATAGACTGTGTGAATGACTTATCATGTAGGTTTGCATTTCTTTGACTAATAACTGAGAAGAGTCAGAAGTAGCAGCTCACATCTGTAACCTTAACACTTGGAGGGCTAGGGCCCAGGGATTGCTGGGAGTTTGGGACTAGCTTGGTCTATATACAATGCATTCCAGACCAACTCAAGCTACATAACTATTTATGCCACCCACCCCACAACCTCAAAATAGGTTGGATTTGAAGCCTGCTCCTAAAGGGGGAATTCATGCATGGTAGTAAACTTGGTTTGTTTAAAAAAAAAAAAAAAAAAAAGTCCATGGCTGGAGGCCTTAGGCTCTAGGGGAAAGCACACTATTATTATTATTATTATTATTATTATTATTATTATTATTATTATTTTAGCTGAAATGCTATGGTGTCAAGCTGCCTTTTAAATATTTGTCTTTACACACACAGACTGATACTCCTCCAAGCCTTTGTCAGAGAAGTTTCTTTGTAACGACTGACAGAGAAACCAGAGACTCTTTGCTGCTCAAGTAAGGCCCTGAGTGCTCAACCCTCACAGGATGCCTACATCACCTCTTCTAATGTTTGGGGATCATCTTGGGAGAGGAGGTGAAAAAAATGTAAGAGACAGAAAATAGAAAAAGGCCGTGGAAATGGTCATGTCATCACAGTGCCTGTGGCTGCCTGTGAGGGTCTACACAAGCATGGGTCTGTTAACTGTCAGGCAGGGGTCAGGGTGGGGCTTTTAAGGCTGTCATTGTCCTCAGCCACAATGCCCTTTATATGTGTGTGAAATTGTCACAGAACATTAAAAATCTTAATAATGAATTAATTAATAAAATGAAATGCAAACCATTCACTGGTTTGCTGTAGGGCCAGATGCTTCATGGGGCATAATAAATATGATAGACAGACAGACAGACAGACAGACAGACAGACAGACAATAGAGACATAATGATAGATGATAGATAGCTATAGATAGAAGTGATAAATAAATAGATGATATAGATAAATGATAGATGGTAGATAGATGATAGATAATAGATAGAAATGGATACGTAGTGATAGATGATAGATAAATAGATGATAGAGATAGAGGATGGATAATATATAATAGATAATAGATAGATATAAGTGATTAATAGATAGTATGAGTTATAGATAGATAGATAGATAGATGATAGATAGATAGATAGATAGATGATAGATAGATAGATAGATGATAGATAGATAGATAGATAGATAGATAGATAGATAGATAGATAGATAGATAGATGCTAGATGTTGATGGATATAGGTGTGGCTGTAGCTGTAAATTCAGGCACAGATACAGATGTAGATCCAATGTCTTGGGGGGGGGTGTGGGGGGGGTGTGTGTGGGGTGTGTGGGTGTGAAATGGATGGATGGATGACAGACTGCCCTATGCTTCACAAACAATGGTGGATTCTTGTTCACATTCAGCAGCAGTTTGTCCACTACTCACTCCTCTCTTTCCCAACACTGGATGACCTCTAGCTTGACATCCTAAGCTGTCTTAGCCCCACTTGCCACAGAAGTCCACATTTTCAAACCGATTTACAGGGTGGATCAATAGGAGGATCAATAAAACTACTTTGAATGGAGATTTTGCATGAAAGACGCTGTCATGTAAACAATGAGCATTTACATGGCTGGCCTGTTGCTGTTAGGGACACAAATAAAGGAACGAGAAACCAGTGGCAGGGTCCCAGGTGGCCAGCCCAGGTTTGTATTTCTGACATGAAATAGGAAACTCTCAACAAGGGTGAGACAGCTCAGTGGGTAAAGGTGGCTGCTACCAACCCTGAGGACCTAGTTTAATCTCCTGGACCCAGTTGGTGGTAAGAGAGAACTGACTCTTGGAATTTGTTCTCTGACTTCTACACCATGGCATTCATGCACCTATACATATAAGCATCCCCAAAATAAGTAGGTGTAATATAAAACTTAAATCTCCCGCAGACAGAACTTGCCTATCCTGCCAGACCACACTGTTCCCAGGGCCCACATCAGCCATTGTGAAGTGGAGGCAAGGTGCGTCATGTGGGCTCTGTTGTACGTGATCTCAAGGTATGAACGCTCATGTTTCAGGGATGTATACTGAGGTCATTGTCTGCACTATATGGCCCTCTGCCAATGCCTCCGTACTACTAACCATACAGCCACAAGAGAAAGACTTGAACTGTGCAGTCATGGCTTCCCCTACTGCCCATGTAACACCTCCCACCTCCTACACTCTTTGCTATCCAGTGACAATTATTTGCTCACCGAGTTTCAAGAAAGAAGCTACGTGACTACACATGAGTAATAGCAATATCTACCGTATTGTTTTCTCTTTAAGAATTGCTTCTTTTAAGTGTGTGTGCGTGTGTGTGTGTTGTTTATGTGCACATGAGTAAGGTGTCTATAAAGGCCAGAGGCATCTGATTCTCTAGAGCTGGAGTTACAGGCAGTTGTGACTCTTTCAATGGGGTTTCTGGAATCCAATGTGGGTCCATTGCAAATGCAGTGTATGCTACTAACTGTTGAGTCATCTCTCTAACTTCTACTGCTCTTCAGAAAAGGTGACAGCAGCATGACTTGGCATATATGAGTATGTGTGTCTCACAATGACTGCTACCGTAGTATAATTAACACTAATCCTGGGTTTGTCATGTTTATCTAGAAGCTACTGTGTGTCCAGAGATACAGTGACTGTAGCTATCTTCAGAGTTTAGTAATCTTCAGAGGTGAAGTCCCTAACATTTTAAAGACTGTAGCTATTTGTTCTGTCCTGAAAATCCATACCCAATCTGAAACCCAGAGATTGATAACATAATGATGAAGATGACAATACTCGAAGTTGGCCTTTAGGATACAACTGGAACCTGAAGTCATGAATGTGACTGTAAGAACTGCCTCTTCTTCCTCTCACCTTGTAAAGATAGTGTAGAAGCTCATCTCTGAGCCAGGAAACACACTCTGTCTCCAGGCCCCCAATCCATAAACATCTTGGTCTTGAATGTTAGAACTTGGAGAAATGAACTGTGCTTTTTGTAAGTGATACAGTCTAAGGAGTTTTGTATGGAACATTAATCAGAATGACTAATTCTATGTGTAAGTCAATATAGCAATAAGATATATAGCATGAGACTCTATATAGCTTAAGACTGGAATGCTTAGAGCAAAACCCTGCCTCTGGCACTCATCACCCAGTGAAGGAAAAGCTTTGCTTCTTGGGATTTCTCTTGAAGGAAGGCTTTGGAGCTGGTAGTTAACAGTCATGCTGTTGGATTCAGGGTGATACCAATGTTTGTAACAGACCTGGAACAAATAGGAAAGTGACCCTCAGAAAGACAACTGTCAAATCCTCTCACATTTCCGAATGTTTCCTTGAGCCAATGGACTCTGGGGCAGGGACAAGGGCAAGATGAAGTGAGAGATTCTAAGAGTATATTCTGTCCTAGTAACACTGTCATGACCCATGTAAGTATGTCAAAGAGATGCACAGAAGACTGAAGATCTACAGTGAAAAGTTCACATGCTTAGAATGGGTAGGACAACTCAGACTTCTGGCTCATTAGACAGAGCATTCTATTCTGTGTTCACTCCAACGGTTAGAAAGGCTAATGGTGCAGGGGATGTAGTTCAGTGGCACACTGTTTGCCTAGCATAAAACCTGGATTCAACCTTGAGTGCCCTCCACTCCAAAAAGATTCCTAACATGAGCAGGCTGAAAGGACCACTCAGATGCAGCTAATTTGATTCTCATTTTTATCTATACATCATATCCGAAATTCACAAACATTACAGTGAAAGGATCAAAGTTCACAAGAACAAGAGTAAGAGAGCAGACTATATTGGCCAAAGAGAGTAAGCCCAAACATACCACTCCCTACTGAAAACCATCAGTGTCTTCCTATACTTTGAAGACAGCATCCCGTTCTTGTTATGGCCCATGTGATTCTATTCAAACTGCCACCCCACTATTCTGGGACTCAATGCTTATGCACACAGGCCATTTTCCTGCTCTGTGTTCTTTGCATGTGAATGCCCTTGTTCTGGGACACATACCTAAGTTCCTCCTTCCCCTGCTTTTGTTGGGTTTTTGTAAAAGTGCTGCTTACCTCCCAAATCAAAGCAGCACTCTCCCACCCACTCTCATCCTACCTTATTTTCTTCACACATGTATAGTCAGTCACCAGACTATGTTTTTATCTATAGTGTCTCATTCCCTGAAACATAATCTGGAAGAGGGCAGCTAAGAGACAGCCAGTCGTAACATTGAAAAAAGGAAACAAGTGTGTACTATGTAACTTAGAACAGATAAAGCTGAGCCTAAACATGTGCAGACAGAACAATATCAGGCAATCCAGTAGGCAAACCAATATCAGTAGGCAATCCAGCCACACTGGACATGGTTTTCAATGAGAAATGACTTACATAAGGTCGTGTATCCGAACTTAGTGCCCAGTTAGTACTACTGTTTGTGGAGGTTGTGGGACATTTAGGAGGTGGAGCCTTGCTGACAGAAGTACATTACCACTAGGGGTGAACTTTGAGAGTTTATATCCCACTTCCTGCTTGTTCTCTTTGCTTCCTGTTTGTAGGTGAAAATGTGATGAGCCATGCCTTCCCAGTCATAGACTCCACCCTTCCAAAACTGAAAGCCAAACTAAACCCTTTTTCTTCTAAGTTGCTTTTGGCATTGGTATTCTATCATAGGAACAGAAAACTAACACACTACAGAACCTAAAAAGAAGCTGGGATTGGAGACAGTACAGACTTTACAGCAGTGGTCCTTCTTCTCCTTCTCCTTCTCCTTCTCCTTCTCCTTCTCCTTCTCCTTCTCCTTCTCCTTCTCCTTCTCCTTCTCCTTCTCCTTCTCCTTCTCCTTCTCCTTCTCCTTCTCCTTCTCCTTCTCCTTCTCCTTCTCCTTCTCCTTCTCCTTCTCCTTCTCCTTCTCCTCCTCCTCCTTCTCCTTCTCCTTCTCCTTCTCCTTCTCCTTCTCCTTCTCCTTCTCCTTCTCCTTCTCCTTCTCCTTCTCCTTCTCCTTCTCCTTCTCCTCCATCTCCATCTCCATCATCTCCATCATCTCATCATCTCCATCATCTCCATCTCCATGTCCATCTCCATCTCCATGTCCATCTCCATCTCCTTCTTTTTGTTTTACATTCTAGGTGTTGCTCCCCTCCCAGTCTGCCCTCCCACAGTTCCTCATCCCATTCCTTCTCCAAGAAGGTGTTCTCACCCCCAAGGCCTGCCCTTCCCTGGGGCCTAAAGTTTTTCAAGGATTAAGCACATTGTCTCACACTGAGGCCAGACCAGGCAGACCTCTGCCTATATATGTGACAGGGATCTTGGACCAGCTCCTGTATGCTCCTGGTTGGTGGCTCAGTCTCTGGGAGCTTCCTGGAGTCCAGGTTAGTTGAGACTGCTGTTCTTCCTATGGGTCATCCTCCCCTTCAGTTTCTTCAATCCTTCCCCTAATTCAACCATAGGGTTCCTCAACTTCAGTCCAATGGTTGGGTGTAAGTGGCTGCATCTGTCTCAGCCAGCTGCTGGTAGAGCCTCTCAGAGGAGACCCATGCTAGGCTCCTCTCTGTAAGCCTAGCATGGGTCCATAATACCATAGTATCAGTAATAGTGTCAGGCCTTGGTGCCCCACTCATGAGATGGATCCTAAATTGGGCTATTCACTGGACCACTATTTCTTTAGTTTCTACTTCATTTTTGTTTTAGACAGGAACAATTCTGGGTCAGAAATTTTGACTGTAAGTTAGTAACCCAGTCCTTCCACTTGAGGCCTTGTTTATCTACTGGAGGTGGATTCTTCAAATTCCCTTTCCCCAGTGTTGAGCATTTTGGCTAATGTCACCCACACTGATTCTTGAGAATCTCTCACCTTCCAGGTTTCTGGTACTTTCTAGATGGTCCCCCCACCTGCCACCTCCCAAGCCTGCTTATTTTCATTCATTCTCCTGGCCCTCTCAGCTTCTCTACTGTTCCCTTTCCCCATACCTGATCCTGTTTCCCTTTTCTCCACCTTCTCTCTCCCACCCAGGTCCCTCCTATCCTCTGCCTCCCATGATTATTTTCTTCCCCCTTCTAAGTGGGATTGAAGCCTTCTCACTTGGGCCTTTCTGCTTGTTACACTTCTTACAGTCTATGGGTTGTATCCTAGGTATTCTGTACTTTTGGCTAATATCCACTTATCAGTGAGTACATACCATACATATCCTTTTGGATCTGAGTTACATCACTCAGAATGATATTTTCTCATTCTATCCATTTGCCTGCAAAATTTATGATGTCCTCATTTTTAATAGCTGACTAGTATTCCATTGTGTAAATGAACCACAGTTTCTGTATTCACTCTTCAGTTGAGGGACATCTGGATTGTTTCCAGCTTCTGGTTGTTACAGATACAGCTGCTATGAACATAGTGGAGTGTGTGTCCTTGTGGTATGTTGGGGCATCTTTTGGGTATATTCCTAAGAGTGTATAGCTGGGTCTTCAGGTAGACCTATTTCCAGTTTTCTGAGGAACCTCCCTCCAAATTGATTTCTGGGGTGGTTTTACCAGTTTGCAATCCCACCAGCAATGGAGCTGTGTTCCTCTTTTTCCACATCCTCACTAGAATCTGCTGTCACTTGAGTTTTTGATCTAGGCCATTCTGATTGGTGTGAGGTGGAATGTACGGTTCAAACTTGTCTTAAAAGAGAGAGGGAGGAGGGAGTGGAGTTGGTCAATCTCAGTCAAAATTCCTCAATCTCTGTCAAAAGAGACATGGTACTGGACTCCTCTCTAGCTTCATGTCACCAGGTAATTAGCCTTCTTCAACCTTGGGAAGGTTGTTGTGAAGGTTATTGATTTGTATTTCCCTGATGACTAAGAACTTTGAACATTTCTTTAAGTACTTCATGGCCATTCCAGATTCTTCTATTGTGAATTCTCTGTACCCCATTTTTAATTGGGTTATTTGGGTTTTGCTTTGGAAATTAATTTCTTGAGTTCTTTATATATTTTGGATATTAGCCCTCTATCAGATGTAAGGTTGGTAAAAAAAAAAATGTTCCCAATTTGTAAGTTGCCAATTTGTCCTATCGATGGTATCTTTTGCCTATAGAAGCCTATAGAAGCTTTTCAGTTTCATGAGGTCCCATTTATCGATTGTTGATCTTAGAGCCTGAGCCATTGGTCTTCTGTTCAGGAAATTTCCCCCTGTGCCAAAGAGTTCAAGGGTCTTTCCCACTTTCTCTTCTATAAGATTCAGTGTATCTACTTTTACATTGAGGTCCTTAATCCACTTGGACGTGAGCTTTGTGCAAAGTGATAAATATGGATCTAGTTTCATTTTTCTACATACAATTAGACCAACATCATTTATTGAATTTTTTTTTCCTTTTTTCCACTGTATGTTTTTGACTTCTCTGTCAAATATCAAGTGTCCATAGATGTGTGGGTTTACATCTGGGTCTTCGATTCTATTCCATTGATCAACTTGTCTATCTCTGTACAAATACCATCCAGGTTTTTATCACTATTGCTTTGTAGTAAAGCTTGAGGTCAGGGATGGTGATTCCCCCAGAAGATCTTTTATTGTTGAGAACTGTTTTGGCTATCCTGGATTTTTTAGTTTTTCCACATGAAGTTGGGAATTGCCCTTTCCATGTCTGTGAAGAATTGTGTTGGAATTTTAATGGGGATTACATTGAATCTATAGCAGTTGTTCTTAACTTCTTAGTGCTGCAGCATTTTAATATACTTCCTCATGCTGTGGTGATCCCCAACCATAAATATTTTTGTTGATACTTCATAACTGTAATTTTGCTACTTTTATGAATTGTAATATAAACATCAGTGTTATCTGATGGACTTAGGCAATCCCTGTGAAAGGGTCATTTGACTCCCAAGTTGTGACCCATAGGTTGAGAACCACCGCTTTAGAGGATGGGTTAGGCAGACAGTAGATTAGAAAATAAGATGGCACACACCATACTAGATGTGGTGGGCCATTCCTGTAGTCCCAGCAATCAGGAGGCAGAGATAGGAGGATTATCACAGGTTTCAGGGCCAGTCTGGGTTGTACAGTGAGAACTTGTCTTAAAAGAGAGAGGGAGGAGGGAGTGGAGTTGGTCAATCTCAGTCAAAATTCCTCAATCTCTGTCAAAAGAGACATGGTACTGGACTCCTCTCTAGCTTCATGTCACCAGGTAATTAGCCTTCTTCAACCTTGGGAAAGACTATATCGTTATTAAGAGAAATGACAGAGCTTAGATTGAAGGAAGACAGGTAGTATCAGGCATGAAGTGCAACACCTAACACTGGAGACAAAAATACAGGCCTTCGTTTACAACTGTCAACCTATCCTTGGCGAATTTCTAATATATTATATTCTAATATAACTACATGTCTAATATATTTACACAAATTTTCACTGCTTGCAAAATATAGTGCTATTCAATAAGAACACAGGCAAGAGGAGACACATCTGAAGGAAAGCAGAACAATGAAGATCAAAACAAAGATGTGGAAAAGGAAATCCAGAAGAAAGAGATCACCTGGGAAGAAGAAAAATAAATGAATAGAATAAATTAAAATTTTAGTAGATATAACTGTACAAAAAAACACAGTGGAAAATAAGGACAATAGTTGAAAATATTCAGAAGTTCAACCTAGGTTGTACAACAGCCAAGTTCTAAAAGCCCCAGAAATTGAAGAAAATACTCAACAAAGAAATATTCCCAGAAAGGAGATATACTTCAGCCACTATGAATGAAAACATCCCACCGTTAAGGAGACCATCATGAACTCTCAGAAAGACTAACTAGCAAGGCTTCCACAGAGGATGAAAGTAAGGCTACAGATAATTAGGTCCCAAGAACAAGTCAGCAAAGAGAGGCATCACTGGAGGCTTCAAAATCCTGAAGGTTATATTCCCTGTGGGTTGCCTCTCTTGTGTGAAGTGTGGGGCACTCTAGTCTAGGGCTGCAATAAGGAGTCACTCCTAAGGGTCTTGAACCCCTTCCAACTCCTTGGCCCATCATCTGTACAGCTCTGCACACTTGGTTCAAGGCCTTGAAGTTCATGATGGCATCAATGTTTCAGCCTTGACAAAGAATACCCTTACAGTCTGCTATCCAGAAAGGTGTCTTTCTACCTCTAATCCTCTGGAATTCCATCTGCGCTGCCGCAGCCACTCAAAAGGCTGGGACTGTCCTGGTCAGGTTGGCAGAACGGTCATCAGTGAGAGGTCATTTTCCCTGGTGTGAGCCCAAAACCACAGAAGGTTCTGTGCCCAGAAGGCTTTTCTACTGAGTTCAGAACACTCACCTTTTCACTTACAGAACACACTGTACACTTTCCTAGGGGCATGCTAGGCTCTTTAGAGCCACTACTGATGAAGGCTAAGCACCTGAACACATACTGCTTCATCATCAGTGGATCTGATCTAGCTGTCATGCGACTGAAGCGTGGGTAACTCATCATACAAATACTCAATGAAGGGTGAGACACATCCAAAGAGGGACTGAACAGGGCCACAAGAGCCTTCCTCATGCCGCTCAGAAGGCTGCACAATTTCAAGTGTGTACTTGTTTGTTCCCTGAAATTTCTGGTCAATATATTTGAGCCACAGTTGACTGTGGGTAACAGAAGGTTGGGGAACTCAATAGTAAGTGGGGACTGCCCACAAGAGTGACACACAAGTGCTCAAGGTGCCTTTGTGATGCCATGAATGAGTTAAGGCCCCTCAACACAACGGATGCCCTCTCTCTGACATGGGAGAACAGAGGGAGATGGGAGCTGACAGCTCAGAAGCCCTCATCCGAGGAGCTCAGACAGAACTGTGAGAAATAACATTGTGCTGGTTGTGACCCCTCATCTGTGAGGGGCCCAGAAACCAAAACCATGTGTTCCTTCTTAACAAAACCCAAAAGTTGTGCAATGAAGGAAATGTAATCACAGTATATCATAAGGCTCAGAAGAGAAATGATGGGAAAACAGACTCTGAAAGAAAGCAGTTCCCTGGGGAAATGAGATGGGAGGAATGGGGAGGGAGAAGGAAGGAGTGGGGAGGGAGGGTAAGGGAGGGAAGAGCGAGGAAAGAGAGGGAGAAGAAGAGAGGGAGGGAAGAGGAAAGAGGGAGAGAGAAAAGAGAGAAGAGAGGGAGAAGGAAAGAGAGAGTAAAAGTCAGTACCTTCTAGTAGGAGGCAAAATGGAGGTAAAGGAAAAGAAGATTGCTGACAGCTTCTGACCTCATTCTCCTATCCCACAGTACTTTTATTCAAAAAGAATAGAATGAACAGTGGCTAAAAAAATAATAAGGTAAAATCTAAGCCCTTTGTTTATTGAGGGTGTCTGGTGAGATTCTGCCATTATCGAGTTGGGCATGGTGCCCCTACCTGTAATTCAGCATTTAAGACACTGAAGCAAGAAGATCAAGGAGTTAAGGCCAGTCTCTGCTACATAAGTTGTAGGACAGCCTGGGCTACATAAGACCCTGTCTTAAAACACCAAAAATTAATAAAATGAAATAATAAAAACAAATAAATTCCCTCAATTATTTCTCTGGTCATAATACCTATAATCCTCAGCATTCAGGAGACAGAAGCAGGAGGATCAGGAGATCAAATCCAAACCTGACTACATGGTGAGCTTGAGGCCAGCCTGGACTACATGAGGCCCCATGCCTCAAGATGAGATTCCTCCATTGATCCTCACCAAAACAGAAGCCGAGACAGATTACGGGGTCTCATTTGTTTGCCTCAGAATTAACTGCTGCTGCAAGAATGTAGTTATGATGGGGTGGCTATCATTACACAGGCTCTGACCACACGCTATGATGTTCTAATTCTCAGTCAGATGAGCAAGGCATTACCATGGCCTTTACCACAGGAGTGGGACAGGCAGCCTAGGGTAGCTCCCAGCACTTGCCCAGTGTAGCTTGGCAAAACAAAGCTGGTGAAGACAGAGTTGGAAAGGACAGCTTGTTTATTGACTGACAGCAGGTATCCCTGTCTTTGACCCGTGAGTATGATTTACTCTTTCAAAACCCTAGTCAACGCCGTGAAAAGACAATTTAGAGATGTGTAGCACCTTTGCTCCAGGCTTAATCGAACACCCAAGAAGTTTCCCACAGGCAACACAGCCAAGAGAACCTCGGTCATGACCTACAGCACCCTGGCTCTGGGACTCTTCCGAGAGCCGGGTGCCAAACTCTGGATGATGATGTCAGAGGTTTTATAACAGTCTCACTCTGTTTGGGGCTCCGTAGGGAAAGTTCCATTTGACGAGGGCTTTCGCATAAAGTCAAATTAAACAATTGTCATTTCTCACTCATGTCTAATGAAGTCACCTCCAGCAGGTCAAAAGGTCGCCGACTCAGGTGAGTACAAAAAGATGGGCTATGCTGTCTGCTGTAAGAAGTCACCATTTTCATTCACTCTAAGCCCATTCCCGAAAACCAGTTTCTCCAAATCCCAAGACAAAGGAGAGAGAATAGGTCATTCTTCTCTTTGCTTTTCCATTAGCCTTTGTGGAAGCTTTTGAGGGCTCCCCATTTTTTCTGACCCTTTCCTCTCTCATAAAGAACACCGTATACTTCATCCCGAAGCATGGCAGGCAATGAACACTAACCCTGACAGCTCCAGAACTTCTGCCGATAATGCTCCCTGGGGCTTTCTGCCGGTTGTCCCTTCCCATCCACAATGGGATGTACCTTCACTACAAACTGATCCCCATGATAAGTCACATGACAAGCTGAAAGAGAAGGGAAAAGATAAGGCAGACACAGGGAACAAACACATGAAGGAGGCATTTCCTCTAGAAAACTTGAGAGAGTTAAGGTTTATTATTGCTATTGACACAGTACTACTCTTTATGTAGCTCAGGCTGCTCTTGAACTGCCTCAGCCTTCTAGGAGCTGGGGTGAGAGGTATGTACCACTCTATCTGTCTCCCGGGGGATCTCTTCTAGTTTAGGTCACTAAGTAGATTTGCTGGACTATAAAGGTGAATCCTGAGGTGGGAGAAAGCTTTTTGATGGAAGTTAGGTTGTCAAGGTAAAATCCCGTCTGAGGTATACGCAGTGTGTGCAGAACCATGGAGATGCCACAGGGACCAAACCGGGCCCTTGATGAGAAAGTTTGTCTTATTCAGGGTGTGGTAGCTTGGTCTGGACCAAAACGACCGCGTTTCCAGACATCAAGAGATAGACAGAAATAGCTGCATCCTTTGTTTTAGTCTCATTGCCTCCTCTTAGCCTTTGGAGAGGCCCCTTCTAATTATCCTCATCTGTTTCTGTTTTAATGGCCTCTCTGGCTTTCTGTTTACCTTGGGTTGGGACATGCAGATGCCTTTCTGCCCCGCCCCTGCCTGGGTAGATGGGGGTCACTGAGCAAGACCTTCTTTCTTCTTAGTCTTGGAGATGAGCGACGCTCCTCTCCGCCTACGGCTCCCAGCAGCCAGCACCCAGCGAACAGCACGGAGAAGACCCTGGTTTCGTCCTGGTTTCGTTTCAGCCATAGCTCTCTAATCTATACCCCAATTATCTGGGTTTGCTTTAAGGACTCTCTCCCTCCCGTTTTCTAAACATCTCTTCACAATTTTTCCTATTTCCGCCCCTCCTTGATTATAACCATCCTTGGAAACTTCCAACTTCCAAACCAAAGGCCACAAATTCCACAGGCTGGAATTATGGAGGTGCAAGAGAAAAGCCTGGGCTAAGGACTCCAACAGATGTGGGCTCAGTCTTATTCCCTTACCTGCAAACCAGTGCATAATGGCAGAATAGCCAACGTTGCTAGACTGCCACAGCTGAAAAATGATGAAAATAAAATTACCTATAGGATTCAGAGTCCAACTACCTCATAGACAACTTAGCTTTTAGCATTTGTATTTATTTATTTTGGGGATCCCTCTCTACCTTTCTCTTCTGGAAGACACCAAGTTCCAGAGAGCCAAGTTTATGCTTTAAGTACCTGTGTTTTCCTCACAACATCCACCATGCCATCATAGGTTTGCAATACAGCCTCAGTATATTCTTTCTGAATAAGCATGTAAGTTGTTATTTCATGACTTTGGCAATGGAAGTAGAGACACTTTTCCTTTATTTTAAAAAGACCAAGGCATACCAAAGCAAGAATAACCATCATTGTCTTTGAAGTCATCCAAGTAAACACTTATTCTGTGTTCACTGTGTGCCCAGGTTTGATTGAGAATATTTTATTGGAACTAACCACTCCCCCTCCCATCAGAGGATACTGTTATTACTTCCACATCACAAGTAAACAAACTGAGGCAGAGGGATGGTAGACTACTTATCATCTATATAATAATTCAGAGATTAGGGATCAAGATCCAACCACGAGATATCAAGAGCTTCTGAGCAGAGGGCCCTCTTTCTAACATTCAAAATAAATTCAGAAAATGTCTCTGAACAAAACCAAAAGACTTACTTTAAATAAGAAAGCCACACTAGTTTGTAGAGAGACTATCATGTTCCTCATTCCCAGGGCCTGACTGAAAAGTTGTTTACAGGCAAAATGGTTGACTTGCCTGCGCCCTTACCCATTCCTAGATTTGATTTATTCATCTCCACATGTAAATAATCTACCTTTGTGTGTGCCTTTTGCATACTTCCTCCTCGGGCACCTGGGACTGGGACCTGAGTGAGAGGCAGAGTAGTCAGGAGTCACCATGGATGGGAAGGTGGCACGTGCAAACACAATACAAAATCACATTTAATATCTTCCTCCACACAGCTGGTCATTTTGTTTCTTCTTAATTTCTCCTTAGATGTAAGGAGAGGCACACACCCAGTTCATATAGACCCGATGCACTCTTACTATGTCTCTGTGCACCAGGTTTGAAGAGTGGTCAGGGGAGATGAGTTCTTTCTGAACTAGGTAGAGGTCTCTCTCTCTCTCTCTCTCTCTCTCTCTCTCTCTCTCTCTGTCTGTGTGTGTGTGTGTGTGGGCGCACACGCTCGTGCCAAGGCTTGAACCTGCTTCACACCTGCTAGACACAGGCTGTACCACTGAGTTACACAGTCACTGCCTCCCCAACTCTTCCTTTCTGGTATGTTCCTGGGTGTTTGTTTTGGGTGGTGGTGGTAGAAGGAACTTTTTCTTTTCTCCTTGAATCTTCTGATTGGCAGGGGAAGACCATAAGAAACGATCCAGGACAATTTCCAAGTTTCATCCTGCGCAGAACTCAATCCTTTCACTGGTGAAAAGCTGGTCTTGGGGGAGTGCTGGAACTCAGTTTAATCTGTAGTGCCACATAGACCAGGCATGGTGGTCCATGCATGCATCCAGCACTTAGGAGGCAGAGACGTGAGGATCATAAGTTCAACCCCAGCCTGGGACCGGGATGAACCTGTCCAACAACAAAATTCACCTTTCTCTAATGATTGCTGATGAAAATTAAGTCTTCATTAAAAAGCCATAAGGGATAAAGAAAACTCTTTTTTTATGTGAATAATGTCTTTTTTTAAATTTTTAATATTTTTTATTACGTATTTTCCTTAATTACATTTCCAATGCTATCCCAAAAGTTCCCCATACCCCCCCCCACTTCCCTACCCACCCATTCCCAATTTTTTGGCCCTGGCGTTCCCCTGTACTGAGGCATATAAAGTTTGTGTATCCAATGGACACACACCTATGGTCACTTGATCTTCGACAAGGGAGCTAAAACCATCCAGTGGAAGAAAGACAGCATTTTCAACAAATGGTGCTGGCACAACTTGCTGTTATCATGTAGAAGAAAACTCTTGATGAAGATGAGAGAGCAGACACTCAGCTAGAAACCTGGCTGGGAGGAACTGTGAACTGCTGTGAGGGGATCAGCTGAATGAGAACCCAAGTCTCCGACTTAACCGAGTACCATAACTCAGGGATGTTCATGTCCTCTTTTGACTTTATTTCACAGCAAATAAATAATGACCAACAATGAATTAGATACTGGGTTCTGTTCAACCCATTAATATGGCAGTTTGTATGACCTCTGTATCAATGTGATGAGCAAGATCCTAGCATTACCTTTTGGCAGATGAGTAAGCTAAGAGAGAAAGGCTCCAGTAATTTGCTCAATATCTCAGAGCTGCTAAGGTAGAGTCAGGGTTCTACCCAGGCAGTTGGGATCTAGAGAGGAGACCACAGCAGAGTACCTAAGGTCCTTCTCAAGTCCCAAGTTTCCCAATTTCCTCAAATCCTGTTTGAGTATCAACAGTATCCTCTCGACCATGACCAGACTCCATTCCAAACTCCACTTATAGGAAAGAGCTCTGAAAGATGATTCAAGGAGTTACAAAACACCTTGGGCTAAAAAGCAATTGTTACCAAGGTTGATCTGATTTGCATTTCATTATAATATGTTATTTTTAATATTTCCATTTATGTGTTTTTCTAGGGAGTAGCTCAGTTTCACAGAGTTGGAGCATGCCACCTTTTTGTTGTAGTCTAAAAAACAAAAAGAATCATAAAAGAAAAAGATGTGGATTGTTCACGTGAGTTCCTATATCTTTGGGACAATGGTGGGCAGTATCTTTAGAAGCCTTAAATCCTTCCACTCCCTGGACAGAGAGTGTTTCAGAGCTGCACATGTTCATGTGATAGCTCATTCACAGGACATGGGGCTGACACAGCCCCACTTTGCAGAGACACTCAATGACCCCCAATGGAAAAGTTCCCTGAAACATTGGGTTTTAATCCACTTCCATTTTTTATCCAAAGCCCCTCTTACTCAATTTCTTCACTTGCATAGAAGAAAAAATCATAAAAAAATAGGTTTTTTTTGAGAGGTAGATGCTGCAGTAAGTGTTTTAAAACCCACTTGAAGGTTTAGAATGGCAAAAAGCACACATGAATGAAGCCCAGACCATAAGGACAGCTGCTGACCTTTGCCAACACAAGCATATTATTAGTAGTAAAATTAATTTTCCATTATCTGTCTCATCTTTCTCTTGGAAGAGCACAAGAAGCCTGAATTCTCATCAGAGATTCAGGCCGCCTTTCAGTGAATTTCCCAGTCTTTTCCCTGATCAAATGCTGTGCAGAATGACCCAGTTATTACTGGTTACAAAATGGTGTCATGAGTTCTCTTTCATCTCTGATAAAAAATGTGTTTAAAGAAAGAAGAGAAACATTGCCCTGTGCCCAGACAGTACTCAGGTTCATGATACTTCCATGTTAATTAAATTGTTGGGAGTGGGACTTGAAACCTGTAGCATATCAGACCTTTCTTGTTTCTCTTCCGCCGCCCCCCCCACACACACACACACTCACTTTTAGACTTCTGCTTTAAAATGTGGAGAGTAAATGGAGGCTCAAAGCTGACTATGGCACACCAAGGGAACCCTGGCTAACAGCATACAGAACGAGAGACATAAGATACCTGAGGCTTTTCTCTCCTCTGGAAATAGTTCACATTGGCCCTCATGGAAGGTGAAGGTTGCAGATAAAGTCAGGACACTGCCTACAGGGAGTGCGCCTTGGAAAGAGCTGGGTACCTTTCTTAAGCGGGCGGCAAGAAGAAAGCCTTTGGTTTCTTGAATGTGATGCATCCATGAAATTCTCACTGTGCACATTTGATGGGCTGCAGCTAATTAACATTTAAACACTGGGTTTCTTTGCTGTTTTGGGCTTGTTTGAGAACCGCAAGGAAAACCTACCTTTTCTTCGTCTGGGGTATTGTGAATCACAGGCCTGTCATTTCCTCCTTTCCACCAACATCTTAACATTTTCAGACAAATAGTACTGGTAAGAAGCAGGGCCTTCACCTCAACCTGCTGCATTCTTTGCTCCTTTTCTGCTTAACTTCCCCAAACTCTATGACTGACAGGATTGCCCAGATATCATCTGACTAGAGTACTCCATTAAAACACCCTCCAACTTGCAGATGAGGGCTGCATCTCCTCCATCAAGGCAACTACATGTTAGATTGGTCATCTAGCAATACTCACTTTGTGTTCATCCCAGAACTCTCACACATTTGATAAGGAATAGTCTGTGTTTTCTGGTCCATGAATTAGGCATAGAATGCATGGTTGTAGTCCAGTGCTATCAGGAAGCTGTGTAGATGTACTGTGTGGTTTAATGGAAGTCAAGCAGTTAGCAAGTAGCAAAGCCTTGACCTCGGGTCAGGCAGGGCTTCTGTGCTTATGTTTTAATCTCCCCCTTTCATTCACCATCTGCCTCTGAATTCCTCATATTTATGTGGTAGTGCACACTTTATAAAGGTCTCTCATGTACATTCTCACTTTGAGTAGCCTTTGTCATTTTTTACCTTATAAATAATGTGAGACAGGAAGTAAATGACTTATGGTTTATTTGATCAAGGAAGGAGAAAACAGCTTACTACACTATCCTCTCACTGTGTATCTATCTCTCTCTGTCTCTTTTCCTGTGGGTATGTGTGTGTTTTTGCATACATTTTTGTTTGTTGGTTTGTTTGTTTGTTTCAAGACAGGGTTTCTCTGTATAGCCCTGGCTGTCCTGGAACTCACTTTGTAGACCAGGCTGGCCTCGAACTCAGAAATCCTGTGCATACATTTTTATATGTATGTTTGCAGTTGTGTGTTCATGTGCATGAGTGTGTACATATGTGTATATGTACACCTAGAGACATGTGATGTACAAGAGTCTTCCTTGATGGTAGCCCACCTTATTCACTGGATCAGTGTCTTTCAACTGAATCCAGAGACCATCCATGTGACTAGCTTAGTTAGTCCATTTGTTCCAGGAATCCTCTGTTTCTACCTTCCGAGCCCTGAAATTTTAGGCAGGTCACTATGCACACTTAGCATTCTGGACAAACTCAGGACCTAGGGCTTGCATGGGAAATGCTTTATCTACTGATTCCCTCCCAGACCCACAGTCTTTTTATCCCAAATCAGTGCATTTTTAGTGTATTGTATCAGCCACTGTGTTTACAATCTCAGTTACAAATCCACATAAACACATTGGAAACCGAGAAACCCCCACCTAACCTCCCACAGAGAAACGTGGAGCTCTGGAACTGAGGCAGGGTTCTCCCAGGCATCCTCCATTCTTCCCTGTTGTGCTATCACGTTCAGAGCCCTGTGTAGCTCAATCTTTCCATTCCCTCTGTCACTCCCAGTCAGTCTGCCTCCCCCAACCACCACCCCTGATCTTTGTTTGACTTGCTTATTCAATATTTCCAAATGCAAGTATCACGTTCCTTTCATCCTTGAACACAGTTGTCTTCACGAATGTTCAAGTTTGCATAGAATGATTGCTCTTTGTGTTAACTGAAGTGGCAGGTTGCTCATTACTTCACAGGGTTTACGTGTTCATACGGATTGCTAAATACCTTCCACGTTATTCTTCGGTGGCTGTGCAGGAAATTCTCAATGACTCAACTTTAGCTGGTGCCAAGTCTGTGATTGAGAGCAGGACTCCTCTTCCATGACACCTCTTCCTCCTACTTGCTCCCTCTCCCCAGGTAAACAGCAGGTCAGTACTGGGGCCACACAGGATGGATGGTTATTTCTCTAGGGTTCTTGTCTAGCCAAAAACTTGCTCAATCCGCAGGCTGCTGTCTACTATCCTTGTGAGGAAATCAAGGTAGTGAAGAAGCACTATACTCGGCTTTATGGCCAAGTTCCTGGGCTCAGTGCTTAGTCCTGCTGCAGCTTTGTAACAACCACCAAGCTACACTCTGCCTCAGTTTCCTCTTTTGAAAAGGAAAGTAGTTAACTATTGCTACCTTCCAAGGTCATTATGACGATGAAGTGGGTCCCAGCTCAGAGCTTGAGCATAACAGTGTCCAGTGGATGTCACCTTGTAATAGCAGATTTCACATTAATTGGCATTTACAGGGCTTGAAGGGCATAGGGAAATAATGTACTATTGTCTAGCTCATGGAAGCCCAAAAAGCATACCATTTTCCATTCATAATGAAGGAACAGAGGCAGAGAGAGAGGAATGCCTGTGTGCTCTTATGGTAAGAAAATGGTAGATGCAGGAGGTGGCATCTGACCAGTTTTATTTCTATGTGCGAAGAAAGAACCAGAGCAGTGCACATGTGAGCAGTGCACATATGCCCAACCCTAGGCACCACCAGGACTGTTCAGCATCATCCCTTATAGCAACCCTTTAAAGTGAGCAGCCAGCCACTTTCACAGTTTGAGGAACTGAGGCTTAGTGGATGTGATTTTTCAAAAGTCTAGTCTAACTGATAACTACTCGAAAATACATTTTTATATAAAACTAGGTGGGTGGTTAAGAGTGAGCCACTCTGGTGATCCGGAGCATATTTACATCAAGGTCAGCACCATAGGACGAAAGAAAGAGAGAAAGAGAAAGAGAAAGAAAGAGAGAGAGAGAGAGAGAGAGAGAGAGAGAGAGAGAGAAGAAAGAAAGAAAGAAAGAAGAAAGAAAGACAGAGAAAGAGATGGAGAAAGAGAGAGAGAAAGAGAAAGAAGAAAGAAGAAAGAAAGAGAGAGAGAAAGAGAAAGAAGAAAGAAGAAAGAAAGAGAGAGAGAAAGAGAAAGAAGAAAGAAGAAAGAAAGAGAGAGAAAGAGAAAGAAAGAAGAGAGAAGAGAGAAAGAAAGAAAGAAAGAGAGAGAGAGAAAGGGAAAGAGAAAGGAAGAAAGGAAGAAAGAAAGAAAGAAAGAAAGAAAGAAAGAAAGAAGAAAGAAAAAGAGAGAGAAAGAGAGAGAGAAGAAAGAAAGAAGAAAGAAAGAGAGAGAAAGAGAAAGAAAGAAAGAAAGAAAGAAAGAAAGAAAGAAGAAAGAAAGAGAGAAAGAGATGGAGAAAGAGAGAGAGAAAGAGAGGGAAGAAAGAAAGAAGAAAGAAAGAGAGAGAAAGAAGAGAGAAGAAAGAAGAAAGAGAGAGAGAGAAAGGGAAAGAGAAAGGAAGAAAGAAAGAAAGAAAGAAAGAAAGAAAGAAAGAAAGAAAGAAAGAAAAAAGAGAGAGAAAGAGAGAGAGAAAGAGAGAGAGAAGAAAGAAGAAAGAGAGAGAAAGAGAAAGAAAGAAGAGAGAAGAGAGAAAGAAAGAAAGAAAGAAAGAAAGAAAGAAAGGAAGGAGGAAAGGAGGAAAGAAAGAAAGGAGGAAAGAAAGGAATGGAGGGAGGGAGGGAGGGAGGGAAAAAGGAAGGAAGGAAGGAAGGAAGGAAGGAAGGAAGGAAGGAAGGAAGGAAGGAAGGAAGGAAGGAAGGAATCCATGGCATGAGGACTGAGTGAAAATGTGACAGATATTTATGAGGCGGCCTACAGTTTAGTGCCATCTCCAAATGGAGTTTGAAGGAGTCAGATGTCCTCTAAACAGCAAGCCAAAATGCAACATGGTGCAGCAGCCTCTGTGGCTCAGGATGTTGTCTTTACAGCGCCCAAGCTAAGGCTCACACTAAGAGTAGAGCTGGGATATTCTCTCTTTGGCAACAAGAGAGGGATACTTCAGAGTTGGTGAGGTCTCACAACAGCCTGTAACTCCAGCTCCAGGCAAGCTAACACCCTCTTCTGTGAGCTCTTGCACTCACAGATGAATACCCACACATAGACAGACAGACAGACAGACAGACAGACAGACAGACAGACAGACATAAAAATAAAAGACATACACCTTTAAAAATTAAAAGAAAAAGTAATACCCGTGGTAAGGCCTCTTAAAAATAAATACTTGTAGAAAATGTATTTTCCTTCAAGAGGCTCTGTGTTTTGCTGGTAGTTTGAGCAATTACAAGCCAAAGCTTTATGAGGGAGTGCACACAGGCCTCCTCTGGACAGACTGACTATGGACAAGAAAAACTGTAGTCATGTAAGAAACTCAGTCCACATTGGTTGAACATGTTTCCTCCTTTCCTTTCCTTCCTTCCTTCCTTCCTTCCCTCTTTCCTCCCTCCCCTCCTTTCTTCCTTCCTTCCTTTTCTCTTTTTTTCAGAGATTATTTTGGTTTCATGACATCATAGTTCAAACATTTTCAAATCTTTATTTTTGACAGACTAATGCCTCAAAATTCCCACCATACACTTCATTTCTCCCCCCTTGATCCAGTCACCTTTCCGGTATCTACTCCCTGGTTAATCTTTTGCATCTATTCACATCGTATCACAGGCAAGAGTTCTAGGGATTTTTTTTCTCTCTCCCATGTGCTCAAAATAAAATTTATATTATTCTACCCTTCCAGGAAGAAGATTCTTTTATTGTAAGTTTCTATTGCAGCTGGTAGCTTCTATCTCACAGTCAGGATGGTAAGTGCTCTATTCCCTTCTCTCTAAAACTGAGGCATTTGTACATACAAAAAAGACAGATTAGCAAGAAAACATATTTATTTAACTCAAGTCTTTAATGCCATGGGAGTCTTTGGAAGTGAAGACCCAAAGGAACAGGTGAACTTGAGTTTTTGGTGCCCAAGTATAGAGGCATGGATAAGTATGACTGGATAAAGAGTGGTGTGGGATGGAGGGAGGAGCGAAGCAAGATTTTGACAAGATCTAATTTCTGTCTGTTCAGACGTTCCTCTGCATCCCTGTGTACTTTTCTCTGGTTGCAGGGAAGGTACCTGTCAAATCAGGGTCTCATGGCTTTCTTCAGAAAGGAAATGGATGGAGAATGTACATGAACTTCCGACTTTAGCTATTTGGTCAAGTGCTAAGGAACCCTATTTGGGAACTCTGTATCCTGCAGAAATTCACTTTTCCTAATTCAAGATATAAATAAAGTGTGTGTGGATATATATTTGTGAACTCTTGAGATCTTTTGATTAGGTTTTTCTTCTAACTTAAAAAAAAATCCTTTACTATAGACTATTATTGCTTAAAAATCGATTTCCACAATAAAGAAAGTTACATAGCCCCTGATAGTGAGAGTCTTTTCAATTCTATCCATCTGTGACAGGCACAAGCTCAGACACAGCCATCCTGGAATGGCCTCTTCTCCCAGGAACAGCATGGAGCTCTATGCAGGGAAGAATGTGGGTAACTTGGCCTGTGGGGTTTGGGCCCGAGTCAGTGCTGGGAACCCTGGCCCCTTGCATCTCCAGACCCACTGCTAGCATCATCATGGGGTTTCTGTGAGGTGGGCGGTGAACTCCCTGATGACAGTAGCTAATGAGGAGACCAAGAGGACAGTGATATATCTTGTTCTGAATGACTTACCATCTCGTTGGCTTTCCCCAGAGCCTGTGCTGTGTGGTTATCAAAGTTCCATTCTCCATGGGATTGCTGAAAGGCAAAGGTGGTTGGATCAGCCAGGGTCAACATAACTTTGTACTCCTGTATTTCATGTGTGTAACTTGAGGTGTCAATCATCCAAGTCCATTACCCAGAGATGGTATAACCATAATCTCCACAGAAATTACACAAATTGGTATAAAGGAAAGCATTGCTCTCATCCTCCTTAACTTCTGTCCCCAGTTACTGCTCAGGAATTCATAAATCCTGAAACTGTTCTATGGGATAGAGCAATGGAATGTCTGAAGTTCTCTTCCATAACCATAGAACTTAAACTTGAGATATGTGCACACTGTGAAATTAGAACTCTAGAGTCTCTTTGAAATACAATATGACAGATAGAAAGACACCTTTACATGATGTACGGTATTTGGCAGGTGACAAAACCTCTGCAAGAGCCAGATGACAGGGAAGGGGAGATTGTACACAGTTTGCCTCAGCCTTTCTAGGGAATTTGCCTTAACTTTCCCAGATCTAGTAAAGCAGAGTAGAGGGCTCTGTGGGTCCTCGGGTGGGTGGTAAGCAAATAGCAATCGTTCCCTGTGGCTGTCGTCTCTTAGGTGGAAGAAGGAATGTTTGGTCATCAGGACTCAAGGAAAAGATAATTGAGAATAAATTAATTAACATACTAACATTAAATCAGAAAAAAAAATCAACATAGCAACTGTCAGAACTGGACTCGGGTTGAAATTAGGCCAAATACGGCAGAAATACTCAATATAATCTTTTTAGGTTTTTTTTTTTCTTTCTGGGAAGCAAAGGAAAGTAGACTTGAAGTCATTTCTCATAAAATGACAGGGCTTTCTGTCTTTGGGGCTTTCTGCTTGTCTGTCTGCTTGCTTACTTGATTTAGGAGAACAATTATTCCTAGAACGTTTGTTTAAACCAGGCTATGCCTCCGTAATACAGTCAACACAAATATAAATTCTTCATAAGGCTTATTAAAATGTTATCAAGCTAGGAAGAATGGATTTTCTCTGCATGGTGGTAGCACATTATAACATGAGAATACATCTATTGCAGCACTAACATTCAATACGCTCTTGGCAGTGATTCACCACGGTGACAGTCCATATATATGACATTCAGAAGAGAACAGCTTCACAGTTTCTTTGCTTCTTAAAGGAATATATTTTTTTATTTCTTATCCCACAAACCTGGAGGAAACCTACAGTATTCAGCAGCTGAAAGTTGAAGTGATATAGAGCCTACTCCCATATCTAGGGGTTAAGTTTAGACAGTAACACATAAGAGCTCCCTTGGCACATACCTTCCCATCTTTTATCTCCTATATACAACAAGCCTGGAACTACTTGTACATTGTTACAAAAGTATTATTTCTTAAATCCTAACAAATCTATAGATCTTTAACTGGAGATCTCTGCTTTTTCTTTCTATGAAGGAAAGAAACAGTATTGTGAGCATTCACTGATTAAAAAGAGAAAACTGGTTTGTAAACTGGAAGGACCTCATGACAAGCCTAACAGCAGCCTGCTAAATAACACGTTAGTTAGTACACCTCACCCAGACTTGTTTTCTAAATTAAGTGGCTATTTTAATTACCCAAGAAAAAGCACAATTATTTGAAATACAGCTTTTTTTTGGAACAGACCAGCAAAAGAGTACATAACACTCTTATAGAGGACCTAAGCTTTCTTCCTAGGACCCTCAAGCAGCTCAGAAGCCATAAACACCTGAATTCCAACTCTGGGGAGATTCGATACCTTCGTCTGGCCACCATAGGCACCAGCACTTAAGGACACATACCATCCTCCAAAGCACACATACACAAACAAAACCAAAACAAGAACAGAGGAAAAATATTGTATAGGTGAAAGAAAAATATTGTATAGGTGAAGTTGCTCAGAAAACATTTTCCCCCCTTTATTTAAAGAAATAGTCCTTTATTCTACCCTTAAACTCCTTTTTGAAAGTCTACTGTAGAGTCCAGCACCGTAAAAGCTGTGGCCATGTGGCTGCTGAAAGCATTTTGGCTTCTTCTACTTTTGGCTGTGCTTGATGTATGGAAAGGATTTTGTTTTGTTTTGTTTGGTTGTTTTGTTTTGTTTTGTTTTTTTCCTACTCTGAAACACTGGAGTCTTGGCGATCCTTTGTTATCACTCCACATCATAACAGGAGAGAAGAATCTTAGACACAAAAAGTTTCTTGGAAGAAGAATAAACAGGTTACACCAGTTCAAACAAGCCACGGAATTCAGAACTATAATATCTGTGATGTTATTAGTAAAGCAGGCACAGTGTGGGGGAAACCCATAATCAAAATGCTTGCAACAGACCCAGAGCGATATTTAAAGGAGTCTCATTCACAAACAACATAGATGTTTCCAGCAGGGCTGAATAGAGCCAGCATTCGCTGGTCTGCTCAGTGTTGACTGCTGTGCCCCTTCTCTGGCACTGAGGAACCTGATCGGGCATCTCCATCTGTTCCTGGCAGTTCCTGGCAGTTCCTGCTGTCTCTTTTCATCCTGTTCCCCATAGAGGAGAAGAAGCTGTATCGAAATAAAGGGCTGTTCTGTTGAATAAAGCATTGAAGCCTCTCGCTTTCATTCACAAAGGCAAAAAAAAAAAAAAAAAAAAATCAAGGAAACTTTTTCTTCTTATGGTTTTTATACCCTGGGGCTTGACTAGGCTCCTTCTCCATCCTTTGAGACTGTCAGAGTTTAGAACTTCAAAGGTTGGGGATGATTGATATACGGCGTTCACAATAGACTGCTGTAAGTAGTGCATGTTCGTAGTGATTCATTCTCAACATTCCTTTGAAAGATGAAGCCCCATTCTTAGAGATAACACTGAGAAGTGGAACATGAGAAAGGGCATGGCTCTGAGCTCCATGGCCCTTCTGGGACATACTCCTAACTGTATCGGATCCTTAATGGTTGCCTTCCTCATCTGATTCCCTTTTCGTGTCATTATTTTATATTTAAATGTTTTATGCATAATTTTGGCTTCACATAGAAGTTTGTTTTGTTTTGTTTTTTTAACGTTTCTTCTCTTCTCATTTAACCACGCTTCCATTTTTACAGCTGTGCTTCATCTGTAAGCCTTTGATTATCGATGTTGCCCCGTTTTGAAGGAATCTTTTTCTAATTTAGTAAAGACAGGGTCTCACTAGTAGCTCCATCTCTTACTAATTGGATGAAAGAATGATTTACAATATATGGGAGAGATATTTTAGATGAAAATTTTTCTCATAAAGATGTAGCTTTTCACATTTCAGAAACAAATAGTGATGTAGGTTAAATGCTGCCTGCAGCTACCAAGAAAGGGAAATACTTGGGCTTCATAATGGAAAAATATCTTATAGGGAACTAAATCAAATATATATGGCAGAACAAAAGAGGTGGGGGTAGCACACTCTACAAACACACTTGTCGCCAAGGAACTTCCTGGGTTTGGATTTGGCCAGAAAGTCACTCAGCTGGCAACTCTTCTAAACCCAAAACTTATAGAGCAGGGACTTGGACATGGAATGCCATATACCAGCTTCAACCATCACAAAGAACGCATCAAAAATTCTTCTTCTTCACGGTTGAAAGTGCATTTCCTAAATAAGGAGTGCTCAAAGGGCACCGCACCCTGCACAGCCTCGGCACAGCCCCAGCACAGCTCTGGCACAGCCCAGTCATTGCCCTGACATAGCCCCGACATAGCCCCAACATAGCCCCGGCATAGCCCCGGCATAGCCCCACACAGCACCAGACACAGCATCTGGCACCACTTCCTGCCTTGACACAAGAATCCACTGGGACAGCCTGTCTGTCTCCAAATCCAAGTTCATGGTTTCATCTTTCATTATCCTCAACACAGTATATGAACTCTAGAAATTGTGGAGGTGGAATTTAAATAAATCCCTTAAAAGAGAAATCCAAGCTAATTCACCTTAGTGTTGTTGGATAAATATGTTTTGTTGAAGGACATGTGGGATTTTGTCTGGTAGTATTTATTTAAAAGATCAGAAAGGCAAACCCAGAAGTGAGGTCTTTCACCCAGTGAGTAGTTACCTCATTGTATTGTAAAGCCCCAACCCTGCTTTGACCCTTGCTCTCTCCAGAACTCCCTATTATTTTCTTTGGGGTGGGGAGTGGAAATGGGATAGAGACAGTCTGTGCAACAGGATTTTGGAAAATGAAACCCTACTGGAGTCATCAGAAAACAGTTCACTCCCTGGGTTTATGGAAACACAAACCTTTCTATACCTCCCTGTGGGCAAAGAACCACTGGTTATCTACTCTGTTCCAAAGGGTTCGTACATCGGAATTCAGCTGAGGAGAAGGACAGTCAGGAGAGGAGCAGCTGAAATCATTCAGAAGCCCTTTTGTTGACTTACTAAACAAACACTTCCTTTAGAAGTGAGTTAACTTCCTTGGCATGACCTCTGTCTGTTCTGCCACTATTAGCCCTTGCATGTATAAACTTGCATTGGTCTGTTTAAATCTATGAGGGTTTTACTAAGTCACTAAACTAGACACCATCCAGTGACTATTGGCTGGGTGGTGCGCACTTCCTATATGTCCCTGCGGAATCACACTAACCTTGGACTGGTATATTACATCCTTTTACAGGGAAAGAAACAAGGGATCCCGGAGGCTAACAGCACTGTTTCAAAATAGGAGAGTATATCTAAGGCACGGTTACAGAAGGTGAAGCCAAGATTAAAAGCAGTAAGATTCTCAGGACGACATTCTTTCTGCTACAACATGCAGCTTTTGAGTCCTGCATCAGAAACAAGCAGAGAGACTAATTAAGGGCCATGCCAAAGAAAACGCAGCAAAGTTTGATTCATTTAGCCTTGGCTTAGAAACTAAAACAAAACACAGCCAGCCCTACTGGCCCGAAAGCTTGCAACATTTTCTTTATAAATAAAAGCAAGCAAGCACAAAACTAGTACTATGGTGTATTTTAAAATGATGTAAAATCTACCCCCAACCTCCCCCAAAAACTGTGCATATAAAAAGATTCAGAAGAAAAAGAGGAAATCCATCAACATGCAGTAAGCAAAGGGACCGTATTTTATTTATTTTTCCAGTTTCTTCTTTTCTTTGATAATTATGAGCTGCTTTTCATTGAATTTAATCCTCAACAAAATTACTTAGCCTGCTAAGCTAGTGATAGGGGTGGGGGTAGGGGAGCTTTGTTGAAACTGCTTGGGTTTTAACATGGGGCTAGGCAAGGCAATATCAGGTGATTGAATATGAACTTATTTTCAAAAAAAAAGAAAAAACAACAATGTGTAAGCAGGGCTTAGGAAGTCAGGAACTCCCCGCCAGGACAAGCATGCTATCTGTTTGATGGAAGGGGTGGGGGAGCCACTTAAATGAGCTAAACTTTGGAGTTTAATTACTGTTTGAAAGAAGAATTAAGATTGGAACCCAGCTAGGCATTAACTTCTCCAGGCCAGTGACAGGCGATTTTAATAAGGCCTCTGAGCTGATGCTCCATGGGAAATAAGAACAGAAAAATTCAACTCAGTGGGTGCCTGCATTGACCTTGAGCCTGAGGCAAATGAGCCAGGCGCTGAAATCAGCAACTTCAGGTCCCAGCAATGAGCTTGCCTCAAAAAAAACATGGCTCTGAGGAAGCTGAGGGCAGGGCAATCTGCTCAGCTCACTGATCCTCAGACCCCAAAACTTCTCCACTGCTCTCTATCTTACTTGTAAGCCTCACCTTACAAGTCCGGCCCAACCAAGAGAGAAATAGAATAACAGGACATTGTTTTATGACTTATGTGCTTTGCATGTAAATCATTTGATTAAGATGCAGTTAACTTGAAATCTGTCCTCTCATTAGCATTACCGTAATTACGAGGGTTTTCAGAGACACATTCGCTGCACCCTGTCTCCCCAGGAACAGTTCTGCTGCAAATGGGAAGAAACACAGGAGAATTCTTACTTTATCCACTGCTTCCTCAAGTGTTTCCAATATGCTGAGGACAGAGACAAATTTGAACGGATTCTGGTCCTGGCCTCCGTGAAGCCAGATGACTGATGAGAACAGACGAGGGCGGCAGCATCTCCAGTGGAAGTAGGGTTTATATAGCCTTGTGTTTCTAAAGAGATACTCAATTCAATTCTTAATTCGTAAAGCCAATCCAGGGTTAGCATGGTATGCATGTGTTTACATTTCCCTGTGCATACGGATATGTAGGCGCATGTCTGTGTGCGCATGCGCGCCCATGCGCTTCTATTTTACAACCTGAGAGTAAAGAAAAGTCAGCCCCCTGCACCCCACACTCCACACAGCTTTGAAAGCAGAACAACAGCCAAATGTTTGCTCCAGGTTCTTGCAAACTCACCGGGTTGTTGAAGTCATTTTAGCCTGTCTAGACCTCCCATCCTCTTGTCTCCCCACATACTGCACCGACTTAACTTAGTGTTTTATGTCTCATGCACACTCAGCAGCTGTATATTCTCCAGTGGGGATGGATATGTGGGCAGATAATACTACACAGTGTGGGCGTGCTCATTACATAGCCAAGCTTCTATAGATGCTATACTGTGGAATGCACCAATCTGCAACTTCATTTAAAAGCACTGTGGGTGCTGGTGCCAGTACTCCTGTGTAAGTGCATGTATATGTATGTGGAGGCTACATGTTAATCTCCAGTGTCCTTCCCCAGTCACTGTCCACCATGTTTTTTGTTTGTTTGTTTTGATGTTTGTTTGGCGACAGGGTCTCTAATTAGCTTAGAACTCACTTAAATGACCAGGCTGGCTGGTCAATGAGCCTTAGGTAGTCACCTGTCTCTGGTCTCATAAGCAGCTGGGATTATACACATGTGCTACCCCACCTGGCTTTCATATAAGGGTTCTAATGACCTAACTCAGGCCCCTGCTGATGAAGCAAGAACTCCATCAGCTTGCTATCTCCCCTACCTACACTTTTGATAGTTCATCCTAGTGTAAACATCATTAGCATATTTTATTTTATTCTTTATTTTTAATCATGTGTTAATCAGTGGTTTTCTATTACCCTTCTGTGTCTTATAAAATGCTGTGTTAATATTGCATTGAATGTTCGATCACAGCAAATCCATCCATTTTTCTAGGCAGTGCTAGTTTCAATTTTAAAATATTTATCGGAAACCATGCCACACAATAGGCATTTTCAAGCTGGCATCGTTCCATGCCTGTGCACTTTGAAGTTGTGTGACTAAGCTAGGAAGAGTGATCATCAAATTTGGGAGACATTTTGAAATCAACCTGCAGACTGGTGTACTTCGTGCTCACTAGCAGTGTGTGAAGTGACAGCTACCCCACAGACACCAGCCACTTTCTCTTACTGTGATTTAAATTATGTGGGTCTGACTCAATGGCTTTTGTTACATTTTTGCCTTCTCTAATTATCAGTAAGCTGAGTACTATTTCCCATCCTAATTTGTTTCTTCTTCTCTTCATTCACTGTCTGCACACTCATTAATGGCTCTGCTCTTTTGAGTTAATTTTTTCTGTCATATGAGATATGGATATCATTTCAAAGGTTATATTTTTATTCCCCTCCCCCCCTTTTTTCCCTGTCTTTGAGTCTTGGTACCATCAGTTTTATCAATCTTTTTTGCAACTTTTTATTCCTGGAGTAAGAAAGTTTCCATCTGGATCTTTAATCCATCTGGAATTTATTTATTTTTTTTCTACGTGTGAGAATGGGATCCCATCTTCTTTTTCCGTAGGGCTCATCAGTGGCCCCGCCCCGTTTGCCAGGACATGCTGTCTTTTCTCATTGTTTTGCAGGGCCACATTGGTCACAGTTCAAGTTTGCACACGCAAGTGTTTCTGGATTCTCTGCCACACTCCTCGGTTTTATTAGACTCTTCTTATGCCAAGACCACACTTCACGATTTCTAGAGCTGTATAAATTCATGATACATTTGATCAGGCAATCCCCCCAGACACACAAACACCCATACTCATCCTATTCTTCTCTTAACCTAAATTATCTTTTTTTTATTCCTTTTATTTTTATATTGATTTTAGGACCCACTGAAAAGTCCCATGAAGTCCTTGGGATGTTTTTCAGAGTGTCAGAGGTGCAAGGTGTGCTTATGTGGTAGCAACACCTGGAAGTTCTAAGGTCCATCCTCATGGTCCATCCTCATGTTCATTTTTTTGTTGTTGTTGTTTTTTGATTCTTCAAAAAGCATTTTATTGCACAAGCCTCTTCCGGTCAGAAAAGCACCTGGGCAGCTAGGGCGCAGGGTCGGCGGACACTCGCCAGCTACCCACAACACCCGCCACAGGATCTTAAGACTTCTGGTGAGTGGAACACAGCTTCTGCTCCAATCCAATTGCGCTTGGAACCTGAGACTGCATTAGTTAGGGAAGCAGAAACCGGCCTGAGTAGGGCCACAGGCCTCATCCGGCCGGATCAGCACAGGGGAAGCTTGAGCGCAGGGTCGCCTGACACCCGCCAGCTACCCACGACCCCTGCCACAGGATTTTGAGACTGCTGGTGAGTGGAACACAGCTTCTGCTCCAGTCCAATCACGCGGGACCTGAGACTGCTTTGGTTGGGGAGGCAGAAATCCGGCCTACATAGGGCCACAAGCCTCTTCCGGTCAGAAAAGCACCGGGGTAGCTAGGCGCAGGGTCGGCTGACACTTGCCAGCTACCCACAACACCCACCACAGGATCTTAAGACTTCTGGTGAGTGGAACACAGCTTCTGCTCCAATCCAATTGCACGCGGGACCAGAGACTGCATTAGTTAGGGAAGCAGAAAACGGGCCTGAGTAGGACCACAGGCCTCTTCTGGCTGGACCAGCACCGGGGTACCGCCAGCTTCCCACGACCCCCGCCGCAGGATTTTGAGACTGCTGGTGAGTGGAACACAGCTTCTGCTCCAATCTTTAAACAGTGACAACGATAACAACTAACCCCAGAGATTACCAGATGGCGAAAGGTAAACGTAATAATCTTACTAACAGAAACCAAGACCACTCACCATCATCAGAACCCAGCACCCCCACTTCGCCCAGTCCAGGGCACCCCAACACACTGGAAAAGCTAGACACGGATCTAAAAGCATATCTCATGATGATGGTAGAGGACATCAAGAAGGACTTTAATAACTCACTTAAAGAATTACAGGAGAACATGGCTAAAGAGTTACAAGTCCTTAAAGAAAAACAGGATAACACAATCAAACAGGTAGAAGTCCTTAAAGAAAAACAGGAAAACACATCCAAACAGATGATGGAAATGAACAAAACCATACTAGACCTAAAAAGGGAAGTAGACACAATAAAGAAAACCCAAAATGAGGCAACACTGGAGATAGAAACCCTAGGAAAGAAATCTGGAACCATAGATACGAGCATCAGCAACAGAATACAAGAGATGGAAGAGAGAATCTCAGGTGCAGAAGATTCCATAGAGAACATCGGCACAACAATCAAGGAAAATGTAAAATGCAAAAAGATCCTAACTCAAAACATCCAAGAAATACAGGACACAATGAGAAGACCAAACCTACGGATAATAGGAGTGAGTGAGAATGAAGATTTTCAACTCAAAGGACCAGCAAACATCTTCAACAAAATTATAGAAGAAAACTTCCCAAATCTAAAGAAAGAGATGCCCATGAACATACAAGAAGCCTACAGAACTCCAAATAGACTGGACCAGAAAAGAAATACCTCCCGACACATAATAATCAGAACAACAGATGCTCTAAATAAAGATAGAATACGAAAAGCAGTAAGAGAAAAAGGCCAAGTAACATATAAAGGCAAGCCTATCAGAATTACACCAGATTTTTCACCAGAGACTATGAAAGCCAGAAGATCCTGGACGGATGTTATACAGACACTAAAAGAACACAAATTCCAGCCCAGGCTACTATACCAGCCAAACTCTCAATTAACATAGATGGAGAAACCAAAGTATTCCACGACAAAACCAAATTCACACATTATCTCTCCACGAATCCAGCCCTTCAAAGGATAATAACAGAAAAAAACCAATACAAGGACAGGAACCACGCCCTAGCAACAACAAGAAGGTAATCCCTCAACAAACCTAAAAGAAGACAGCCACAAGAACAGAATGCCAACTTTAACAACAAAAATAACAGGAAACAACAATTACTTTTCCTTAATATCTCTTAATATCAATGGACTCAACTCCCCGATAAAAAGACATAGACTAACAAACTGGCTACACAAACAAGACCCAACATTTTGCTGCTTACAGGAAACTCATCTCAGAGAAAAAGATAGACAATACCTCAGAATGAAAGGCTGGAAAACAATTTTCCAAGCAAATGGTAGGAAGAAACAAGCTGGAGTAGCCATTCTAATATCTGATAAGATTGACTTCCAACCCAAAGTCATTAAAAAAGACAGGGAGGGACACTTCATACTCATCAAAGGTAAAATCCTCCAAGAGGAACTATCAATCCTGAATATCTATGCTACAAATACAAAGGCAGCCACATTCATTAAAGAAACTTTAGTAAAGCTCAAAGCACACATTGCACCTCATACAATAATAGTGGGAGACTTCAACACACCACTTTCACCAATGGACAGATCATGGAAACAGAAACTAAACAGGGACACAGAGAAACTAAGAGAAATTATGAATCAAATGGATCTGGCAGATATCTACAGAACATTCTATCCTAAAACAAAAGGATATACCTTCTTCTCAGCACCTCATGGCACCTTCTCCAAAATTGACCACATAATTGGTCACAAAACAGGCCTCAACAGATACAAAAATATTGAAATTGTCCCATGCATCCTATCAGATCACCATGGACTAAAGCTGATCTTCAATAACAAAATAAATAATAGAAAGCCAACCTTCACGTGGAAACTGAACAACACTCTTCTCAATGATACCTTGGTCAAGGAAGGAATAAAGAAAGAAATTAAGGACTTTTTAGAGTTCAATGAAAATGAAGCCACAACATACCCAAACTTATGGGACGCAATGAAAGCATTTCTAAGAGGAAAACTCATAGCTCTGAGTGCCTCCAAAAGGAAACTAGAGAGAGCACACATTAGCAGCTTGACAACACACCTAAAAGCACTAGAACAAAAGGAAGCAAATTCACCCAAGAGGAGTAGACGGCAGGAAATAATCAAACTCAGGGGTGAAATCAACCAAGTGGAAACAAGAAAAACTATTCAAAGAATCAACCAATCAAGGAGCTGGTTCTTTGAGAAAATCAACAAGATAGATAAACCCTTAGCCAGACTCACTAGAGGGCACAGGGAAAGCATCCTAATTAACAAAATCAGAAATGAAAAAGGAGACATAACAACAGATCCTGAAGACATCCAAAACACCATCAGATCCTTCTACCAAAGGCTATACTCAACAAAACTGGAGAACCTGGATGAAATGGAGAAGTTCCTAGACAGATACCAGGTACCAAAGTTGAATCAAGATCAGGTTAATGATCTAAACAGCCCTATATCCCCCAAAGAAATAGAAGCAGTCATTAATAGTCTCCCAACTAAAAAAAGCCCAGGACCAGATGGGTTTAGTGCAGAGTTCTATCAGACCTTCAAAGAAGATCTAATCTCAGTTCTTCACAAACTATTCCACAAAATAGAAACAGAAGGTACCCAACTCATTCTATGAAGACACAATTACTCTGATACCTAAACCACAAAAAGACCCAACAAAGATAGAAAACTTCAGACCAATATCCCTTATGAATATTGATGCAAAAATCCTCAATAAAGTTCTTGCTAACCGAATCCAAGAACACATCAAAACAATCATCCATCCTGACCAAGTAGGTTTCATCCCAGGGATGCAGGGATGGCTCAATATACGGAAATCCATCAACGTAATCCAGTATATAAACAAACTCAAAGACAAAAACCACATGGTCATCTCGTTAGATGCGGAAAAAGCATTTGACAAGATCCAACACCCATTCATGATAAAAGTCTTGGAAAGATCAGGAATTCAAGGCCCATACCTAAACATGATAAAAGCAATCTACAGCAAACCAGTAGCCAACATCAAAGTAAATGGTGAGAAGCTTGAAGCAATCCCTCTAAAATCAGGGACTAGACAAGGCTGTCCACTTTCTCCATACCTATTCAACATTGTACTTGAAGTCCTAGCCAGAGCAATTCGACAACAAAAGGAGATCAAAGGGATACAAATTGGAAAAGATGAAGTCAAAATATCACTTTTTGCAGATGATATGATATTATATATAAGTGACCCTAAAAATTCCACCAGAGAACTCCTAAGCCTGATAAACAGCTTCGGTGAAGTAGCTGGATATAAAATTAACTCAAACAAATCAATGGCCTTTCTCTACACAAAGAATAAACAGGCTGAGAAAGAAATTAGGGAAACAACACCCTTCTCAATAGTCACAAATAATATAAAATATCTTGGCGTGACTCTAACTAAGGAAGTGAAAGATCTGTATAATAAAAACTTCAAGTCTCTGAAGAAAGAAATTATAGAAGATCTCAGAAGATGGAAAGATCTCTCATGCTCATGGATTGGCAGGATCAACATTGTAAAAATGGCTATCTTGCCAAAAGCAATCTACAGATTCAATGCAATCCCCATCAAAATTCCAAATCAATTCTTCAACGAATTAGAAAGTGCAATCTGCAAATTCATCTGGAATAACAAAAAACCTAGGATAGCAAAAACTCTTCTCAAGGATAAAAGAACCTCTGGTGGAATCACCATGCCGGACCTAAAGCTCTACTATAGAGCAATTGTGATAAAAACTGCATGGTACTGGTATAGTGACAGACAAATAGACCAATGGAATAGAATTGAAGACCCAGAAATGAACCCACACACCTATGGTCACTTGATCTTCGACAAGGGAGCTAAAAACATCCAGTGGAAGAAAGACAGCATTTTCAACAAATGGTGCTGGCACAACTGGTTGTTAACATGTAGAAGAATGCGAATCGATCCATTCCTATCTCCTTGTACTAAGGTCAAGTCTAAGTGGATCAAGGAACTTCACATAAAACCAGAGACACTGAAACTTATAGAGGAGAAAGTGGGGAAAAGCCTTGAAGATATGGGCACAGGGGAAAAATTCCTGAATAGAACAGTAATGGCTTGTGCTGTAAGATCGAGAATTGACAAGTGGGACCTCATGAAACTACAAAGCTTCTGCAAGGCTAAAGACACCATCAATAAGACAAAAAAACCACCAACAGATTGGGAAAGGATCTTCACCTATCCTAAATCAGATAAGGGACTAATATCCAATATATATAAAGAACTCAAGAAGGTGGACTCCAGAAAGTCAAATAACCCCATTAAAAAATGGGGCTCAGAACTGAACAAAGAATTCTCACCTGAGGAATACCGAATGGCAGAGAAACACCTGAAAAAATGTTCAACATCCTTAATCATCAGGGAAATGCAAATCAAAACAACCCTGAGATTCCACCTCACACCAGTCAGAATGGCTAAGATCAAAAATTCAGGTGACAGCAGATGCTGGCGAGGATGTGGAGAAAGAGGAACACTCCTCCATTGTTTGTGGGATTGCAAGCTTGTACAACCACTCTGGAAATCAGTCTGGAGGTTCCTCAGAAAATTGGACATAGTACTACCGGAGGATCCAGCAATACCTCTCCTGGGCATATATCCAGAAGATGTCCCAACCGGTAAAAAGGACACATGCTCCACTATGTTCATAGCAGCCCTATTTATAATAGCCAGAAGCTGGAAAGAACCCAGATGTCCCTCAACAGAGGAATGGATACAGAAATTATGGTACATTTACACAATGGAGTACTACTCAGCTATTAAAAAGAATGAATTTATGAAATTCCTAGCCAAATGGATGGACCTGGAGGGCATCATCTTGAGTGAAGTAACACAATCACAAAAGAACTCACACAATATGTATTCACTGATAAGTGGATATTAGCCCAAAACTTAGGATACCCAAGATATAAGATACAATTTACTAAACGTATGAAACTCAAGAAGAATGAAGACCAAAGTGTGGACACTGTGCACCTTCTTAGAATTGGGAACAAAACACCCAGGGAAGGAGTTACAGAGACAAAGTTCGTAGCTGTGATGAAAGGATGGACCATATAGAGACTGCCGTATCCAGGGATCCATCCCATAATCAGCTTATAAACGCTGACACCATTGCATACACTAGCAAGATTTTGCTGAAAGGACCCAAATATAGCTGTCTCTTGTGAGACGATGCCAGGGCCTAGCAAACACAGGAGTGGATGTTCACAGTCAGCTATTGGATGTATCACAGGGCTCCCAATGGAGAAGCTAGAGAAAGTACCCAAGGAGCTAAAGGGATCTGCAACCATATTGTTGGAACAACATGATGTACTAACCAGAACCCCGGAGCTCTTGTCTCTAGCTGCATATGTATCGAAAGATGGCCTAGTCGGCCATCAATGGAAAGAGAGGCCCATTGGACTTGCAAACTTTATATGCCCCAATATAGGGGAATGCCAGGGCCAAAAGAATGGGAATGGGTGGGTAGGGAAGTGGGGGGCGCTATGGGGGACTTTTGGGATAGCATTGGAAATGTAATTGAGGAAAATATGTAATAAAAATATTAAAAAAAAAAGCATTTTATTTTCCCTCAAAAGTCTTAACCATCATTTATTAGTTTTAATTCTGGATACTTTATAAGTTTTTTTTTCCAGTTTTCTATTTCATTTTCAGTCTGGTATTATTTTATTGAAATGCCCATTATTCTTTTTTGTGTTGGCTTGAGTCCAGTAATCTTATAGAACTTTATTGGTTCTTGTAGAAGAATAATTTTCTTGAAGAATTGCACTTGAATTTTCTTGGCTGAAACTTCACACTGTTTACAAATAAGGACAGTTTCTTAGCTTCTCTTTCCAATCACTCTATTTAACCCCTTCTTTCCTATACTGCTTTGGAAAAGCCCTTCAGCACAGTCAACCACAAGTGTTTACAGAGAGCAGTGTCTGGTTGCTGGAGGCTATCTTAACATCATATCTTTAAGTGTGAGGTATTTAGTTTTTCCATAAATATTCTTTATTCAAGAGCTGGCTCTATTCCAAAGGGTTGTGATTTTATATATATACATACATACATATATATATATATATATATATATATATATATATATATAATTTGTCAACTTAAGTGAACCACAGTGTCCAGACATTTTTAGTCAAACATTATTCTGGGTGTGTCTATTTCCAAAAGAATCTAAGATTTTAATCAGTAAAGCGCAGGCCTTCTCTGTGGGTGGCCCCCCCTCCCAATCAGCTGAAGTGTAATAGAACCCAAGGGCTGATTGTGTCACAAGTAAGAAGTGACTGATGCCCTGGCTATCTTCGGGCTGGAACATCTGATTTTCCTTCTTTAGGATTCAGTTAACCCCAAGCTCTTCCTAGGTCTCAAGCCAGTTGCCCTTAAAAAGAACTACAGAACTGGCTCCCTGGGTACCTGCATGTCCCCACTGTGGGTCTGGGCACTGCAAACCTCCATAGTCACCTTCCTAAACCTCTGTTGTGAGGAAGGCCAAGATGCTTACAAACCTTGCATCCAGGGGCCTGTTCAGTGACTGTAGAGATTACCCAGAACGAACGCACAGCAGGGCTTTAGCTGAGGTACCTCTCTGCCCCTTCACTGGTCTCCCCTGCAGCTATCAACCATGCCTTAAAATTCTCTACATGGTAGCCATGTATGCGTTTTCTATAACATAACTCAAATGAGGTCATCAGAGAACCCGCTAAGATTATATTGTCTTATTCAGAGAAAAATCATCTCTTGGGATTCTAGGTGACACATGAGTGGGTTCTAGTAACCTTGCTTACATGGCCTCTCCATCCTTCACTTACCAAGCGCTGGTCCCTGAACTTTCCTCCCAAACTCTGGATATAAACAACTCCCTTCCTGCCTTGGGACCTTTGCCTTCTGCTTCCGGTTTGAGTTATTCTCACGGGAAGACGCTGCTCTCACTTCACCTCACTCTGGCATCTGGTCAGAATAGCATCCTCTTCATTCTTGAGGTCCTTTGCTATCCTTGAGCAAGTTTTTGTAGTGGGGAACCTTCAGTTCAGCTCTCTGCTATGTGGTTACTCTCTAGTTCACCATCCTCAACATACAAGACAGAGAATCCTACTTACTTAGTGGCCTGACCGGGTCTGAGGCAGTTTGCTTTCTTGTGGTTTTGAAATCGGTAGTTTGTTTTCGAACTCACAACGCCTACTGGAGGATGACCTTGAACTATTGATTCTCTTGCTGCCATCTCTCAAGTGGCATTACAGGCCTATGCCATCATGCCCAGTTTATGCATTGTTTCACGCCTGCTAGGCAAGCACTTTCCCGCTAAACCACCTATCCAATCCTCAAGGGCTGTTGCTTCTTCAATAATTAAGTACACTAAGCCTGGCATGTTGGTGCACGCCTTTAATCCCAGCACTTGGGAGGCAGAGGCAGGCAGATTTCTGAGTTCAAGGCCAGCCTGGTCTACAAAGTGAGTTCCAGGACAGCCGGGGCTACACAGATAAACCCTGTCTCGACAACCCCCACCCCAAAATAATAATAATTAAGTACATGTGTTGGTTTTTCTCACCCTTCTTGTTCTCCAGCAAGTCCACTAGTATAGACACACTGGATGCACTTTTGGAAAAAAGCTCTGAACAGACTGTACTTTTCAGTCCTGACTGTTTACATTTTAGTTTGATCTTTGACTTTTATGCCCACATAGGGCAAATAGTGTAATAGAACTAGTTCTAGATTCTTCTATTTTAGATTCTTGTATGCAATGGATATCAACAATAACAGGTCAGCTTCTCATTTCTTTAGAATCTTACATAATTTATATTACATAGCAGATATTTTTGTGCCTAGAAAGGTGTTAAAATTCATCAGCAATAATGTTTCAGTCTGTATTTGTAATTTCTTTGATATTAGCCAGTTTATTGATTTCCACTTTTTCTACAGTTTTGATCATTTTTCTTTGGGGAATGTTATCATCTAAATTTTTAACAACATGACATATGACATTCTTATTTTTAGTATCTATACTTGTGGTAGTTTGAATATGCTTGGCCCAGAGAGTGGGATGGCACTAGTAGGTGATGTGGCCTTGTTAGAGGAAATGGATCACTGTGGGGTGGGCTTTGAGACCCTCCTCCCAGCTGCGTGAAAATTAGTGTTCTCCTAGGAGGCCTTCAGATCAAGATGTAGAACTTTCAGCTCCTCCAGCTACATGTCTGCCTGGATGCTGCCATGCTCCCACTTTGATGATAATGGACTGAACCTCTGAACCTGTAAGGCAGTTCCAGTTTAAATGTCCTTATAAAAGAGTTGCCTTGGGTATGGTGTTTGTTCACAGCAATGGAAACCCTAACTAAAACCACATGGTATGTATACCTATATCTTCTCTTATTACTAAATATTTATACTTTTCTTTAAATTTTCTATAAAAGCCCAAGGTTCGAGGCCTGCTGGTCCTTTTTACTCCTTTATTTTCAGATTGTTAATTTGTCTTCTTATTTCCTTACAGTATCTATATTACTTTGTTCCAACACCCTCTTCTGGGCTCCTTGTGCACCTACACTCATGAGGGTGCACACATCCACACTCATATGCACACGCATGTAAGTTTAAGGAATCTTTTAAAAATTATGCTACATACTCTTACATTAATTTTTAAAACTCTAGAAATATTTACCTGGTTATAATACATTGTCTGCCCTCTCCTCCTCCTTCTCTCCTTGTCCTCCTCATCATCATTTTCCTCCTCCTCCTTTTCTTCCTCCTCCTTCTACTCTTCCTCCTCCTCCTCTTCCTCTTCCTTCTCCTTTTGGTACTTTTTTTCAAACACACATACACACACACACACACACACACACACACACACCTGCTTGAGGTAGAGCCATACATCATTCAGTAGGCATGGGGGTTGGTCTCATAGGACTTTATCCCTGCAGGGTGTTCATATCTCATAAGAATTTTTTTAATATTTTGCTTGTAACCTATGAATATCCTTTCTTATAGCCTAAATATTTGTCTATATTACTTAGACAAATACGTTCTATGTGACTAGCTAAGACACTGTGTTGTTTAGGGATTAACGGACAGGAACAGTTTGTACATGTTTCCTCTGGGGCTGAATCCATGAATGCAGAGCCCATGGGTGTGAAGAGCTGACTGTAGCTCCGTTTCATGTGATACTCTGAGGACGGCGTGGACTATCAACCTGATTTTAGAGATCTTTCTGTCTGGAGTAACAGAAATGAGCATTGAGGGGTCTCACCGTGTATTCTCTCCTGACACCCCCTACTCTGCACACCAACAGAAGTTTCTCCACAGGACTTGGCTTGAAGCTTACATCCCCACATTTATATTCTCTTTTAACCTGTCTCTTCTGCCCAAACTGAGTGCAGGGAAGTTCTTGCACACAGACTTCTACTGTCCCAGGCTGGGCTTCCTTGGGCTTCTCCGGCCTTGATGTAGCTCTGCAGTCCCTGGAGCATTCTCTGGGCCTCTCTCTGTTCCTGCTCTGTGGATGGCAGCCTATTTCCCATGTCAGGACCCAGACTTACAGGTACTCTTAGGGTCATAGAAGAAAAGGTTTGGGCGGCAGGGGTAGGGGTGTCTTATTTCTTATTTATCACTGTTCTTATTGATTTGGGTGGTTTTTATTTTAAGACAAGGAAAATAAAATACCTGTATTGCATTCACTGTAAAACTGTAAGCCTAGTATGAAGTCCTGTAGATAGTGACTGTAACTGTTACTTTAAATGTGCCCAGTTTTCATCCCTAACCCTTGTTTCAGTTCAATTTGTTTCTTTCTTTCCAACAATCCACATCTTATTTCTAGCCCTGCTCAATTTGAAACAATTGCACAGTGCTAAGAAGCCTAAAAGATGAACTGATTGTAGAGCCTTGCCCATGGTCCTAGCACATATTGCAGGACCATGCTATTTTTCTAAATTATCATTTCTTATCACAGAAAAAGATTTTAATTTTATGTCCAGGGATCAGAATGAAATCATGACAAGATGTTCTTAACTATGATAAATGAAAGATGATGAGGTATTATATACAAGTGAAATATCAGTCTATTCTAGGATACATGTTACCATAAATATCCTTATTCAGCAATTACGATGTATCAAAACCACTAAGTTGATTGGGGATGAAAAGTGTGTTTGTATTTAAGGTGAAGGCTGCTGGAAGCACCTTTTTGCTTTAGTTGGTTAAGGAATTAACTGCATTTCAAAAAGCAGGCAAGTTTTTAAAATGCCCATTTATCGGTTTGTATGGAGAAACTGAAAACCACACCTCAGAGCACATTTTATACAAGTGTAGGGTTTTTATTCAGCTTCCCGTCTCTGCTGGCTGCCTGCTTGGGAACTGGGGAGGGCTGTGTGATTGTAGCAAGGACTGGACGTAAATTTATATCTTTGGCATAAAATGAAAGATACTATGATCAGAAATGTGCAAATGTTTCTGCTTGTCTAACAACTTGATCTTAGAAGTTCAATGCACCTCTCGGAAGGGGGGGAGGGACGGAATGAATGTCAATAGTCTAAACATTGGTTTGGGCTTCTGGCAGATTCCCCATGAGAGGCAGTGGGGTGCGGTGCGGCGAATGCTTACCGAGCATGCTGGGATATTCTCCATCACGGGCCCACACAAGATCTGCTTACTGCTCCCCAGACAGTGAAAACGACTTGGCTCAGAGTACTATCACTCTGGATCCTACAACTCAATAATTCTAGTTAAACTAAATTTATATCTAGGTTCTTGGAGAAAAGAACCCATCCACAGATGTGCGTCAGAACAATGTTTACTAGATCAGAAGCTTCTCCCATCCCCCAACTCCTCACCCAGCTCTGAAAGCCACGCTTCTTCATTTCCTAGTCTCCTAGGTATTTCTAAATTGAATACTCTTGTTCTCTGACAATAAGGTTGTTGCCACAGCTGCACCAGTTCCGTCTCCCCCTTCTCTGATTTTGGGGGGAACTGGAAACCAATGTGGTTTGTTTTTGTACATAGCAACTTGGCGCAGATCTTAGGAAGACCACAAAAGAATCTGATAACACACTTGGACTCAGACTGCACACGCACAGATAGAAACACATCCCACGTCTGGTCTCCGTGCTCACCCATAGCGGTGAGGTGTTCCTGCTTTCAAAGGCAGTAAGCGTTTCTGAGAGTGGAATGCTGTTTTAAGAGGATACTGTATGGATTGGCCAGACATCTAGTAAAGCACTGGAAAATGACCATTCTCTCCAAAATGCTGCATTTCATGACCTTATTCTTTTTTGGTCAGGGTCTAAACCTAACAACATCTTTATAAGCTAGATTTTAAAATATGATCAGAATGGTGAGTACCATTGTTTTGACGGCGATTTTATGTGCTTGTTTATTTAAGAAGCATTAGGCAGGGGGTCCAAGGTTGCACTTGAGAAAACAAGGAAATTGGGAGAAGCAAAAATTAGAAGAGTAATGACATACTTCCTAAGTAAATGGTTTCTACATTCATAATGGTTATGGATATCTTCCTGAATTGAAATTTATACATTAAGCCTAAAGCTCAAGAACATAAGCTCTTCTGACTGATGTGAATGGATGTCTTGATTCTTTCTTAGTAGGTCTATCGCTTAAGCCATGGCAATCCTTAAATTTCTTCTGTAGGCTTTATTTTTAAACAAGGAAGTTTTTAAAAACCTCACACAATCTCTACTGCAATATGCATATATCCATTTCTTTAGTGTGTGATGTGTATGTGTATATATGTGGGTGCACACACATCATGGTGCATACGTAGAGGTCAGTGGACATCTGGTATCGGATATCAGTCCTCACCTTTCCAGCTTGTTTGAGACAAGGTCTCTTCCCTACCGCACAGGCCAGGCTACTGAGTTCCTCAGCTTCAGGAGAGCCTCCTGGCTTTGTCTTCTGTCTTCCACAGAAGCTCAGTGGGATTTTAGACACCATGTTACTGTGTCTGGCTTTTACATGGATTCTGAGGACCAAGACTTAGGTCTCCTGGCTTGCATAGTAAATGTTTTTCCTCACTGAGACATCTCCCCAAATGATTTCCTGAATGTTTGGAGGATGTTTTGTTTAATTCATACTGGCCTTTGATGTGTAGCAATATCTTATCCCATGAGTTAGAATTGCCATGTGCAGACTACAGTATGTGTAAAGTAGAAATAAATGATAATGGTCACATTGCCTTGTGCCCTTAGGAAACTGAGACAGGATGATAGCAAGTTTGAGGCCAGCCTAAGCAACACAGTGAGACTCCATGTGAAAAAACCAAAGCAAGAAAGCAAACAAAACTCATTAATAGAAATGGATTCGGACTGGAATAGAAAGAAGACTAAAATACAGGGAGGGAGCACAGGGTGGATAGCTTGGTTCTCATCAGACCATAGAGTCAGCCAATGGTTGGCAGATAGGAAAAAGCTAGACTTTCTAAATCCATGAGAACTGGCGTTAGTCTTACCCTTTGAGTGTCTCCAAATAGCTATACCATTTGAGAAGGACAATCAGATGGAACTTGTATGCATTAGGGTATTCCAGTTGGCCTTGAGTTGGAACAAATATGATCTTATAATAAAGTACTTCTTAGGTAGTAACAGCAAATTAAAACTTCATATAATTTAGGTCTCCCTTTGAAGAGAGAGCCAAACTTTCAAGGTTATGTGGCCCCTTTTAATTTATGTTCTATGCACTGACTTCTTTCTGTCATGTAAATGCATGGCAGAAATGATAGAAGTACACTTTGGGAGCCTGAAAAGATGGCTCGCTGGGTAAGAAGAATGCCTGTTGTGTAATTCTGAGGACCTACATTTGGATCCCCAGCACCCAAGTACAAATGGGGCCATCTGTTACCCCAATATCAGGTAGGCAGAGGCAGGAGAATAACTGGGCTTCCTAGCCGGCCTAGCCAATGGCAAGCTCCATGCTCAGTGAGAGGCCCTGCCTCAAGGGAAGAAGGCAGAGGCTTGGTAGAACAGGATGCCTGACGTCCTCCTCTGCTCTCTGCATGTGCGCATACACACACACACACACACACACACACACACACACACACACACACACGTTCACACATCACATACCAGAATGGAGGGAAGAAAGTATGTCTAGAATATGAGTGGGAAAATAAATATTTACCATTTGTTTGGAATTACAAATTTCTGTCATATCTCATGATATGGGTATCCTTTAAACCTACAGTTTCATAACCTAGGTTCCTGGGAACATTTTGTATCATGTATTTTGGTTTTATCCACTAGATATTAAGGAAAAGATACAGGAGATAATCATAAATATGGGTGGGTTACAATCCTTAAATATAAGGTCTAAACTGAATAACTAGAAGAGCAGAGCTGACAGCTGGGATTGGAGGGGTTTAGGGAGGAAAGAGTGGGAAAGGGTAGTAAAAACAGTTCATGTTAGAATTCTAGAGGTAAATCCAGATTCACAACTTGATCAGTGCAGGTACTTGTTGGAAATATCTGGTGACAGAATAAGAGACAGCCCTTGTGGAGAGGATGCATATTGATTGATGTCAGTGTATTATTCCTGAGGGTCTACAGTTCCTCTGAGCTGTCTGATACAAAGAGCTGTCTGATAGACCTAGAGCTAGTGCCTCTGCATGTGCACCACTTGAGAAAGGACACCTATGAGGGTTACCTTCACATCAGGCATCTATGGCATTGAGAAAATGATACTATTCCCTAATGAAGGGAACCATTAGTAGGAAGAAGAGCTTTTGTCATTGCCACACACGTGCCACACACCTGCTACATACCTGCTACACAGCTGCTACACACCTGCCATATACTTGTCACACACCTGGTACACACCTGCAACACAACTGCCACATGCCTGCAACATAGCTGTCACATGCCTGCTGCACACCTGCCACATACCTGCTACACACCTGCCACACACCTGCCACATACTTGCTACACACCTGTAACACACTTCCACACACCTGCTACACACCTGTCACACACCTGCCACACACCTGCTACACACCTGCCACATACCTGCCACGCAGTGCCATGAGCACTCACTCCCGAGTGTAAACACATGAACTCCATCTGGTGATTCATCCCTTCTCTCTTTTCTCACCATGATCATAAAGGGGTGGGATGGATTTTAAACTGCTCATCCGATCCTTGGACTCTTGGCATCCTGAGAGTTTGCAGTCAAAAGACAGAATGAATCTGAGGCAATTTTCTGGGGTAACACAAAATGGGGATTGGGCAAAACAAAACAAAAAACAAAAGCAGGGTTTACAAGAGATGAGACATTTCTTTTCCTGGATGTTTACTGGCACATTTCTTGAGAGGTTTAACAGCCACTCAAGAACATAGCTCAGGAATGAACGAGTCTCTGTGAAAGATGTTGGCTCTAGCATCACCCGAGGTCCTTATTTCTTCTGGTGTGCACTGAAGGCCAAGTGACAAACCACTGGGATAGCAGCTGTGACCTTACTGATTTGTGACTTTCCTAGACTTGATTTCTTCATATCCAGGCAGCTTTTCTCCTTTTTATGCTTAGCCCAGTGTCCACGCTCTGGCAGGTTCTCATGCAGACTTGACATTTTCATCAGCACAGAGGAAATCATTTCAAGCCCAAAGGATAAGCAGCATCACAGAAAAGGTCACAAAACCCTGGGAGTTGCTTTTAGCAATAGATTTTTTTGAGGGCAAGTCCAAAGAAAACACGGGACATGGTTTGGAACAAGAGTATACTTCATCACTGGGCTGTGGTACACAGGACGCCACGGGAAAGAGGACTTTGCTTGCATTGGCGATAATAAACATGTTTTTACAGTAAACACATGGGCAGCCATAAGACATACACCCCTGAGGTTGAAGGGAAGCTGTTTGCACCAAATAAATTACAGAAACAGTTCAAGAGCAGTTCACCCCACTGAAAATATTATCCCTGAACTACTGGCAGCGTTAGTGTCAGGCTAGGTTATCTCTTGTGCGGTTGCATGCTAACCCTGCCTTGGGGTAGTCTGTAGAAACCTGCACACTTTGGAGGTTTTCAGTAACTTTACACACCTTAATTTTGCCATAGCTGAACCTTACTCTTTTCCATGCAGGGTCAGATTTTCCCCCTCAGGTGGCTGACAACCTTTCACTCTGTAAATTTTCCCTCTCTGCCCCTCTATGCCTCCCTGCTCTGCCCCAGCCTATGTGACTACATCCCAAATGAATGTCTGAGATGGGGGCCAGGCTGATGGAGGAGGATTCTGTAGAGATCACAGCACAGACAGGAAGGATCCAAAGGCCATCATTTATTCAAAATCTGGCCCTTTGGTTCACAAAAGGGGAATGACTTTTAAAACGTGGCCAGAAAAAACAATGAAGTAAGAACCATTGAGGGGGAAGTCATTTCATCAAAACTTGAAAACTTTCAGATGTTCATAAATTTTGACTCTGTAGAATAGCACAAGAATATCATATAGTTATATTTATTGTGATTTACACATATTTATATTGCAGGACAGAGACTTAAAAGTCATAGTTTTTCTGATCCTCTATTTAAAAATAAACATAGAACCAAGAATGGCACAAGCCTGTAATCCCAGCACTAGGGAGGCTGAGGCAGAAGTACAAGGTCATGGGCAGCCTAGAAAGACAGTTGACTTGAGGCCAGCCCAGGCTTCCTACCAAGTCTCTATCTCATAAAACAAACAAAAGTGAACATGGATTAGTTGAGTGGCAAACAAGACACGGAAATATGGATCAGAATGAGCCATACCATTCTAACTGCTGTGATCTGCAAAGCCTTGTAAATATAAGGTGTCAAGCAACAGCCTGTCACCAGGTATTCACTGAGCACCCACAAACTGGAACAGATGTTTGAAGGAGCCCCCTAACTCACAGGTGTGTGTGTGTGTGCATTTGTGAGTGTGAGTGTATGTTATGTGCAGGTATATGCTGGAACAGCCAGAGGTCAACACTGGATGTCTTCCTCAATCTCTCAACCTTATTTTCTGAGACAGTCCATCTCTCAATGAACCTGGAGCTCACTGACTCCTCTAGACTGACTGCCCAGTGAGTTCCATGGATCTCCCTGTCTCCACCCCTACTCTAAGCACTAGAGTCACAACATGTTCTACCACATCTGGCTTTACACTAGGTGCTGGGTATCAAAACTCAGGCCCTCATCCTTGTGTGGCAGACACTTTACCAACAACCATCTTCAGAGCCAGCCTTCCATCGTTTTAGGCAATAAAGCTGCATACTGGTACTTAGAGCTACTGTTGCTTACAATGATGCTCCTTTCTAGATAGAAGTTCCTTTTTGAATAATTTCTTTTTGAGATGAAGTCTCTCTATGTAGCTTTGGCTGACCTAAAACTTTCTACTTAGACCAGACTGGCCTTGAACTTAAAGAGATTTGCCTACCTCTCTCTCCTGCGTGCCAGGATTAAAAGTGTGCCTATGAATCGTTTTTGAGTGGCCAGATTGGGTGTTCTCCCTACTTGTAGGACATTGGTGCTATAATTCTGAAAGTCCTTAACTGCAAGCCAAAGAGCAATATTTGAGTTTTTACTTCACTCTTATAAATCAGGCAAGTGATTGAAAAATCCCTGAGCCTCCATCTCTTCAAACAATGAAGCAAGGTCAGTGATTGCTGGTGAGCACTGAAGAGAATAAAGTATAAGATGATGTCATTAAGGCTTATGTAAATATGCCTTGTCATTGTCAGAATCAGCTTTTACAGCCTGGTGGCGCTCATGGAAGATGAGAACATGTAAGATGAGAGCTGCATGATGAGAGAAGTCACTGACAGCAAGTGGAGCACAGCACTGAGGGAAGAGCATTAAAATACCTTTGCATGGGTTTCATCACAAGCAGCATATGAATTTTCCATGGGCATAATCATAAAATCCCAATGCCGTATGTGATCATAGGGAGCTAAGGCTCTAGTGATGTAGGATATATTCTAAGCATGTGAAGAGACACATCTACCTGATGGCATCAATTTGAATTAAATCATAGAAAGGAAGGTTTGTTTGTTTGTTGTTTGTTTGTTGAAACAGAGTCTCTCTATGTAGCCCTGGTTGTCCTAGAACTTGCTATGTAGACTAGGTTGGCCTTGTTGCTTCCCACGTGCTGAGGTTTAAAGGGTGTGTGCCACCACACTGGTAGAACATTGTAATTGAAACATCTATATCGTCGCTACTGTCAAGCAAAATAAATGAAAATAGAACGGACGCATTATTTTACGGAATCTGTAATTTTTTAAAAAAGGATACTTATGTACAAAATGTAGAGGAGACTTAAGATTGCCCTCTTTACCTCGGATGGGCTGGGAGACCCTGCACCTCCTAATACACAAATGAGGCCTTGACTTGCTGCTAAAACTGACTCAATACACTCTTTAAAAATATTTGAACTGAAGCTTTCTAAAGCAAGAAAAAAAAAAAGATCAGTTACCATTTTATTCTTTCTCATTCTCCTTCACCTCTGAACTTCCTGGTTCAGTCTGAGGCCAGAGTCAAGCTTGCCAAAACACCATAGGGAAGGCTGCTCTCACAGTATTCCTGGCTCACCAAAATTTTTCTTGAGAAAGCCAGTTTCCATGAGATTTCAGTTCCAATTCCGTAGACCCAAGAAAACTGAGGGCGGTTCAGATTAAGTTCAGATAAGCATTCACATTTTCAGTTACTTACGCCAGATCAACCACGAAGCCATTTGACATGTTCTCATCAGTGTTTTAGAACAATAACAAAGAGATCAACCAGAATTTTGACCCAATGCAGACAGTATGAGGAGAGCGCAATGTAGCAAGAAACTGCTAGATATCCATAGATACTTTCTTCATTAGAAAACAATAATTAAGACAAAAATCCTGACTCTGAAACATGTTTAAGGTATAAATGAGACTCACATGGGGAACCTCACAATATCAACATTGAGCAACCACTTGTCTGAGGTAAGCTATTGTGGTGCCTGGCACATGATGTGACCTGCAGGGATAATGTATTGCCCACATGTTTATCTTTCCTAGCTCTCTCCTCTCCCATCACCCTTTAAAAGTGGACATATCAGTACCAATGCCGCTGAAGGGAAGCAAAGTGATCTGCTCGCTTTGAGACCTCACAGCAGCTCTCAAGGAATCAGCTTCTCCTCCTGCCATGGAGTGGAACCATGAGGAACAAAAGCTATGTTAACTTTCAAATAATCACATAGGGGGAGAAAATCACCTCTAGGGCCAGAAACTCTCCTTAGAGGCAAGAAACAGAATTGACTTTTTTGAAGGGTGACTTGAACATGAATTCACTCTGCAGGAAGTCAAGATCCTCCTGTAAATGTCATCAGAAACAAAGCACATCCAGTGTGGATGACTTGTTTTGTACCACAGATGATGATTGGAAGAGGATGGTCATTCACAGAGCCCATCTTAAGAGATCCCACTATGGTGAGGGCAGGAGAAACCTTCTGTATGGCTCTTCTTTTGTTTTCTGTGCTATTGGCAAAACCCCATTCTTCACAAACACAGAAACCGAGAAATTGGTCCAAAGAAGCACAAAACTGCATTAAAATCTTAGTGTGCTTGCCACTAATAAAAACATTACCAACCTTCTCATGTCCTAGGAGATACACGAGCATTGGCAAAGGAAATTTGTATTTTCCTCAACCAGCATAAATTGCTAATTCTTAGCTAATGGAAGGGTACGCACTTGCCAGAATGGGTAAAATCTGATGGACTCTTCATCTTTTGACTTCACACTAAAGGAGCATTCTAAAGAACATTTCCAGTGTAGATGGTCATTTTCAAATACTGAAGTAAGGAAAATTTGGCTAACTCCAAACATTTAACAGGCCACTACGTCTGCTTTCTTCTTATCCCTCCGACTTGGGGTCTGGATTTCTCAGATTCCTTTCTACATTTACCTAAAGATTGTGGCTTTATACTGCGGGAAAGGTCTATTCTCCAGGGAAGAGCTAACTGGCTTTTTTTATGGTCAAGTTTTCAAAATTTGAGAAAAATCAAGACATTTAGTCATATGTCATCTCTAATAACTATTCAACAAAAGTACAAATACAAGATTAATCAAAGTTTGAATTTTAACTAATACTCATGTCATCTGAAGGAATTTCTCAAGGAAAAATATGCCATACATAATATACTAAAAATGTTAGTGAGTGTGGGTATTCATATTCTATGGACTGAAAATCACTAACACCAACCCAGCAACTCTTGTCTGACCAGCAGCAGCTTGAGGAACAACGCTGCAAAACTAGGCTTCCTTCTCTAATGCCAGCCAACCATTTGAGTCTGAGCATGACCCGTGGTCAGTAATGAACTAAGACTGTAGAAACGGAAGTCTTATAAAATATACACACATGCATACATGCTACAAATGTTTAAACCATGTGTTTTCTGGTAATTGGTACCATTTTAGTAGTATTAGTTATTGGATACTTTTATACATGTGTTTTATCATTTAATTTACACTTAGAAGAGCAACCTCAACAAATACACTATTGCTCTCTCTCTCTACTGTTGCTCCCAGTATTTACATATGGGGAAGCTGAGACTAAAAAGAATGAAACTAGCCAATCTTTACTTTTCTTCAATAGCAGAAAATAGAACTAATTTTTAAAAACTAGATCTGCTTGGAAAAGAATCTCTGCTCACTATTTGCTGCACATTTTATTCTAAGGGAGAATATTACTCTATAAATATCACCGTGGTGAGTGCTTCAATGGTGGAAACTGACAATGGAGGTTATCTAAGCCAGTGTGAATGTGCACAATTTAACACCAGCCTACACTTTCTGTTATACTTACTAATGAGCTCATTGCTCATGCAGCTTCACTTGCCTCCTGCATACGAATGCTTCCAGATTTGTATCCAGATTGAACCACTTACTCTGTTATCAGATTAGAGAAGTGGTTTGTCAGACACAAGAAATCTGGAATATAATGTGTTGAAAGTAGAAAATATCTTACCACAGAGAAGTTAGCACTGTCAGTTTATATGGAAGACTTTATTTTGAATGTTATATCCAGTCAAAGAAAGAAGAAAGGTAAATTTTGCAGTGATTTGAGTCCTGGGGAAATCTGTGATCTGGGTCATGAAGGTCAGAAATAAACTGGGCTCAGAAGGTTCCCAGGGTGCAGGCCCTGGAATTGATGGTCTTCAGCTAATCCTGCGGGGGTGGTGATATAGGAGAATGGTAGCAGTTTGTAAGAGCACTTGCAAGGGAGAGAGACAGACCCTGGCAGCTGCATAGGCTCCATTCAAGAACAGAACTATCTTGGATGACAATGTGCAACCTGACCACAGGCGACCCAAGAGGCACAGGACCTCAGGTGGGAAGCAGAACCCTCCAGGAGGAGAGAAGGCAAAAGGTATCCACATGGACGAGCTAAGCATTGTTCTTTGAGAGGGCATAAGAGCAGGTGAAGACTCAGGAAACAGCTCTTCTTTGAGGAGAACTCCAGGAAATATTCTAAGTTGGTGGCTCTCAAGGAGCTCTGAGGAGATGGAGGAGGAGCTGAAAGGGTCGTTGCGCACCAAGAGGTTAGTCCCTGAGCCTTCAGCATGGAGAAGGAAGTGGAAAACTGCTGTTAGGCTGTGGGTCAGACATGTACCTCTCTTGTCTCCCAAGCAGTTCTAAATCCACAGAGGGAAACACTGGCCTTTGTGAGACAGTCTAATGTCCACACAATGAGTAACCCTTAAGGGAAGAAGCTGAGGACCAAGTGCTGCCCTGGATAGCCCAGCCAAACTAAGGTTAAACTGATGTGAAGTACATAGCAGTAAGGAATCTGGTAAACTTGGGTTTTGAGGAATTTTATATTTTCTAGATTTTATTCAGTTGTTTATTCAGGAAAAATATACCCATGCAAGGACTCACACAATAAGTCTCTAACAAGCCTAGAAGAAAGGGGAATTGTCCACTTTTCCCTTCAAAAAGGTGAAGAGTTGAAGCACCCAATACCACTTGTGGCTGTGTGATGTGGAGAGGTGGCTTTCTGGAAGTTTTACCTTGAATCTCCAAGGATAACTTGAAAGGGACTTCCAAGCACAAAGTCAGTGGGCTGAGATCATCCAGCCTTTCTCCCTGGCTTCCTCTGCAAAGCCCTCACTTCAGTACCACTGCCTGTAGAATTGTTGCTGGGGCCAGTGGCTCCCAAGAGCAGTCCCATGAGCCCTGATTGCCTGCACACAACTAAAAGCTTAGGGATGGAGCTTCTGAGTTTGGCTTTAATATGGCAGGGATGGAGTTCTGGCTACCACTGCTGTCTCTCGCCATTCTTTTCTACAGAACTAGAAGCAAAACTCACAGAGAAGAGAGATTTGCTGAAAGCTTGGGAGCCTCTCAGATGGGGATAGCTATAATGTATTAAGTATTTTCTCACTTGTATTCACCTACAAAATTGCCTTGCTAGATTTACTCCCACACTTAAACCCAATTGTATTACTTTTCTCATTTCTGTGACACAGTACAGGACAGAAAGAACTTAGAATGAATTTGCATGGCTCATGGCTTCAGAAGTGTCAGCCCACTGTGGCTTGGTGAGTCCAGCATGGAGAGCACTTCACAGCTCATATCTTGACCTCCAGGAGCCAAGAGAATGGAAATAAATGGTGTCTCTTTCCAGGCTTGCTTCTCCCCTTTGTCCCATCTGAGCCACTTGTCCAGGGATGGTGCCACCCACTGAGGTGGCTCTTTCTCCCTCATCTAGTTCTGTCTAAAACCACCATCATTGACAGACATACTCTGACTGTAACTTTTCACTCTCCTAGACGGTTTTCAATTCAGTCAGACTGACGATCACGTTTTTCTAAACCATAATGGAGAAGCATATAACACTTTTGAAGTGGTTGGCATGAGAAGCAAATAAGCAAATATTAGCCCAAAATCTGACAACAGAAAGGCAAAATACTAACTCACTCAAACAGGTGCATAGAACCCTAAACGGGTTAAAATGTGCTTTTGGGAAATGTTTGGCAACCTACACAGGTCAGAGGTTTGGACCGTGTGTTTCTAATGCACAATTACACAAGGTAATAAGGCAAAAAAAAAAAAAAAAAAAAGAAAGAAAAAAGAAAACAATGAATGGGCAAGAGGCACCATTTGTGTTCATCTTGTCTTCCCAGATGGCCCAAAACATGGAACTCGTTGTTCTTCTTCCAGGGCACCAGACTCAGGAGCAGCTTCTATGAGCTTTCTCAAGGTGTTCTTGCCCATCATTATGGGCACAGGTTGCTGTAACACCTACTGAAGGGCACAGCACCACACACGACATGGAGTAGACACCTGAATCATGGTTTTGCGTCTGGAATGAGGCTGAGTTAGAAGCTCATGTGCTGACGTCTTCTCGGAGGAGCACCAAAGACTAGACTCCTCTTTTCCCATGACCTCTCCTTGTAACATGGACATTGGCCAGGGTGGACATACTCATGCCCAGAAACTGTAGCATGTTGAAGACACTCAGAATAGAGACATTGTGCATTTTCTTTCCCCAGTTACCTTATAAACTATTTTTTGACTTAGCAGATATGACTTAAACATAGAATAAATACGTCTCTAAAGAAATATGATTAAAGTTACTTTCATAACTTTGTATGCAACCAGTCTCAATTATTCTTTTACTTAGTTTGTATAAACAGCAAGGATGAAGAGAAAAACTGCAGTTCCACTTTAGTCAGAAGTATTATTAAATGATAATTAATAATGGCTTTAAAATGTAGTTTTTAATGACCAGGAAATTAAATTGTCATGTGTAAAATTGGAAAATAACATTGTGTACTAGAAAGTTAATTCCATCACATTAAAATTAGTCTCTTTGGAAGTTCTATTACTGGTTGACAAAATAATTGTTGTCTTAGCCAAACTCCTAACACTTTTTTGTCTCAAATAGCTTATGAGTTTCAGATGCAAGCCATCACTTTCTAGAACATGCATGGGGGGGACAATAGTCTTTTGAAGGTAACCATCTAATGGGAAGGCTGTACGTGCTGCTGAGTAACCAAGAACTGGGGGATAGCTATAAAGGATCTAGTCCCAGAGGGAACACACACACACACACACAGAGAGAGAGAGAGAGAGAGAGAGAGAGAGAGAGAGAGAGAGAGAGAGAACTAGCTTATGATGACCTTCAGAGAGTCACTTCCCACCTAAGTGTCTGTTTCTTCACACACAAAGGTGACTACGAATCCTATGCCTGATGTTCCATGTCCTTCTAAGCACAGACTCTTAAGCATACCCATCTGAGTTAGTTATTAAACACCCAGCCATTAGTCACTGTGCTACAGATGAAAGGCGTGGCAGTGAACAAGAGCGGCAATGTCACATTGCTTAATCCAACCAAGTAGACAGACCCCATCTCAACAAAAATTGAAAGAAGGGTCTGAACTCTAAACTCCTGGACAGCATGTTAAACAACTGTGGATGCAGAGATAAAGGATTGGCTAAGTATGCCAGGGGCCTAAAATAGCTAAGGCATAAGGATGACTGAAACATCCCTCATCTGACTGGCCTGAGATGAGTGGTCTGTCTAGGGACTCAGGTTCTTCAGCTCACAGATGGATCCTTCCCAGGACTATTCTCTGACTGCATGGTTTGAACAGCTGCTTGGAGCACACTCACATGCCAGGCAACAGGTTGGACGGTGCAAGAAAATATCCCAACCCATTAAGAGAAGTAAAAATGAGAAATTATTTCTGGACCAGGAATGATACCATACACCTGAAATCTCAGAACAGAGAAAGCTGAGTCAGGTGGATCACAAGTTTGAGGCCCACCTGAGCCACACACTGAGTTCTGCACCATTCTGGTGTATCTAGCAAGATCGTGTCTCAAAACTATATTTAAGATTATTGCCTTCAGTTCTTTGTATCACCCACTGGCAACTTCATAGAGCCACATGAAAGCTGGGAAACGTGTTTATCGTGAGTGACCCCATACCAATCCAAGGGAAGAAAGCAGCCCAGACTAGCAAAAAGGAAAAAATAAATTTGAAGGACAGCTTAGAATGCCAGGTGCACTCTATGCCTTTGTTAGTGCTTCATTCCCCTGCCTCATCCAACTCTGAGTGAGCACAGCATGTGGCTATTTATGTAAACCAACAGTCCAGACATCTGCACCTGATCACTCAAAATAAATGGCATAGCTGGAGCAGTAGGATGACCAAAATGAGAGCTTCTCTTGGGAAGGGAGAAGGCAGAGAACAGAGCTGTCACAGTCCTTGGAATGGTCCAGCCATGTTGGAAGGGAACCACAGAAATGTCCTCCCAGCTGCTGCTGGTGGGAGTCCTGCAGACGACTGCTCTGTATGCTGCAGCTTCTGCTCCAGGGAGAATGGTTTGTACCTATTGCCTTGCTTAGCCACATCTAAAGCAGACATCGAAGAGGCCCCAGCGTACAGACCCAGGAGTCGAGCTGACTTCTCCCAGGGTTAGCGGGCCACTTTTCTTGCATTGCTACCTATGCAGTTCCCTTGAAACTGTAAGGATGCCTTCCAAGCCATTTGTCTCTGCTTATTTCCTTGTGTAGGGAATCCCAGCCAAGGTGCAGATACAAATGCTAAGTTCTGTTCTTCATAAGGACTTTAGTGTCCCTGGGAGTCCAAGGAAGAGAATTCTTTTCAGAATGAAGGCTCATTCATGTTCTGCTTCATGTTGACAAGGGTGTTAAGTCACAGCCCATCCTTCTGTCAAGAGTTCTGTGGGTGACAACTGCTTTCAAGCCATGGCTATTCAACATCTGGTTCTCAACCACACACCCCTGCAAGCTGCTCCTCAGCCTACTGCTGTATCATCTCAGCCTGCATTTTGCCAATAGCAATCAGTCTTCCTGCCCAGTTCTTACAAAGTTGGTTCCTTCTTATTGAGCCTCCCGATTCAATTTGTTTTCCCTTCCCTCAGGGATGGCCACATCGGTAGTACAGAGGCCACACCCACGATTCTAGAAAAAGGTTCTTTTCCTGTGTCTCATTCACAAATTCATCTCCTTTAGCCCTTTTGAACATGCAAACTGGGTAATGAACCTGTAACCAGGTAATGGCTGCTAGGTAGAGCAATGAGATACGGCTAAAGATTGGACCTTACCACTTAATCCCTATACATCTTAAGAAACTCATACTGCCTTTCCAAGTCTAATGCCTTTTTTTATTTATGTTTTGTGTTTTGCTTATTGTTGCTTCTCTGAAACAGGGTCTCACTCTGTGGTTGAGCCTTGGCCTCTAAGGGCTGTCATTATAAATGTAAGTTGGAGTACGTGCCTAATTTCTTTGTTTTGTAAACTAAAGAGTATCACTAATTAGCCTCCTTGTCCCATGTCTCTCATGTTATAACTCTATAAGCATCTGTGACCATACACACGCTGAGGTGTCTCCATGTATCTATTTCTCTATCTACCTATCTCTATGTCACACACATACACACACACACACCTCTGCAGGTTTTATACTACCATGCCTGCTTGTCTCTGTCTACCAAGGTCTCACCGTAAGAATTGACTTGAGGTCTTCAGGCTCCAGACTCCCGGGGACCATGTTACAATTCCCAGAATTCTCTTTCCAAACCTCCTTTACAGCAACTGCAGACGTCCTATCTGACCAGCCTTCCCTTAGGAACGTCACAATGTTTGGAGTCCCTTACATGTGCCCATGCCACAATATTACGTGCTCTTTAAGAATGAGGAGTGTCAAGTCCCTTCAGCCAAGTGTTGTAGGTGGGTGCTGCACCCAGAGCTACTTGGCTACATTTCAGTAAGTCCTGTAGAATTTTAAACATGAGTACACATCACCGAGAATACCCAAAACTGAGACTTTAACTGAAGTCTGAAGTAATAGAACTTCATTTGTTTTTGGTTTGGTGTGTGTATATGAATGTTTATATGTATGTGCATGTGTAGGTGCATGTGGGCATGTGTGTGTATGTTTGTGTAGGTCTGTGCATATTCATGAGTGTGTATGCATATGTGTATGTATATGCATGTGTAGGTATGTGCATGTGTTACATGGGTTAAGGGTTTGCAGGTGTCAGGTCTTTCCTAGCATGTGGGTCTCGGGCATCAGCCTCAGGTTATCAGGCTAAGTCACCTTGCTAGCTCCACACCACCTTATTTTTTGAGGTGGATTTCTCGATAAATCCAGAGCTTCCTAGATTTTGCTAAATTGGCTGGCAAGCAAGTCCTTCAGCTCCTCCTCTCTCCCTCTCTCAGTGCTGGGGTTACAGCACTACTGCCAAGCCTAGCTTTTGATGTGGGGGTTGAGTATTGAACTCAGGTTCTCAGACTTTTGTGGCAAATATTTTACTGAAGAAACTTTCTCTCCAGTCTCATTTGCCTTTCTGTCACCACTACTAACAGTATTAATTAATATTTTTCAATACTAATATTAGCTAAATAAGGACATCCCAGACATCACTCTCAGAACTTCACATCTACTAACAATAATTCAGCAGTGCCCCCATTTTACAGACGAAGAACTGGGGGGGTCGGAAATGTAATGAACTTGCCTAGTTTGGTACAGCTAGTATATAATAGGATCAGGCAGCCTAGCTGCAGAGCCTGCAACCATAACCACTATGTATCCCTGCTTTGTCTATTCCTCCCTTCATCCATAGATAAGATTCATAAAGCCTACAGGGCAGTGAGTTGGTAGATGAAATGAGGAAGATTCCAGAAGATCCCTGATACAGAAAGGCCTTGACAGCAAACCTTCAATGTTGCCATAACTTCTCTGTGTGCAGTGGTTAGTACCAAGCCATTGTGAAGAAAATCTGCAACAGTCATCCCTGCAGAAGTAAGAGGGTGCACCCCAGTCCCCGCCCAAACCAGCTGGAGTGTCTGAGATACTCAGCCCCCCCCCAAAGTCTCCTGTATAATAATTGAAGTGGGTCTGCTCTCCAAATAAAACTAGAGCTCATTTGCTTCCTGTTAAGTTTACTCCTTTGAAGCCAGCGCCAAATAATCAGAGACCAGTTAGAGGAACTGAGGCTGAACCAAAGCCTCTGATTCCCATTGATCAAGTTCCCAACACAGAGCCTGGGCTGGCTGGTCACTGCAGACAGAAACTCTGTCAAACTCCAGTTCCAGACCAAAGGCTGAGCAAAGGCTGTAGTGTGCTATATAGTGTGGTGCATCTCCCCTGCATGAGCCGATTTGCCCAGAGTGGTAGAGAATTCCAGCTGGAGGCTAGGCATACCTGTACCTAACAATGCATTTCTGTAATGCTGGGTGTTAGGCAAAGGCTTGGTTACTTCCAGTTTAGCAATTGCATAGCCCTCTCACTCAATTTAGGAGTGGGATTAGGCCCCCGCTTAGGCCCACCATGACTTTGTGATGCTAGATTGCTAAAAAAAAAAAAAAAAAAAAAAAAAAATGAGAGACAGTTTCTCACACACCCCAGGCACAAGACAGGTAACTATAAAGAGACAGCCGTAGGCACCCTGTTTCACACACCCATCCATGGGGCAGGAAAACAGATCTTAGAGTTTCGCTATTCACAAAGGAAGAGAAGAACCCGGCTTCCCTTGTGTCTCTGCACCTAGAGTCCTCTGTCCCTGAGGTAGGAGAGACAGGGATAATTACCAAACTCTTTCATCTTACTTCCCTCATCTATGTAAGGAAGCTTGACTCCAAATGTCTATGCTTATAGTCTTAAATTTTTAATTATTATTACTCAAGAATGGGGAGCCTTATCTCAAGGAGAAAGCACACAAAGATGGATTTAAATGGTGGGTGACAGTTGGGGAAGCTCCCAATCTACAGACAAAAGCCTCCTTAGCCTTTGTAACTGGAGAGCCCCCAGGAAACCATGGGCTCCCAAGAGGAGAGGAGAATGGGTGTGTACAGAAGTCACACAAGCAGCATGAATATTTGCCCCCCAAACTTCAGAGACTCCACACAGCTGGGTGTGTGGTACGGCAGGCTTCTCTGAAGAGTGTGTGTATCTTTTTCAGGGCATGCCATAAGTACTAAATCCTCTGTTGCCCATGTATCTAGAAAGGTCAAGAATATTAGGACAGATTCAAAAGCAACCCCAGGCTAAGCTAATACAAGGTCATTAAGAATCTCTATCTGAGCTGACTCCAGCTGAGTGGCCCATCAACTGTTCTTGTGAGGGACATCTTAAAACCGGGACCGTATAGAAAATACAATAATGCCTGGCTGTGCGGGACGAAGTCAGAGTCTGTAAACCACAGTATCTCTGCGAGGAAACAGACTTCCTTTCTATTTTTTTATGTGCCCAATTAAGTGCAGATTTTTGGCTGGCTGAGCAACCTAACTGCAGCATTATTTTTTTTGTGTCCAGAAAAACCAAGAAGTGAACTACAAAAAACTAAACAAGGAAAGAGTGGTCTTCCAAGAAGGCAGTTGGATAAATGTTGTGAGATAATTCCTTTAATGACTAGATATCTCTAACCTGGATATAACTGACCTCTAGCATTGTAGCTGTAGATCACGTTTCTAGTGCCCTGCCAACAGCCCAACCCAGAGGGGTCACCACCCAGTCAGGTGAGAGTACCTCAAAGCCATGCATGAAATCAAATAGCATGACATCCAGGCTGGGAGGGGCTTCTTGAGAAGAGTGCCTGAGAATTAAAGGGAAATCATTTGATGGAAAAAATAAAGCCTGGTGACCCAGATCCAAAGCAGTAGAAACCAGCCTAAAATCTAGTTTGCATCTAAATACATGAAGTCTAGGAAGTTATAGGTTTTCATGTTCCTCCTGAGCGCTAAATAACTGAGCACTCCTTGGGTTGAAACAGAAGTCAGGTTACTAGAGCACTGAGAGAAAGACCACGTGGGACAACAGCAGGACCATGTGGGCTGGGTACACAGCAGAACCACGTGGGCTAGGACCACAGCAGGGCTACGTGGGATGACACCAGGACCCAACTCTGATGCCTCCAAGGGATCCAAAAGTTCTTAGAGAGTCCACGCTTGCTTTGTGGATCCTGTCAAAGGCTCCAATGTGCCTCACTCTACCTCCTAGAATCTACAAAACCAGAGCCCCAGTTGGACGCTGCAGTTGGGTCCTCCTGAACGCATAGCTTGGTGCCAGCTGACATCCATGTAGCTTTGTCTCTATGGTAACAATAATACAACTCTTGAATCTAAGGCTCAACGAACCAGGAAATCTTCTGTGAGACTGTGTCTCCGAGAAATTACAGGGAAGCTTCAGCCATGGTATCTCAACAATGTATGATGGCTTCCTAAACAAGATCTGAACCATGCCAACCCAGCAGACACATAAACAAGGAATGGGAGGAACCTCATGGGGACCCACTACTAGAACTGTAGGCAATTAAAGATGCTGAGAGCAGGAGAATTGTTCTTCCCCAGTGATAAAGTCCTAAATGTCTATCCAATACCGAGTGGTCAGCCCTGAAGTGACTTACACACAAGTAACATAAAACAGACTTAGCAAGTTATATTTATATGCTTAGATGTGTGTGTGTGTGTGTGTGTGTGTGTGTGTGTGTGTGTGTGTGACAGAGAGAGAGAGAGAGAGAGAGAGAGAGAGAGTCAGAGACAGAGACAGAGACAGGGACAGAGACAGGGACAGAGAGACAGAGAGAGGCCATGAATCCAAGAGGAGAATATTTGGAGAGGGCACATGGGAAGCATTGGAACAAGAAATAGGAAGTGGGAAAATGATGTACTTATATTTTAAAAACATTAGCAATGCTTTCATGGGTTGCCCAAATCTGCTGAAAAAAAAACCTTTGTTCTTATGTGAGGCTATACTTGGCCCAGAACACCTATTTGGGGTAAATTGATCCAATGTCTTCTGAACATTTATAAAGCTCTGGGTGACTAGGTTTCTGAGTCAACAGTAAGTATTGATATATAGACTATAACTTAAGTTTGCACAGCAGGGTAATGTTTCCCTTTGTGCCTCTAATCTACTCCTTAGCCCAGTTTTAGTTCAACCTCCCCGCCCCCTCATACCTTGCCACAGGCTTGAGCATGCACAGAATGGCCAATGAGAATGTGCTGTACACTTGCCATGACTAACAACCCACAAAAGTTGTCCATTCTGGTCCATTCAGGGCATAAGCACTGTTCCCAGCCCCTCAGAGCTGAGGCACCCAGGAAGCCAAGATAGGCAATCTAATTCTTTGTCTTAAACATGTAGGGTATTATGCACAGTAGTGTGTGTGTGTTGGGGGTAATGTGGGATACAAATATTCCTGAACAAGAGAAAACATCTGATCACTGTTCACTGTTAGGGGTCTAATACCCTGCAAGTTATTTTAATGACTCTTTTGAAGATGTGTCAGTTCCTGTGCTAACCTGTGCTACGATTATGTTCCTCATCAGTGAAGCATGTTGGTTGTATGGGCTACACCAACTTGTATTGGTGCGATGGTGGCAAATCAGATGATATAGCTGAAAATGATTTTAAAACCTCTAGAAAAAGAATCCCAGTCCTTTCCCAGTGTTAAACTGAGCCCTATGCTAAAGCCAAACCACAATTGTTGTTTTCAAAATAAAGGTTATAAACAGGCAAGCCAAACAACCAAGTACTTCAATGTGAACTGCCTTGTGATTTCAATGTGCTTGAGACATAATGGAAAATGTGATCTTGGAGGGTGGGAGGAACCCAGGGGAAGCATGCTCACAATTAATGGGCTGTGGTGACTGGGACTGCGTTGTTACATGTTGATATATGAACGTGTTTTATTTTATCTCGTGTCATATAAAGTTTGAATTTAGACCCAGTTTTGAGTCCCAGTTTGAGATGTGATATCAGACACGAAATAAGCTCATTAAGCACACATCACACCCTCTCAAGAGTCAGTATGCTTCATGAACCACAGCCCTATTGCTCACCAAGAGCCCTTCTAATGAGGCCAAACTGACTAACGCATATTCCAAGAATAATACTTGACCAAAATTGAATGCAATTCTCCTGTACTTATTATAATTTTCTATGACAGAGAGCAGAGGCTAAATTCGGTGAAAGTATTGTTTTTCTTCTATGTGTGGGTCTGCAAAATCTTGTTTTTATTTCTGTCCGTGCCCCCTCAGCCATCCCCATGGAAATCATGGGGTGGCCATGGCAGCTGACTTGACTTGACTTGTTGGTATCTGGGTGGTGCCATCTTTCATAACTTTGCTTCAACCTTCTTGATACATTTGTGGTACAGAACGGAAATAACCCCAGATGGAGGAATCATTATGGAAGGCAAATTCAAGAGCAGCCTGGAAAAGTGTCTGATATTCCATATATGCACAGTGCAATCATCACAATGATATTCTATATGTTCAGGGTAATTGTCACACTGACCATGGAGAAGCCATCTGAGGTCTGAAGCTTTCTTTCTTTCCCAAGAGTGACAGTGAGCCACATGGATATAGGAAACATAAACATGTGTGGTCACATGTGTGATCACATGTGTCTTAGTCAGGGTTTCTATTCCTGCACAAACACCATGACCAAGAAGCAAGTTGGGGAGGAAAGGGTTTATTCAGCTTACACTTCCATACTGCTGTTCATCACCAAGGAAGTCAGAACTGGAACTCAAGCAGGTCAGGAAGCAGGAGCTGATGCAGAGGCCATGGAGGGATGTAACTTACTGGCTTGCTTCCCCTGGCTTGCTCAGCTTGCTTCCTTATAGAACCCAAGGCTACCAGTCCAGAGATGGTCCCACCCACAAGGGGCCTTTCCCCCTTGATCACTAATTGAGAAAATGCCTTACAGTTGGATCTCATGGAGGCATTTCCTCAACTGAAGCTCCTTTCTCTGTGATAACTCCAGCTGTGTCAAGTTGACACAAAACTAGCCAGTACAACATGATATTAGAGGAGTGTATAGGTTCAGCATTTGAGGCATGAAGGAGGAGGAGAAGAAGAGGAAGGAAGGAAGGAAGGAAAGAAAGAAGAAGAGAAGGATGATGAAGAAGAATGAAAAGGAAGTGGAAGAAGGAGGAGGAGGAGAAGGAGAAGAGGAAAAGAAGAAAGAAGCAGCTATAGAAAGTATGCTTGTATTATTTGTTTCAGCCATTGGTGCAAAATACTAGAGAGAAATATTTTTATTACATGGAAACTGAGATCTGCCCAAAATGATTTTCCACTAACTTAACGTATCATTGTACAAACTCAAGCACTCCTATCCTTGTAGAGTTTATCTTGTGAATAGAGCGATATGTGGAGCATCCCGCCACTCATCCCTGGAGTGTTCAGTGCTGGAGCAGAATGGTAACATCAGTGGGATAACCCCTGTCTTCACAGACCTCAGTGGGTTTAGCTTGAGGCAAGACTTACAGTGTAAACGCAACACAACACACTTCTCTCTGGGCATTTGTTTATTCAGTTGCCTTAGGGAAATGGACAATGGAGCCAATGGGAACCATTGGATGGAGGATTGGATTTATTACTTTTCTTCCTGGCTATGACCAAGTACCTGACAAAAGCAATTTAAAGGAGAAGAGTTTAGTTTTGACCTACAGTTTGAGTGGATGCAGTTCATCACTGGGAAAAGGCTTGGCTGGCAAAGTCTGAGAACACTGGTCACAGAAAACTGATAGGAAGTAGGAAGAACTGAAAATTCTTAAGACCCACCCCCAGTGACTCACTTCTTCTGTCAAGGTCCCTCCTCCTAAAGGTTCTGTGCACTTTCCAAACATCATCACCACCTGGGGAGTACTTCACATCACAGTCACAAAAGCTAGTCAGTAGGCCTAGAAGCTCTCTTCTCAAAGCTCTGAATGTCTTCATTGCCATCCCCAAGACCCTTAGTCACTCCCCCCAAATCTCACGAAACAAATGTGACATTTACGTTCAGATGCCGGATGCAAGGCAAGTGTCTCCTCTCCTTCCTTTCTGTGTGGCCTCTATCATAGGGCTTATTGATACACAGACAAGAACATGAACAACTATTAACACTGACTGCTCATGTATGTGACATGCACAGAATGGCCAATGAGAATGTGCTGTACACTTGCCATGACTAACAACCCACAAAAGTTGTCCATTCTGGTCCATTCAGGGCATAAGCACTGTTCCCAGCCCCTCAGAGCTGAGGCACCCAGGAAGCCAAGATAGGCAATCTAATTCTTTGTCTTAAACATGTAGGGTATTATGCACAGTAGTGTGTGTGTGTTGGGGGTAATGTGGGATACAAATATTCCTGAACAAGAGAAAACATCTGATCACTGTTCACTGTTAGGGGTCTAATACCCTGCAAGTTATTTTAATGACTCTTTTGAAGATGTGTCAGTTCCTAGATTGTTCAAAGGGGGAACTGAGTAGTTTGTCTATCAGAAAATAAACACATCCAGAAGACTCAATGTGTGTCAGACACAGTTGCAGGCAACAGAGGTGAAGTATAAAACCAATCATGTAAAGCCCTGTTCTCTGAGGACTTGAATTCAAGTTGGTTGGAAAAGGAGACAGATGATAGAACACCGTCCAGTTAGAGCACAGCACACCAGAGGGAGTAGATGTGCTGGAGAGAACGGTAGTGACCAGCAGTTAATGAAATGGAAAACCAGTTGAGAAGGCTGAGAGCTTTCTTTCTGCTGTGAAGCTGTTGCTTGAGCAGACAACTGCCAAGGTGTGTGTCTAGTACAGGGTGTGTGAAGGATCAAGGCAGAGGTATACTTAACCTGCCTGAGGAACTGCTAACAGACATGCTTAGCTTACAAGGCATTAATGGGTCTGGGAAGAGTTGGAGAGGCAATCAAAGACAGAGCAAAGGTTTTGTTTGTTTGTTTGTTTGTTTGTTTGTTTGTTTGTTTGTTTGTTTTGGAAGTTGCAAACACATTCAGCACTCAAATCTTACGGAGACAGAGCACACACACTCACCAATCAGTGTGACTGCTTGGCCTCTGCAGTGACACAGAATCCAAGAGGGTCCCAAAATACCAAACATCAGATTTTAAGTAGGCATATAGTAGAGACAACTCCCAGCAGATTCCAGAGGAATTTGGGGTGAAGGGGATGAGTTACATGTACCAACCAATAGAGAGAGAAGGCTTTGCACAAACTCCAGTGTGGGCCATCCAGCAGTGAGATCTGTTAAGAGGCAACATCTGGAATTTCAAGGAAGAGCAATGTCTGAACCTCCTTTTCAAGTGATTTTTTTTTCTGACTGAAGTGTTAAGACTTGGCCCTAATGAAATGAGGGTGACCACGGGGACCAGTTCTGAAGAAACTGTGTGGTACCAATACTATCAACCTGACAGGACCTAGAATCACCAGGGAGATAAACCTCCAAAGACTCACACTTACTGTGTGGGACTGACTGTTCATGGACTGGGGTTCCAGACCAAATACGAAGTAGAAAATAAGCCGAGCATCAGCATTCATTACTCTCTGCTTTCTCACTACGGATGCAATGTGATTCCCTCTGGCCAGCTCACACTCTAGTTGCCATGCCTTTTCCACAGGAGATTTTTATCCTTCCTCATTGTGAACCAAAAACCCCCCTTTCCCTTAAAATTTCAAGCATTTGCTCACAGTGACGAGAAAAGTGCAGGGAGGGAGGCAGAGGCAGAGGGGCGCTGCATATGGAGTAAGAGGAAAAGAGTTGTCAAGGATGGCAGAGAGTGGAAGATGGGTTTTGCCATAATCTTGGCTTGGAGAGACCAGAGACAAAGGAGGATTAACAGCCATGATCAAAAAATTGAACATGTTGAGCTTGAGATGAGTTATAACAATCAACACCTATTGTGCATCAGGCAAACATCCCCATCATCCAAACAGCATGTGAGTCAACATCCCTATGATCCAAACAGCATGTGAGTGTCTTTGCTTTTGAACTGAGGTAATTTGGCCCAAAGAGCTGAAACAACTTGCTTGTCACACACATAGCAAGTAAATCGGACCCCCTAAGGATTCAGAGGAGGGCATTCAATTCCGAGCTGAGTGTTTTCCTGGGACACCTCACTGAGAGCTAAAGAACATTACAGGTAGACAGCTAAAGAGTTTCCCTTCCTGTGACCTCTCAACACCAACATTTAAATCAAAACTGACCAAACTTTAAGATTGAGGGAGTCTGTTCTAAAAGAGGTGAGGAGGAACTCAATCTCAATCCCCTTGAAAAAACTAAGAGGGTTTTTCCCTCCTCTTGAAAACTAAAACAAAACTGAGGTGAGTCTAAGGCCAGCCTGCTGATTGCATCAGAGGCAAAGATGAAAAGAGGAGAGAGGAGAAGTGGGCAGGAACCCTAAACCAGCAGGCTGAGGGGCTGGCCTGGAGGCTCACATTATCAGACATTAGTCAGAGAAGGATGTGCTTTAGCTGGCTTAGAAGAAAACTGAAATAACATGTTAATTTTAGGTCCTTTGATTTTTTTTTTCCTGGAGATATTTTGTTTCGATACGTCCAACAACAGCCAAAGAGAAAGGCTCAGAAGACAGACATAATAAAAACAGCCGATGACCCAGGGCAACTGCACGTGAGCTCCATTTTCTTAGTCCTGCTCAGTCCCAAACTGCAGATCACCAAGGCACTGCAGGGCCCACCTCCCAGGAGCTTCAGTGTTGCGAGGCTCCTGCACTGGAACTCCTTCAGCTAATGTTTCTGAGACCTGTTAAAGCTCAGAGGCTTTTGAGAAGGACACAAACATACAACTCTGGGGCATGAGGGGTGGTTACCAATAAGAATCCTAGTTGCTCAGCCCGGAAACTCCTTTTGGGCAAAGGAAAGACTGGCTTCCAGTGGTTTAGAAACCAGGCTGTCACTGTTGGTGGGGTGGGACAGGGGTAGTATACTCATCCATTTAACCAGTATTTATTGTCAAAAGTGGTAAAATAACCATAAAAATGAGAGCCAGAAAAGATGATTTGGAGATAGTATGAGATGTTTTTTTTTTTAATTTTTCATTTAAATCAACACCAAAGATATTGTAGAAATTATAAAGATGTTGAGGATTGAAGAGGGATTGGGACAAGGGCATGGTGGGAGGAGCTAAGAAAGTGAGGAAAAGAATATCTTTTTTTTTTTTCAATTTTTTTGTGGGATATTTTCTTCATTTACATTTCAAATGCCATCCCAAAAGTCCCCTATAACCTCCCCCCGCCCAGAAAAGAATATCTTGTATTGCATAGTTGTCTATAATGCTTGCCCTTTAAAGATGTAATTTTATTTTGTTGATTAAGTGTTTGGTAGGGTGTGGGAGGCAGTTTCATGTGAATGTGGATACTCCTGGGGGCCAGAGGCAATGGATTCCTCTAGAGCTGGAGTCACAGGCAATTGTAAGCCCCCATGTGGTTGCTGGGAACCAAACTTGGGTCCTCTGCAAGAATGCTACAAGCTTTTAGCATCCTTCCAGCCCCGAATGCTTACCTTTAAGAAGTGCATGTGTGTATATTTTATTAACAATTTAACATGAAAATGAAACATGAAAATTGTGTTTATATAAGAGCATAAGGTTAAATGATTGCTCCCTGTTGTCAAGGAAGCTTAAAATAGAATATTGAGAAGCAGAGAAGAGTAAAAGAAGGAGAAACTAGAATTGACTCTAAGAACAGTGTAGGGCAGGAATGTAGATCTATTTTGTGACAGCAGCAGCTTCTGCCAATTGGTCAACCAGCGTTTTGAAGTTATACCCAGTTGTGTTGCTTGTGGCTCTACGTATCCCAGGCTATCTTTCTTCCCCCCTTCTCTTTGAACTCAGACACTTTGGAGGGTTTTTTTTTCTATATTAGAGATGGATACACTCTAGGAGAAGGCATTAGGAAGGGTGGGAATCAGCACACACAGCAGAAGGGCCTATTTCCACCATTCCCCTTTGATATCACGGCTCTGACCAGCTGTGCTCTTACCTCCCAGCTTCCCAGCTGGATCTTAAGAAAAATGTTTCAAAAAATAAATTGCCAGAAGCAAAGAAAAACGTTAATACATTTAAACGTGCCTGAGGTGAATCATTCCTAGAAGCTCAGACTTCAAACAAGTAATCATTAAAATTATTAATGTTGACGCTGAGGCCAGTTCTCCAAAGGCCAGGGATGTCAGGCTTCCTGTTACAATACTCTGACAACTCTTCACATATCTGATGCCTGTGTCTCCAGATTTTCTTTTCTTTCTTCCCAAGGAACCCTACTTTGGTTAACTACCAAAAGGAAAAAAGAAAAAAACCTTTACAAGTTAGTAGTAGCTGCTGGTCAATATCTACCCAGGATGATCAGCATAATTTTGCAATGAAACACAGGCTTGTCACTGATAACAACATTAGTTTACATCCCACTCACACATCCATGCCATGAATTCAAATAAAATATGATTTAATTAGTGTGCCAAAATTATAAGGCACTAGGAAGAAAGGATACTTCCTCGATCTTAAGGAGCACATAGCCTATCAAAATAAAGTCTAATGTGTGCTTTAATAAGGCATTTTAATATGAGTGATGTTCCTTTGCCATCTAGTAAGAATCTTACTGCACTGTTTCCCATTGACCTTTGTGGATTAGGAGAAAATGGACCCCACTCAAGGGGATCATAGTACGCCAACCCATATATTACTTTGGCACAAGAATTATTCTAATCTGGTCAGCTAGACAAACAACAGATTCAGATGAAGCTCTTAGTTTCCTACTTTCAGCATGAAAATGGCACAGATTTCTGTCTGTGATGAAGATTCCCCTCCACACCAGAAAGGTAGGGATGGCTTACTAAAGAAGACACTGGCTTGAGTGAATATCAACATCTTACCAAGGGACTCAATTATCCAAAGCCCTTATATATTTACCATTTGCAAATTAATGTCCCTAGAAACCTAAGCATGTCCCCTACTGTTGCCAGGCTATCTCTGTTAAGATAGCATACACACTTCTGTGGTTTTGAGCCATTGCTCCTCTTTTTCCTTCTGAATACTTCCATATGTTTATGTAAAAAAACCCATTTATCCAATTGATCCTTGTGGGTTTAATTTTCCAGCATCAACTAAAGAGCGTGAGAGTAAAGGGGTGATATGATACGCATTTCACAGAGGAAAGGGAGCAGAAAAGCCTGTGCTACACAATGTGGAGGGCTAGGAGTAGGTAGTGTACGTTGAAGAGTTCAGACTTTCATGACTGTTCACTATACCTTGACAAAGAAACTTGCCTTCGTTGAGACACAAAGAAACATTGGGATAGGTGTGAAGACATCAGACAAAGGCAGTTGCTCGCATCTGAAAGAAGCCAACATTCCACTTCATATACACTGAAAGTTTTATTTTCACTTCATGTTTCTGAGCCAAAGTATCATATATCTGAAGCAGGCTTTCAATTTGCTCTGTGGTCAAGGATGATCTTGAACCAGAGATTCTCCTACTTCTTCCTCCCAAGCCCTGGGATTACAGATGTGTGCCACTAAGCCCTGCTGTTATGTTGAGAACAAACATGGGGCTTTGTGGATGTAGACAAACACTTTGCCAACTGAAATACAACCTCAGCTTTGTATTTTAATTTTTCTTCTTCAAAAAGCATAGTCGTGAAATTCTTGGTTAGTGTGTGCAGGGCCCTGGATTATAGTCTGGAAACCAGGAAAAGAAAAGAAAAAAATACTTCACCTTTCTATCAGAGGAACTGAGCACTCAAAAAAAGATTTAGGAGAAATTATTAAATGCTTGCCCAGAGCTTTTCTACGGAGAGTTCACAAGACAAAGCCAACCATCAGTGTGGTTCTCCATTCTGTACAACAGCTGGTGAAGTCAAAGATCTGTCACTTTGGCTGAGGCTGCCTCCATGTGTACCACCACAGGGCCTACATGATCTCATATTTATTTTTTTTAATTCAGCAAATGTAGTTGCCACATACATATTTGACATAGCTGAGCCTTCATATTAGCTTTCTCATCTATGAAACAGGCATGGCCATGGGAATGAAGGCCAAATGGAAAGACTTATCATGTCCTCCAGAGAAGTGCTCCATTGGTGGTGGGAGGGGAAGTGCTCACACCACCATCAAGAGATTGGGTGATACCAGTTGGTAAATCCTAATGTGTTCTTCTTCAGCACCTCACCCTGAGCACGAGACAGGTGAGTTATGAAAAGGGAAAGTTTGTGATCATAGTGTCACATGTTGGTAACCCAAGTTGGGATTGTTGCAGTTATGTTTTCTTTGTTGGACAAGTCAATACATTTCCTGGATTTTATTTTATCCAGTGTGGGTAAAGAGGGGCTTGTTCATGCCACAGCCCTCATATGAAGGTCAGACAACAATGGTTAAGAGATGGGTCTCTCTCCCTTGTGTGGGTTTCAGGGACTGAATGCAAGTCCTTAGGCTTAGTAGCTGGAGCCTTCAACAGCTGAACTATCTTGCCAGCTCTTGGGTACAATCACTGGTGTGAGGAAATCTTTGTTATCATCACTGTCATGTAGTTGGCTTGTAAGGACACTCGGACCTTTGTGTTTCTAACTTGAAAAATCCTTTTAAGTTCTGTTTCACCACTTAAAATTGCTCATAACTTGGTCTGTAGGAACTTGGTCACCTCTATATTCCACAGAGAAAATTCTTCTGAAGATATCTGATGGAATGTAACAAGAAAGAGCAATTATTTTGGAAACCTTGGTGAGACACATCTATGCCATAGATCCACTGAAACCCAGGAGCCTGTGGTAAAGCAGCTAGTGCTATGCACACCTTTCTGCATATGTGTAGTCTGCTATCGAAGACACCAGGTGAAGAAAAGCTGGTAAGATGCTCAGGTAAGATGGTGGGGACTAGAGCTGACTCTGTGTGACCTGGCTAGGGGGACAGTCAGAGTAAGTAAACAAACAATAAAATTAAGAGCTTCAAAAACCCACAAAAGGAGTAAAGGATACCTGGAGAAGGAGTGGGGGCAGGGGGAGGTGTGGGGGACATGGCACAGAAGAGTGAGTGGAGCACTGGTGGAATGACCAGAATCCACTTCCAAAGAAATAAAAGACCGAAAGGACAAACCAGTGGGGAGGGACAGGGCACCTCTTGAAGCTCACAGACAGGATGGGAGGGACATGACACTCCACAGAGCCCACAGTCAGGGGTTACACAGCCTGGTGTGATCATCTCTGCTTCCTTCCTGGCCTAAATGATGGACTAAAAACCATGATCTAGAACAATTCCCTGTTTTCTTAAGTTTCTTTTGTCAGATACATTGTTGAAGGCCCAGACTCATCTGTCTCCTATCATATGATTGTAGTAACAGTTGTATATGCAGAAGTTAACACAAAATAAGACAGGAAGGCAGAGGTTTGGGGGCTACTCTTGCTCTTTTGATGACAACTGTTTCTCAAAGCAACTAACCGTGTTCCAACAGAACGACAGCTTCTTTGGAATAGTCATTGCTTCAAAGTTGGTGTCCATTGATTGCCCAGTTACCACCGGGAACCAAGTTTCTACTACAAAAGCCTCCAAGGAGGCCGGGTATGGTGGCGCATGCCTTTAATCCCAGCCTCCAAGGAGGCAGAGGCAGCCAGATTTCTGAGTTTGAGGCTGGCCTGGTCTACAGAGTGAGTTCCAGGACAGCCAGGGCTACACAGAGAAACCCTGTCTCAAAAAAAAAAAAAAAAAGCCTCCAAGGAACAGCTTCAAAGCTCAACCTGCCATGGGAACAGTGTGGAGCAGAGGCTGAACCTGCTGCTGGACTTGATTCTCACCCGTTTACCTCCTCGGTTGTGCTTCTCTGTTGACTGAAGGCCACTGGCCTGTGCTTCCTTTTCCTATACAGTCTTCTGCTATACAGTCTTCTGCTATGAAGTGCTTCATCTTCTTCCATTTGAGGAAGCATTTAAGAGGATTTACCGATGGTTCTTTAAAGTCTGGTTCTAGACTTGGCCTTCTTGCACACAACCTACCCATGAGTCATGAAACAACAGGAAACGACCAAAATAGAATAATGGATAATGAAATTGAGTCAGTAAACAAAACTCTTCTAGTAAGAAACCTCCAGAATGGGACAGTTCTGTTATGTAGTCTATGAATTTTCTACAACTATTACCACAAATTGTACTGAGTTTGAAATAATCAAGCCATTTATTATTTAGCAGAGTTTTTTGGGTCATGAGCCTATGACATTTCAACTGGGTCTTCTGCTCATAGTCTGAACAGTCTGGAATGGGCTATCAGCTGAAACTGTGGTGTGATCTGAGACTCTGCATGTTCTTCTGGCCTCACTAATTGTTGGTAGGAATCAGTTCCTTGTCGGTCTAAGATCCCCAGTTTTCAGCTTGCTGGCATTCAGGGTTACTCCCAGATGCTAGAGGCACCACACAGCTCTCTCTGTGTAACATGGCAATTTGTCTTAAGGCCAACATGAATGCCCTCTTCAGATCTCCTCACTAGTCTGTTACGGAGTTTTAATTGTGAACACAGGAGCTATTGCCCATTTGTGGTGCATACTACATTGCCTAGTCCAGGTAGTTGCCCACACACAATGCTCACAGGTTCTGCCCAGACTCAGTTTTGTTCTTACCACTTAGTCTGTCAAGAATTGACAGATTAGAAGATGTAGGGCATTTGGATAGGAGATGAAAATAAAGACTATGAAGCCAAAATGTCACATGACTTCTCAGATGATTACTTCAGTACTGAGACATAGAATTGTACCAGAAAAAAATACAAGCCCAGAGAAGTGGACCCTGATGCTGGAGATAGTAGGGAATGGCACCATTACAGTTAGAGAACTGGTTGAGATCTGAGGAACTTATCACTATGCCAAGAACAGTACTTATAGATAGAAAGCTCAAACCAGAGCTCAGCCTTCCTCACTAGGATGCACTGCACCTTCAAACCAGAGCCAAAGTAAACTCCCACCCCCTTCAGTTGATTCTTGTCAGCTATATTGACACAGTAATAAGAATGTGATGAAGCACAATGATACAACAAAATATTATTTAGGTTGATAAGTAAGTAAACTCCATAACTGTAGCCATTCAGCATCTTATTGGTTGTGAGGTAGGAGGTAGATTGGAAAGGAAGAATCTGAGGCTGAAGAACGTCTGGGACATCTTTGTCCTTTCCATATATGAATTGTCTTAGCCTACAATGTCTTTGGTTTTATAACCTTGCTCATAGCTCTGTATTCTAGGAATGGTATTCCAGGTGCCTGCTTGGGCACTGACCCGATAGTTCATAATAAATCTCTACCACTCACGCAGTGCTAATTTCCAGAGCCTACTCTCTCATACCCATCCTGCTGATGCAGAACCAGAAGCATAGTGTTGAGTAATGTGCATGGCTAATGAGCACAAACTTTTCCATTGAATTCAGGCCTTTCTTCCTCCTCATGCTGTGATACACTGCCTTCATAAACTATTAAGGTCATTAGGTATGTATAAAAGGTATTGCAAGGACTTGTTTTGTTCATAATTGCTGTAGTTTTATATTCTTTTTTTCTCCAGACTGAGTTTGATCCAGAGAATTCCATCTGGGAGAGGACTGAGAACATGAAGCTGTGTCTCCTCAATCTAGACTGGAGGTGAGATGACATTCCAGTGGTCACTAAGAGATGAGGCTCCTACAACACCAAGCAAAATGGCTGATTCACATCGATTCCTCAACAAACAACACCAAGTGGAATGTCTGGTTCAAGACAATTCCTCAACCAACATCAGTTCCACTTCCTCTTTTTATTTTCTTCCCCTCACTCCTCCCCTCTATCTAAAAGGTAGTATGTCAGTCTCCCCCATCTCAGGCTTGTTGATGGGAGGTCACATTCATTCAGACACTAGCAGCAAGCTCACAGATTCACATACCCCCAAAAGGCTCCAGGAAAGAAGTCAGTAGATCACACACTTTTAGGAAAAGGAGGGAGGGAGATCTGGCAGAAATGTGGTTTGAAGGAACAGGAAACTAATGTCAAGAAAGGGAAACGCATGGGCTCTCTGTCAATAATCTTTCAGAGTGACCTTAGCGTTTGAAACAATCTGTGGTTTGATTTACCCAGATAATTACATTGGTTCTGCATCTGGCATATCCGAGGACACAGAGCTGTGGTTCAGCGGACTGAACTGCCCTTTACAAACTGATTTTTCTTCCCGAAGGAACTGCAGAGCAGCAGCTTCATCCCAGCTCCACCAGAAGGGGACCCTCCTGCAGTCCTGCTGGCTGACAAGTCTAGACTCAGCCTCGGCCCTGTAAATCCAGGCATGTATGGGTTCATCTCCAAACACCAGCATGCCTGCTCCATCAATTAAAGAGTGTTAGGCAAGGGAGCCAGCAGTAAGCCCAAGCAGGATTAAGTAGCTCCGTGGGTCTTCACACCCACTTATAACGTCGCCATTATTCCAGCTGAAAGCTCTAGTTATTAGTTTTATTAAAAGAGGGGCAAGAAGGAGGCAAAGGAGAAGCCACAGGCTTGCTTCCCAGGCAGGTTAATACACGCCCCTCCTCGGCTCTCTTGATTTAAGGAACATTCTCAAAGGGAGAAGAAAGGAGTTTGGGGTTGTATGGAAAATTTGACTCAACCCAAAAACCCAGCCAACACCACAAAGTGGAGTGGAGTCAAATCAGATAAATAGAAAAAGGAAAAGAATATAAAATATCTTTGATTGACAGTATCAAAAAGGTTAAAGAGCTTAGCAGAACTGGCCCAGAACATACAGATCCCAGTCTTGATTTCTCCTGGGAAGGTGCTCAGGTATTGACTACAGGGTGCCTCCCCTGCCCATGGTAACACAATCAAGTGTTCAAAACTTATATATTCCTCTGAGTTCAGTTTCTGGAACTACCAAAAATAACGTTTGTAAGAAGTCACCCACATCTCCCAGTGTATTATTCATGTAACCTAGATATCTCATGAAAACAAGATGCCCATGACTGTAGTGCAAAGAACACGTGGAGACTGACACCCTGCAGCCAGGAAGCACGTGAAAACACCCTGCAGCCTCTTTTCTAATGTCTTTGATATTCTGTGTTGTGTTTCTGCTGTAATGGAAGAGGCCTAGTCCAGTTTAGTAAGTAAACAGCAGCTGCCCTGACACCATCACTGTGATTGGGACATCTCCAGGACACGGATCATGAGTAGAATGTGGAGGTCTTTGACTGACTAATAGAGAGCAGGCATCGAGGTCAACAACCAATAGAAAGAGCTGGGTCAGATGAGGATTCTGACCAGTGACACATTCTGACACTTGGCATTCTAAGCACTGCAATGCCTGAGTCAAGGCCCAGACTCGACTTACCAAACACTTACACTTTTCAGCAAATCCAGGGACTGAATCAGTTTTCTGTGTCACTCTGTAACTCACCTGCTTTCTTGACCACATGAGGCTGTTTTGAGCTCCTGGAACCAGCACCTTAAGCCATTAATCCAGAAGGCTGGGGTGATGTCAGCAACCATTGCTGCATGACGAGCCTTGGGCTTTGGTTTCTACCCTCCAGAGAGAGGAAGTTTGTTTCTGACATGAACCAAGGTTGGCAAGACTATAGCTTTTACTTTATCACTTCTCTTCTTGAATAGCTTCATTTCTATGTCACTTCGCTCAATAACTGGCTTAACACCTTTGTGTAATAGAAAGGTCATACAGGTTCCTCACAAACCATCCACAACAGCTGTCAGCCTGTCCCTCCCGCTATGAGCATGCAGCGTTGAAGCATGCATGGAGCAATCTTAGAGCAGAGTCACAGGAGGGCATGAGACATGGAGGCTGTGGAGATGGCCACCTACTAAGTAACTCCAGCATCACAGGAGGAGAGGATTGCCTCTCTGCTGTACCAGAAGAGCACTCTAGAGAAATAGAGCTTTGCTGAGACTACAAACACATAGTCAGGTAGGATGTGGAGGTGCATGCCTATAATCCCAACACTTTAAAGATTAAGACAGGAGGCTTGCTGCAGGTTCTAAGTCTGTATGGGCTACGTGCTAAGTTCTAGTACAGTCTCTGCTACAAAGTGAGACTCTACTGCACAATAACTAAACAAAACCTCAAAGCACTATAAATAGGGGAACAACAGTTAAATTTTCTAAAAATCACAGTTATGGGGTCAGACCTAAACAATGAAAAGAACAGGCCAGTACAATTTGTTTATGCATTGTTACTTTAAACATTTTTATTGTATTCTAATTTAGTGTGTGTGTGTGTGTGCATGTGTGTGCAAGTTTGTGTGTGGGTGTGCATGTGCAAGTGTGCGAGTGTGTGTGTGTGTGTGTGTGTGTGTGTTTCACAGTCAGTTATCTCCTTCAACCATGTAGGATGTGGGGGGTTGAATTTGGACTTGGCAGCAGGGCAGGTGCCTTACCTGCTGAGCTATCTTTCTGGTCCTCATACAAGGTTTTGTTTCAAGTCACTTTTAAGGAACAAACACAGGGGCAGAGCTGTGGTCACAAGAAATGTATGTTCCCATTCCAATCTGCTAAGATTGCATTACATAATCTTAGACTGGACTGTGAGAAGTTGCCACTATTCAATGACTTTTACCTACAAAAACAAGGGGCAATTTCATATGGTTCTTTTCACATTTATAAATAGAACAGGGTAAAGATTTTCTTTGGACTTGAACATCGGTCTAATCCTGTAGAGTTTCCAGAATCATTGCATTTGAAAGCTAAACACTCAGATATCTGTGTTTTTCCTAGAGATCTCCCCCTCCCCTCCATTTTCATGGGTATCAGGTGTTTGTAGATATCTAGCCCTACACGCCAAGTCATGAGAAGATTTAACTCTTAATACGAAATCAAGGATGTGATTAAACCAGCAAACTTTGCATAGGAAATGTTCATGTTTAGTGGCCATGGTCCATGCCTCTTGCCTTCTAACAGCAAACATGACTTACTCTTGGTCCAAAGAAAAACTGAGAGTGAAAATAAACTTCTCACCTCTGAAAAAGCCATTTCTCCTTCCTAGTGTCAGAGGAAGTTGATTTACTCTGCATCAGCTTTCTAGCAGATAAGGAGGCCTGAGTCACGAGCCTTACTTGGCCTCTGCACCACACAAGCAAATTCCCTCTTCGCTTCACGTTCTGTTTTTGAATCCTGGATTTATAGCTTCTTAATGCCCTTGAAATTGTTGCAGTGCTTAATGAGACAACATACAGCTTGCTGCAGTCTGCTTGGATTTGCCCAAATCCTTAATAGCATACAAATATAGAGCAATGAGCTGAAATTATAGCAGACTTACATCTGCTGGAGAAAACTCACTGCTATCAACTACCTTTATATAAATAATTGACAATCGTGTAAGCAAGAAACAAGTCACTTAATAATTTTCAGGCCAGAAAACATCTGCTCAACTTCAAAATAAAGTTTTTATTCTCCTTTCATTAAAAGTTTAGGATGTAGGAAGCCTAAATGGGATGAGTTACCACAAGGGGGGATAAAGTCCATCATCAACAGCACTACTAACAATGTCAATCAAGTGGGGTGAGGGTTAAGAATAAAGATGCTTGTGGTAACTTTAAGGCAAAATTGTCAGGGAAAAATAATTTCCAAATGTCTGGACTACAAATTGGCAAGAACTGGGATCAAGTCCTGATCCTTCCACCGATAACAGCCAGGATGGAGAGTATTTGGCTCTCCCTTCCCAACAGTCTTGAAACCCATGTTTTATCTGGATCTTTCTATGTCAGAGTCATCATGGTTTCCCAAGAATAAAGTGCAATTATATGGCAGCTTAGATTCCTTCCAAAGGTGTCGTCGTTTCTTTCTCCTTAATTAGCTGATCGTGGTGCCAACTTTTCCCTAAGGCACCATGTTTATTCCAGCAAATTCCTATTTAAAAGGCTCACATGTCAATGATTCTGTATGTTTTATCTGGATTGGTAAATTTAAGCCTCCATCCAGTAATTTATGTTTCACCAAGAACCTACTCAGTTGACAGAGCATACCTAAAGGCCCACAATTAAATTCTTTGAAGACAAAGTGCAGATAAAATACTATGAAAGTAAGCATGCGTGCATGTGTGCATCCAGACATGCATGTGGGCACATTGATGGGAAGGTCACTGTGGTATAATGTAGGAAGGTATTCCAGAGAGGTCATTTGGCAACTCTATTCAGAAACAAACTTTTCAGAGATGGGGTCAAAGTAGCTGGTGCTGAGTGATGTCCCAACCAACCCAGAGCTGACTCTTTCATCTTCTGTCTCAGTGTCATGGGGAAGAAAGAAGTACAGCTTGAGCCAGATGTGGTAGTCACCTTGTAACTCCAGTGCTGAAAAAGGCAGATGCAGGAATATCCCCACAAATTCAAATCCAGCCTGGTCTTCATAGTGAGTTCCGAGCCAGCCAGTGCTACATAGCAAGAAAAAACCAACAAAAGAAAGAAGTGTGTACTTTGTTGTCTATAGGTTTGGAAGATGCATTTAAAATGATACAAGAAGAGCCAAGACAGAAAGCTAAAAGGCCTGGGAAAACAGTCACAACAATAAACTCTTAAAGGGAGAAAGGATGGCTGTGGGAAGAGAACCCAGGAAGGATAAAGAGGTGAGCTGAGAGATAAAAAGAAGTGCACAGACACAAAAGGACCGATTGAATTATTAAGAAAGCACATACAGGAAAAGAGCAGTGAATGAAGAAAAATTCTGCCTGGCAGTCCTGCAAACAGTGCCTTTTCTGACCATGACCACCACAGGGAAGACTCGGAAAACCACTCCATGGCTCAAACCGGCACAGTTCTTACTCGCCTTTTATTTTTCTCACAATATCAAAGGAGGAATTCATTCTGACCTACTGAAAGCTCTTGCTGACATCAGGCCGAGTGTCTGCCTTCCACGAGCTGTTCCTCTTGGGGAACAGGTCCTATGGAGTCAAGCGAAAATGCTGCAGCGATCAACACAGTAAGTTCTGGAAACATCCAAATTGGCGGACTGGGAAGAAAGGCTTTGGTCTTTAATCCAACTTTTCTATCACTAAGGATGGGTCTTGATGTCCCCATTCCAAGGTGTTTCCTGTACCAGCAAACATACACAGTGACTGAGAATCCCTCCAGACTGCCCACGTAAAAAATGAGCTTTAAATTCAAAAGGAAGTCTCCGATACCAAAGTGTCCCTAGGCTGATTGTCACTCCATCTACAGATTTTTCTTTTCACACAATACCTTTGCATCTGTATATATACACACATATGGGAAAGAGAGAAAGATTATTTCACACGAAACGATCACTTTAGCCAGTAAGCTTATAGAGGACATGTGAGTTCTTTGTACCATTCATGCAACTTTTCTATAAATTTTAAAATGACAACGAAGTAGTAGGAAGTTCTGAAAAGTTATCAGAGAGTGGAGGAACTAACCAATTCCTTAAACAAACAGCCTCTTGTATGCTTAACCACTCCTGACTACCCTGACATCAAAGCTCTGATCCAGCCGTTAGCAGAATACACAGTGGAACGGGAAAGCAAAGGTCCCAGTGTATGTTCTGAAAGCTTCCTGTCAGCCACCGCTTCTCTATCTCAAACATCTCTAGTTTCAGACAAAAAATCTTTTGTTCCCAGTTCTAATCAGACCGACTTGGTGAAGTCGACAGCTGCTGACGACCAAGTTCTAGAGGCAAGGAGGAAGGAAGCTGGGACTCTGCAGGTGGCTAGGTGTCCCCAGTTGTGGGAGGTGCTGGCACTCCGTGTCTGTGGCACTGTATGCTTGATGGTTTATGGTTTCTGCTGGCAGTTTGGGAAGATTCTCCCAAGCCCCGAGGGACGTGATGTTGAATTACCTCTCAGAAAGCCAGCAGTGGTATTTTGCGGTCATGGCCAGATTATATGCACAGGCATGGATCACACCTTCTCACGAAAGTGAGTTTCTGGGGCTCATGACTCATTGTGTCTTCTATTCAGATAGGTAGCTTATTGTGTTTGGCTGAGACACAAAAACAGGTGGCTTAACCAGTGGCACAAACATGTGGTCTTTGTCCATAGCCCAAAGGTGATCACCTGCTGGGCCCTCTATGGAATTTCCACTCCCTGTGAGAATCAAAAACATAATTGGGGGAGAAAAAAAAAGATGCTAGGATGCCATTGCTCTCCAGGTGTTTCTCTGAGTTGGCCAACTTCCGCCCTCTTAATTGCATTTCCCAGGAATGGGAGGTCTGTGCTGGGCTGGTAGGTAGTGGGATAAGCGTAGATGGGTGAATAGGAAGTAGTGTGCAACCAGTTAGACTTGAGATCTCTCCTTTGAACTCACTAGGCAGCTTCTGTTCCCTGTTCCTTTAAGGAACTAGTGCCAAGATGGAGACAGTTCATTGGCTCAAAGCTCATCTCACAGGCTCATAGTTCATCCTGTCTTTTACCCTCTCAGAATTGAATGCACCATTAAAAAGACACTTCCAGCCGGGCGTGGTGGCGCACGCCTTTAATCCCAGCACTCGGGAGGCAGAGGTAGGTGGATTTCTGAGTTCGAGGCCAGCCTGGTCTACAAAGTGAGTTCCAGGACAGCCAGGGCTATACAGAGAAACCCTGTCTCAAAAAAAAACAAAACAAAACAAAAAAACAAAAAAACAACAAAAAAAAAAAAAAACAAAAAAGACACTTCCTGAACATCCCAGCAGATTCACCCCACAGATCTCTGCTTCTCTCCTTTATATCCCTACAAAACTGAAGCATAGCTTTATCTTTTCTCACAAAGGCTCCTTCAAAGATCCAGTAAAAATGTAATTCTATGTTGTGTGGCTTTGTTCTGTGTCTGGGTTTATGTGTTTGTGGCTGCAGGCCTCCCCTTCGGAGGTCAGGACTCCATCTCAGGTGTCTTCAACTGCCTCTACCTTTTCCTTGAGGCAGTCTCTCACTGAACCTTGAACTCACCAATTCCACTAGACACCCCTCTCCCACTTCCCTGGCCCTGGTATTGCAGCTATGCAGCACTATGCCTACATTTTTAAGGGGGCACTGTGGACCACCCTCAGATCCCCAACCTGTACAACAAGCAGACTGCCTCCTCCACATCTCCCCAGCATTGAAAGCAGGTATGTTTGCTTGTTTTTTTTTAAACATCCAATATATATTGCTCGTCTCATAGGCTCATAGTTCATCCTGTCAGGTGTTGGCACCAAACAGAAAAAAAAACGCATTCCAAATTTGAAAAGAAAGGAACAGATTAGAAACAAATGTGATTTAGAAGACACAATCAATGCAAGGATTGAAGAAATAAAATCTTGGGGACAAACAGATTGGAACTGAGACAGACCATGCAGTGACAGTGGATTATCCCACACATGGTCCCCGTATAGACTTAGCCACCAACACTTTCACTCCAACCACTACTAGATACCATAGCAACTTCTGAGAGGCCTTGAATCTGTATTTCCAAATTCCCCTACAGGTAGAAAATCCAGGTAGCTGTGTTTAGGTCACACAGGGCATCCTAGCCAATAGGGCTGTAATGGAAGGGTTTGTACTCAGAGGAATAAACACAAATGACAAAACATTTAAAAAAATCTTCAAGGTAACAAAAGCTGAATATGTGTGTGTGTGTGTGTGTGTGTGTGTCTATTCTAAAACAAGCTGAAGTCACCGCTGTCACTGGCCTTAACTTACTAAAATGTTTGTACATTTCAGTCTACTTATCATTGTTTTGTAAACTAAAGAATGAGAATAAGTATATTTAACAAGAAACTCAATTTATCAGTTTCCTTCTGTGCTTTCTCCCTTTGTAGGGGTTGAGAGATTATCATGTTTCCAATAAGCAGAACCTGAGTGGTCCTTCTCTTATATTTAGAGGTTAAGAGATAAGTCCTGCAGAGAAAATTAAGCAATATAGTCCATTTAATATGGATTTCCCTGACATGCACATGAGATCTCAAAAATATCTTTTTTTTATAAGCTGCCAAACAAAGGCAGAGGTTTTTTTTTGGATATCAGTTTTACAACTGCCTCCCCTTCTTAAAAGGCAGCAGTGACATAGTGCATGTCCCCTGGGACACAGGCAGGCTCAGGATAAAAGGAACTGGATGTAACTGTGCCTGAAGCCTGCCATCTTACAGAGATGCCGGAGAAGAGCAGCCTGCCTTCTTTCCAGGTGAATGATACCTGAAATAGGAAAGCCACACAGAGTCATAGGGCAGAAGAGAGAGAGAGAGAGAGAGAGAGAGAGAGAGAGAGAGAGAGAGAGAGAGCTTTCAATACCATGATACCTGGGAATTGTACTTAAGCATCAATCATATATCTTCTGCCACCTAACATTGACCTGCTGTTGTCTACTATCTGTCTACTCATTACTGTCTCTATCACTCGCCATATGTTTATCTGTATGTGTGTGTGTGTGTGTATATATATATATATATATATATATATACATATATATATTCACTTATTTAGTCTCCAATGTTTTCTTTATAGCTAGGAACTCCTATAAAATATACCATTTCTGCTTTACCAGAACATACACTGTGACCAAGGATGCTGGCAAATCTGGAAGCTAACAGGAGTGTAGGGCCAGCTGCTGCCATGATTACCTGCCTTGTGTCCATTCACAGGGCAGGTTTTATTAATGGCACTTTGTACAACTGGATTCAGGTCATCAACATGGGAAATCGGGCCATAACTTCTAAATACCATATTGCATTTGAAATTCTCAGAAGAGGGAATTATTTTTGCCTATATTTTAATGGCTAGAGAAACACATTCTTGGTATAATAAATTTGGAAAATAGGGTAACATAATACGAACAAATGAAATCACTCATTGATGGGATGGTTTTGATTGCATTAGCCTCCAAATTAGCTTCTCAACAATGCCCAGAATTATCTGAGGGGGTCTCAATTGGTCAAGTGCTGAGGCCAGAGTGTCGTGCAGGCATATCTGTGGGGCCATTTTCTTGATTGCTAATTGATGCAGAGAGCCTCAGTCCACTGTGGGGAGTGCCCTGTCTAGGCAGCAGGGGTGTATGTGTATGTGGGGGGCCTTAGCTGAGCAGAAGCCAGGGAGTAAGCTACTGCTTTCAAGATTTCTATTTCAGTTCCTGCCTGGTTTCCCTCAATAGAGGATTTTGAACTTAAGTGCAAGTGAAACCCTTTCTTCCCTTATTTATTGTTGGTCAGTGCTTTAATCATGACACAGAAAAAGCAAACTAGAACAGCTGCTATTTGTAAATAGCAGATAAGTAAATACATAAATAAATCACAAAATTTTAATTCTGTGCAATGTTTCCAGTAGCAAACCAAGCCCATGTTCCTCTAGATTGGATCTGAACATGAGCCCAGATGTGAGAGTTCAAGAGAGCCCTGTTTCACAAACAGTATCACTGGCATTCGCTTAATTGATCTGTCTTACCTGATTTTATCCCTGGCAAAATAAGAGGCTAAATGACAATGTTTATGAGAGACAGGCATATACAGCAAGTGATGGTGGCAAACAATTACCTGTTCTTCGTTGTTGAGAATGCCCCAGAGGCCAGCTCAGCTGGCAAGAGATACCAGGCTCTACTCTTGTCTCCATAGGAAGGCATGTGTGAATGGGATGGATTCATTTTTTCAAATACAACAAATATTGATTGAATACCAATTATGTGTTGGGGCTGGACAGTTTTATAAATGCTGGGGAGTTAGCAGTGAGCAGAGCACAGAGATCTGCTTGGAGGGAGAAAAGAAAACCCAACAGAATAAGAAATGTGTTCTAAAAAACCAAATTCCTTGTGCCTGATCACCTCAAAGAGACTCCTAGCTACCTGTACTTCATAGATTTATATCAAGACCAAAGAGGCAGCCACTCTGTCGTGATTTGCTTCAGGTAATGATCAGTGAAACCCTGTGTTAAGGAGCTTGACCTTACAGTGGGGGCAGGATTGAACTGGAGTGACACTCAGGTAGAGAGCTGCATGTAGGCAGGTCCTTGTAGCCCTCTGATCCAAGGACATGGATCAGTGAGCAGGATTTCCTCTTATCCACTTATGTTCCAAGATCTAAAAGAGACCTATCCACCGGGACAGGAAATGTCAGAACACCTGACTTTTCTCTCACCAGTCTTAGGGAACAACTACACTTAGGAACTCACGAGCCTTCTGGATGTTTCTGCTCCTATGTAGGAACCTTAAATGGAGTTTTAAGCTGATTTCTGGGTGTAGCACTTTTCTCCCATCTTTGTTAACACAACATGCCCAAATTGCCACATAGAGCTCCTAACATCAAAACATTTGGTGCCCTTTTAAAAGATCTTCATCCTTCCAGTCCCCGGAATTCAAGAGTTGCTGCCTTTTCTTCATTTCCCATGAGGACCCAACAAAGGCAAGTTTTCAAACTTTAATCTGGAGAAGAGACTCTACTGGGTCATTTGAATGCACACATTCTGACTCTTTGCCCATTCATCTTCCATTCATTTGTTTGATTCTGAGGCTGTTTGCTCTTGTCTGGGCCCACCCTCTCTTTCCTGTGTGAACCAAACTGAGAGGTAGGATGCTCAGAGAGGAAACTTCAGAGTGCTGTGGTTTACCCGGTATCTGCTTTCTCCCACACATTTCCAGCTACTCACAAAGGAATACACAATCTTCTCTTCTGACTGACTGTCCAAGCCTAAGTGGCTGAACTGTCATCGTTGGACAACAGGGGATTTTTGTGGAAATAGAGACACAACTTCCTTTTATGACTCAGGCAACAAGGATAAACATTCAACCAAAAACTCGATTTCTATTTTTCTTCTCTATTTTTCTTTTATTGAAAATAGGATTTATTTTTCATACAAGATATTCTGGTTATGATTCTCCCTCCTCCAAGGTCCTCCCCACTTCTCCCTCCATCCTAACCTGTACCCTTTCTGTCTCTCTTTAGAAAACAAGCACTCACCTAAAGAATAATAATAATATAAAAGCCAAGCAAAGCAGAACAAAACAAACAGAAGCAAATGGACCAAAGAAAAAGGGCAAGAAATACATATAGACACAGAGACACACATTCATACACACAGGAACCCATATAAAACACAAAACCAGGAGCCATAATGTATGAAAAGGATCTGTAAGGCTAAAAAATATTAATGTCCTGACAAAACATTGTGAGACATAGATCCTCCAATGATACCACTGAATTTGTCTTGTGTTGGCCATCTACTGTTGGACATAAGGCGTGCCCTTGACATTAGTTTGTGTCTCAAGTGAGACTCCATTGGAGAGAACTAAATTTTTATTTGCAAACGGCAAAAACCCAATTTCTAATTTCATGAACTTTAGAATACTGGGTAGGACCTCCCAATGGTGTTATTCACAGAATATAATTTTGTAATAAAAATAGATATAAGCACATACCCATTTGCAGCAACACTGTAAACATATACTGTCTTAGTCAGTGTTTCTATTCCTGCACAAACATCATGACCAAGAAGCAGTTGGGGAGGAAAGGGTTTATTCAGCTTACATTTCCACATTGCTGTTCATCACTGAAAGAAGTCAGGTCTGGAACTCAAGCAGGTCAGGGAGCAGGAGCTGATGCAGAGGCCATGGAGGGTTGTTTTTTACTGGCTTGCTTCCCCTGGCTTGCTCAGCCTGCTCTCTTATAGAACCCAGGACAACCAGCCCAGAGATGGCACCACCCACAAGGGTCCTTTCCCCCTTGATCACTAATTGAGAAAATGCCTTACAGTTGGATCTCATGAAGGCATTTCCTCAACTGATAACTCCAGCTGGGTCAAGTTGACACAAAACTAGCCAGTACAATTGACCCCTTGTCAACTTGACACACAAACACATCACTAGTAAGCCTTAACCCTTACATTCTTATTCATCCCCAAGATCTAAACAACTTTAAACATTCCACAGTCTTTACATATTCTTAAAATTTCAATCTCTTTAAAATATCCATCTCTTTTAAAATCCAAAGTCTTTTTACAATTAAAAGTCTCTTAACTGTGGGATCAACTAAAATAGTTTCTTCCTTCAAGAGGGAAAATATCAGGGCACAGTCACAATCAAAAGCAAAAATCAATCTCCAACCGCCCAATGTCTGGAATTCAACTCACTATCTTCTGGGCTCTTCCAAGGGCTTGGGTCACTTCTCCAGCCATGCCCTTTGTAGCACACACGTCGTCCTCTAGGCTCCAGATGCCTGTACTCCACTGCTGCTGCTGCTCTTGGTGGTCATCTCGTGGTACTGGCATCTCCAAAACACTGTATGATCCCTTCAGTCCTGGGCCTTCAATTGCAACTGAGGCTGCACCTTCACCAATTGGCCTTCCATGGCCTCTCACAGTGCCGAGCCTCAGCCGCTCTGCGCAACCACTTCATGCCTTCAAAACCAGTACCACCTGGGTGACCCTTACATATTACCAAGTCCTGCTGCAGCAGGAGTACAACCTTGGCTATCTCTGAAACGCAGCCTCTTTGTGCTTTCAGAAAATACTTCCCAGAAGATGTCACCTCAATGATGCTGGTCTCTTCTTAATCACCGCTAATTTCTTAGCTCCAGCTAACCAGCATCAATAGTCCCAGTAATGCAAAGTTTTTGCTTTAGTAGTTCTGGTATCTTGTTAACCACAGCTGATTCTTCAGCCCCAGCTAACCAGAACTACAAAATCTTCACAATCAAAACAGCAATGGCCCTGAAAAGAGTTTAATTTTCCCTCTGAAATTTCACAAGCCAGACCTCCATCTTCTGCACTGTTCTCAACATTATCTTCCAAGCTCCTACACAACATCTGACAGAGCTCTTAACAACGAATGGATCTTCAAGCCCAAAGTTCCAAAGTCCTTCCACAGTCCTCCCCAAAACGTGGTCAGGTTGTCACAGGAATATCCCACTAATTCTGCTGGTACCAATTTGTCTTAGTCAGTGTTTCTATTCCTGCACAAACATCATGACCAAGAAGCAGTTGGGGAGGAAAGGGTTTATTCAGCTTACATTTCCACATTGCTGTTCATCACTGAAAGAAGTCAGGTCTGGAACTCAAGCAGGTCAGGGAGCAGGAGCTGATGCAGAGGCCATGGAGGGTTGTTTTTTACTGGCTTGCTTCCCCTGGCTTGCTCAGCCTGCTCTCTTATAGAACCCAGGACAACCAGCCCAGAGATGGTCCTACCCACAAGGGTCCTTTCCCCCTTGATCACTAATTGAGATGCCTTACAGTTGGATCTCATGAAGGCATTTCCTCAACTGATTACTCCAGCTGGGTCAAGTTGACACAAAACTAGCCAGTACATATACCTATATGCAGCAATAAGGTAAATACATACCCATAAGCAGCAACAGTGTGACCACACACCCATTTGCACTAACAGTGTAAGCACATGCATATGCAGTGATGGTATAAGCACATACACATATGTAGCAGCAGTGTGAATACTGGTTAATAGATATACAAATCTCATATGGTGCTTTGTTTTATCATGCCTTTAAATAAATTTATAACTTGTCTGCATGTGTGTGCATGTTCATGTGTTCATGTGTGTGCATGTATGTGTAGAGGCCAGAGGTCAATGTTGCATGTCTTACTCAGTAGCCCTCTACCTTATTTTTGTAGACATGAACCAAGAGCTCACTTACGAGCTAGATGGGCCAGCCAGCAAGGCCCAGAGTCTACCTGCCCACCATTGGGATTACAGGTGCATATTGCTACATTTGGGTTTTTATGTGGGTGCTGGAAATCTGAGCCAGATCCTCATGCATGCTCAGCAAGCACTTTACCAGCTGATTTCTTTCACCAGAACATATATTTTATTTTCTTGGCATTTACCCATTGTACACAGTCCTGGATTCCATAAGGACATTTTCATGAAAGAATATAATGTATTTTGTCCATAGTTAATAAAAAAAAGGATATCTGTAAACATTCCAAAAATAGCAACACATACATATATAAGACACTGTAGGTAGGCATTCTCAATACATCTCCAGACTTAAAGATTCCTCAGAATAACACTGGATACGTGGATCAGAGGTTTGGATCAGCTCATAAGTTGAAAAGTTCAGAGTGGGAAAGAAACATTGCACTTGACTTGGGTTGTGTCTGAGCCAGGACAGGCATCCAAAAGCTGCGGATCTGACTGTATCTGTACCTCACAGCCACGTGAACCCAGATATGCATTTCATCTTCTCAGGCTGATCATGTCTTTCCCATGAGACTTCTTCTTCGTCGTCTCTAAGTGGTGATGGTCTGACCCAGTGATCACAGTGGGGTCTCAAGGCAGATTGTAGATGTGAAGACAAAAAGGGCAAAGCTCTGAAACCCAAACTGCTCTCTGTCCTTCTGTGTCTCCTGAGCCCAGTACACCACCACAGTATCCATACATGCTTGTCTCCCAGGGCCAGAGGTGGCAGACATTACCAAAGGACTCAAGCCATGTGGATATGACATTTGTCTATGACTGGCTGTGCTGGATTTAAACTGATGACCTTCTCATAAAGCCCTGGTGTCTGCTTTCCAATCCTCCAAGTCACTTCCCAAACAGAAGTTCTGCCAGCCACTGCCTCCTGACATGACTCAGTGCTGCTCTCGAGAGTGCTGCCCTTCCTATTGATTCTGACTGTACAAAGATCTTTAGAGAACAAATTCATAGCAGAGATGAGCTAATAAAGTGCCATTTTTGTAGAAGAGATGACACCAGCAATATCCTGAGTCCATAAATAGCATCCTTATATAAGCCAGTATGCTCAGTGAGGACCCATGAGTTTCAATCTATTTATTTTAACTCTGATTTTTTTTTAATGTCATCTGGAAAGATTTAGCCATAACTGTATATAGCTGCAGTCCAAACAACTATTTTTCTTAGACCAGACTTATAGTGTGCTACCACAGAGGGAGACTATGTCTTTTTCAAGTATGGGTCCCATGCTCAAGAAGAGTGGGCCAGGCAGCCCTGGAACAGGTAGCATCCCAGAGATCATGCCTCGGGGAGCCACAGCTGCTCAGCCCTCACCCCAAGGGCAGTCAGAACATGGAGATCAAAGGGAGCTGAGAGAGAATGAAAGCACACCCCTAATTCAATACAGGAAAATTGCCATGACTGGAGTGCTTAGTTCAATCTTCTAAGAAAACAACAACAGAGGGCAGAAAAAAGACCAAAAAAAAATTTTTTTTTACGAAGATCAGGTTCTGGCATCATGAATCAGCTTGCCAAGGCGGAAGGCATACCCGATGGGGAAGGCAGCTCGTTCTCCCAGATTAATCAGAGAGTTCTGAGCCGACTCTGAGTTCCAAGTGTCCCACTGCCAAGATACAACATAAGCCACTTAATTCCTTCCCACAATCTAGAATTGTTAGCTGCAATCCAAGGCAAATACTTTTGATAAAACCCGAGGGGATGTGAAACCCAAGGGGGTGGGAGGCATCACACCAGAATGGATAATGGGCGCAGAGGATAGACAGGGACCCCACCTCATGAAGAACCTAACTCGACTCTATCCTGGGGTAAAGCAATTGTCTTTGCCTAGTGTCGGTTTCCAAATCAGCCACTTGGAGATGGACAGAAAAGCAAGGGGCAACCCTTACTCTAAGAATGGAGAACTATGGGTAAAGTCTCTCTGTGGGTATAAAAGACACAGAAAATAGAAAGGACAATCACACTTTCCATTGTTACAGTTTCTTTGCAAAGGGGCAGGGACTTCTGATTTGGAAGCCTCTGAGGCAAATACCTTCCCATAGTGGTGGATGCTAAGCACCCCACCCCAGTGAGTCACTCTTTGGGGTTGAGAGTTCCCATGAGGCACATGCATGACCTGGGAGAGCAGCACATGAGTACCCAGTATCACATCAGGTTGCTTAGTGAAGGATCAAAGCACTAAGCCTTGAGGAAGGAGCATGAAGCCAGTGAATTCTGCTGGAACCAGAGTCCTTCTGGGGATTCCTTGAGAGGCATCTTCCTGGAAGAGCTGCTTCCTCTCTGGGGCAGCTGGGACAGCATAAAAGTGGCAGATCACAAGGAAACAAAAAGGGCTTAAAGATGTGGACAGGAAGATACCAAGTCTACTGTTTATTCCCAAGCAGGGATTCCAGAGCCAGTGCTGAGCTATGATTTAAAACTTATATAGTCAGTTGTCAGGGCTTTCAGGATGACCCTTATGGGTTTGATCCCAGGTGATACAATTCAGACCTAAGTAGTTCAGTTAAAAGTGCTCATTTATGATGCACAACCGCATTCACAACCTGTGAGCGGCTGAAGCAAGGGAGTCTTGAGTTCAAGGGTAGACAGCATTATATAGCAAGATCTTGCTAACAAATAAATAATTTAAAAATTATAATAATGTTAGCCAAAAAGATAAAAATTCACATGCTAAACCTTCTTTTAATATATCACTTCATACCAAGAAGAAACATGTCATGATTACATCAGGACAGCTTCATAGCATGTATGCTGGCCTGGATACTTACCATATAAACTAATAAAATTAAAGAATTTAACATAGAAGATGGAGTGAAGACTTTTTTTGTTTTAAACTGAAAAGCTCACAAATACATTTCTACCTTTACAGATATCTACCTCTTGATCCAAACTGTAAAATAAAATTAAGTTAGTAAGAGATGTTCTGTCTGGGGTAAGACAATGCAGCTATATGTATCCAATCTGTCTTCATCTTTTGTTTGCCGTTCCTGCTGGGGAAGGGATGTAGGTTCCACAATTTTCCAGTGAACACATTCACCATATTTGGCAGGGTGCTTTTCTCCCCCCATGGCTACATTCCTCTTGTGTCCGTGGAGGGCAGTGCATGTTAGCTCTCCATATAGCCAATCATTCTCATCTTCTAATGAGTTAACAGGGAGTAGAGTTATAACATGTGTGTCCAGTGAAAGACAAATGCCTATGATGTCCTACACATATGTATGTATGTATGTATGTATGTATGTATGTATGTAATTTTAAATCAGAATCTCACTATGTAGCTCAGGTTAGCCTTGAACTCGCCATAGAGTCTTTGCTGGCCCTGAAGTTGTGATCTATCTTCCCACCTCTGCCTCTCAACTTCTGGGATCACAGACCCAGTTCCTTATTCATACTAAAGCAAAGAGAGTAAGGGCAAGACACATTCTGAGATTTTTGCCACCAGTGTTTATTGTTAGCTGGAATAACAGGGTAGATGAGGTGAAGTTAAGAGAGGAGTTGGGGCTGCTCACAGCCACTGATGCTTCATCCTCAAAACTTCTGGGCTCTACAAAGATGAGGCACAATAGGCTTAAAGGTGTGGTGCAATAAAGCTCATTGCTCAATCCTATCTGGGAGTCCTCAGCCAGGGCTCCTAAGGCTAGATCATCAATCCTGGTGTCTTGATATCACTCTACTCCCTGGTAACTAAAATAAAAATAAAAATAATAATTGCCAATGTTACCACCCAGATACATCACACAAAGGCATCCTTTCTGCTAGCTTGCATAAAGCAAACCTCTTCTAGAACTTGGCAATCTACCTCTCAGGACTCATACTTAAATAAGGCCAGCACCGTTCAGTGAGCTTAGAGAGGAACGAACCCTTGTGTGCTCAGTGAGTATGGGATCAAGTACAATCTTCAGAGGCCCTTGAAGCTGTCTGCGTGCACTGCTCATAGACTGCTTTGATGAACCGGGGGCTCTTCTGCCCCCACGGTGGTTGATGCAATCCAGGATGTTTTTTAGCACACAACACAGCAGCCCACGTTTGCAAACCAGCTCATGTCTTCTTTCCAGCAGCCTCAAGTGTTTATGTTCCTGTCACTACCGCACGGTTGTCAGCCTCCCTGGTGCTTTCCTCATCTGATCAGTTCTCTCCCTGCTCCAAACACTGGTGACTCCGAAGAGCTTTCCATGCAGCACATTTGCTTGTTTTAGATTACCTCCAAGAATCTGATCATTTGCCTATCAATTTTGCACCCATTTCCACCCCCATGTTAACAACTGATTCAACAGACATATCTTTGAGCCCTTCATATACTGGGTGCTATGGTAAATGCTACTGCAGCAAACATTTGAGAGACTTGGAGAAATTCATCTCAAAGAAACACTCACAACCCCAAGCTATGAACTACTCAGAGTCATCACAGATTCTCAACATACAGTGCTCTCCTAAAACATTCATCCTTCCTTGTTGCTTCTGGTAGTAAGAACTCTTCGGTGCTCCTTCCCGTGGACTCTCCTTCCTATGGGAACTCTTCTCTGATCTCGGAGTCAGAGTACAGGAGTCCCTTTTCTGTACTTCACAACACTCATTTTATATTCAAGGGCCTGGAAGAAGGCCCAGCCTCATAATCAAAGATAGAAATGCATTGGGAGGGTATGAACTAAGTCTAGTAGTGAAAAAGGAAGATGAACTGCCATGTTTTAGAACCAGTGGGAACCAGGTGGTTCTTGGTTTTCACAGACTAGGTAGGCAAAGAGGATTTGTTAATTGGGAGAGACAGTCAATACATTTTGATTGACAACACAGAGAGACACAGAATCTGGTGACCATAAGGCTGTTCTAACCGCAGGGCCGACAGCATTCCCAGAAGAAAGATAGGTAGGTAGATTAGATGCCTGCACTAATGAAAGTTATAGCTGTAGGGGTTGTTGACTGTTTCAGGAAAACTTGCTTAGAAATTCACAGGTTTTAAATATACATATATTCATGTTTGATAGATCTGAAATAGGAAGTTGGCAAAGTAAATTCTATAAGATCTGGCCCAACTTAAACCAAAAGGAAAGGAAATGGTCCATGTAATAGCAGAAAAAGCTTTACAAACCTGCTTGGGTTTTCCTAGGTTCTCTTCCAAGACTTGATTATATATAGAAATATGGTTGTATTTTCTGGATCCCCTTTTTCATCTCATGGACATTTTCTCAGGCTGCTTCACTGTCTTTTTAAACTATTCCTAACATCATGTGTGCTACTTCTATAGCATTCACTTATTGAATCTTGTGGATGTTTAGAATTCTTCTTTCTCCTCCCTTAAACAGCCCCATAATTAACACCCTCATGTATACAAATTTTCCTTTCTCTGAATTATTTCCTTAGGACAAATGCCATCTGCGTGGGACAGGAAAGATAAACAAAGAGGAATGTTTTATGGCTCCTGAAACACCTTGCCAAATTATTCCAGAAAAGGTGCCAGTTCATGTTTGTCACTGGTGGTGCCTGATGATCCCAAATTCTTCCAGTGATACACTGCTAGGCATCAATCACAGAGGATTTCTCCACAACATACCTTCTTCACAACAAGGTACCAGGCAACTCCGTCTAAGATCTCCATTCATGTACCCAATGTTGTATTTCTTGGGATTTCATTTTTAATTTACAAGAATATTTTCAGTCCAGAAAAAAACAATTTTTTGCTTTTGAATGTACATAAAATGATCATTTCTGAGCTTTCAAATGTTTTGTTGAACCCAAATCTTGGGTGTATGAACACTTAATATTAAAAGAAAAAAATGCTTTTAATTAAAGTCCATCTTAGAAATTTTGTTTATTTGTAAGCCAAAGTAGGTTAGCAATATTTTTGGAAACATTTAGAATAGTATTTTGCTCTACACACACAAGTATAGATTGTTACTTAATACAAATAATTTTAGCTCTGTTCACAAATTTAATATAGTTTATGCTCTTTGTTAAGTACAGCTATCACAATGACTATCCTTTGTCCCATTAGAACAACATTATTCTAGTGAATTAAACATATAAACACAGTGGATTTTGTGTTTTCTTAACTTTTCCAATAATCTAAATAAAGTTGATGAGATTTAACTTAAAAGTGCAAATCTAAATTACTTAAATAATTGTGTATTTTACATCAGAATGCCAAGACTGATCTATTACTGTAAGAAGCAAAATATTCTTAGACTCAGCAAGATTAATATGTATAGCAAATTTTTATTATAAAAGTATTAATACTAAGTGCTTGGCTCTCTCAAACATCTACAACCAATGCTAAGTCTGCCCTCTAGGCTTCCTGACATGAGTCCTACACCAGAGATTTGACCTGGATTTTTCCTGAATTCTCATTGAGAACATTGGAGGAATACAGGGAGCCATGCTGATAGTCCCTAGCAGAGACCTCATAACCTAGATAAATTAATGGTTTCATGGTGCCCCTATACAAATATTCCAAATGATCTTCATCTTTGTTTATACCACCAAGGTCTGTAAGTCTTGACCAGGTTACCCATTTAGTTGTCCTGAGCACTTACCTGGCTTTTCAGCCAACCAAGCAGACACCATTCTTAAGGATACTCAAGTGATATCCAGTGGAAACCTGGACATCCTTTCTGCTTTTGCTTGGCTACCAAAGTCACATCTTAAGAGTCCATTTGACAAACACATTGAGAGACACACTACACACTCACCTGTAGTGCTCAGAGGCAGACACGGTAAGGGACACGGTACACACTCACCTCTAGCCTCCTCAGAGCCAGGTTTTCATCTTCTCACTGAACCCATGAGTCCCTCTCCATTAAAAGCCCTCTAGAGTCCAGTTCCTGCCTTAATTAGCAAGTGCTACATGAGTTTATATCTCACTCGCCATATTGTTGAGTTTGGTAACTAGACTTTTGTTATAACAATATTTTGTGGCCAAACCTATCTGGAAGCATATGCGTGTCAAAATTTGGCATGCAAAAGATTTCCCAAGCACTCAATCAATACTTGCCATTATTCTAGCTATAAATGACATCCAAGACACCCATGTTTTGGTGACTGTAGGAAGTTTTAATGTCTAACAGTCGTAACCATAATTATGATACAATGAGCATTTTCTTTCATGTTACTGATATTCTCTGAGTTCACACTGCAAATGAGACTCAGGTTACTGATATAGATACATGTATAAAGTATCTCTCAAAAGGTTTGGAGTGTTTTTCTTCCCTGTGTTTTTAGGGCAACTGGAGTTACATCGTCAGACCTCTCCCATGTGAGCCCATGTACTCATGCAGGGGTGAGTTTCCGGCTCCATAGTGATAAAGGAAGACCTAATTTCTAATGTTTTTAGTTTCAAGCAATTCTATCATGAAGCCTCTAAGCTTGTGGGTCATTTCCGTACCCAAGGTGTCCCTTCTGTGATGGTGGGATGGATACCAAACTAAAGAGGGGCTGGGGAAGGACTTGGGAGCCCACCCAAAGCCAGGCTAACTCGCTGCATCAGTAAAGTCAGAGACTCCACCTCACACACCTCTCAGCTCCATCTTCCCCAACCATTTTACATTTCTATCCAGAAATAGTAAGAGAAGCCATCCTGTATGTGATAGGTAAATGACTCAAGGCCTTTGCACACACAGAGATCATTATATCTTTACAAACCTTTCAGAGAAAGAACAAAGGTTGGGGTTGGCAAAGGAAGAAAAAGTGGAAGTGGGACCCGGAAGGATCAGGGCACCGTCATCGCTGGTCGTTCTGGATTTGGAACAGAGCAGCTGAAGTGACACAAAGCTCCTCAAATAAGCTCTCCGGCTGGAAATGTGGCTCACAGATGGGTTTTAATAGCAAGCCTGAGCCATCTGGTAGCATCCTATTTTAGCTAATTATTCTTGGTAAGTAAGTGCTAAGCCTTTAAAATCATTGTTCAATTTTGTTTTGCTTTGTTTCTACCACCCTGCCTCTATATTTTGATTTCCTGGGGTAAATCCCTGCCCCCGTTACTTCTCCAGGGAAAGCCTATCATGCCTTCTATTCTGAGCAGAAAAGCCCCCTCTGCAAACCTCAAGACTGCTTCCATTAGCTCTCTGATGCTCTGTGTTTTCCACCAATGAACTATCCAAAACAACAGAGCTAATTAAGTGCATTCCCTGGTTATCCAGGGCTGCGGTCTTGGGCAGCTCAAAGCTCAAACTGGTTTACACTAAAATGTCTCCCCATTTGCTCTGTGCTAGCTCACTATGTAGGTGTCTTATTAGATGGAAATAGAGGGTTCAGCTGTCCTTGAATAAAACTGAATATCAATAAAAATGTACCAAATCATCATGTGCCATTGCATATCCTTCAGAGCATGGTCACACTAAAAAAAAAAAAAAAGATGATTAAGGAAATATGTTTAGGAACATAAGGGGCAGCAGGAGAGAAAGACCCTGGTCAGATGGTAGCAATGGAGAAGAGCAACAACATGAGTCCAGGAAGAGATGGGTAAAGAAGCAGCCCAGACCCAGGTCACATGGCTGGGAGATGAGGGCAGCCTGCAGCCTGCAGCCTCACCCACAGGAGCCTCTAACCCAAGAGTACTTCACCCTCTCCATTCTCATCCCCAGACCCCAGCTCCAGAGTCAGCACTGAGAACCACATGGCCTATTTGGTGGGTTGGGATGGTATTGGAGGGCATGGTTTCTAGATGAATTCTCTAGAAGATGTTAAAGCATAACTAACCTGCTTCAAATCTCATCTTCCCTGAGGAGCTGTGAAACTCTGTACATAGCCACCTCTGTCTCCCCAGCAGTAGAGGTCTTCTCCTTATCTCACCACCCTCTTTCAAAAACAGGAAAAGCATATGACTGTGTTTGGAATCACTAGTTTTAAAATGATTACGAATTTAACCATTTATGAAAACAAATGTTTCTTTCCAGGGAAAATCAATCCCCTGGGCTGGGGATATAGCTCAGTGATAGAAATCCCATTTAAGCTTGCCCGAGCCTCTGGATTTGGTCCCCAGCACAAGACACAAATGAGAGGAAAGGGGAAGGGAAACAGAGATACCCAAGAATGAATGAGAACACAGCTCCCATAGTTCATGTAACTAGTATTATAAATGAGCACCAGTGCTGGTGAGAAGACAGGTATGAAAAGGCTCCTTTGCCCAGTCACTGTTACATTGTTCCTTCTAAGGCTCTTGGAGAGGCTCCTTTGCCCAGTCACTGTTACTTTGCTTCTTCTAGATGTATTGGATCTATTCAACCTGTTGGTTTTATGGTGTCCTCTGAAGAACTATTATGCTGGGGCCGCTGGCAGAGGGCAAGTATAAGGTCTATCTCTGCTCGACTGCACCCAATTAGTGACTGGCCACTGCTGCCTCTTATAACTAGGCCTGACCTTTATGAATATCTTCTTGCTTAGCCTAAATATGATACCTATAACAAAACAACAACAAAAATGAATGAACGAGCAAACAAACCAAAAACCCAAACTTCCTCTTGGTCACCTTTCCCTCTGATCCTTCCAATTGGTCTTTAAACTCTTAAGTCTTGAACCCTTGACCCCAACAGGTCCACCCCAGTTCCACCCACTGGTCAAATCATCAGAGCTGACTGGATAGGGCTCTGTCTGCTTTTCCCTGAACTCTTCTGAAGAACTCTGAGCTTTCTCTACTCCTGGCTAAAAAGATCTTACAGATCTAACTCTTTATAGACATGAAGCTGGATTGTGAGAGTCTCGGGAGTCTACAGATTCTTCCTCTCTAGATATACTCTAGATTTAAAGACAGTTGTCTGGCTGTCATCTCCAAGGTTCTAGCCCAGTTGTCAAGAGTTCAATACAGACTCCGAATTCCTGTGGCCACAATCTCCAACCTCCTTATTACAAATGCCAAAGGCAAAACAGAGAGCAATACAAATGAGCAAAGCATGCTGACTTACTTAAGATCATTTATCACATTCATGACATTGTTTCTCTTTCCACAAAGCCAGTATCCTGGTGGTAAGGAGGCCTCAGAACACTCTACTATCAATACCATATTTTTGTGATAGGAGTCGAATGGGGTTTTAAGGGCGGGACTGGGAATGTAATTGTCATAAATAACACCATTTCTATGGGAAAATTATTTGACAGTTTCTAATATTTGACTTCCAAAAGACACTTTGGAACACAGCTGTTTTGTAGGTTGAGTATGGACAGTATTACACTCTATGACCAGAAGTTTCCCTGGGATGTGCACAGTGAAACTTAAGGAGGGTGATTATCTTGGACTAGAAAAATTAATATTTCTAGTTTCTCTGATTTTGTAACTCACTTCCTTAGCCCTTTAGCACAAATACAATAGATCAGAGGAGCCGAAGATGAGCTATAAACTGGAGGCTGTGGTGAGTTAAATCACTGGCTTTGTTCTGCAGATGTTGAACACAAAATCTGAAAGGTGGAGTTAATTCTGACTTAGACGGACCTAATGAGCATCTGTTTTGATTTTTCCAACCATTGATCTGATTTTCTTTTAACTTGATACTGGTCGGTTTGCACAAGTCCGTGTGATAATTGCAAATAGCCAAAGGTGGAATCCTTCCACAACCCCCACCAGACAGTTTTCCTCTGAACATGTCAAGATTCTTCAAAGACACTGAACAACTTTATATAGTACAGAATTCATGATACACAAATGTACTTAACATCTTTCTTCTAGAAATCTATCTACACATATAAGTAAATAAAACTTAAGTCAGGTATTGTTTTTCTGTAAAGAGGAAGACTCTTCTCTAAGAAAAAAATGTAAAGAATTATGGAAATTCCATGCTATGGGCTTAATTATGTCATTTCAAAACTCATATGTTGAAGGCCTAATTCTCAGTGTCTCTGAGTGGGACATTTAGAGATAGGATCTTTAAAGAGGCAATTAACTGAAAATGAGGTCGTTAGGAGAGCCAGCTTCAGTGTGACTGCTGTCCTTGCAAGAAGAACAAGTTTGGACACAGATACAGTGTGAGAGAGAAGACCACACAGACACAGGAAAAACAGCCACCTGCAGACAAAGGAGAGGCACTGAGGAAACCATCCTCAATGGCTCCTTCATCCCCAACTCCTAGCCTCCTAGATCATGAGGATATAAATTTCCACAGACCTGCCCAGCTGCAGCAGTTTATTAAGATGCCCACAGCAAAGGAATACTCTCTCTAATCTAAGTGTAGCTTGAGATGTAAAGTTTACATTGCATTATTGAATATGTTAAATATTTTACATTGCATTGCAAGTTTGCCACTTTTCTTTTTCCCTCTTATTTTTAATTTAAAAAAATATAAACAGTGTATGTGGTGGTTTGAATAAAAATGGCCTCCCATAGACTCATGTGTTTGAAGGCCTGACCCATAGGAAGTGGCATTATTAGGAGGTGTGGCCTTGTTGGAATAGGTGTGCTCTTAGAAGAAATGTGTCACTGTGGGAGTGGGCTTTGAGGTCTCCTATGCTCAAGCTCCACCCAGTGTCGCTCACAGTCAGACTCCTGCTGCCTTCAGATCAAGATGTAGAACCCTTAGCTCCTTCTCCAGCATCATGTCTGCTTGTATGCAGCCATGCTTCTTGCCTTGACTAAACTTCTGAACTACAAGCCAGCCCCAATGAAAGATTTTCCTTTATAAGAGTTGCTGTGGTCATGGTATCTCTTCACAGCAATAAAACCCTAACTAAGACAATATATCTTGATCATGTTTTCCCAGCTCCCAGCTCCTCTCCACCTCCCTACCCAACTCCATGTTCTCTCCCTCCCTCCTCTATACACTCATAAACAACAACCAAAAATACTAAAAATAAAAACAAATGAGGTTGGGGCACCAGCATAGAGAAATAAGTAAAGAACCACAATCTTTAGTCTGAAGGGGAAACATTAGGGGGAGGCATTTACGAAGATTTCATGTATCTGAATAAGAAATGTGTTCTGGTTTCTTCAAGAAAGAGGAGCATGGAACTTGAAGGTGAAGAAATTTCAGCACAATATACAAAATAACTTTTGGTGGCTGATTCTTTCTAAAAGCAAAGAGTCCCCTTATGAGCTCAGGAAACCTAGTTGGGTGTATGCAGTCAAAACCTGAACATATAAGGGGTTCAGTACAACCAGGCCTCCTCTGGGAGAAAAGATTCTCTTCTCAACTCAAAGCTCCGCAGCTGGGGATGAACCTCTTTTAGAGAAGAGAGCAGCACTTTGGCCCTCCTCCTTCAGGGATCTAGTAGAAAATCCTTATATTTTCTGCACACTTAATCATGTAAATCAGGAGATAAAAGTCCCACGTATAGCCAGACCATTCTGCCTGCTGTGTCCTAGCTCTACAGCCCAGAGCAGCTTCACAGACATTCCCCTCAACGGGGAGTTGAAGGGGCGAGTGAAAACACTATGATTTGGGAATTGGGACTTTTAAGGAAGGGAAAGCAAGAGAAGGAACTCAAAACATCACAACTCAAAAGGGAGAAAATATAGTTCTATATACTTGAGTCTATGAAACTAAAAAGAGAACAAGGGACGTTTTATCACCAGGGTGCTCCCATGACTGCCTCAGCATCAATGGCTTATCCCAGCTTGCCACTAAATGCTCTGGGAGAACACTGAGGCACACCCATTACAAAGTGAAACTTGCGGCCGAAATCATCGGAGACATGCAGGATGGGGTGTAACCCTGGAAGCCCAGCTTCCAGCATCTGTGAAGGTCCTGCCTAGGGTGTGGCCCATTCACCCTAGTTTGTTGGATATTTTCCCAATTCCAGCTCTGAAAGCCCCATATTTTGAGAACCACCTCAGACTGGAATAAACTGGGACACTTGGTCATCTTACCCCGGTAGTCTAGTCAGAGGTCTTGTACAGGACTCCTGAATTTTGTGGACTAGTACATGTACCTGCCACTTAGAGTTATTAGAACTCTGGTTAATGAGCATGAAGTGCCTAGGGTAGTCACTTTGTGAATGAGTGGTTCTTGTTATCTGTGAGCTATTCAGTCAGCACTAGGACCTTAAATAACTTGTCAATTCTAGTGTGTACTTAAATGTAACTCCTCAGGACAACCTTTTTTTTCCCCCAATTATTTATTAGGTATTTTCTTCATTTACATTTCAAATGCTGTCCGGAAAGTCCTCTATACCCTCTCCCGCCCCCCTGCCCTGCTCCCCTACCCACCCACTCCCACTTCTTGGCCCTGGCATTCCCCTGTACTGGGGCATATAAAGTTTGCAAGACCAAGGGGCTTCTCTTCCCAATGATGACCGACTAGGCCATCTTCTGCTACATATCCAGCTAGAGACACGAGCTCCGGGGGTACTGGTTAGTTCATATTGTTGTTCCACCTATAGGGTTGCAGACCCCTTCAGCTCCTCAGGTACTTTCTCTAGCTCCTCCATTGGGGGCCCTGTGTCCATCCAATAGCTGACTGTGAGCATCCACTTCTGTGTTTGCCAGGCACTGGCCTAGCCTCACAAGAGACAGCTATATCAGGGTCCTTTCAGCAAAATCTTGCTGGCGTATGCAATAGTGTCTGCGTTTGGTGGCTGATTATGGGATGGATCCCTGGGTGCGTCAGTCTCTGGATGGTCCATCCTTTTGTCTCAGCTCCAAACTTTGACTCTGTAACTCCTTCCATGGGTGTTTTGTTCCCAATTCTAAGAAGGAATGAAGTGCAGGACAATCTTTTTTATCATGGTCTTACTAGCCATACCAAAAAGTCTATGCTCTGGAGATACAGCGTAAGCATAAGGTCTATGCATGGCAAATGCAAGGCTGGTTCAAGCCTTTGAACTATAAAATAAAAGGATGTTCTCAGTCATCTAAACCATAGGTTTCAGCCAATGTGTAAACAGCATATACATTGCTCAATTCACTAATCAGAGAACTACACTCTTCAGAAATCTAAAAAGTGCTTTTTCTGCCTAAAACAGTACTGAGTAGGTCAGCAGGAGGATGGGAAGAAAGGACCAGAGACAAAATGATAATGAAGCCATGAAACATCACAATGATATGGCCGTGTTATAAGTCTGAAGAAGACCCCAGGACAGACTAGCTCTTGCCTCCAACACGTTGGTACCCAGGGTCTGTAGTGTCAGATAGCACTGAGCATGAATGTTCCTCTACAACCTGCCAAGTGTTCTAATTGCATGGGGAGTGAAAGATTGAGTAGACAAGATCTCACGTAGCTAGGATGATGAAGACTACCTCATCTGCTCCAGAGTGATATCACGAGAACCACTGGTATCTGTTGCTTTTTCCACCTTACTCGAAATGACCAGGTGGCCTGAGCATCCTCCGTGGGAAAAGGATGAGCTATATTTAATGACCCCAACCAAAGGCAGTTAGATCAATTACTAGCATAAGGCAGAGAGTCCAAGCTCGTGAGGATGGGATCCTCTGAGGCACATTGTGGGGAACCAGTCTGTCTAGAGACAGGAAGATGACATGCCACTGGGCTTGAAAGTATTGTCTGCTCCTTGGGATTATCCAGAGGTGAGAGTTCACACAGATTGCTCTTTCATGGAAGTTTGGTGTAGTCACCCAAGAGATTGACTTAGACAAAGTAAAGCTTTAGTCAGCTGGAGCCTGACTAACAACAACTGCTAATTAACATTTTTTCCTTTTCATTTAGCTTTGATGAGAACTAAGTGAATCACAAGAAAGTCATTTGAAATCAGGGAGTTCTCTTGTTAACCAGTTCCACAACACCAGCACGTATAATGAGCAGCGTTCTCTGACATGCCTGAGATTATATTTATGAACAAATATAGAATCTGAACGTACATATGGCTCATGATCATTAGGTATGAAGTAGTGTGAGTTGTCTAGAATAATTTCTCTCAAAATGTTTCCAGTTAACGTGCAATTTAAATGCATTCTAAAATTGGGGGAATCCTTAGATATGGGGATGCTAGCCACAGAGTCTGTGAGCCTTTCTCGCTCCAGGGTGTCTGGGTTTAAATAGCAAATCTTCTGTCCACTGGGCAGAAGCCCTTCTGTCACAGTAATTTTCAAAAGAGTTTTAGCAATCAAATCCTGTTTTCAGACTATCTTATATAGCACCCTGCTATATGAAAAGGTGACCAGCATCCCAATTCTATCAAATGATGAAAGTTCTCAAAATGAAAGGTTGGAGAGCCTGATGTGGTGCCATATACCTGCAATCTCAGCACTCAGAAGGCTGAAAATCATGAGTTCTGGAGTAGCATGAGCTGTATAGCAAGGACTGTGTAAAAAAACAAAAACAAAAAAGAAAAGAAAAATGGAAGGAAGGAAGGCAGGCAGAAAGAGAAAGAAAAAAGAAAGAAAGAATGAAAGAAAGAAAGAAAGAAAGAAAGAAAGAAAGAAAGAAAGAAAGAAAGAAAGAAAGAAAGAAAGTTGATGTTGAACTAGGGGCAACACCATGGTGTAAAGCTAGCATGGCCTATTGTCAAATTACAATATATGCAAATCTTCTGTTTTACTAGTATAATATATTTAAAATATAAATCCATAATTCTTATTTATTAGTAATTTAATCAATAAAAGTAAGGCCATTTCCATTGCAGAAGAAAGGAATGGTGCTCTTGAGAGTGGTGGTTCCTCCCAGATAAACCTCAGGGTCCAGTTAGTGTTGGGCATGTGGAAACACTATTCTAGGTGGAAACTGCTTACAGCTATTTCGACAGGTTGTATAATAAACCTGTGACTCTTTCTATCAGCCTCACCCATTCTAAGAAGGAAAGCAGGACCTGTTCATCTTAATGTCAAGTCACAGACACTGTCAGACTCATTTGTCATGACAATGCGAAGTGAGATGAGAAGCATCCAAAACTCATGAAGGGTAAAAATAAGTCTCTATCATACCACATATACATAAGTGAATCATATTCTACAAACTACAAGCTATATAACACCATATGGATAATATGAATAAATACAAGCACACACATGTAAACAATGCCATACCAATGACTAGCTTCCTAAAGTTCAGCTACCCTACAATCAGCCACTGAAGTGCCTGTTTTTCTGGTCACTTACAGAGGCTCTGGCATGTATGGAGTTTCCTATTCAATTCTTCCCCAAGATTTTCAACACAGACCTGGATTTTACATAAATAGCCTTAATATATGGTTTGTTTGTTTGTTTGTTTTTTTCACAAAGTTCTGGCAAAAGTGATTTTGTCCTTCACAGCCAGATTCTGTTGAACAGGCTGACCCAGAGTTCATTCTATGGTCTAAAGTGGGCTTGAACCCAGAAATCCTCCTGCCTCAGCTTCCAAATTCTCCACCTGAGAATGCTGGGGGTACCATGAGCCGCCATGCCCAGCGTGCATGCTATTCTTAACAATAACACACACACACACACACACACACACTCCAAAGCCTATAGAGATGGCTCAGTGGTTAACCTGTTATTCCAAAGGATCCAAGTTCAGTTCCCAGCTCCCACATCCATGACTCAAAATTTCCTATAACTCCAACTCCAGGAGGTATGATGCCTTCTTCTGGTCTCCTAGGATACCTGCACATATATAGCAAACGAGAGAGAGAGAGAGAGAGAGAGAGAGAGAGAGAGAGAGAGAGAGAGAGAGATTTAATTTAGACTGGGTTCTAGAATGTAGGGAAATAACAGCAATAAGAGATACTTCTTCATGAAGTTTGTCATTTACTAGGCTCTACAGATGAACACACTAATATTCACAGCCACTTGTGCCTGTTTCCCTGTAACTGAGGTGCTGGACTAAATGATCTGCTAAAGGTCATAAAACTACTGAGTGCCAACTCCAGACCTGAGCTCAGCATGCTGGATTCAAACTCTGTTTCAAGCCATCAAACATACCATTACCCTTTGCCTCCTGTGAGAACCCCTCTGCAGTTATTAAACCAGGAATCCTTTTAGTAAGAAGGAACATGGCTAAGCCAAGGCTGTGCAGTTTGTAAATGACAGAAGGTTAGGAGCCCACACCTGTCCCTGTCTCCAATAACTCTGCCTAGCCCACCTGTGCAGACATCAACAATTGATTACCTCACTATCTTTGTTTGTAGGAAGGAAAGATGTTCCTAATTCATGGTGTATCGTTTTTGTTAGGTTTCAAACCCAGGACAAGTGACTGAGGTGCCTATTTAACATAACAAAGTGGACCAGGCTGCCAAATTCTCCAGCATACTTCAGTCTCTACCTGTTACAGGGCCCTCCTGGCTGGCATACCCTGCCCCCTATCCTGAACTCTTCAGCCTAGAAGGCTGAGCTGCCCTTCCCTATATAATCCAACCATTTTTGGTTGTTCACTTTCTTTGAACCTTTGGGGCTCCTGGATGCTGCACCTGGTCTTGTTCTCTCTCTCTCTCTCTCTCTCTCTCTCTCCCCCTTCCCCTCTTCCCACATGGCACAGATCAGTCCTGTTATGTTCACTCCGGACTCTCCTAGATGTCCCTGTCCCTGCCTCTGACTATGGTCACCCACGTGTCTATAATAAACTTTCTCTTCCACCAACCCCAGAAGCAGTTATATTCCTTTCTTTTTCTTTTTATGTCTTTCTTTGCCATTCAGTTTTATGATCTTTTGTTCTAGAAAACAGAAGAATACAAACTCCAGGGCCTCAATGGAGAGTTTCAGAGCCAGGAAACCAGGTCCTGATTCCATGAGAAAGAATAAAGAGCTCTTTCCTTGTACAGATTATCTGAGCTATAAAGGATCTGTTTACAATTACACAAATATTGCCTGTTTTGTTCCAGCAGGCCTCTAAAACATCACAAGCAAGCCACAAAAACCCAGAGGGTGGCCCCTTCCAACCCCCAGCGTGAAACAACTCGTTGGCTTCATGACTGCCTGGGCTACTCAGCCTTCTATCAATAGCACAAGACAGAGAGAGAGGACACACACACACACACAGAGAGAGAGAGAGAGAGAGAGAGAGAGAGAGAGAGAGAGAGAGAGATCCACATTCCCCTGGGTCACCTGTCACCTGTCCCCAAGGGGCTGACGATTGGGAAATCACAAGAGCTTTCACACGTGAACACCATCCCAACGTTTAATTAGACAGACACTTTGGTTTCCTGTTTTTTTCTGAAGAAGCATCACAGATAAGGCTGATTTCCTATGCAAGCTTCTTTCACAGGAGTTTTCAGTCCACGTGGAACATAAATACAGTATTTGCAAAACAAAAGAGAGACGCTTGTTGAGTATCCAAAAATACTACATGCGTATCCAAAGCTGTGTCTTGTGATTTCTAAAATGGACCCATACAACTAACTGTGAATAAACCATGCTAGAAATATAACTAAATAACCGGGCATAGTTATTTTTAGTGCTGATGCCTGGGGTAAAGCATAGTGGACTAGAGAAGCCAGGAGGGGAGAGACCAATGCTGCAGAATGCTGAAGGGAACAAGCCTGAGTGGAGAGAGCTTTGGTCCTATGTCCACTGTTACTTTGAAATGCGAGCTCCGGTGTCCCTTCCTACGGACAGGAAGGTCACTTATTGCCTCTCATGCTTCCTCCTAGTCTCCACAGTGAGGTCATATACTAGCCTGGGGAGGGTCAGCCCAGCCTCACATAGACTCATCTCTTGGTGCTACTGGAGGCTAGTGGGGTCACACAGCTGGTCCTTCTCTCAGAGTCCTGTTCCAGGGTAAGAAGTTACAGCCCTGATGGGGAGGTTGGATGATGGCCGAACACTGCCTGCATGACCACTAGCTGTGTTGGACCACACCCACAGCCTTGTCCCTGAGGTCATATCCACAGATGGTGACCAAGAATATTCCATCTTCTGCTTTGCAGGGTAGGAAAATGGGTAATAGAGAACTTGGGCCCAGTGAAAGTCAACTCTCCTCACCAGTGGAAAGTGTGAGAGAGAACAAGACACTGAACAGATCTCCCAAAGATGGGAGAGTTGAAACAAAGCCTGACTTCCTGTGCTTGCTTTTAGGTGGGTGGTGTGACAGCCTTTCTGTCAAATGTGGCTTCCTGCCTGCCCTCTGCGACAGGGGTCAGTCCTTCTAGTATCTCTCACAGCTCCTAATCACAGTCCCCATCCCTAGGTCGCTTATCTCCAACCTATTTGCCTTCATTCTTCACCTGACTCTACAGCGTGGTGGTTAAGGTCACAGACTGATTCAGATCATCTGTATGTACGTCTGTTAGGTAACCTGGGCAAGCGCTTACTTTCTGTAACTCTGACCACCTTACCTACTTTAAACCATGAAGACTGGTCTTGCTGCTTCCAACACATACCATTGCAGTTATTATCTAGGTCCTCAAAGAAACTGCCCTGGCTCCTCACTTTTGTGCCAGGAGCCCCGTCACTATGTCCAGATCAGAGACAATGGTCAATCAACATTAATTCACTGAGTTAGCTGACAACAGTCAGCTACAGAAAGAGGGACAGGGGCTGGCCCACATGGGTCCTGCTCTGGCAGCTTCCGGACTCAGTTAAGCTACCCTGAAGGTTGTCTCGGAGCCTGACATTGCCTCTGATTTGAAGGGAGATGAGTAGCTTAGCTATTAATTTCCAATGTTGAAGGGCACCCTTGCTCTGGGACGCTTCACAATCAGGCCACCATCTGCCGCAACAATAAAAATGCTTGGCGGTGGATCTGCTGTGGCTGTCAGTATGGATGGCCTGGTACTCAGCACACTTCCTACTTTATAGAGCGGATTTGAGAGCATAGAAGCCTTCTGGGAACACTGCCCTGCATAGCTGCCCTTTACAGCGAGAACAGCTGTGCTGGGTTTGCTGCTCAGAGGCTGAGAAGAGGGAGTTAAAGAGTTCTCACAGCCAGGCTCTCTCAGAGACCTCTGGAGTTACAGTTCCAGCACTTCCAAGTTTTGTCTTTCAAGTTTTACTTTGCCCACCACTGTCAAGTTTTTAAAGCGTTGCTGCGTCCCTACTGGTGACAGCATGCCAGCCATATATCCCATCTCATCACCACATGCCCGACTGGAAGGAACATGGTTCCTCTTTGTCTCTTCACTCTAACTCACTCCTCTATGAGCTCTGTAGATGCTTATGTTAACTCCTTCGGAGTCCCCATTTCTCCTGGGTTACATGTGTCAACAACTCCCTACTATAAAGGCATTTCATGGCAGCCCTCATTCTCAGTGTGACCTTGGTTCTTGACTCTCTGAGACTGCTCTAGCCTGAGCAGCTTCAGGTTGCAGCCTGGTTTCGGCCCACTGGAACAACAACCATTCTGTGTCTTTCTTACTGAGGCTCAGCATGGGATTCTCTGTGCAGCTCTTGTGACTCTGCCTGCTAAGACTCAAAGCACAGCCATTGTATTTCCATGGCCATATGCCGCACTCCAGAGCTCTCAACGAAGGTCCTCTGGAGGGTGAGCATGCAAAGGTCAAGAAGGCTGGGAAGAACCCTGATCTGCTGCCCTCCCCGACAATACCCTACATTCCCTGGAGGGAGGGAGTGTGTTGTATCAATCCGGACTACCCTGATATCAATCAAATTCCCAACAGTTTGGGTAATTCCCAAATCCCTTCTGTTCCCCTAAGGCTGTGGGACTTATGAACTGGAAGAGACTCATTTTTCTCTCCTCTGTGGTCTGACACAAAGGCGGGCAGATTGACACAGAGAGAAGGGAGCAGGGTGCAAGAGAGGCAATCACTATGTAGCAATAGATAACTAAGGGGGAAATGGTTACATAAACAGGAAGCCAGATGATACACTGTCTTTATCATGGCTCAGAATCTGGACTAATGTCTGACAGGCATCTCTTAGTGCATTTTCCAGGCAAAGCCACAGGTCAGTACCAGAACTGGGCAAGGTGCTGAAAGCTGTAGAGATGTTCTTGTATTTCTTTTGGGTCTATAAGAATGAGAAGCTATCCTAAATATTGGACATCTGTGAGAGGCAGAAAAACTAACACAATATATGGAGTAGATTTCCTGATTTGGGCAACATGTGGTGTAAGTTTGAAAGCTGGAGATGAGGCCAGGTCCTTGGGAAGTCTGCAGGGGTCATTATCTCCGGAAATAAAACATAGTGAGCTCATTTGTCCTTTCACGTCCTTTTCCTTGACCTTGTCCCTCAGTTCTCAAACATAAATATCAGGATGCCACCTCAAAATAATGTCAAATAAAATCTAGGATTTAAGTTGACACCTTCGAAGGCTAAGGAAGAAGGTTGCCATGAGTTAAGAGGTAGATCCCGAGCTATACAATGAATTCTAGGACATCACAGGCTATGGAGTGATACTGTGTCTCAAAACAAACAATTACACACACACACACACACACAGAGAGAGAGAGAGAGAGAGAGAGAGAGAGAGAGAGAGAGAGAGAGAGAGAGAGAGAGAACTTAAATTTTCTTACTAAGGCACGACGACTACAACGACGAAGATGACGACAACGATGATTGCAGGATTTTTCTTTAAGTTTTTAGCTTCAGAATAAGGAGCAGCAATCCTAAGAAATGTTTGTCTTTTCTTACCTATTCGGCTCTATGACAAGTGAACACACATTGAAAAGCATTCACTGATTGCCAACATGAACAACTCTGTAAATATTACCTCAGCCTTTATGATTCCATTGATCTCATATCGGGTATGTAAGTTTGTCTTAAGAAGCTAAGTCAACAAGCTTTGGATTCATCATGTCCGGCCTGGAGCTCTGTGGCGGGTACCAAAGACAAAGGATTACAACACCGAACGCCGTGTCTCAAGATGGGAGCTTTTGTGTAGGGAAATATGTAGCATTTCAACTGCATTTTGATCCACCAACCTCTGAATTTCTATTTATTCAAACAAACCCCAGATGATGCTGCAATAGAAAAACTATCAGAAAAAAAAGGATATTTAAAAAAAACTGTTGATTATAGAAATTAACTTATCTAGCTTAAAACACAAGGGAAATAAAAGCAAAAGTCCATTTCTAAATTATTTTATTCTTTTTTTTTTTAATTGCTTTGTCTCCCAATGTGGCCCATGTTGGCCTTGAAGTTGAGGCAATGTTCCTGCCTCAATATCCCACATGCTAGAACCACAGGCATGAGTCACGAGCTCAGTTAAATTGCAAAAATCCTCATACTGTGAATTAAAACAAAAAGGGCAACATGGGGCAGGAATCATTTTCATCCGAGAGGATGCCGGTCAATACGTGTGAGGAAACCTTGGGGTCTAGGAGAAGACCGCCAGTGTTCTAACCAATGAACACAGTTGCTGCTGAAGTGCTAGGTTTGTATTTGACTTCTTACCTTTTTTTTTTCTAGATTTTGATTCTTACACAAACTGCCATTGTTATCTTAACTTGACAGCTGAAAAAAAAAATGTAGTTTAACATCAACTTACCAAAGCTTAGTAAATGGCAGAGCCAACTCTTGTTTTTTAGATACATATGTATTTCCATTACTGTATATTGATAGTACATGGTACCGAGTCACATAAGGACATTTCATCCGCTAGTATATCATGCACTGGGTGGCACATTCCTTCCCCCCAAACCCCTGACGCTATCCCTCCCTTTCGTCAACCATCCTCCATTAATCTCCTTTGTCCCTTGACAATTTTACTTCTAGTCATAGAAGTATAAGTGGTTTTATTTATCTACATAAAACTCTAGGAGCACAAACAAGAAGTATGTAATATTTATCTTTCTGAGACAATGGTCTCCAGCTACGTCCATTTTCCTGCAAATGACATAACTTGACTCTGTTTTATGACTGGGTAGAATTTCATTGTGCATGTGTGCATGTGTGCCACTCTGTCTTTATCCATCCCTTGCTTTTGGACACCTGGTTGGTACCATAACTCAGCTACTGTGAACAATGCTGCAAAACACATAGCTGCACAGGGATCTCTGACACACCAACTGGAGGCCTTTGGCTGAATACCAAGAAGTCATCTGAGCTGCATGTTCAAACAGCTCTCAGCTTTTAGGAAGTTCCATATTGCCCCCACACACACACCCCACATCCACAGTGGCTAGTTCCCTTCCCCACAATTACTGAGGATTCCCTTCCCATCAAACTCACTGTGACTGGAATGGCATGAAATCTCAGTATAGTTCTTTCTGAGTGTGTATTTCTCTGAGGTGTAACAACGTTGGAATTCATTGGACACCTGTACTTGCTTTTCTGATAACTATATTTGCATTTAATCGGCCCATTTACTGATGGGGTCATTTGGGGATTCTCTTGTGCATTTTAGGTAGTTGTTCTCTGTTAGATGTGTAGCTAGCGATCAGTCTTCCCACCCTGTGGTCATCTCTTCACTGGCTGTCTCTTGGCTGTATAGAAGCTTTTTAACATTTCCTGCATGACTGGGGTCCCATTCTGGAAGTCCTAGCTTTGAGGGCCTGCCCCTGCTCTTTCCTCTGGCTTAAGGTGTCATGATTATTTTTTTTTCAAAGGGGCTGCTCTGCTCTTCCCACTGTTTTATGGTCTCAGGTCTTGCACTAAGATCTTGATCCATTTGATTTTTGTACAGTGTAAGAAGCACAGATCTAGTTTCAAAGTGCTGCATGTGTACATCCTGTTTCCCGGGACCATAGCTGTGTGAGTTCACAGCTGGGTCCTCTGTTCTAGTCTATTAATTTACATTTCTATTCTGTTCCTGCAGTGAAACTGGCTTTTAAATGAGACTTGAAAGTCTGTTTTAACCCCACTGGGTCTCCCCACACAAGTGAGGCCTGAAGGCTGTAACTGAGCCAGCAAATAAAGTGCTGCATGTTATCTTCAGTTATAGTCTAAGCAAATGAAGACAAATTTGAGGCAACTTTTAGAATTTCTTTAATGTAGGGGGAATTTTATCACACTAACATCATTATTTGATTAAAATCTATCTGGAAAGAAACATGGCAAGAAAGTATTGTTTTTCAATTGGTGAAGCAACAGGTGTTGTGGTGTGGGCCTGCCATCCACCATTTGAGAGACTAAGGCAGGAGGTTTGTGAATTCAAGGCAAACCTGAGCTACACAGTGAGATTTTTTTCTGAGAAAATAAAATATAATCATTGTCATAATAATTCTTCACTGTGACTATCTGGATGTCCCATCCACTGGGAAGCATCTTCTGAAATCTCTGGACCCACATGAACTTTAGAGATGCTCATCTCTACCCTCAATGCAAGTGACCAACACATACTGAAACCTCCTCAAGAGCCATTTGTTGACGGAGGGAAGAATAACCCCCCAGAAGAGGCCAAAGGCACAGACAGAAGGTGTTCACTACAGAATTCCACACAAGAATTAAATATTAGAGACAAGAGCAGCCTAGCAGAAGCAGATAAGCAAGATGCCAATGTGTTGGACAATCTTTTCATTCTAAAGCAGCAGTCATTTGTGGAGCCTGAGGAGTCTTTACCCATTGTGGGAGAAAGATTAGCACAAATTATAAGATTATTCCCATGTTAAAATGCTCACACAGGACAAAGTCTGGAAATTAATATACTAAAAATAGTATATCGGGCTGATCAGATGGCTCAGTGGGTAAGAGCACCCGACTGCTCTTCCGAAGGTCCAGAGTTCAAATCCCAGCAACCACATGGTGGCTCACAACCACCCGAAATTAGATCTGCCGCCCTCTTCTGGTGTGTCTGAAGACAGCTACAGTGTACTTACACATAATAAATAAATAAATAGAGCTTTAAATTTAAAAAAAAATGTATGGCTCCGTGGGAAGAGGAAGATAGGGTTTTCAACAACAATTTCTCACAGATCATGTAATGAAGTTATTAAGTTGTCTCGAGTCATTTCCAAGAAAAGAATTGGCACCTACCGCCCTTAACATGGGTTAGAAACCAAGAGGGGAAAAAAAAAAAGATGAAGTTGGGACCTGACCATTGGGAAGTTTAGAGTGGTGGCATTTCTTTCAAAGGTGACTATGATCCCCTCCTCAGCCTCTATCAGCGCTTGGTTCTGAACTTTTATTCTTCTCTTAATGGTTTGCAGGGTTGATTATATTCATGTCTTCTATAATAAGCTGTTTGGATCCTTTTGGGAAGCAGAAAATTTAGAAACAAATAACAGTAAATATTATAAAATGGTAACTAAGCCAGACATAAGGCTCTCTTACACATTAGCTGAGGAATTAAGCAGGTGCCATTAGAATGACTAATCGAACGATAATTGGGCTAACCTACACTTCCAACCCTCACAGTCTCTTCCTGCCATCAAAAGGATGGGTGTCCTTCCAACAGGCCCCATTCCATCACTTTCCTGTGATGCTCTTTTTATTTTTATATCTCTAACAACACTGTCTCCCTCAGCTCAGGATATGCTGCAGTATTAGTGACCAGTTCATCTCCACAACACGACACCCCCACCCCTTTCCATGCACCACACCCTCGGCCCCCACAAGTTCTTTTTCTCTCAGGATGTGACCTGGTCTTTAATCCTCCTTGCTCCGTTTTAATGCTTTGTATTTTTAGATGATGTTGTATCACTTAAAGCCAGGGTCAGATCACATGGCTATTCGCTCCATAAGTGACTCCACTCATAAAACCAAGTCACACACTTTAACCACGAACTTAGCCAGTTCAATAGTCCATGTGAATCTGTACAGCTGATTTTCTCTAAAAGTTTACTGACACTCCTTCTTCTGGGGTGTATGGGGGGGGGGGCTCCTTAAAGGAAATGTTAGCTAAATAAAACACCTTCAAGCATAAGAAGAAACGACTTTAGATAGAATATTGAAAGCCCTGCTGCCTGAATTGACCTTGAACCTACAGAGCTTTTCCAGCATTGCCTTTCACCCTCCCGGTCAGTCTGCTACCGTTGGTATGAACTGGTATTGACCAGAGAGTGGAAAAGTCAATAGTGCTTTTAAGGCAGTTTCATATCAAGAAGGAATTGGCACAATAAGACCCAAACAGTATTTCTATGGTCTGACTCTTCCCCAGTGTGTAATTTAAAGATCTTTCAGGGGCTTGAAAGATTAAATATTATTTTTACTGAGCAAAGGAAATATCTTACTTGACACCTGGCAATTAAGCCTTTGCAAACTCAATGGTTGGCCTGTTTTATTTAATTTATACCAAACAGAGAGACAAAGGGCCTGAAAAGAGTTAGAAGAATATACTCCGCAGTGTTAAGTACAATCATAAGAAAGCCTAATCCTCTAAGTCATTCTCCAAACTGCCTTCCTGAGAGGGGGTAAGTGGAAAGGAAGCGCCTACACCTGCTTTGCAGTTCAGGGATTGCATCTCTGATAATGCTAGGCAGAGCATCTTAAGAGTCATCTCAAAGGAGCCAATAATACAAAAAGGAAGTGTTCAGGGAATGCCTCTCATGTCCTTGTGTCTAGGTGGCTAACTAACAAGGGAAACACCATTTGAGATGTCCCCACAAAAAGTACGAGTGAGAGGTCATTAGTAGTGTCTACCCATGGGTGATTTGAGCCATGCTGAGAAAGCATGGAGCAGGCAGCTCTCAGTACCTGTGATGTAATACAGTGGCCAACAACTATTGAATCATGAGATTCAGCTCAAGGAAGACTTTAAACCATATCGACTTTTCTTCCTTTCTTCTGAATGTGAAGAAACATTGGTAGATGATGAAATGGTTTGGAAGTAGAGCCCCTAACCTAGTGCTTAGCAGTAAGCTACCTGCCCTGGTCTATCATCCGTCTGCTGCCCACCCAGCTGTGCAGTTCACTCTACAGGCAGTTATGACATACAACTGTGCCAGAAGCAATGTGTGGCTCTGGTGAATCACTCCTGCCTCTCTGAGTACTCCTCTTCAGCATGAGTTTTCCATTCCTCCCATCGGGAGCTGGGTTATTTCCCACTGAATCAGGACTGACCTTGGTTCTAGCTTTGACTTTTAAAGTGTCATGAAGCGATACTGCACAGTCTCTGGTGTAGCCTCAAGAGACCCAGCAGCTTCTCTCTCTCACTTGCTCTTGCTGCTTGGAGACTGCCATGCCAAGACGCCTGGGCAAGCGGTGTTGAAGATGAGAAGCTATATGGCAGAAAACCAAGATCCCCCAGCCAACAGCTTCAGCCAAGGACTCGACAAGCAAGCACACAGGGCTAAATGAGACCAGCCCAGTCCCCAGCCCCAGTGCCAACTGACCTCAAATACAGAAGTGAGCTCAGCCCATACTGTGGAGGCAGCACTCAGCTCTCAGAGGTGAGGCTCACAAGCTGTGTTGACCCACAGAGTCCTGAGCATGCAAAAGGTGGGTTTGCAACTTTTAAGCTTGGGGTGACTTGTCAATTAAGAAGAGAGAATGAATCCACTATTAAATGTTAGAGTCTGTGTAAAGAAATCATCAAAGAAAGAGATAAAAGGAAAGCACCATCGGGAATTCACAGACTTTATTAAGGGACTTAAACACAAGAAACTTTCTTCAAAACAGAGTAATAAGCTTGATAGCATTTTATAATATTTTATTAATTCTTCAAATGCTATACAGTGTATTCCTTAGACATGGTCTCAGTATGTAACCCTTGCTGGCCTAGAACTCAGAGATCTGCCTGGCTCTGCTTCTCAAGTGTTGGGATTAAGGGTTCTAAACATTACACCTAACTTTTTAAGATGCATTTTGATCATATAAACTCTTCACTCCTCCCCATAACCCCTCCAAAATCTACTCCTTCCTTCTCACTCCCTTCCAGCTTTCTGACTTTTTCCTCCTAAGATAACCCACTGAATCCATATACTTCTGAGTGTGAGGCCATCTACAGGAGCCTGTTTGACCTACTAGAAGCTACCCCCTTAAAGAAAAGTGACTCTTCATTCCCCAGAAGCCACCAACTGTCAATAGCTTCCAATCAGGGAAGAAACTTTGTGGGCCCTTCCCTCTCCATGCTGGGATGTTGACAGATTGACGTTTGTGCAGGAACTGCAATCCCTGCAAGCTTATGAATGCAGAATGCAGACATCGAATCCTGTCAAGAAGACATTATCTCATTCTGGTCCTTCCCGCCCTTGGGCTCTTAACAATCTTCCTACCCCTCTTCAAAGATTAGTCTTCCCCTGAGTCTTGGTGAAGTTGGGTAATACACATGTCCCATTTGTGAGTGAGCAGTCTAATGACACTTATTCTCTTCAGTCTACTCACTAATTCCCATCCACTGCAGAACAGGACTTCTCTGATCAGGACTGAGAACAGTTAATGTATGAGTAGACATTAAGAATTTGGAGGGAAGTTCTATATTGTGTCTTCTAGCAAAAGCACAGTGGCATGTTCTGTAAGTTCCCAACCATGGAGGGAAGTTCTACACTGTGTCCTCTAGCAAAATCATGGTAGCAGGTTCTGTGAGCTCCCAACCATGGGTTCTTGCTCAATGCCATTTTCTAAGTGAAATATTACAAGGAGCTATCTCAAGTTATCACAGGTTCAACAGCAGCCATTCCCTCCCCATGGCACAATCTAGACCTTCAGGGAGGCAATCACAGCAGCCCACACATGACACTCTATATTTAACATCCAAGGTCACCTTCAACAAATGCAGCCCATTCTTACCATGGGGTATTGTTCTTAACTTTTAAAAGCTTTAATTTTCAATTGCATTTTATGCCTAAAGGCAAAATCCACACTGTGGTCAGGTTTCATTAACCAAGAAAAGAGGTATTGAATAATGAATGGATGAAATACAATAATAAGTAAAAAACATGGTATGTTTTCACTTGTGTGAGATGCCTTAGTTGATGGTTGCCAAGGAGCTGTGGGAGAAGTCGGTATGAGAACTGCTCATGGATTTCTTTTAAGAGGAATGAAAGAGTCTGTAATCAATGATCATGATAGTATGCTCTCTAAACATCTAAAACAACAACAACAACAACAAAGCAACAACTGCATTTTCCAGTAAGTTTTGTAGTATGTGAATTCTCTCAACACAGCTGTAAAATTCTCTAAACTATTGCCATGGACTCCCTCAGATTTGGTGGCTGACTGGAGTGCAGGAGGTGGCCAGCATCCCTTTGGATCAATCCTGAAAAGAAACAGGCTTAGGGAAAAGGGAAGACATGGGGTATTCAAATCTGATGCAGTGACATCAGTAAACACTGCAAGTTCAAGTTCAGGTCTCTGCAGCATTCATGTGGCAAGAGCTAATGTCAGCATGAGTTCTGCAGAGGAGACCGGCTCACAGGACAGATGAGAATCTAAGAATAACTTAGAGAATTTTACAGCTGTATTGAGAGCATTCACATACTACAAAACTTACTGGAAAAATGCAGCTTGCTGTTTTTGTTGCTGTTGTTTAGATATTTACAGAACATCCAATTATGATCTTTATCTGATTATAGAATATTTCATTCCTCTTAAAAGAGATCCATGCACAAGCAGTCACCACAGCTTCCTGCTAAACTATATGCCATTTTATTCACAGTTCAGGCCACAGAAGGGTAACTGTCCATGGAGAGTATATTCAGTACATAGAGGTGAAGAAGTGAGACCCTTGGTAAGTCACTCAGTGTGTGTGCACACACACATGTTCATGTGCATGCAAGTGTGTGTGCATGCAGGTGAAAGCCAGAAGACAACCTCAGCTATTACTTGTATTTTGACTCTACTCACCCCATTACCCTTTCTTGGCCCCTCCCCTCCAACTGACCTTCTTCGTCTTCTCAATAATGCCTTCATGTCTTCTGTGTGTCTGTGAGAGTGGCCCAGTGAGTCTCCTTGGGATTGTTTACAGGGGTGTGAACACCTCACCACTGGCTGCCACTGAAGAAAACGCCTCGTCTTCCCCATCAACCATAGCTATAGAGAGAGACCTTCAGAGGGGGGGAGGGGGCCCAAGAGCCTCTCTCCTTCTCATGACAGAGTGTAGCCAGGCCCAGTCTTGTGACACACATCTTTGTCCTTACAGGAAGAGAGGTCCAAGTGAAACTACAATGTAAGCTTCCTCCCCATTGGCTAGCTCTCATCATGCCAGGAGATGCCAGATAGCTTCTCAGGGAGAATGGTTATCACCAGTCTTACTCAGCTGGGGACACTGAATGCTGCAATACAAATTGGGAAGGCAATTACAGACTGACACAGCAGTATTGAGTCTGTAAGGAGTAGCCAACCTCTTTCTGATAGGATTTGATGCCCACAGTTATGTCTCTGCACATACATAGAGTACGGCTGCCCTCAGCTTTGGACAGAGGAGCTCCTTCTCACAGTGGTCAGCAGTTTGAGAGACTTGGGATGGATCAAAGTATTCGAAGAAGTGACTGTAAGTGCCTGGCCACAGATGGGATGTCTACATCACCTCTTCCAACACTTGGGGAACATTGAGGAAGAAGATGCAGAAAGAATATAAGAGCAGAGTGGCGGAGGGGGAGAGTGAGCAGCTTGGAACTGAGTTCCAGGTGTGACACATCAAATCGGTTACACTTGAACTCACAACAGTTGTAATTTCACCTCGTTTGTTTGTTGTGGTTTGGTTTGGTTTTGATTGTCTCCTATGGCAGAGTCTCTTGCTTGTCTGGATGTTGCCAAGGAGGCTAGGCTGGCTGCCTAGCAGTTTCCGGGATCTTTGTTTCCCTACAGCTAAGGTTCAAGTGCACACCACCAAGCTCAGCCTTCTAAAAACACTTTGATTCCACGGCTTGAATTCAGATATTCAAGCTTCAACCATGACCACTTCACCAGCTGAGCTGTCTCCCTAACTTAGAGTGGTTTCTTCTGAGGCTTTTACTGAGACTGAAAGGACAGACGTGGGATAGCTTTGTGTTTTGCCCTGTGCCACCTAAAGGAAGATTCTACACATACATTCTTCCTCCAAAGAAAAGTTAGCACACAGAGCGCTGGCTAAGCATGTAAAACTTGCCTGGGAATTTGAACAGAAGAGCTTAGGAGCCCTTCTCTCAGCATTCAGCAGTTCTTTCCAAAGATCCTCATTAGCTGCATCTTCCCAACTCACTCACCAGTCAACCACTGCCAACTCTCTCTCTTTCCATTGTTCTCCATGAGTGGCTCTGACAGTGTCTCTGCCCTTTCTCCTTAAAAGCAATGAAGACACCCTGGTCTTCCCCAGGCACCAGTGTAGCCAGGACCCAGAGGCTCAGCCTTGGTCTTCCATGTCCTCACAAGACAGAACTCCACATGGGATGCTGTTAAGGGAATATAGAAAGTTTTCCTCATCATGGTATGTTCTGAAATGGGTTTTTGGGAAGAGAAGAGCTAGGGGAAGGAAATGCAGGGCGCTGTCTGTCAGGCTGGTCATCAAGGAAGCAGATGATTGGAAAGCATGGCACAGGCTCCGGGCCAAGAACAAGAAGAGAGGGGCATATTGAAATGAACTGTGCTTTAGATTGTTGCTTTTATCTATTTCATTTGTGCTATTTTTCTAATGGCAAAATTATCAGTTCCAAGAAGAGCTAGGAGGGATTTCTTCCCTTCTGAAATTGAACTTAGCAACCCTTACAAATTGTAAAAACCAAAAGGTATCTTTCCATTTCTAATTACCATCACATGCCTAAAAGGAAACACAACACATGACCATCTTTGCTTTTAATAATTCCTTCCTCTTCCAGTGGCAGGTTAATACTTGATAAGTTGCTGAGAAAAGATGTATCCAGAGAAATTCTGGCTCATTTTTAAAAGCCAAAATTCAAGCATAAACTAAATTAGACATCAGAAATGGCTTCTTATAGAATAGAGGAAAATAATTTCTGTTATGGAAATTATCCTAAAAATAATAAGCTGAGGCAAGAATTAATAAAAACAGCTAAATTCTCCATGTTTGACCCAGAGGAATAAAAATTATTTCATTATGAACCAATGTATCTCAGGGGAAGTTTTGTAATGTTTTGAAATTTTACCAAACTACTCTGTGATGCAAATGAAAATAGTAATTTTAGCTTGCGATAAAAATAATATTTCAACAATGGAAAATTTGGCTAATAATTAATTATACTAATTACAACTATGAAAGTATGACACTTAGAAAAAACATTTTTGAGTTTGGTATTGAAAACAAAAAATCACTGTAAAAGTTCACATTTTACATAGGCCTGGTTGGTACAGGTATAATCTCAGCACATCAGGAAGTTGAGGCAGGGCATCACAAAGTCAAAGACTTCCTTGACAGTGCAGGTTGAAGGCTAGCCTGGACAACTCAGTGAGACTTTGACTCAAAATACAGAAATTAAAAGAAAAGTGAAGCAGAGTTCAATGGTAAATGATGTCCTTTACAAGCCAGCCCTGAGCCTAAACTCCAGTACTTCAACAGAGAGACGTCCTTCTTCCCAAGAAGACATAGGCCACACAGCCAGACGTGGGGTGGGCTATCAACCCATGCCCACAGTGCTCTGATTCTAATTGTTTGACTTATTTTATGTGTACAGGCATTTTGTCTGCAAGTACATCTGTGTATGCAGTGCCCATGGAAGCCAGAAGAGGGCATCAGATCTCCCACGACTGCAGTTACAGATAGTTCTGAGGTGCTAAGTAGGTGCTGGGAACCAAACCCAGGCACTCTGGGCGAGTAGTAAGTGCCCTTAATTGTTGTGTCTTCTCTTTGGCCCCAAATTCTAAGAACGTTTTAGTTGTCAAAAAATATTTCAATATATAATTAGAAATTCAAACATGCATAGAAGGGCCATAGCCTTTATATATTTCCTACCTATTACCTAGACCTCTTATTGGCCGTTACTACTACAGCAAGGCAGCATGGGAATGCTAGCCACTATGCACATCCTAATAGTTCTGAGAGTTTCAGGTTTTCTGCTCCCTCTCCTCATTATAAGACCACCACACATACTGACAGAAGTACATATTAGGAGACAGGGGCTCACGATGCGGCCCTCCTGGCTAGTCCGTAATTCACTATGTAGAGCAGGAAGCCCTAGGATTCACAGACATCTGCCTGCTTCTACCTCCCCAGGGCTGGTATTAAAGGTGGGCATGACCACTCTTGAAAAAAAAAAAAAAAAGCCTCATTTCTTAAATTTGCCTTGCCTCTTCATTTTAAAGGAACCGAAACTTCATCCTAAGAGACTGCACTCTGTGGGTTAAATCTAGCCCGGCTCTCCATAAACACACATTTTCTGCACATCAGGTTCTACTTTGGTCTGTGGTACAGGCACTGAACATCATGGGAGAAGAGTAGGCAAAGGTCCTCTTGGAGTTGGAAAACATGACTGGGGCGGGGGAGGGGGGAAGGGGGCTAGTGAATGGAGATGTCATTGTGTTGGAGTGTGTGTGTGTGTCCTCTTGGTATCTCTGTCAAGAGAGAGGCAGGGGAGCTCTGAGAGAGTAACGCAGAGGCACACACAGAGTGCAAAGACAAACTGTCTCACTCTAAGAATCTGCCTCAAGCCAGAACTGCCACCAACCGCAGACACCAGCAGACAGAATGATTCACCTGGGAGGGTCAGGTCTCTGCATCCGCATTTTCCTTGACTCAAAGAACTGCTCATCTCCCACTGCCCTCCCGTTTTTTCTGCCTCTCACACCACCCTCCACTCACCTCCTCCTTCCAATAACATATGTGTAGAAGTTGAGAGATATTTAGAAGTTAAGGTCTGACATACCTGAAGAAGAAGAGCGTGAAGTCATGAGAATCCACACAAACCCACAGATAGCGTTATTTTTTAGGAACATTTTGAGTGAACTGATTCCTTGTGGGGTTTCCTGTCTCATTCCTGACCTACTACCCTTCACTCTGACCTCCCCGGTTGCAGTTGGGTGAATCAAGTGGGTTTCACCATGCTGAAAAAGATATAGGTAGGGATGTGAGGTTGTGGGGATACCTCTCAGCCGTACTGATCTCCAGTTTACATGCCAAGGGCCATCTCGGTGTCTTGCACCTGAGCAACGCAGGGAAGCTTCCCTGAGCTTGTCCAAAATGTTTGACTGGTGTTAGGTTCATAAGCTGCTGGAAAAAAACCTCATAAAACAGCACATTCAGTCTGTACGAATTTAATAACGTGTCATATTTCAAGATAATGTTAAGATGAAAATATAGTTTCCATTGTGGCTTTACTCTTTTTAATGGGATTATAAACCAAGACAGACAGAAAGTTCCAACTAGAAGTGGGAGGGGCTGGGGAATCCTGCTAATGCAGTTTAACATACATTTCATGGATTTACGCGTCTATTTTACCAATCTCCATCCTGCTGACTGACAGATCAGCTCTGAGTGTACCCCAGAACTGGGGGAGCTCTGCTTACCAGGGAATGGTGCTGCTATCCCCACATTCTTGAGAGGTGGGGTGTGAGGGAGCTTGAGGAAAAATACCCTGATTTGGGGTACAGAGCGATAACAAAATTAAACTCTCTAGATGAGAAGCTACTGAAAACCAACAATGGAGGCTGCAAGGAACTCTGGTAAGTGTCTTACTGTGCAAACATCAAGGCTGATAGGCAGAGGATTATAGACCTAACAACGCCTAGCCTCCCCTTCCTCCTCAGTGCATTCTTCTCAGAGAGTGCCTGCTTCCCTCAGCTCTTTCTCTCTGTTCCAACTGTTCAGGATTGAGAGGGTAACTATGGTGTGAGCCAGTGAGTGATCGACTGTTTTCAACCCCAAGTTAGAAATGAGAAAATTACAGAAAAGAGCCGTGATTCACACACTCCTCTTCCAACCTCTCACCCCACCCACAAATGAAATACAGACCCATCTGCTGAGGGAACTCGAAAGTAACCTTCCCCTTCACCCACTCTAGACATCCCTCTGGCCCTCTGTGCAAGTCTGTTTACCTTCCTCCACCCAACAGAGCGAAGGCCTCCTCCTATCCATCTAACACCATTACTCTCCTCAGAGATGAGTCATTTTGAATGAACTTCTGGACTGGCAAAACCCCAGTTTGTAAGAGATTTACCTAAGGAAAGATAGAAAGGGTGGAAGAGGGCATGAAAGAAAGAGAGAGAAAATATATAAGGAGATTCATAAATGTTCAATGATTGATAAAAAATTGGTAGATGCTTTACTACATCGATATACTTACACACATGCTTCACGCATACATATACACAAACATAAACTTATATATGTATGCACATCGCTTTAATATGTACATATGCATGTGTGTACAAATTTGGGTTTCTTAGACTTAGGCATGTGGAGTTATGGACAAACACTCTGAATCGCTCCCCTGGGTAATTACAGTACAGCTGGTTCAATATTCTCATTGAGAGATCCTATCCAAGATACACAAAGAGAGACCAGGAAACTGTCCTTGGAAGTGTCTCACACAATTAGCAGGCAGACAAACGCATACAAAGCATGTTCATCACATCTGTGTAAAAAGAAGGGAAAATTAGTCTCACTGTGGTCTAAGATTACAAAGTATTTGTTTCCTAACTAATTGCCAGTATTATAATCCCTGATTATGAAGCCTTGGTATCTTTATCCATCTCTATTTAGTCCATGGAAGCTTTTGCCTTCATAAGGATGAATAAGACACTTCCTGCTACACCCCCCCCCAAAGGGAAAGTTTGTCTTTACTCTCTGAGACTGAAGCAAATGGGGAACAACTACTCTGATTATAGACTTGTGCTTCCAAACATATTCTCGACTTAGAAGGAGAATCATGAGATTTAACAAGAGTCCACCACCATCCTGCTGGGTGGCCTTACAAGACACCTGGGTGTCAAGGTTGGCACTCAGCTTAACACATGAGCCAGTCTACTTAAAGCCAAGAGCTTACACCCAGGGTTGCTGACACAGCTCAGCAGCTGAGTGCTTACCTGGCAGGCAAGAAGCTCTGAGTCTGATTGCTAGCACCAAACAGGCATAAGGGAATGCATTTTAAACTCTCCTGTGGAAAACTAATGCCTTTTCCTTGTGAGCCCACACACCTGAAAGCTCTCATCTGCTTACAAGCACTTCAAGAAGCCCAGGCACTCTTTTAGGATACCTGCCTACAGACAAGACAGGTTCACCCTGTTGTAGAGAAGGTCCTCTATACAGGGGTCTACTTGTCACACTGCACAGGTGGAGGGGGCACAGGTAGCCAGTCATCTGCCTGAGTGGTGTCCTGAAAGCAAACCCATTTGAACACAGATCTGAGGCACTTCGATGTGTCAGGTAATCCTGCCTGAGCTTTAGCTCCACCCCTCAGGATCCTTTGGTGTACTTCTCAATCAGAAGGGGGCTGCTGGAGAGGAAAGAAGAGGCCAACTAAGGGCAGCAATTCCATTTCTGTGCTCAGAATTATTTTTCCAGCATTTTCCTGAGGCTGGAATGTGAGTGAAGGACCTTAGGCACTGTTATCCGAGAACAATGCTTTGCTTGGTGATCTTGTTTATTCTAGATTAAAAATAAATTCAGGGTCTGGGGATGGCTGGCTTGGTAAACTGCTTACTTTGCAAACATGACCTCCTGAGTTTGATTCCCAAGAACCCAAGTTCAAAACATATGTGTAACCCGAGCACTGGGAAGCAGAGGACAGCAGTCATACATCTGGAGATCACAGGCCAACCAGCCTAATTTGGCAAGTTCCGGGACAATGAGAAACCCTTCCTCAAGACACAAGAAGGACACCTCCTGAGAAACAGAGATTAAGGTTGTCCTATGACCTCCACATGCACAAGTACACACAGTGAGTAATACCCCCCCCCCGAGAAGACATGTCATTTCAAATAAGTTGTCTTAGCATGGTCCTCTATGTTCTCTGGCATTTTTCAAACTTTGATGGAAGCTTTGAGTTTGACCACTGGCTCAGGTAGACTTCTAGAACAAGTAGAGCTTTGGGTCTTCAAAAGGCCATAGTTGAAGATCTTCATCCTGCAACCCATCAGTTTTCAGCCTTCCTTTCTCTCCTCATTTTGGAAGAAGAAAGGATATCACACTTGTGTCATTAGAAAACCTAGAAAGCTACCATTGGCAACTTTTGTGCTTACCTCTTAAAATCTTAGTCCCCAAGATTTTATTGTTAATCTAGACGTAATTTATCCTCATTCCTTCCCAACCCACTAATCATCAAATATCCACAATGGTTAGACCACTATATTTGTTCATCTATTTTCTTGGCAGGTATTGGGCACTCTCCTTCCTCTGGAGTCTAGACCTAATATTCTCTATTCTTTGCTCATGAGAAGTCTACAAGAGTGTTGGGTACACCACCATAGTATGGATAGATTGTGTCTGTGCATGACTGTCCCTTTCTGAGACTTTGAGGGCATGATTGTTACATTCACTGACCTGGCATTTCTCAACATTCAACACTGTTTACTGTAGTATGAAAATTTAAATAAACCCATGCTTCCTTCTCTTCCTTTCTCAGACCCAGAAAACCCTGCATCCTTATCTTTGCCCAGCGATTGGCTTCTTGTTGTCTTTATTAACCAATCAAATAATTAGGGGAAATCTCCTTACAGTCTATGTTCTGTTTTCCATCCTCTCCTTGACTATGTGGTGAAGTGTCTATCTTCTGATTTTTAGGTTTTCTGAATCTAATAGTAATTTAGTTAATGATGGTTAATTGTGATGTTCAACTTAAAATATTTTCAGGTTATGTTTGTGACTTTAAGTCCTTCTTAAATAATAAGTTAAAAAAATAAGGATGGTAGTAAGACTATTAAAAATATTCACCAGAGTCACTGTGGGCTCCAAATACCCTTTGGATGGTGGTCATCCATCTTGGCTCTCAAAATTGGATCTACAAGAGATGACTTCATTTTTCTACAACTAAAGTTGATTTTAAAAGTCCTCAAGTTTCTGCCAAAGCTGAGCCTTGTCAGTGTGGTCCACCTGCTCTCTCTGGAGTTGAGTCTAATCTCCAGAGTCAGGTGGTGCCAAAGGCTGAAGGATGTCATCTTGAGGAAGTTCCCCTATCCATGGTGATATCTCTCCAGATCTCTATTATATTTCTACTCGTTGGTTCCTTGTCTACATAGCTCACTGTTCTATTGTCCCTTCTTCCTAACCACAAGAACTGTTTGTGTCTACGTTGTTCTATCACACACCTGTCTGGTGTTAAGCTGTGCTTTTCTCTCTTTTGACCTCTCTTACAAAGGAGCAGGCTGTAGGGAACCAGAGATGGTCATAAATTGTCCTATGTCGTAGCTGCTCCGAGGGTCACAGTCTCTATAGAGCTTTGGGACTTGAGCACAGTCGTGAGTCCATCACAGGTCCATCAACCTGGACAGAGGCACACATTTAGTCAGCCTGGAACTCCAAACCTAGAAGAGAAGTATGAGCCTCTCTTCACTCAAGACCTAGCAAGTCTTCCTTCCTCAGTCAAGGGGATCTGTGCTGAGCATAGCTGCACATTCATGAATCAATGGCAGTCCCTGTGTGCATCTGTGAGATGTGGGTAGAAAGTCCCTGCAGGGAGTATTTTTGAAATAAGCTTTCTTCTGAAACTACTTCATTTGCTCTGTGAAGTGTTTCTTTGCCTCCTAAACACCAAGCACCTAGGCTTTCCAAAGCCAAGAAACAGTCTTTATTCTTCTTTTTTTTTATGTCTGTCAGATCTCCCTGCTACAGTGCAGGGAGAGGCAGAATTCTCTAGAACTATTGTGTCAAGTAGGATAGCCATGAGGTACAGAAGACTGAGAAATACATGAAGTGTTGCTGATCTAGACCAACACATGAAAGAGAGCTAGGTAGGGGATTTCAAGAACTTCTAAACAAACAAATAAAAGATGTGAACTATCTCTTTAATCATTTTTCAGGTTAATACATATTGAAACAATAGCATTTTGTATACTCTCTTTAATCATTTTTCAGGTTAATACATATTGAAACAATAGCATTTTGTATACGATGAGATAAATAAAATAATTTTTAAAAATTAATGTTACCAGTCTCTGGGCTTTTTTTCTTTTTAAAATGTAACTACTAGGAATATTTTAATTTTATACATGACTTACAACTTATTTATATTGGAAGTACTACTCTAGCAGAAGTACTAATGGGAACCAAAAATAAATAGGCCATGTTTTAAAACTCATTTTCACGTGCATCTGTCCCTGTCCTGCTGCCCAAATGAGCTGTTCGACAAACACTCTAAAATTCAGTGGTTAAGCAGTGTGATGTTCCCACGTCTGCACAGCACACTGTGTGAAGGGAGATGAGAAATGGTGAGAGTGTTTTCATCAAATACTCCACAACATGACAGGGCAGACAGGCAAATAGTGGGAAATGTGTGGCAACCTCCAGGTGGGAGCATTCTTTTGTTCATGAGTAAAAATGAGGAGAGCTAAGAGAAGGGGCAGACTTGTCAGAAGAGACGCTGACCAAGGCATGCAGACTGCGGGGGAGGGCATCTGATGGAAAGAGTCACACGGAAGAGTCACTGTGTGTAAGAGGCAGAGAAAAGCTAAGGAGCTGAGGGCAAGGTAGGCAAAGAGAAGAGTCTGGAAGCATGGGCCACAAACAGATAATGAGAAGCCTCTGTTATCTGTTTAATGAGAAGCAATGGACCAGGCTTGTCATCTACAAAGTGATTCACTAAACAGGTGAAGCATGAAACATGGAACACTGACCATTTATTCTAAGACAGACTGAGAGGATGAGATGTTAGTGGGGTGCATTGTGAAGAGTTGGGGTCTCACCTACATGTGGTTTGGGGAAGCACTGATTCCATGGCATCCATCTTATATAGCTGCTGTCCCTTGAAAAGAAAACCAAAATTACACTGAACCCCATCTTAAGTAAGAGTTCCCTGTGGTCTTCTCAAGACAAGGCTGCCAGAATTCTCTGTTCAGCCCATCAACAACTGCTCAGGAAAGGTCTTGGTTCTTAGAGGAGTCGGCACTCAGGCCACCTCAAGGATTCCACAGATTGAATGCAACTAGCTCTTGAGTCTTGTTGTTGTTGTTTTCTTTTGTTTTGTTTTGTTTTTAGGTTTATGTGCGGTTGCTGAGGAAGTGCCATGAGGCAAGCTGGTATGTGTTCTTTTACGGTCTATGGTTCTCATTCCTCCCAAGTACCAGCATCTGCCCCACAATGGGCATCAGCCCTACTCTATCCCACAGGGCAGGAAGAGCTGGCGCAAATGTCTACTAGAGAAAAGAAAATCTGCCAACATTATTGAATAATCTGCAGCTTTGGCATTGTTGTTAGGACCTTTTACAGACTTTTAGATAACTCTGAACTTTTAAAAATCCTCCTTGAAAATAAGGTCCTTTCGAAAATGTTCTTTGTTGAGTGCGCATGTATTCACTCTCTGGTGATGCCAAGAAGTTCTAAGATGCAATAGGCTCTCGGGTTGTGCGATGCAAGATTCAGAAAAAGGGTATGGGGCAGGGGAATTGACCAATTGTTTCTTCCCAGGGCTGTAAAGATGTCTCAGTGGGTGAAGGTGCTTTCTGTACAAACATGAGGACCTGAGGTGGAGTCCACAACACCCACATAAAAAGCCAGATATGGCTATGCCTGTACTCCAAGAGCTGGGAAGGAAGAAGGAAGGAAGGGAGGGGGGAGGAAAGGAAAGGAAGGGAAGGAGGGAGAGAGAGGAAGGAAGGAAGAAAGGAAGGAGGGAGGGAGGGAGGGAGGGAGGGAGGGAGGGAGGGAGGGAGGGATGAAGAGTAAGGTAACTGGGCTCACCGGCAACCAGCTTAGCCTAAAAGTGGTAAGCTCCAGATTTGGTGAGGAATCCTGTATCAAGACAGGTAAACAGTGACAGCTCCGGATCCCTCATAGCCTCCTCAGTCCTTTGTGCACTTGCATGGGCTTGTGTACCCATGCACACACACAAACACAACCACACACAAGGTCTTGCTTCTTTCCACAGGACAGTCTCCTTCGTCTTTCTGAAACTAGATAAGAAGTGATCTCGACAGTGCACTCGAGTGCACTAGAGTGAACAAAGTCACCCATTGCTTCTGGGTATATAATAAATGAGGAAATTATGTGATAGCTGGCTCAAACTTTGAGAGGATTTTTTTTCCAGTAAGCAAGTCTTAAGACCCTGTAATGTGAGTCAGGAGATTCATGAGGATAACCCTAAATCCAGGAAAGCCTGAGACTCGCACCTGGAATGTCCAAACCTGCCTGGAAGGAGCTTTGACACCTACCTTTGCCCACAGGAAGCTGTGCAGGAGAGTGGAGGGTTCCAACCTGGTAGCTCTTGTTATTTCCAAGAAGAAAGCTGAGAAGCTAATGTCAGAAGTCAGTACATGCCCACCAGAGCTATGTTTTCAAATGTGGTTCAGCAAAAGTCCCAAAAACATCTCCAGGAATGGCAGGTGGGTGGGCAGCCAGCACACACAGTCTGTCTGCCTCTGCCTCATGGCTGCAGAGGGAGGGAAGCATACACCATTCTCAGAGCAAACAAACACCTTCTGGTAGCTTTGGAGGGAACGTGTCAGTCAAGAACAAACTTGTTTAACTTGACCGAGACTTAAGAACTTTTACAATTATGAGGAGTGACTAAGTCTGGTAAATGCTTCAATTTTTTTTTTTTTACATTGTACTATAAAGATTTTGACTGGGAACTGTGTGGACACAGCAATTTAGCAAAATGGTGAGGTCTGTGGACAACAGTGTTTGCTGCCTTATAAGTCAGGAAGGGATGACTGGGTGTAGAAAGCCCAGCAGCCTTCGGGATGGACAGTGGAGCTGACTTCCAGAGGAAACAGTTTTGCTTTTGTCTTTTGTCCTACATGGGAAAGAATCCATCAATCAAGGGAAATTTACTTTATTAGCTCTGATTTACAGCAAAACTGTTCTTCACTGTGCTTTACGTAGCCGAAAAGCTTTTAGCGGGGGTTTTTAGAGCTTCTATTTTATTTTTGAAAACCTACTTAGTGCTTTGTTTAATTTCAAAGAAAACAATTAGAATCCTCCTTCTAATGAATGTGTGGCAACTTAAATAAAATTAAAATTAAAAAACAAAACACATTGTTTTCTACTTTATCAAATCTGCATCCAGGACCACAGGGTCTCTTGCTGCTTCAAACAATTTATAATTAATATGCCCCAACCTTAAATGCCAACCAAACTCCAGCTCCGGATAGAACATACTTGGAAACATTCCTGTACAATTGTTGTGGAATCTCCCTTCACTTTTGTAGGCATACGGTTTGCATATCTTCGGAATTAAAAACACCTCAAGCTTTGTAATCTCTGTAGAGGATTGTTTTGTTAGGACATACCACACGGGTTCCATAAACCTGATCAAATCTTTGCCTTCAGGCAGACAGCTGCAGTGGTTGGCCTCCAGGTGCTTCCAAGCTGTTCCTCCTGAGGAGGGGACAGAGAGGGGGAGGCAGCTCCAGGAAGCCTGCAGGTGCAAGAGCACCTAAGAGGAAATCAAGGAACGGCTTGCCCTTTTATGTTGTGTATTCAAATCAGCAGTTGCATGTTTGTGCTGAGGTAATTCTGACCTTCCGTACACAGAATGTGAACTCAGCTACTTCTTGGTACTGAGGAGTTCCGCTCTCTCCTTCCAAGACAGCCATCCACCCTGAAGAGGTTGACTGAGATATTCAGAAAACAGTTTCTGATCAGAAACAATACAGAACTCCAGTGGAGGACCACTGATGCCAGAGAGAATAAAGACAGAGAGAACACTGCCTTGGTCTCTCTGGGCATTCCTGGTGAGAGTGGACATCATGATGGTTGTTTGATCCAAGGGATAAACACACTGTGAAATAAATGGCTTAAGATCTCTAGATGCCCAGAGCTGCCGATAGTCAGAGGCTTCTCTTCACGTCTCCAGTTTTTTATCCTGGCGGTTATCTCTATCCTCTGTTCCTTCAGAATTCTTAATTAATAATGGAGCGGACACCCTCACCCTTTAATCACGCACTCCTGGCATCCTTTCAGTGAATAATAGTTGAAAATGGGTTTTTCTCTCCAGATACTGGCCTATTAGAACTACTTAGCAAACCAATGGACCATGTATTTGGTTATTAAGTAGGACACGAGTGGCTTAAAGGACATAAGCCATGTTTTACAGATATCCTGGTCCTGTATTTTTGTGCCATGGTCACTAAATGTGAATTGTTCCAGGGCTATCCTCTGACTAGAAGAGAGCCCATAAGAAGTTATTCAACAAAGAAAATCAGGTCTGTTGTAAGATAACGATCAGTTAAAAGTTGGTTCCTGACCCATCCTTTTTTCAGCCTTCCAGTTAGGCTGAAGACCTAGAATGACCAAAAAGAAATGAACCATTTTGTGAGTTCATGAGGCAGGATCTGAGAGCTGAAATGGAAGTCAAAATTTGCAGGAATGCACAACTCACAGAACGGGCAAACGGTGCCAAATATAACAGCAGACTAGGTTCAAACTCTCTTAACAGCAGCCTGCCCAGACCAGCACAGATGCTGCACATGAGCACACATGGACGCATGAGCTCTCAGGACAAGGTCACCAAATTTCTCAGGTAGGCTGAGCTGTCCCTGCTTAAGCCACCATATGTGATTAACTCCACCTCAAAGAAGCCTCCAGTTATCCTTCCTTTGTTCCTGTTACATTTTTAGAGAATAATTTTTATTTTGAATTATGTGTGTATGTATATGTGTGTGTGTGCATGTGAGTGTAGTTCCTGAGATACCCAGAAGAGGGCATTATATCCTCCAGAGCTGGAGTTATAGATAACTGAGCTGCCCAAGGTGGGTGTTAGAAATCAAACTCCGGTTCTCTGGTAGAGCAAGAACCACTCTTAACGACTAAGCCATCTCACTAGCCTCTTCACTTTCTTTCCTGAGATGTCTCACTGTTGAGTGAACCTTTCCTGGAGAGAGGAGCAAACATCTATTCACCCCAGACAGGGTAACAACACAGAGACCAAAGAAGAGATTCCACCCAAACATAGCTTAGTAGACCAATGAGTTTAATTGGTACTACTTACAGGAACTGGGTGAGCAGTTACTTACACAAGCATGGGTAACTTATGAGCAGTTACATCACTGAAGAAAAAGTTACCTCACTCCCAGAAAACTAACTCTGTGTGTGTGTGTGTGTGTGGGTGTGTGTGTGTGTTTTCGGTGGGGGTCCTCATAGCTTTAGAGGCTGTGGCCCAATCCTGCCTGGAAGACAGCTCCACAGCCCTCACTCCTCCTCCTCCCATGTGCATGTTCTTGCCACAACAACAAACGAAGCCTAAATGTGATTAGCTAAGTTACAATCCGTCAGTGGACTTTGCATCCATGTGCAGTGTGGACAGAAGTAGACCAGGGCACTGTGCTCAGGGCCTGAACTCTAGAGCCAATGCCTTGTTTTAGATCCCCATCTGTATATCACTAAGCTGGGCACCATCAATCCAACTACTTCACTTCTCTGTGCCTAAGCTTCCTGACCTGTTCACTGGGAATGACACAATATGTACTAGAAAAGCTGGCTGCAATGGTCGGATGAGCATTTACATGGTTTATAAAGGGTGCTGAGGGTTTAATAACCTGCTATTGTCAGCAAAGACATATGAACACTTTGGAAGCAAGAGAGAATGGAACGGGGGGGGGGGAGGGTTACCCTCTGTGATGTCATCGAGGCCTGGCAGGCTTCAGTGGACCATGTGGAAGATGTCTTTCCTCACCTATTCAGAGACCACCCTTACCCTCTTACAGACACCTCCTACTAAGAGGATTCATGTCTCAGACTTCCTCACAGGTGGGTAGGATGGTGAGTTCTAGCCAAGAAAAAAAAAAGTCTCCCAGAAAGCTTATGGGAGTCTCTGCTCAGATAAAAGATGAGTCCTTCACTCTTCGTGTTGCCTTGAATTGAGGATGATGCCCGAGGCCATGTTGGCTTTATGCAAACATGAAGCTATAGGTAAGAGGAAGAAAGCAGGCATGTGAGGCTGGTGAAGATAAAGCAAAGACAACCATAGTTCCTGATGGCTCTGCAGTTGAACCAATGCCAGCAAAAAGCTAAGTTGGGCTTCTTCTTATGCAAGGCAAAAAAAGCCCCTATTGTTCAATCTACCATCAATCAAACTTTCGTTATTGTTGTTGCTTGCTCAAAAGCACTTCCATCAGATACAGACTCTTCTTCATGGGCCTTGCATAGATGATTGTGAAGAACACACATCCCATTCGCTGCATTTCCCAGCCGTCCTGATAATGAGTCCCGCACACCCTCCAGGTGCACAAAATTGGATACTTATCAGGATCACTTGGAGGTCCTTTAAAACATGGAAATGGTTGAGACAAATGTACAGAAATGTTGTTTCAGACAAGGAGAAATACAAGCTCATGATTAGAGAGCAAAGCCAACCTCCACATAGCCTATAAAGAACCTAAAGTATGTATTGTGGCTGCAAAATGCACCTTTCTAGACAATGTCCTCTATCTATGGATATTAGATTACACATTCCAGTTAGCTGAAAAAGAAACACATATTTCAGAACTCTATTTCTTAACCTGGGGTCTACAGAGTCCTTCCCATTTGCTCCCTGACTGGAACAAATTTTGAGGGCGGGACGCAAGAATGAGCATTTTAAGTAAACAAAACAGCAGCTTCTGGGGCCCCCTCTCTGGATTTTTTTACTGACTGCAATTCCTTTCTTCACCCTAGTCACTGGTTGTCTACATCCCCCAGGGAGTTTTAGACACTGGGCTGTGAACACAAGTCAGGCCTATATTCTCTCTCATGTGGCCTTCTTAGAAATGCACAAGTTAGGAAGTAGAATGTTAATAACAAACAGGGATTTCAAACAGTAAGTTCATGTAGGAAAACAAAGCTTGCTGACACATTTGGGGTTGAATGGAGGAAAATAGGGACAGCCTGCATTCATGCTCAGCTCTGAAGGAATGGAACAGAGCCACTAACCTTCCCAGAAGACTGTACGGCAACTCTGAGAGCTTGAGTCAGCATCTGTGAGAAACAAGAGTGGAAAGAGACATAACAAAGGGTGAGGGTGGAATGGAGATGCAGGTCCTCTGGGGTGGTGTGAGATGTCTGAGAGCCGACTGTGGTGCCACAGGCCTGTAATCCCAGCACTCCAGAAGTAGACTCAGGAGGACCATGGGCACAAAACCATTTTTGGATACGCTGAGGGCAGTCTGGACTAAACCAGACCATGTCTTAATCAGCAAATAAAAAAAGGGGTTTGAAAGAAACTCTACTTCTGTGAAAAGCTACTGAAAAGCTTTAATCTGGAGAGAAGAGAATCTTTGTGTGTGTGTGTGTGTGTGTGTGTGTGTGTGTCTACCCATGTGCATTTATGGGTGGATGTCCCTGTCGGGGAGGAGTCACATGGACCATGCCACTAGAGGAACTGACATAGTGAGGTAAAGCATGTTCAAACACAGAAATCAAAACTTCAGACCAGCAGGAATAGAACTAGCTCCCTCCTGTTTCTGTGCCTGCCTTGGAACATGTAACCTGCAGACCCCCTCAATCAGGTGGTCACACATAGTCACAATAGCACAGCACCTGGAATTCCTCCCCTTGCAAATGAGGCATCTCAGTAGCCTTAGCCTTCAGCCAATGACCTTTTCCCTCCCTGGATATTCTTATGTTCTACCCCAAAACTATAACCCTTGGTTCACCCTGAATAAACTGTCTGGATTTAAACCCACCCCAAACAAAGAGATGCAAACTATTAAGATTGTCTCAGAGAGCTGCTTCATTAAAGATCGTCAAAGAAGGCCTTCGCCTAAAAATCTGTAACACTAAGGTCCTCAGAGGAGGCCTTCTACCACCACCACCACCAGTGCTCACCCCCAACCGGACAGGAATCCTGCCCATTCCAGACTCTGCTTTAGTCTGCCAGCTCAGTGTGCAGCAGCATCCAGGCACGCTGGGAGGGAAAAAGCAGCAGGCCCAGAACCCAGGGCCCCAGGACCCCGACCTGCCCCAGCCTTCTCAACCTCGTCATCCCTTTCCTAAGAGCCGTAGCACTATTTCAGCATCCCAGCTGGACCGCAGTTCTGCGTGTGGACCCCATCCCTCCCAGATTCTGCTTTATGTTTCCCGGCCTGGCATGCAGTGGGCTTCTGGAAGAGGCAGACTGTGGACCCCACCCTTTCCGGACTTTGCCATGTCCTCTCTGAGCTGGAGAAGAAAGGCAGAACCCAGAACCACATGCATGTGAATGTGTGTATATGTGTGTATATGTATGCATGTGTGAATGTGTGCATATGTATATACATCAGTGTGCATGTATGTGTGTGTGTGTGTGTGTGTGTGTGTGTGTGTGTGTGTGTGTGATGATCTGCTTCTCGATACCCATTCATCACATCTATAACCTTGGATTTACAGGGCCACAGACATGACTTCCTTACTGCTTGTGTTGGCTGACAAGGGAATTCCCACTATCCCAGCCCATATGTCCCTCAGCTTGTCACCCTGCCCACTGGCTGAGGCCAGTGCCTGAGTTACATGTTCACCCACTTCGCACCTGTCTGATCTTTGACATTGTTGGGAATCTTTTTCACTTAACCTCAAGTTTTGAAAATATTTACCGTTTACAATGGTCCAGTGGAACCATAGTTCTTCAGAACAGGGCTTTAACTCTGCCCTAAACCAGTTTAACTGTGTGAGCTCTGATGGTTCATGCCTGCAACCCAGTACTCAGAAGGGCTGATGCAGGAAGATCATGAGTTCAAAGACAATCTGGGACACCCAGTGATGCCTGCAGCAAAAAAATAAGATTAAACCCCACAAGATTATTTAGTAAGTAATTATTTGATCATCTGTAAGATACACGGAAGAATATTTTAGTCAAGGATGGAACGACTTAATAATTAAATGTATTTTATCTAGGCCCTTGCTATACACTGTGGTCCATGGTCTAGCATTATCAGTATTGTCTGAGGACTTATCAGAAATGCGAAATTTAAGCCCTTATTCCAGACTCAGAATCCCATTTTAGTAAGATTCTCCAGGCCTTTTATATACAAATTAAAACTTGGAAAATGCTTCTGCAAGTTTTAGTCATCAACCTTGACTATCTATACATTGGGAGTCCCAGTGCTGGGTCTCAAGTTCAGAGATCAGCCTTAGCTGTGAGCATGGGGCCACCAGGTGTCCATAAACATTAGGCACTATGACTCACCAAGCACAAGGCACTAAGACCCATCAACCATCAAGCACTATAAGCATATGTTTTTTAATAGCACACACACACACACACCAAAGGCTCTTGTTCCAGAGACTTAGATGTCTCTGGAACCTACATGTTTCTTTCTTAAAGAATTTTTTTTAAAAAATACCTTATGTGTACATGTACGTGCCTCTGTGTATGCACAAGCCGTGTGTGTGTGTGTGTGTGTGTGTGTGTGTGTGTGTGCCCACAGAGGCCAAAAGAGGGAATTAGGTGATCTGGAATTGGAGTTACAGGCAGTTATGAGACAACCTAGTGGATGCTTAGAACTTAACTCCGGCCCTCTGGAAGAACAGCAAGTACTCTTGACTGCTAAGCCATCTCCAACCTCAGGAACACACAGTTTTAATCAACACCTTCGGTGTGGTGTAGGTTGACCACAGACTACTTGGTTGCAGAACTTTTGAGGGGGAAAAACTTGAGAGATGAGGATGCCAATTAATTAATCTGGCTGCTGATTGATGTGTATCACTGGTGAATCTTTGAGGAACTGTGCCTCTTCAGAAAGCACTGCAGGGAGTTGAGATCTGACTCCTACCTCCTGCCAGAAACCATGCTGGCTGCAAAATGCTACCTACAGACAGCCTGCAGCCTGACAAGGGCCAAGGGCACCAGCAAGCCAGACCCAAGAGACAACACATACAAAGAAACTCCTTTCAGGCTAGGGAAGGAATCATGCTTTGAAACCACATACCTTCTGAGAACTGAAGATTAAATAAAGAGAACCCTTACCATTTGGGGAGGGTCTAAATGGTGACCTAGTACAAACCACCACAGAAGGACCACAGAAATGGCCCTCTTCTTCCCCGGTTGGTCAGCATTATGATCCTCCAAGTACAGGTTTGCCGTGAAGAATCTGGGGAACTCTCATGCACATAGGATGCGTTCATCTTCAAGTGCCGCCAGACCCTGAGAAGCAGGCATTGTTGGCATAACGCTGTTCACACAGAGGCACATGATCTGCTTAGATTTCCTAACTAAGTTGTCCAAGTGCTAAGAGACAGGATGCTAACTGCTAACATCCAGTTAGCGTGTTTCCCACGGTGTCTGGAACACGATAGACAAGCAGAAGCAAATGCTTGCTTGATTGAATAATGGCAATAAACACGTTATACTGTCTTCCTGAGTAGTTACGTCATGCTGACTGATCCTCAGCATGGCAAGGACTTGACCATCATCGGGAGATTTTTGAAACACCACGTAAGTTGTCCATCAGTAGGAGACAGAAACAGCAACAACAACAAACGGGTCATGTCATGGCGTAGGTCGCTTTTCAGAGATTTAATGGGAATTATATCACTGGATTCTCATGACAACCTTGAAGAGTAAGGTGTGAAAAGCTTTTCTTCTGATTTTTAATTTAATTTTTGGAATTATTGTGGCAAGATGTGCCAGACTGATAAAATACTAAGTGCACAAAACAGTATTGTTAACTGTGAGCTCCAAGCTGCACAGGAGACTTCTAGAAAACATTCATCTCAAATAGACCCAACTACATACACAGGAAACAACTCCCTCCTTCCACTGCCTTGCAGTACCCCCACCACCACCACTTCTCTGCTTCTATGAATCTGGGCGTTCTGAATGCTGCTTCTGGCAGCAACTGACTTCTTGGATCTGGCTTATTTCAACTGACATAATGTCCTCATATCAAATACAACTCCATTCTTTCTTTAGGAAAAGGCTCAAAAGTATTCTAGTTTAAAGTCCACACTACATTTTTAAAAAATTATTCTTTATTCTTTAATCTTTTTTTTTTTTTTTTACAATCCAGTCATTATTCCCCTGCAGGTCTGCCCTCCGACAGCTCCTCATTCCATCATTTTCCCCACTTCCCACACCCCAGACTCCAAGAGGATGTTCTCACATCCACACCCACACCGCCAGACCTCACCACTCCCTGGGACCTCAAGTCTCTGGAGTGTTAGGTGCATCTTCTTGCACTGGTGGCTCAGTGTCTGAGAGATCATGGGGATCCAGGTTAGTTAAGACTAGCTGGTCTTGATGTTCCCTTGGAGATCAGCAAGCTTTCCGCCATCTTTGATAGGGGCAAACCTACTTCCGGTCGCGTTGTGGTTACAAAAATAAATAAATAAATAAAATCTGAAAAAAAAAAAAAAGACTAGCTGGTCTTTCCTATGGAGGAAACTCCTCAGTTTCCTCCAGCCTTTCCCTAATTAAAATACACACACACACACACACACACACACACCCGCCACCATGCCACATTTTTTTTATCTGACCTTCAATAGTGAGCCTTCGGTTTCTTTTCATCCCTAGTTATCGGGAATAAAGCTGCACATGGGTGCTGGCGTCTCCTGGAGATCCTGGTGTTGAATCTTTCTGATATACAGACCTGGAGCAGGATGGACAGATCTAGATCAAAAGGCAGTGTTCATATTTTTTGGTGGAATCTGCACACTTATTTTTTTCTTAATGTCTGAACCTTTCCGTTTTACATCCCGGCCTCTCCAAACCTTGACCAACGTTTGTTACCTTTTGCTCTCTGTGACAGCCACAGGCAGGAAGAAACAGCTCGCTGTGACTTTATTTCGCATTTTGCCAATATTTAGTAATGCTGTACATCTTGACAAATATTTCTGGTTATGAATTTGTTTTCTTTGGGGAAGTTTCTGTTCAGTTCCTTTGACTGCTTCTAAGATGGCATTTGCTTTGTGGCATTGAGTTGGAAGAGTTTTAAGACAGTCCAGAAAGTAACTTCTTTGTGTCTTGCAAATGTCATCTGCCTCTCTCTGGGTTGCTATCTCACTCTACCTTTTTTTTCCCCTTGTGCACAGAGAGGGTTTCAATGTGGCACAACCCCCATCTCTGTTTTCCATTTTGTTGTTTGTGCTTTCTAGCTGACAGTCAAGAAATCATTGCCAAGCAGTGTCAAGACACTTTTCTATTCTGCCCCAGGTTTGCCACTTAAACCTTTAGTCCCCTCTACCTCAGGTTGGTACATATGATTGCAGGCCAATTATTTCAGGCTTCCTGATACCATCTGTTGAAGATGCTATCTTTCCCCATTGGGTATGCTTAGCACCTTGTTCAAGGCCAGATGACTAAACACATCAATTTGTTTCTGGGTCCCATTCCACTGATCTGAGTGTTCACTTAGTCCCAGTCCTTATGTTTTTATTATCATAGCTTTGTTATATACTTTGGCATACAGTTTTGATTATCACAGCTTTGTTCTACATTTTTCGGGCAGTGGGAAGTATGATGGCTCCAACATTGCTTCTCTTAAAACCATGACAGCTGTTCTGAACCTTTTGCAGTTCCACATAAACTTAGGGTCCATTTTTCTGTTTCTATAAAAAGGAATGCCTTGGGATCATCATGGAGACTAATGAATCTGTAGGCTGTTTGGGGGGTAATTCGTTTATTTTAATAATCTTCTGTGTTCCAGCCCATGAACATGTAGTACCTTCCCACTTACATTTCTTCACTGATGTTTTAAAGTTTCAGTCTTTAACCTCCTCAGTTTAGGTATTTCTGATTATTTTAACTTTTTGATGTGATTACAGATTGTATTTAGTTAGTTTATTTGGGGGGTAGTTTAGTATTAGTGTGTATACATGTTGCTAATTCAGTGAGTTAGTTTTATGCCCTACAACTTTGCTGAACAATGTGTTAGCTTTAACAAGAATAGGGAGGGTGACCTGGAGAGTTTGCTACATGTAAGAGAATGTCCTCTACAGAAGATCTGACTTCTTCCCTTCTCACACAGAGCCTGTACTTTCCTGTCCAGCTGTTCCAAGTGAAGCTTCTAGAAACACCCTGATTCAAGTAGTGAGCATGGGCTCCTTGGCCTTGTCCCTGATTCTGTGAAAAAGCTTTCAGATTTTCTGTGTTGGATACTACATTAGACATAGAGTTTTTTTAGATAACCTTTGCAATATTGCTATAAATTCCTTCCATACTCTGCTGAGTGTTTTTATTCCCAAGAAAAGTGTTGAATTCAGCAGTTCCCTTCTCAGTTTGCAGTTGATGAAGGTAAGGGTCAGGGTTTAAGTATGGCATGACTGATTGGTCTAGTAAGACTAGTAAGAGATTTTCTTAACGTGATTTTTCTGTGGTAGGGGCCTTGCTGGGATATAAGTCTACTGAAAACAGTGTCTACCCTCCAACCCACATGACCTTATGTAGGGCATAACCTCAAGAACTGTAGCAACTTTCTAACTCACAAAAGCCCACTGACTCTCGACACATCAAAATAAAACCACTGGCTCCTTTCAGTGCCCCATGCTCTGGGTCAGGTTCTCAAGGTGTACTTGTTTGAGTGTCAAAAGAGAAGAATGGGGGCTGGATATGGTAAGGATACTTCCTACTAAGCCCAACAAGCTAAATTCAAGTCATGGGCCACAACAGAGAAGAAGCTGAGAACTCTGGCCTCCACTGTGTGGATGTATGCCCCTCACATAAACCAAATAAATAAATATAGTCACTTGTAAAGGAGATGAAAAACATTAGCTACTCACCTTGCTGTTGTAATGAAGTATCTATCAATTGCATCTTAAGGATTGAAAGGTTTATTTGGGCTCACAGCCGGAGGGTAGAGTCTGTCACAGTGGGGAAATCAGGACAACAGAATTTAGAGGCAACTGATCACAATAGATCTACAGCCAGGAAGCAGGGAGGAAGATGATGGCTTCCAGCGCTAAAACCTGCTGCCGTATTATTCAGTTCAAGATGAAGCTCACAGATTGTTCTAACCACAGTTAAGATTGACCTTCCTTGGTCCGATAACCTAATCTAGATACTCCCTTAGAAAGTATGCCCGGGAGTCTTATCTCCTAGAAGATTCTAGATGTTGCCATGTTGACAATATTAACCACCACTGAAAGCTGGTGAGAACTAGCCATCTATAACCCCAGAGAACTGCACAGAAGCAAGATGAACATAAGGGAAATAGTAATTTAGTATAGACCTTGCAGTGGGAAAATTATAAAGGACAAGGTACAGAGCCCTAAACCATGGTGCCCTGTCAATCACTATGCCCTCTTAGACACTCCAGTTTGAAAGAAAATCACTGAGATTCAGCTCTTCTGGGGTTAGGTCTACCCCTAACCTAAATCCATTCCCATCAAAGGGGAGCTTCACTCCGTTTTTATTGCATGAAATAAGTGTTATGGTTTGAAGGCCAAAAGGGAAAAAGTGCAAGAGTTTGTTATGGCAACATTCATATGATTGTTGAAAATTGGCAAGCTTTAGCATGTTTCCCAGCCTTTCTTCTAAATCTCAAACCTTCGATTCTCTTAGAGGGTGGAGGAGAGGAGGTGGAGAGGACCTAAAAGACAGAACCTAAACCTGCATCAAATCAGATGACTGGCTTAAAAGATGGTGCAGAAAGGTGTTCATCCAGCTCTGATGCAGCTGATGCAGTGTGAGGTCCTGAGTTTGCCTCTGTGTGCCCAGAACTCACATAAACCTGGATATGGTAGGGCACATTTATAATCCTACTATTTCTACAGCTGGGTAGAAAGTCAGAGCACCAACTCAAGGGAGAAACCTTTAGGCAGGACAGGTTGTGGAAGCACACTGCTTACCAGCTTGCTCTCCATGGCTTGCTTTCTTATATCCTCATGTCCCCCTACCTAGGGGTGGCACTGTCCACATTGGGCAGGGCTCTTCCACATTCATTGCCAATCAAGAAAATGCTCAACAGAAACACCCACAGTCCAATGCAATAGAGACAACTTCCTAATAGCAGTTTTCTCATCCCAGGTGACTCTAGTTTGTATCAAGTTGACCATAAAACAGCCAAAGACATTTATGATTTCAAAACAAAAATTCAGCATTAGGTTAATCTCTGTATGTCTGATAACTGACCGTGACTCTGCCTCCATAGGATATTCTTAGATCTTTCTTCCTCGGTCATGCTCAGTTGAAAGATGACCACCGGTGAATCTGCCATGTGTGACACAGCCATGTCCATAGCAGGAAGGGAAGAACAGAGAATCTCTCAGAACCTCCCAGCAGCAGTCCCTCATCACTCAAGACTATTTGGAGAATCAGATGATATATCTATGCTGAAGCAATCGCTGACACAAGGATCCAAAGAGTATGGTTGGTTTAAGCTGTCATAGAGACTTCCCAGGGGCTAAAGTCATGGGTGGAGCTTGCTCCCCCTGAAGAGTGCTATCTCTTGCTTGGATGGATATCAACAGAGCACAGTCTTATTAAGGAGGAGGAAGGGTGTGTGAGAAAAGACATTAGATGACCAGAAGTTCCTTCTAAGAGATCTCCCTAAAATGCTAGTTTTTCTTCGTGAGGGGACGTTCTAATCACCACTGATTGAAAAACAGAGTAGCGTTTTCTTTTTCAAGAATCTGCTTTGATGCTGTCTTCTGTCCCTGGGAGATCTGGGACCAATGCAAGTAGCAAGAAGCTTTTCCAAGTACTTTTTAACCGGAGAAATGACAGCCCAAGATCAGATTCCTTTTCACTGACATTTAATTTTACTCAAGGAAGGAATCGAAGTGGGAAGTTTGATTATTTTATATATGCTTAATGACTTTCAAGCACACAAACCTGTGAACTCTCTCTCTAGAGGAAGAGAAAAAATTCCCTTTTCATGTTTATGTATCCTGTGCAGCTCAGTGCTATAATTAGATGATTCGTTGAGTTACAAACCTCATTAATTTCTTCCAGGCCTGATATAAACTTTTATGATTGCAAGAATTGATGCTCCAAGCTAGAAGTGGACCATGTCCTGGCAGCATTCACTGGCAAAGGGTTTTCTTCAAAGTTTCTGGCCTTTAGGATGCCATCTTCATCTGCAGAGGTCCCTGGTTCTGGGATTCCTTCATCATCTGCAGAAGTCCATGGCTTTGAGATTCTTTCCTCATCTGCGGAGGTTCCTGGTTTGGGATGCCTTCTATGGTCACAATCAGATTCTGATATGCTTTAATGTCATGGGAAGGGCAGAAGTGAGAGAAAAACACAGACCCAAGTCAGACAAGAATGATCTAGAGAAATTCCAGTCTTAACAAGCTCGTCTCTGCTTCTAGCTTCTCTCATCTAGATGGAGGGGCACACCTAAGTATCGACAGACCTAAAGACCCCTGAGTATCAAGAATTCGGTCATGTTCAGAAATCATGTGCACAGAGTTTACTAAAGATTTTGGGAGTGGATTTGATAAGCTCTCTGTTCTCTTCTTTAATCTCCCCTGTAAAGGTCTTTCGAGTGTTTTCCCTCCTCCTGTGCTAAAGTATATTCATGGAATGTTCGAATTAGTGCCCTGTTTCATATCCCTTTAGTGACCCTCCCCATCTCTACACTCTGACTCCAGCCTCAGAGTCAGTCGTTGTGCCTGAAAAGATCTTAGTTACCATGGTTACTCAGAGGGTCAAACTGACCCTCCCCAAAACTGAATATTGCTGACGATTGGATACCACAGGAATTGTAATAGCTACAGCTGCACTCGCTGTCCAAACAAAGATGTTTAGAAACGAGCAGTCATTGTGAAAGATAACACCCTGTTACAAATCAATTTGCTACCCCTCGTTGAATGCTATTCAGCCTGGTGTTCACACTGGCTATCAGGTAGCTTGGTATTTCCTGACCCGATTTACATGTGCTAATATTGACTTGTCTCACAAAGGAAGGAAAAATACTAGAAGAGTGGGAAGAGAAGCAAAAATCCTGGGTCTTGGGGTTCTTTTCATTGCCTAACTATCTACGCATGATTCTAAATGCAGCAGGAGGGCAGGCACAAGTCTATGTGTGCTACCTGTAGCTACACAGAGCAGTGGTGAGTTGTGGTCTGTGAACAAAGTTAAACATTGCAACAAAACTTTGCAGCCTGTGAAATATTTCTCCCCACATTATTTTGATCCGTCATCATCATAACTCTAGGAAGTGAATGTAAATTCCATCCCCATTTTAGAAATGAATAACTCAGCTGAGCGGTGGGCCAAACTATAAATCCTCAAAGCTGACCCCCAGTGACATGTTTCCTCCAGCAAGGCTCCAGGGCCTTCTCAAACATTGTTACTACTAGGAAACAAGTATTCCTATCCGGCCTAGCAAACACAGGAGTGGATGTTCACAGTCAGCTATTGGATGTATCACAGGGCTCCCAATGGAGAAGCTAGAGAAAGTACCCAAGGAGCTAAAGGGATCTGCAACCCTATTGTTGGAACAACATGATGTACTAACCAGAACCCCGGAGCTCTTGTCTCTAGCTGCATATGTATCGAAAGATGGCCTAGTCGGCCATCAATGGAAAGAGAGGCCCATTGGACTTGCAAACTTTATATGCCCCAATATAGGGGAATGCCAGGGCCAAAAGAATGGGAATGGGTGGGTAGGGAAGTGGGGGGCGCTATGGGGGACTTTTGGGATAGTATTGGAAATGTAATTGAGGAAAATATGTAATAAAAATATTAAAAAAAAAAAAAAAAAAAAAGTATTCCTATCCATGAGCCAGTGGGGAGCGTTTCTCATTCAAACCACCAAACCTCTGCCCACAGTGCCTAAAAAGACAGACCTTGTCACCTAAAACATGGGAAGCCAGTTGGTTATAATTCAACTGCTGCTTCCTGTATACTAATGTGTGACTTGGCTTTTCTTGTCACTTCTCTTTGGCTCAGGATAAAATGACACATGACTTGGGACATTCTGATGAAAAAGGGATATGCCTGATGGGATCTGAGAAGTGCAGGGTACCCTGTTTGCTTGGCTGGGTGAGAAGAGGAAGGGCTTTCCTGCTGGACTAAACTCCTCCGCTCATCCTCACCTGTCCCTTTTTATCTAACTTCTGTGGGCCTTGATGAACTTGAGATCCTGCCTCTCCGTGAAGAGTGTGGCCCCTTTAAACAAAGGCTGCTGTCCCCTTTCAAAGCCACTCCTGGGGCACTCTGTTCTGTTGTGTCCAATTTGTAAGATGAAAGTATCCATGACTCTTGGTGCTTGGCCAAAAACATTGCCAATATTTCTTCTTCTAGTGCGTCTATTGGAGCTTGAGATAGGCCCCATTCAAACACTCTCAGTGCCAAGAACTCCAGGCCAAGATCTTGGATGACTGAGCAGGACAGCAACTGTGATTTTCGAGTCCTACTCAATGACATGTTACTAACAGTAATACTGGAGCGTGTGAGGTTTCAACCGATTGGCTTTGCAGTGACCTTTCTTGGCAGGATTGATAGGGTCTCACGCATCCAGAGATGTCTGGGGCTTCAAACAAATGGCAATATATAGAATTATAAACTGTAGGAATCTCAGCTGAGATTTACTTTAGGCTTCCAGTATATGTCTTCATTCCTCTGAGCCAATGTGCGTCTATACCAAGCACATAACTCCATGGTGAAGTGGAAGGGTGTAGCTCAGAGCTATTGTAAGGAGAACGTAGGGTTTAAACCACAGCTATGATAGGTTCTGTGAGGGGAAATTGTGGTTTTGAAAAATTACTGAAACTGCATTTGTGAGCATTATTATATAGTTGAGTGTGGCAGTCAGAGAAAGGAGTGAAATTCTGACTCAGATGTGATTCCATCCTGCCTGGCTCATCCACCATGACAGAAGGACCTGTTTATTTAGTACAGGGGGAAAAAATTCAACATGTGTGAGTCTGCAGTCAATGCTTCAGCTGCGGTGGTTTTGCCTGAAAGACAATAGACGCTTTTCTAATTTACAGGAACTAGAATTACTAAGGTTCGGAACAATGGCTCTCCACACTGCCCAAAGTGTATGATGACCAAACCCAGGCTAACTGTGCTGTGATATAGGAAGTAAGACGAATGCACAAAAGAAACTTGCCTTTGACAGTAAAAGTAGTTTATTCCTGGGCAAGTCAATTTCATTACATAGAGAATATTTTTTAAGAAATCATATTTAACCTGACATTATTTCTATTTTATCAATAATTCTCCAGTTTATTGACATAAGATAATAATAAGGACACAGGAATTGTGAAGGGTAAAAAATATGTCTTATCGAAGAAATACGTGTGTGTGCATTTACGAAGACACGGGTTTAGAGAAGTCGGCACCACCTAACCTTCATTTGCTCTTTAACTCTCTGGGCTGTTTGCTGGCTGAGCGCCTGAGCTACAGCAGCTTGGATAAAGTTCTCTGCCTTCTTGGGGGCACTTCTCTGTTTATCTCAGTGGGGAAAGATAGATAATGGAGTAATGTGACTGAAACATTATTATGCTAATATTCAAAGATTTATCTGTTTAATATTAGCCAAGTATATTAGAAAATGCAAACATAAAAATGCATGGGTATAGAGGGGCTATCATTAGAACCCCAGGACTGTGCCCAGACATAAGACATGAAAGAGACACTTATTTTACTTATCATTTGAATGGTTATGTGAATAAACAGCTAGACTATGCTTACTACAAAGAGCCAGATGCTGTCTCTCAATACCTACCCCCTACCCCCACCCCACATCCCCACTCTGACCCCTATATCACCCCCACCCCATACCCACACCTACACCCTACTCCCCACCCCCACTCACCATGTTTCCCTTCCACATCTGCTTCTTCCTAAAAGAGATCTTATGATGTCACCAGTTGTACAAAAAGTGGCCAAGCCACAAAGAAAGAAATGTCACTTCAGTGTATGGCCTTTTCTTTCCTCTTTAACACAGACCTTGGGTCAATAGCTTCAGGGAAAGTGTATAGGATATCAACTTCTCAGAAAATAATATGTGGGTTTTTTTTCATATATTATCAACTTTTTCAAAAATGTATTATATATCCTCTAACAGGAGTAGGTGATAGACAAATATAAATGTGTTTTGAAAGAGCTGTGAAGTCTATTCTCATTAAGTTCATCTGTGGGCCCAGTGTCTCCCTTAAAAGTACATGTCTTCCGTTAAAGTCCTGAGCGTGGAACTTGGCATCAAATAGATTCTAAGACCTTCAAAGTCAAGTTGACTCTCAAGTCAACTATAGCATGATATTAAGGCTGTGTAACCAGCAGGAAAGAGATTCTTCTTGTTTCACTCTGCAAAATTAGAGGGCTCTGTGAGAAATCTCCCAGCAGCAGAGCTCAACATCATCAAAGAATGGTTCTCTTGACCACTTTCAACTAAAGGCTTAGCTTTCGGGAACCCACAGTGATGGAAGGGAGAGATAGAGGAAGAGAGAGGGAGAAGGGGGAGAAGGGAGGGAAGAGAGAGGAAGTGGAAGGGAGAGGAAGAGGAAGAGATAGGGATGGTGAGGGGGGAGGGGGGGAGGGAGGGGAAAGGAAGGTGGGGAATGAGCAAATGAGCCAAATCAAGGCCAGCAAACCCTGCATTGTCCTTAACAAGCAATGTAAAGCCAGGCATGGTGACACATACCTACCACCCCAGCATTTGGGAGATGTGAGCAAAAGGATCAGAAGGTCCCAACAGTCTGAACTTCACAAGGAGACTCTGTCTAAAAAAAAAAAAATGGTGTCAGAGAGAAGTGAATTCAAATTCTCCATACTAGTTACTTACCTAGCTGAGGAAAGTAAGGAGTGCAATAATACTATTTTGAAGACAACATTGTGCAAGGTACACATATCTGGAATATTTTATATCCTTGACTACTGGAATCTTAGTAGGGAAAATTATAAAACAAACAAACAAAAAAAAACAAAAAACCCTGTATTAGGCTAAAACTACGGATATCAGGAGACTACTGGAGCATCATCTATAGGGGATAGCTATCATTTACTTATTTGTTTGCTAATTCATTTGTTTTGGATTGAGACAGGGCTCCACTGTATAGTCCAGGCTGGCCTCCAACTAACTCCTCCCAGTTGTTGTGATTCCAGACACTTGTCAATCACACCTGCCTGTAGGATCTTCCAATAGAGCCTTACATTGGAAAATGGTTGTATGTTGCTTTCATGGAGAACAATCTTAGAGTCTAGATAGGGGAAGAAGATGCGTCAAGAGCTAGAGTCACACTGATATATCCGTCCATATCAGCAAGCACTCGAGTCCTACATCACCATGTCATCACATCATCACATTACCACATAACCACGTCCCACATCATCACGTCACCACATCACCACTTCACATGTCATCACGTTGCCACACCCTGGCCTCACCACAAATGAGGTGGAATTCCAGAGATTGTTTTCAGCCAGCGGCCCACACAGTTTGACTCTTTGTCTTCGTAGTCTGGCATAATTTAATTTTTAAAAAACACTTTCCACTTTGTAATGAGCAGTGTGATGAGGGGGGCCCAGGGGCAGATGACTCCCTGCTGCCAAAACAATTCCTAACTTTACTTTCTTCTTTCTTCCACATCTCACTTCTCTCCCTCAATCTCATCTTCCCCTTCATTTTCCTCTTTTCTCTTTTGCTACCTTGTTTTCAAGAAGTCTGAGCTGGAGTGGCTTCTATGTTATAACTCGCCAGTGGCTCCTCTGAACCTGGTTGTAGCGCACCATCACCACACGGTCTGGTCCCAGAATGCTTAGATTAGAGCTGATGAAGTGTTTCTCATCTACTCCTGCAGAAAATTGCAGCATCCACATGAAAATAGAGATCCACGGATCTGGCTGGAGAGACGGCTCAGCTATTAGAGAATAGGTTCACAACGGATCCATCAAAACCTGCTCGATGTCACAAGCTCTCCCCTTTGGGGGACAGGAATCAGGACCTCCAATGGCTGTGAATGAACTGTCTGAAAACCAAATGTGTCTCTCAGAAATAGGAACCAGATGTAAGCAATTGAGAATCCAGGGCACTACTCTGCCTCCAGTTTATTTTTAGCAGAAATGTATCTGAAGTCTTTCAGTACCATAATTAGCTTTCAAGGATCACCATTAATCTCGTTGTATAAGACAGGACAAAAAAAAAACTTTTTTGCATATAAGGTCTGAATGGAAAATCGTGATATTTTAAAGAGTTGAGTCAAGGGGGGATGTTTTACGGTTTTCATTCTCTCGGTTTGACCGGAATAACAACTCAGGTCTCAGATGCGATCTGTTTTTAGATAATAGTGGCTGTTTATATACTTAGGATGTATCAACCTCCTCACGGCTTGGCAGTATTACAGTCTAATATAATATTTGCCGTTCGTGTTTTGGGTGTGTAACAAGAGGACCTACGGTGTTGTTAGCTAAGCTTGGACCCGAACACGGTCTGCCCATGCCAGAGGGACACAAGAACCTTCTTTCAGCCTTCAGATGAAATCATAAATTATGTCCACAGCCCCAACGACAGCCCTTGAGACACTTTGCACTACTTAGCAGACAGGCAGCCTCTCGACTGTCTCGAAGGCAGGGGAGGATCTTAGAGACCTCCTTGGTTCTTTCCGCACAAGTCCTCCATCCTCCTCTGGTCCAGGCCCTCTTTGGTTTTACCACACAGGGGTTGGAATGAGATGAGGGAGAGGCTGTGATGCCCAGCCTGTGTGTTAGAGACCAAAAAGCACATCCCGGTGTACTTGACAGTGAGACTCTTTTTGAGACATGGGGTTTTTGGAACCCTGTCAACCACACTGGAGTTCTCTCTGTGTTTAAGGCCATCCCAGGCTTTCAAAGATCAATTTAACCACCACCAGCATGTACGTTTTTACCTATTACAAAAACAGCTTTACAACTACAACAAAAAGAAGTTATTAAAATCCTTTCTACAAAAGCCAGTTTCCTCTTTTAACCGTGAATCGTTCCTTGGTGGGCCTTTGTTAGTTATTAGCTCCGCACGATAAACTGTAGAAGCAATGTGTGACAGAATTCTGCTAAGTCTGGTTGAAATTTTTAAACATAAATATTTCCACCTAATAACTGTTTTGTTGGTTTTTTTTTCTTCTGATGCTAAGGATCAAACCCTTAAATGTGCAAGGCCAACACTCTAACCTCCCAGTGACATTCCCAGCCCCAATATACTCTGAGACATTAAAGTTCACATAAATACTTCTCAATTGCCAGTCTCTAGGGAGAGAAACACAGATGAGATAAAAAAAGGAATGAAACACAAAGCATTTGGCGCATGTGTGTGTGTGTGCGTGCATGTGTGCATGTGTATGCATGCATGTGTGTGCATGTGTGTGTGCATGTGTGTGTATGCATGTGTGTGCATATATAAGTGTACATACATAAGTGTGCATACATAAGTGTGTATGTGTGTATGCATGTGTGTGCATACATAGGTGTGCATGTGTGTATACATAAGTGTGCATGAATGAAAGACTGACAGATTCCTTTCTCATTTTCTTTTTTTCTTTTTTTTTTTCTTTTTCTGCTTGATCAATGTTTATTGTCCTTATGAAAAAAATCTTCATAGAAAATGGCTTTAGCTTTTAGCAGCCCATTCCTGAGCTTTGAGGAAGCTTGCCTTCTTTTGAGCAACCCAGTGTTTCTTCTGGGCAAGACATTTTGGGGCGATTCCACCTCTTTTTCTTCACTTCTTTCTTGGGCTTCTTCTCATAGACTGGATTCGCTCAGATAGCGGCATGAGCTTTCTTATACATCTTCTCCACCATGTCTGGAGTTACGTTTTTCTTGATGTACTGAGAGAACTGTTTCTTATACACATCTTCATCTTCCTCCATTAGGTAGCACATGTAGTCTGCCACATTCTGACCCAGGATGTGCCTCCGATGTACCTCTGCATTGAACTCCTTGCTTTCAGAGTCATAGGGCCCCAAAAACTTTATTGCCAGTTGTAGTTCAAGCAAGACCTGCATCCAAATAGCAAGTGAAGGCACCAGGCTGACAGTCAATGCTTTCCACATTGTATACACCTCCAGGCACCTCCACTTGGCCTTCATAGATCTTGTCCATGCCAAACCCATTCAGAAGCCTGCTGGCCAGCAGCAGGAGAGTGCAATAGGCTGCAGCATAATTTGTCAGACCAACTTTCACACCATATTTTGAAAGTTCATGTGCACAGAGGACCATATCCCCTTCTATACGGGCATATGTAATCTGGCAGATATCTCTGTTAGTTACACAAACTATTATCCTATATTTGGGTGTATTGTACTTATTCTTGTCCTGTATCACCAATCGTTTCTGTACATAGTCAGTTTTACCCTCTTGCCACCTTCTAAATCTCACCTGGTATATTTTAAAGTAGGCCATACTCTTGACAACTTTCACAAACCCTATCCTGTGGAACAGAAACCCACAACCGCAGCTCCACCCAGACCTGCAGAGTCAGCAGATTGCGCTAGGGCCCTTTCTCACTTTCTTTCTCTCTTTCTTTCTTTCTTTCTTTCTTTCTTTCTTTCTTTCTCTCTCTCTCTCTCTCTCTCTCTCTCTCTCTCTCTCTTTCTTTCTTTCTTTTTTTTGTTTTTTGTATGTTTGTTTGGTTGGTTTTTTGTTTGTTTGTTTGTTCGTTTGTTTTTGGTTTTCGAGACAGGGTTTCTCTGTATAGCCCTGGCTGTCCTAGAACCCACTTTGTAGACCAGGCTGGCCTCGAACTCAGAAATCTGCCTGCCTCTGCCTTCCGAGTGCTGGGATTAAAGGCGTGCACCACCACACCCAGCTAGTCAGACCCTCTCAGTTGATCCCAGAGATCACTAAAACAGATAATCTAGCCAGTTTACTCAGGTAATCCTGTACCCAACAGGCATTTACATAGGCACTGAAGAAACGAGCCCTGATCTTTATGCTTTCTGTTCATGTTCCAAGGCTTCAGCCATGGAGACATCTCCACGACCCCTTGCCATAAGTTTTTAAAAGATCATGCTGCTGAACGCATTCCAGGAACAGATCAAAGAGCATTGCCTATGAATTTTGGACAATGTGTAAAATAACTTTAAGTGTGCTTTCATCAAAGGTAAGCAGGGAGAGAACACAGAACAGTGAGTCAAGCTGACTCCACTGATGCCCCCGGAGAGCCTACACTGAAGTAGCACAGTGGGCATGCTGGGACTGAGGGCAGAGCTCAGGAGAGTGGGAACTTCCTTGTCGATGTTTGCTTTTGTCCATGGGAAATACAGCCGAGTGGTTTTTTTTTCTTCAATGTAGGAGACACAACAAGCTGCTAATGGCATGGAGTCAAGCTCTCTAATAAGTGTGGGTTTATTTAATAGATAAAGGCATAGATAATAAATTTTAATTTACTAGATAAAAGACCTCAAAACTAAATTAACAACTCGTTAGGCCAAACCCTTTTTAGAAAGAAACAAACCAAAGTCTTAGAGCATAGCTCAGTGGCAGGCATGTTCTTAGCATGAATGAGGCCTACGGTCCCCAGCTGCTGAAAGTGCAGAAAGCAAAGGAATTAAAGAAAACAAAATGGAAAACTGACATAACATCACCACAGGAGAAAGAAAAATGGAACATTAACAAGACAATATGGAAGCAAACGTAGGAGCTGGGAAGATAGCTCAGTTAGCAATATGCTTGCTGTGTAAGCAAAAGACTTGAGTTCAGATTCCCTACCACCCACCCAAAAAGTCAGCCATGGCAGAACACCTGCAGTTCCAGGAAGACAGACAGATTCCTAGGCTGGTGGCCAGCCTGGCCTAATCTGCAAGTCCTAGACCTCATTGAGAGACCCTATTCCAAAAACAGGATGGATGGTCTCTGAGGAACAACACCTAAATGTAACCACTAGCTTCCCACACGTGTACACACCTGCACATGTGTGCGCATACACATATACACAGGCTCACATGTGCAGGCATATGCATGCACACACACATTAAAAAGGAAGAACACTCTAAATTGTATGAACATAAAGTATAAGATAATGAAAGCTAGTATATATCATTCAATCTTCTTTGTCATTGGGGCAAAGTGTCAAGGAATTTGTAGAGCAGGGACCAGTGGCTTGTCTCAGTCTTTAAAATGTGAGTCTTGCAAGCACTGGGGCCTGAGTTCAATCCCCCACACCCAAATAAAAAGCCAAGAGAGATGGGTTTGTTTGATCATACCACTGATCTTTCCTTTGAGGAGGAAAGTGGTATTCCTGTGCATACATGTACATAGAAAAAAAGAATGCATATGGGAGAGACGTCTCAGCAAGTAAAGCATTTGTGGCACAAAGATGACTACCCTAGCCTGGATCCTCAGAACACAGGGAAAGTTGGACCCACTGGCACACTCTTGCAATACTAGGGCTCTTGTGACAAGATGCGAAGGCAGACGGAAGAATGCTCAGAAGCTCCAAGAGCAGCTTGTGCCGTGTGCACAGCACAGCAGCAACCTGGTGTCCAGTGATGGTAGAAGGTGGGAGCCAACAACGAGGTTGTGTTCTGACCATGCACACTGTGACATGCACAGTCCTACACTCACACAGACAAAAGTGCATGTGTGCACACACACAAATGCCCACAGAGACTTCAAAAATGAATATCAAAAGTAGCTCCCAGGAGAAAATTAACCTTCTAAATTACAAAACAATAATAAAATGCACTGTATATGCTTCACACTTCCTGCTACATCTAGGAGATGGAACTCAGATCGCCAGGCTTGGCAGCAGGTGCCTTTCTCCAAGAGCTATCTCATTGGCTCTATATCATGACTAGAAAGGGGAGAAACAAACTAAATATGTGTTCTGTGCACATGTCTTATATTGAAGGTTTCTCATGAACTGGATGTTCATATTACTATTCTATAGATAAAGGTGCAGAATATGAACATAATAACCAATATACACAATAGTGTGTAGGGTTTTTTCAATATACAATTTATTATTCGAATGGGAATGAGTCTTTAACAGCAATATGGGAAAAAGAAGACAAAAATATGAAATATGGCAATTATTAAAAGTCAATGTGTTCCTTGCTTTACCTTGTATAAGAAGTTATTTTAGGTTTGACTTGAAAGTCTGTTGGAACATAGAGCAAAATGGACCTAAGAACAATCTACGGGAGTAATGCATTTATTTCCTCGACTGCTAAAAGAAAGGACCAGAACCTTGCAGGCTCAGATGCTTAAAGAAAATTATCCTTTGGTCAATAAGGTCTACTGCATCCATTATTCCCAGGAAATGACCAGACTGAAATCTCAATGCTATCTAACCAACTCTGGGACTCAGTTCCCACCTCTCTAAAAGGGAGAGTTATGGACCCATCTTGCTGCTTCTCACCTATGACAAGATCATTGACATATGTCTCATTCTCCAGCTAAGGGTGGGTCAGAAAAGAAAGAAAGGAGGTGCTAAGGTACCCAAGGTTGTCTAAAAATTGTGAGGTGCTGCCTGGAAGGTGGGATTGAAGGTGACAGTCAGCTTCAGGAAGGAGCTGGGCAGAGTCTCCACAATTTGGACAGGGGAAGTTTGACCATGCGCTTGAGGAATAGAGTCTGAGTGAGAAATCTCGCTGAAGCTGCTCATATGCATGCATACATACATGCAGCTGATGCAGGTGCTGGCAATGTCCCAGGCTGTGCTCTGGGGCTAAGGGCTGGATGGGATCGCCTGCACGCACGTCAAGTCGTCCTAACCACCATGGACAGCTCACTGCTGCCCCAGCCAGCTTTGCGCAGCTCACAAACTCCAAAGGAGCCACCCGCAGGGTGGATTCCACGCCCCGAAAAGAGTTCCTCACTCTGCACCCTTCTGCAATCCGCACCAGCGCCAGGCAAGCAGCATACGTGTGGGGCAGGCAGCAGGACTAAATAACCAAATCCTTGCCTGAAACATGATCTTTTTTTAGAGTCACTGAGTTTTAAGCATCATATGGAGACCTCTGGCACAGAGAACCTCCAACCATTCCTTCATTTCCTCTACTCTCCCTCGCAGACCCTCACCCCTCCTTGGCTGCACAGCGTGTGTTAAACGACATAAAGCAGGCAGCCCTGGACCTCTGGCGATGGTGAGCTTTAAGGAACTGGGTAGGGTAGCAGGAAGGAGTAGTCCCTGGCCTGGGAGAAGGGGAGCAGTCCACCCACCCTTTTCTCAGCCCCAGTCTGTCGAGAATTTATCCTCACCATCTCCGTGGGGCTTATTACACTTCTAACTTGGAGCAAGACAGCCCATCTCAGAGGATGTGGAGAGTATCCTGAGTCCCTGTCCCTGGGTCACATTGTTCCCCCAAATCTTCTCTGGGAGAAACAGAGGGCCACCCATGCATTAGGCTAGTGACTCTCTAAGAGCTGTGCCATTACCAGGCACCCAACATTCCCCACCCCTTTGCAAGATGCAATGGAGGGAGAATGCCTCATTTCTTCTGCTTGGTGCAAATCTTTGGCCATGGGAAGTCTAGAAGCTTAGGAGGCATAGCCAAGAAAGCCCAGGAATGTTGGGTAAATGAAGGCAAGAGGACCCAGGCTCCTAAAGCTTCCATCTAGTCTAAGATCCATGAAAGTCAAACTTGCCCCCTTCCTGGAAATGGGGATGCAAGCACTCAGCCACTCTGCTGCTGTAATAACTCTCCCTACCCTAGATGCTTTCCCAAGTACCCTCAGCCTCTTCTTGCTATATTTGGCCCACAAAGTCAAAGGGATCCAAAAGAGAGGCTGTGCTCTGTCGTGGCCTTAGTTCTGACAAACTGCATAAGCAGGCAGGTCCCAGAACCATACAATGAGCTGCTCAAAAAAAAAAAAAAAAAAACAGATGCAAAACCTCACCTACCTTCCCATGTCCAGAAGTCTTTCTGCCTGCGAAGGCAGGTACCTAGTGCAGGGGCTGCCCCAAGGAGCAAGGTGACTGGTTTTACCAGGGGACTGGGATGACAATGGGATAAAGAAGAAAATGCTCCAAGGTCCCAGCCTCACCCGGGGATGCCACCTTCTAGGCAGCTCATATGGAACTGGACCACAGCTAGAACTTTCTGCAGCAGGGCAAGAGATGTGATGAAGGTGTGACTGTCCTTTGAACAGGGGGTGTCTTTGAATCCTATTTGTGGTCACATGCAAGTCCAGAGCTGTCTGCTCAAGGGAGCCAAGAACTTGACTCAGCAAAAGGCTTCTAGTGAGCAGCAGCCCAAATGATGTTCTCTGTTCCCCTCCCTTCGTCCTTCCCTCCCACCCTGTCTCCTTCCCTCCCTCCCTTCCTCCTTCTCCTCAGATATTTCCTGCTAGCTATGGGAATGAGGGTACACAAGTGTGGGACCAAGAGAACCCATTTTCCTAAGACCTTTGTATCTCAAATCATCTTGGGCTCTGAAAAGCATCTCCAAGCTGGGCTTTCAGGTCATGTTTGGAGAAAGCAGAGCATTTCCAAGGTTTAAATGGATGAGGAAAAGTGTGGGGTCCACTCTTCTGGTCACAGGAGGATCTCAGCAGCCTGGCACACTCTTCAGCCCCTCCCTGGAGTGGCATTCCAGGTATTAGCAGAGTTTTAGCCTCACTTAACCACAAGCTGATCATGAGCAGGCGGCTTCCTCCTCTATGGATGTTCAAGCCTCATATTCCCTTTCTTTTTGGCAGCCTTGAGCCCTAGCCTTCTCCTCCTGTCTCAGTGGGCGAGTCATTGGAGCTGTGAGCCCACAGAATCAAGTGTGGATGCTACTCGAAGGGGTAACTTTTGTCAACAGCCAAGTGACCAGAGGAGAGAAAGGATGTGTACATTTGTTTGGTTTTGTGGAATTTTGGAGATCTGACTTGGAGCTACTGGCAGACAGATGTGAGAATTGGTGGCTAATCCAAAGCATTACTCAAACGCATAAATCAAATGTTTATTTCTTTGCTTATTGTTTGACTCAAAAGGAAGACAGAAGAAGTACAGAATACAAAACTTTGAGTTTTCCACTAGCTTCTCTCAAAAGAGGAAACACGCAGGTAATGCCTATAAACTGGTGACCGCCGTGAACTTATGGGTGCGAGGCCCCTCCTTGAAAGCTGGATTTTGAAAACCGTCATTTACAGAGTAGGGAACCTAGACACTGCTCGTGAGCTCAGTGTTCCCATGAGTGTGGACTGGCAGAGGCAGGCCTTCAGAACCTCCTGCTTGCCAAGGTGCGCTTGTGTGACAGGAAGCCTAAGCAAGCCTGTCACCTGATCAAGCACGTGACCTGTTCATAAGTGGGTCCCCACTCTGTTTCCTTGTGACCTTATTTCCTTGCTGCCTCGTGACCTTAGCAAGATCCTAATTTAGATTATGATGTCATAAAACACCCTTTGCAGCCAAGGCAAAGAATCGGAGGCTGACACTAAAGATAATTTCTACATCAAGAAAGGAACACGGTCCACCTGGAGCAGGACCTGCTTCCTCACAACGGAAAAGACCACTTATACAAAGCTTTTCATTCATTGAAGACTTGATTTTACAAAACAAATATTTCTGAGTGAGACTGACAGGATGTCCCTTCCTTGGTCAGAAAGTGGAGGAGCTTGTAACTCAAGGAGAAGTAACACAGCATGAGAAAGGGGTTAATTCTGGGGGGATAAAGCTACTTATTCCTCATTGTCCGTAGTTTCTCTATAGTTTCTCTTTGTGTTTCCAGGAGAGGAAATTCTTTTAAAATGGATGATGTTTTTCCATTAGCCTCTGAAAAGATGCTGGGTGATGGGGTAGAGAAAAGAAAAGGGGGAAGGGGAGGGTCAATTTTGTCTAATTAGGAAAAAACAACATCAATCAAAGTAGTGTATAGATTCCAGCCTTAAACGCACAGTGTGTCTAGTTTTTGTTTCAGCCTTTTATTGGGGGAGTATTTTTAAGTCAGAGTAATTTGAGACTTGGCAAAGTACCTTTGGATTTTTTTTTCTTGGTGGTGAAGCAAATATCATGTTTAACGTTAAGCAGGTCTCAGGAAACGCAGCAGAATGGTTGCTTTGTGAGTCCCTTCTTTTCCTCTCATGGGGCTCCCCACTCCAGATCAATTAGGGCTCCAGCATCTTTGGGGACGGGTTATCACAGAGTGTCACAGGTTCAAACTTTGTCTTTTCCTGCCATGTAAACACGTCTAACAGTTACAAATTCTTAACCACTTAAAGGACGTTATGGAAATTCCCGGGTTTCTTTTTAAGGTGGGAAGAAGCCAACTTTTTTTTTTTTTTTTTTACAAGTATGAAGTTTAAAGGAATCAAGGGAAAGAGACAAGGGCTTCTGATGAGAGGGGACCCCGCCCAAGACAGCTGAAAGCTTTAACTGCTGGTGAGCAGCAAGGCTTAGGGGAGGGGAGGGGTGAGAAGTCCTAGGAGTACCCACCCCAGAAGTCTGTAGAGCATCAGGGCTACAGCCCAGGTCTGACAAAGGTCTTTGAGTGACACTAGCCTCCTAGAGAGTCAGATGAAATTTTCCAGCAGTATTGTCTAGAAGGCAAACTTCTTTGAGTGGCTCCTATGTTCATTTCAGCGGGATCTAGGACCTGGGGGAACTAGTATTCACACACACACACACACACACACACACACACACACACACCTCTAGACCCTTTCCTGTATGGTGACAATCAGTAACTCACAACTTTCTCCCCCACCCACCACTCCCTGCCCAGCAGCACTGAGAGGCTGAAGCAACTAGGCACTCAGTGAATCTTTATCAGGACATAGAGTAGGTTATCAGAAGAAGGTGAGAACGAAGGGCTCTGCACATTCCAGGCCGTCTGTGATCACAAAGTGGGTCTTCTTCCTTGCTCACACACCCGTTCTAGGACCTGCTCCAGACGTGATGTCCCCAACCTTCCCAAACAGTAAGACCCAAAATCGCCTTTGCCCTTCTGGGTGCTAGGTTTAGTCCCCTCCCCAGGAGAAGGCCACGCCAGGCAGGAAGGCTGGCTTGCAGCAGTGCAATGCGTGCACAGCCACTTGCGGCGAGCTTGGGACTCTTGGGATTCGCAGGCCACCCGGGGTTCCTCCTTGCTGTTTGTAGGGACCTGGACTCCTGGACCTGCGACTCAGGCGACAGCAGGCCGGTTCAGGAGGAGGAGAGCGTTAGATCGGCCCACGCGGGCCAGGACTGGGGTGGGGCTCCGTGGCTCCGGGCTCCCCAGTGCTCCCCGCCCCCGCCGGCCCGCTCACCCCTGCCTGCTCCGCCGGCGCGCGTTCCTCGGGCGCCACCTCTTTGCGACTCGCTCACTTCTCAGCAGGTTGGCCCCGGAGCGTGTGAACCTTCCAGGGCTGGGCTCACAGCTACTCTCCAACCTGCGCCGCCCCAGCTGGGCCGCTCCGCCCCGCTGCCGGAACCCGCCCTCGCGGCCACCTGGCCCTCGCATCCACGACACGCGCGCCTGCAACTTGTTCAAGGGCGTTGTGGAATCAACTTTCCGGAAGCAACCAGCCCACCGGAGGAGGTAGACCGACAGCTATGTATATATACGCGCTCTGCCGCAAGTGGCTGTGCACCCAGAGGCCCGGTGCGCAGGACAGCTGACTCCTGCGGAACACCCGCGTTTGAAGAGGGGTTTGCCCTGCCCCACGACCCAGAGCGCTGCCGCCAAGACTAATTAGACATTGCTATGGGAGCCACAGCAACGCGCCACGCATCCCCAACGCCTATGTAAAACGCCCGGTTTTCGCTCTTCTTTCAGAGGAAGCTCTCTGATTGCTTTTGCCCCTCTCGGGTCCCTTTTTGCCTGTGCGGTTTGAGAGAGGCGCAGTTGGAGGCGCTGATTCCTACAAAAGTAAGTGCTCAGGGGCTCGGAGACACTTTTTTGCTTTCTTTTTCTTGTTTTCTTTTTTCCTCCTAACTTGTGAGATGCCCTCCACTTTGGAGTGGCTGTTGGGAAGCCACGGGGTTCCAAAAGAGGGAGCGGGGCAGTGCGAGGAAGAGATGGAGAGCCGGGACTGACTCTCGGGTTCCACTCTTGCAGGTCCCCAGAGCCAGCGAGCGGCACGATGCTGCGGAGGCTGGTTCAGCAGTGGAGTGTCCTGGTATTCCTGCTCAGCTACTCCGTGCCCTCCCGCGGGCGTTCGGTGGAGGGGCTTGGCCGCAGGCTGTAAGTACCGGTCTTCCTCCTGGGGCGAGGGGTGGGGAAGACCAGCGCCAGAGGTGGCCAAGCTGAGGCGGGCGATGCTGAGGAAGCCTAGGGTTCCCTGATGCTCCCAACCTGAGTTGGACACAGTCACGGGGTACCTGCTAGCAAGGGGCTGAGCCCAGGAGAGCCATCTAGAGAGCTGGTGAGACCCCAAAATGGGCAGGCACGAAACAAGTTTGATGTGCCTTTCCATAAGAGGGAGTCTTTTTCAGAACCTGGGCCGGCAAGATATCTGTCTGCAGGGAACCACCAAATTTACTTTATCCACCAAGAGGTTCTGAAACTCAGCAGGAAACTGGGGGATTCAGGAACTGTCTGTGTCTCTCTCTCTCTCTCTCTCTCTCTCTCTCTCTCTGTGTGTGTGTGTGTGTGTGTGTGTGTGTGTGTGTGTGTGTGTACAAGCGAGTGGATATGTCTAAATGTGGGTGGCAGTCTGTGTGTGAAAAGCAAAAACTTTGTGTCTAGTTTTATTATGAATGACATAATTTTAAGCATATAAAACAGGACTGTGTTACATAACAAAGCATATTATATAATTTAGTAGTAACAACTTTTTAGTGGCAAACGTCCAACTTTAGTATCGATACCATTCAGGAAGGCGGGTGTGCTTGCCTCCAAAATGGACTTTAGGCGTGGAAACTTTCTTTTTCCTGGAATTATTGCTAACGGTTCTTTAATCCGGAGTCGAAATATTTGCATTGTGGTCTGAAAGCTTGTAGTTCGGCATTCTCAGCTGGTGGTTGAGTTTTTGATTTCTTAAAGAGTGATTTTGACTTTGAGATAAGAATACATCTAAGAACACCAGGAAAATATCGCCGCAGTGTTTGGGAAGTAGTAGGCGTGCTTGAATCTGTCTGTCTCATCGATGTCCATGTAATACCGTCTAGGGCTGCTCTCTTAGCACAGACTCTGTTCAAGATGGGAAAACCATAAAGTTTAAGAAATGAGTCGTTTGGCTCTGGAGAAGGCATTAGGAGGACTTGCTCACCTCACAAGAGAAGCAGCAATATCTACCTAATATTTACAGTCAGGTTCCTGGTGCTTCTTGTAAACTCCCGAGGGTATACAAAAAGGCAACTGTTCAGCGCCTGCTTCTGGTCTATTCTTATTAGTTCGGCAGAAAATCTTTAAATGAAATTACTTTGGACATGTCTGGATCTTGGCACCAAAATGAAACTCTATTATGAATCTCCTAAGGCAAGTTGTGTAGAGCATTGTACTGGAGATAAGGCAGCATTGTCCCATGAGTGAGTGCACTGCTGGCTTACTTCTCGAAATTGTCTTGAGACTTTTCTCATTTTTGAGACTTGTGTGAAATTCAATTACCTAACATCCAAATATAAATACAGATGAGCTGAATTTAAAAAAAAAAAAACACACACACACTTACATACTGTATTTATTTGGATAAGAATTTCTGTCTTGGAACAGAGCCAACTTTTTCTTTAAAGTTGCTTAATACCTATTTTCTCTTTTGAGAGAGAGTAAATGAGCCATGCTTGAGTCTACAATGACGGAATAAAAATAGCACTAAGCTGTCCTTACAGCTGTTTTTAACTCTTTCTTTGTTGCATATTACAGAACTACTCCTCAGAAACCATTCGGCAGCTAGGGACTCTGCTCTCACTCTGTTTGTAGGTGAAATATAATAGTGTAGTTAAATGTTCACATTTGGCCATGGTTATAAAACTATAAGATACTCACTACCACACCTAATGCTTAATAGCATATCACATCACAACGGAGGTTTTTTTGAGGGAGTTGAAATCATCACAGCCAAATGCAGCGTTTTTTAAAACTCATTATTTTTGCACACATGCTGGACAAAACATTTATGGACTACTTCCCAAGATCAGGCTAGCTCCATGAAAGAAATTCTAACTTACCGTCAAGTTGTAATATCCAATTTTAGGGACACTGCTTAAGATATATTGATTTTTTTTAAGCTAAAGATTAGTGCCTCTTTAGAGACAGGAGACTATTGTAAATGTGCTTCCTACACCATCGGAAGGTAAATAGTAATGACTAGCTCATGATCAAATTGCCTACTAGAAAGTTGGTGTGGATGGCTGCTGTGTCGACAAACACAGTGGTTAGAGGTTCTCCATGTTTGCCATAACAAGGGAACCCCGAGTGATGGAGAAGCCTGAGGCATCGTTGGCTGTCTTGCTTAGGCCAGATTGGGTCTATTCCACATAATGAAGGAATAGCTTTCTACTGAGTCACGGGCACTGGAAGGCAGCTCTGTGAGTCATGCTAACTCTAACACCCTAACCCTGTCTCCTCTGTGGACCACAGAGCTTTTCTCAAACTCCTAGTGCATCCCCCAAGCCTCACATCAGCACACACACAAACTTGGGCAAAGAACTTTCCATGGCTGCTGTTCCCTTTTCCTTGACAGCTCCTGAGATACTTCATTTCCCTCCTTGGAAACTCCCTTGAGGGTGTTTTTCTTTCTAGCGGAACAGCTATGTTTTGACTGAAGTCCAGGTTATTGCTGTTAAACTTTTGACCATTTTTTTCATTTTGCTTTTTTACAATAATCAAAGAAGATGATTAAGCATTAATGCACTTATTTTTCCATGCTGGCACTTTGGTTTGTAATAAGATCCATGTGAACCGCTGTGCTATAAAATGTGTTTATAGATAGATTGTTGCCATATTTGCAGCTAAAATGTTTCAGTGTTATTTATGTTGAAAATTCCCTTAATTTTTTATTTCTCACAACCAAAATCTATCTATCCCATTTGTTCATGCCAAGTTATCTCTGTCGTCTCTTATATATAATACTTTGGGTAATTTCATGGAGCTTATTTCCCATTGAGGATAAAGATATCACTGTGTTCTTCCACTCCTTCAATGCAATTTCCCAAACAGATATATGTTCTCCACAGTCAAGTCAGTTGTCCTAAAGATATTAATTTGTCTTAAGAGTGCATAACATAGGAACCATGTACTCCAGTGGAGAGGTACCAAATACCATGCTACTTGCATTTTATAAAACACGAGGATAAACTGTTGTTGCGTTTTCTGTGAGAATCATCCTGAGAAAGTATAGCTTCTCAGGTGTGAAGGTGCCATGGCTCACAGTGACAGGCTGGCCAACATGACAGACACCCATGCCAATGACAGAGGCAGGGGCAGTGGTGACTTGATTCAAATAGACCAACCAGCAAAGAATTGGCTCCAAGTTCAGACAGAATTGAGAATTAACTTGAAGACAAGAAGTACATCAGCCAGGAATTGGGAAAGAAATAAAAGTCCCTAGGACGATTAATTATCAGCAAAAGTTTGTTTCTAATGGGATATTTTGGTAAAATATACTAAGCTGTGGTACTTTGAAAGCCACCACCATTAGAGTAATTGTGTCCTTTAAAATGTTATTAGAGGATATAAATACATTGTACCAAAACCTCAAATTTGTAGACTATTAAAAGTTTCCAGATTCCTAACTGTTACCAGAGTAAGAGAGTCTTAATCTATTCACATATGGCACCTACAGAAAGGAAGAGTGCCTCCTTCATGCCTCATTTAAACCGGGCTCCTGTTAAATTCCTTCTCATGAAGTCATGTCTTTTTTGTAAACCAGCTATATGACTTAAAGCCAGTCCCCAAACAACTACAAGGAAGCTGGCATTCTGACCCCACCCACCCCCCACACACACACACAATAAACCAAGCTCTGAGAATCCTGCCTCCTTATTCTGCTGCTGAAAACGACTTTGGGTGGAGTTGGTTGGTCCATCCTCATGGGTTTACTGTGCTCTGCTGTCCTTGTCCCCTTGCTGTGGCACTCACTTTTGCCTTACTTAGGCTTGAGAACATGTTGAGGACTTTCGAGAATAAAAGCCCTGATTTGTGGACTTTCCTCATATGGACTAGGAAAAGTCATTTCATCTCCATTCCTCATTTTCCCCATCTTTAAAACGGGCCTGATGATGCTATTCATTAATCTCTTGTTTCTCTGAGGAGTTGGCAAAGTTCTATTAAAAAGGCCAAAAGGCCCCAGACACTCCTTTGAGAACAAAGTAAGAACACTCAGGAAGTGGGCCTGTGAAATGCACTCTTCTGAAGAAAAACCATTTTAGAGGGCGAGGTCCACTGTTGGGAACTGGGATTTGGTCTAAACTTAATTTAAAGCTTTAGATGATGGTGCACACCTATTGATGCCAGCACTTGGGAGTCTAAGAAAGGGGGAGAAAGAATGAAAGAGAGATGGGGGAGGAAGGAGAAAATAAAGTATAAGTTGAAGCAAACCCAATCACTGGTGTAATGGTTAGTGACTGGTATAAAACACAGATGCCCTCAAACTCAAGGCAAGCTACATACCTAAGCTTTCTAAGCTCTGAAATTACAGGTGCTGACCATCTTCCTACATCCCTCTCAGGTTTTTAATTAAAAAGAAAACATTAAGAGGAATAGAGGGGTCTCATTGAGGCAAAATTCAGAAATAGACCATCTGCTGATACTACTGTAAGCAGAAACTAATCTATTTGGCCCCCTCCCCCTCCGCCTTGCCTTCACATATAGGTTCCTGATGGGTATTCATAATTGTTACATTCTTGCATCTTGGTCTGATGTTTCCCTAAACTGTCTTCCCTTCAGTCCTGCCTCAGTCTTCTTGCCTTACTCTCACACTCTCTATTTCATCAGTTTGTGTTATCATGGTCTCACAGAGTGTGTGTGTGTGTGTGTGTGTGTGTGTGTGTGTGTGAGTTTGGAGGGTGCTCACTTAGAGCAACTTCATTTGCATTTCCTGGGATTCCAGGGAGCTGGTCACTGGAGTTTTTCTCCAACAGAACTCGGGAGACTGTGACAGAATGTTCATGGTTAGGGTCATCTCCTAGTAAGATTTTCTGCAGCAATACCTTAGGGCAACTTATTTTATTTTATTCCTTATTATATATTTCCAGTGCTGCAGACTGAACTGGGCAAGGGTGTGGTGACTGAGCATTATTTGTGAGCATAATTGAATCATGTTATCAGCAAACATGGGAGCTGAATTTGATGACCCCTTTACTTTATACATACAAATGAACCCCCAAGAATGTTCCTGTTCCCACCATGGCGATATTTGGGCACTAGTGGCCTAGGTCTCCCATTCCTATCTCCCCTCCCTACTCAGCTACCTGCCAGCTTATTCCTTCAAGGAGGCCACGGGAAGGACCTTTGCTGACAATTGTCTTCTCCCCTAACAGCAAACGCGCAGTGTCTGAACATCAGCTACTGCATGACAAGGGCAAGTCCATCCAAGACTTGCGCCGCCGTTTCTTCCTCCACCATCTGATCGCGGAGATCCACACAGCCGAAATCAGAGCTACCTCGGAGGTGTCCCCCAACTCCAAACCTGCTCCCAACACCAAAAACCACCCTGTGCGGTTTGGGTCAGACGATGAGGGCAGATACCTAACTCAGGAAACCAACAAGGTGGAGACGTACAAAGAACAGCCACTCAAGACACCCGGGAAGAAGAAGAAAGGCAAGCCTGGGAAACGCAGAGAACAGGAGAAAAAGAAGCGAAGGACTCGGTCTGCCTGGCCAAGCACAGCTGCCAGTGGCCTGCTTGAGGGCCCCCTGCCCCACACCTCCAGGACCTCGCTGGAGCCCAGCTTAAGGTATTGTTCACTGTGTTCAGCAGGGCTCCCCTGCCTGCCTCTACCTTGGTTCCAGAGACCCCGATTTTCTGTATCTTGATCTGTGATTTAAAAACCAGTATAGGCCACACCAGTCCTAGTCCTTATTACCCTGCTAGACAATTTAATTTCCCTACATCTCTCTCCCCACCAGCTCAGTCAACCAACCTTCCTTCCTTCCTTCCTTCCTTCCTTCCTTCCTTCCTTCCTTCCTTCCCCCTTCCTTCTTCACTTCCTCCCCATCCTCTCCCCTCTCTTCCTCCCTCCTCCCTTGACTCCCTCCTCCCTCCCTCCCCCTCCCCTTCCTATTTTACTCCCCCACACACAGGGTCTTCCTCACAGCCAAGACTGACTGTGAGTTCAAAGCAATCCTCCTGCCTTAGCCTCTCAGATGCTGGGATTATAAGCATTTCCTACTAACAATGTCAGTAATTCCAATCTTTACCTGAGTTTCTGAACCTGATGAGCCTCAACATGGTTTGCTGGGAAATTATACTTGTTCCTCAGGTCCACATCTTGGGAAACTTTCCATATTGTTTTTTATTTCTTGCTTTTCATTCCTTGTTTTCAAAGAGGAACTGAGAAGGCCTTGGTGGTCCCCGTCACCATGGCCAGGCAGTATCTCACATAGGAACTTCTGAGCCATTCCCACGTTATTCAATTAAGTGGATTTCATTACATTTCCATCTTATTTTAATGTAAAGAAATTAAGTTAGTTTTTGAAATGCATACTTTGTATTTATTTATTTGATTTTTAATTACATTTAATCAACTGAGCTGGTTTCTACCAACTCAAAAAAAAAAAAAAAAAAAAAAAACAACCTTGGAACTGTTTCTGATATTTTTCAGTCTTAGTTTGGATTTCAGTTTTTCTCATATACTTTTGTACAACAAGCTGACACGATTTTCCCCTACTAGCACAGTAAAAAAATAAGGAAATGCCACCATCTCACAGCTGGCTTAACCCTCTCTCATTCGAGCAGGGGCTCAGAGCACTCACAGGTAACAGAGTTCAGTAACTCAGGTTCAGGGTCTAACACTAATATTAACATCCACGGCCTTGAGCACATGAAGAATCAGTCTCGCTTTTGTCTTCTGTGATGAAGAACCAAGCTCATGGAGTTAAGAGAAAATTGCATGAGATTACATGATTTCAAGCCCTTGTTGTGGCATCTAGAGACTTGGTTCCGTTCACTTCATATAAATGTATGTGTTTGCTATGTATTTTATATGGCAAGTGGCCAAGTTTCTATGAGGCAAAGGGGGACAGATATTAATTTCATTTTACCACACAGAAAACCAAAACACCTCACAACTGGAGAGCCGGAGTTTGTTCATGGAACTGGGCTGTGCACCCCCACCCCAGCTAGATTCATTCCCCTTCCCTAGCGCTCAGGCAAGTGCTGTGTTGGCACAGACTTCTCCATGTACACCCACTGATAGGATCTGCTGCTTTGCTTTGTGTTTTTACTTCTCGGTATGGAACTTCTATGAAAGCCACACAAGAACACGTAGTATACGTATACAATTCGTGGTCTCATTATTTAAAGTTGCCAGTGGCTGTTTCAGCTCTGTGACTTGGTACAATCAGGATTATGGAGTCTAAAGCAATACTGTTTTCTCTCTCTCTCTCTCTCTCTCTCTCTCTCTCTTCCTCCTCTCCAAATTCATTAAGAAACAGTAAATAAGACAGAAGTTACATTGAATATATTAAAGATTCATTACTCAATGTGCAACAGCATTTGAGAACTCCCAAGCTCAACGGTGCTCTATTCTGCAACTAGTTAACCAGACCTGACTCACTGACATACCCAGGGTACTTTAAAATGTAAATACAATGTATATATCTATAGCTAATGCAAAAGCTCCTGCTAAGTCCTGCTTTTATCAATTATCTTACAGTAGACATATGTCTATATTAGAACTATAAAAACAGAAGCATAAGTAATTTTCATGAGTGCTTCTTTCCTTTAAAGTTTGTACCTGTCTTTAGGTGTCTGAAAAATATTAACAATCAGCGTTCATCAATTCTGATGTCTGGTGCTAAGCCTCCATTAAAATGCATCTTGAAAAAAAAAAAAAAAAAGAGGCAGTGTCCTAAGCAAAGACAGGCACAGGCTGAAAGCAGTCACAAAGGGTATGATTCAGGAGTGTGCTACTCAGACTGTGCACAGACATGCAGACTAAGAAGCCCAAGTGAAATCTTTAGATTAAAGATCTTAAAGGTTTGTAAGTGACCAGCCTTTTAAGAAAATCATTTCTCTAAGTCAGGGCTATATGATAATTTCAGAGGTCTGACAAAGTGGCAGGTGTGAGCTTTAGTATACATTATTATACAGTTTCTTAAGGGAAACTACCAGGGAAATTTACCTGTTTCCTCTCCTATAAAATGTTCAAAGGAAATATAACTTTTAGCCTTATGATTATTAAATTTTTTTGATGTTTGATATAAGATGCCCGGGTGCAGTTAGGGAATCATTTCTGAAAATCATGTTTTGGCTTGGAAAATACTGAGTTAGAAAAATATGAAAACTTTTCAGTGGCCAAAAAACCCTAAAACTCTAAGCATTATCACACACACACACCACATTTACACACTATACACACACATACATTCACACCACACACACACCTACCACATGCCACACACATACACATATATACATACACATACCACACAGACCACACCCCACACATATACATACCATACACACACATACATTTACAACACACACACACCACATACACACATCTCCCTTTATGCTGGCCACTTGATACATTTTACTTGGCTTTTCCAGTATGTACCTTTAATAAAGACAAATTCAGAAAGAGCCAAGTAAAGCCTAGTTAGGGTGAAAATTTATTCCTTTCTTTTTGAGAAAAATAATTGTTCAAAATGCTATTAATTTCCACTTTTGTTATTTTAAACTCAATCTAATAAGTGCCACTTAGAAAGACATATTTTAGTAGATGCAATATACAAATTAGTGAATTATTATTATTATTTTGCTTTACTGCTAACATCCATACATCCATCTCAAATATCCATCTTAAACTCTCCTTTTCTCTGCTGTTAGGAGCTTTTTAAGTATTCCAACCCAATCAAAGCTACTGAAAGAGTCAGCTTCTTGAGGAACCCCCCCACACACACACACATATTAGCAACTTTTCTTTAAGTTGCATGTGACACACCAAAGTGGTGGAGACTTTTTGACTCCCACACCCACACATGTCTGCAACATAAGTTCCCGCCCACACATCTGCCCGTTAATTCAATGACACAGTCAATTCCTACCCCCTAAAGTATTTCCTTATAAAGGAGTGTGTTTTCACTGAAGTAGACTTTACAAAGAGAAGAGACAAGGAGCAGGAAGCTCTGAGAGCCCCAGCCCCCTGCACACACTGTCACTACAGTGTCCACCCCGCACCTCCTCTGAGTAATCACACAAGCAGAGCAATGGTAACTCGGTTTACTCCTGTGCATCTTGTCATTTCAAATAGACTTTTGCTGAGACAGGAGGATTGCAAGTTTGAGACTGGCCTGGGTTATGCCATGAGAATCTTTCTTTTATGAGAACTTTTTTGCTTCTTTTGAAAAATCCATTCAAATCCAACTAGGAGCGACAAATGATTCTTGCTTTTATCTCTGAAGTTAAAGTCCAGTATCAGCCTCATAATGAGTGGGTAAAGACAGCTCAAAAAAAAATGGCACATGAACACAGCACGTTCTGTTTAACAGCCCCTCCTCCAATGTGTGACCAGCGTCCCAGACCCACCAGCATCACAGTCCACAGCTAAGTGAGCACCCAAGCAGAATAAACAAACTGTGGCCCGCTCAAGTCAGATATGCTGAGAAATAAACTTCTAAGGGAGAAACACTGGTGACTGAGGTCCCAGCTTGAGTCATGCTCCAGGTCTTCCACCATGTCACTTTCCTGACATGCCGCTGGCAGGCAACGTGGTTCTCCTTTTTCTGGCTGACCATGGTTGGCTATCCAGGCCCTTCCCTCTGTCTGTGCCACGGTGACCTCTTAGTTGGATCAAAGACTCCAGCCATAGCTGAGGTTCCTGAGATGGAAGGATTCCAGAGTGGTACTTTCCATAGGTTACGACTTGAGGTCCTGCCATCTCTTTCCACTGGGATCCTGCCTGCCTCTTTCACATCTTTATTGAGTGTTGTCTGGTCTACAAGAGAGATTAATCTCTTTTTTCCTCTTCCTTGTCTTCACAGGACGCATTGAAATTTTCATCGAAGATCTTCCAAGGACACATTACAGGATTTTGTAATAGTAAACATATGGAAAGTATTAGACATATTTATTGCCTGTACATACTGTAAATGCACTGGGATCAAACTGTCTCCCCAGGAAACTGCACATGGGTCATGTGAATATTTTTCCCTTTTGCCAAGGCTAATCCAATTATTCCTGTCACTGTTACCATAATTTATTTTGTCAACTGATGTATTTATTTGTAAATGTATCTTGGTGCTGCTGACTCTGTTTTTTTTGTAACATAATGCACTTTAGGTATACATATCGAGTGTGTGGATGAATTTAACACAAAAAAAAAGGATCTCTATTTTGTGGTTCATTTTAATGAATTCTGAAATATAATTATCTAGACTGATTTCCTTATGTGCATGTAAAAATGGCAGTATTTTAAATTTGTAAAGAATGTCTAATAAAATATAATCTAATTATACCATGACTCACAATGTGAATTTTATTCTTTAAAGTTTCTAATCAGAGAAACACACACAATTTTTTTTAATTCTACTTGAATATAATCCTAAGCTTAATATGTTTATATGGGCATCTATTCCAATGTGTCCACATTAGCTTTTAGTTAAAAACCACTTAAAATGTATTCTGTCCAATATTTCAGTTCAAGTCAATAGAATGGCTGAACAGCCTGAACTTCAAGTTGAAATAACGACAACAAAGGGCAAAAAAAAATAAGTAGAGAAGTCAGAAGAGAAGGTCAAAGAGGGTTATCCAGAGTTAAAACCCAGAGGGAGAGGTGGACCCAAGACTTTGACTCTGAATAAATTTTGCCAATATAAAGTTTAGTTTGCAAGGGCTTGCTCTCATTCATAACAATAATGAAAGATCTGCCTGGGAATTCCCCTGGTTCTGGTTTCCTCCTAGAGAAAGAAGAGAGAAAGGTTTGGGAGCTGCAGGACAAGTCAGAAGGCTGTCGGGGGGGATCACTGAGCTATGTCTCCATTGCAGGAGCTCTGATATCAACACTCAGCGCCACAGGAACCCCATCTCCATTGTGAACTTCACTCTCTCCCTCTCTCAACCTTCTGGTGAAATTGTGTTCTGTTTTGTTTTGTTTTGTTTTGTTGTTTTCCAAGATAGGGTTAGTCTTTGTAGTGGGATGTCCTGGGACTCACTGTGTAGAACAGGCTGGCCTTAAACTCAGAGATCCATCTGCCTCTGCCTCCCAAGTACTGGGGTTAAAGGCGTGCCCCACCGCCGCCGCCACCACCACCACCTCTTCCTGATTTGAAACTGTGTTCTTTAAATGTGTTTTAAGGATAAGACCCAAACCCTATGAATCAAACACGCCCGTGCTCAGGAATGTTCTGTCAGTACTCAGCATCCTACTTTGTGTCTACCCGATGTTTGAGAGCACTTAGAAAACAAAATGCAGTAACTTCCTCTAGGGTTCTTCCACACCAATGTCTACATGAAACTATGAAATGATACAAGACACGTGTATTTTAAAGAAGAAAAAGGAGGAAACACGGGGAGAGTATAGGGTTGGACTGACTTTATCTGTGTTGTCTCTTGGGTCCTCATAGCCTTCAAAGACTCTTCTTAGCATTTGTAAGAATTTTAAACCTATACTGACAGGTAAATATGAGATATTGTACTTACTTCTTATGGATTTGTCAGAGATGGTTTTCATATCTATGGAATATTCAGAGGCTAAGGTACAATACTCTAGCCCTATATATTGCAAGTACTTTGGAACACCTCAAAAAAAAGCTACAGCTTATTTTGTAAAACTTCATCTGAAAGTCTAAACCTTGGAAAGACTGTATCCAATCTTTATAAGTTGTTTCCATGAAAGATGTGTTTGTAAGCCAGGTATGGTGGCACTTGCCTCTAATCACAGCACTTGGAAGTTAAAGACCAGTATATCTCCATGAGTTTGAGGCCAGCATGTTCTTGTACATAATGAGTTCTAGGACATAGAGAGACCCTGACTTATGTCTCAAAAATGGAAGGAAGGAAGGAAGGAAGGAAGGAAGGAAGGAAGGGAGGGAGGGAGGGAGGGAGGGAGGGAGGGAGGGAGGGAGGAGAGAGAGAGAGAGAGAGAGAGAGAGAGAGAGAGAGAGAGAGAGAGAGAGAGAAATGAACTGGGCAGCCTTCTGTCACCAATTCTTACCAAAGCATTCTTGATACCATCGCTACCTTCGGACACACCCTAGCTTCCCTGGCAGTGGTGTAAAAAGGACTGTAGAATGAAATATGAATGTGAAGGAAACAGGATTACCTTCAGAAAAACACAAATACATCGAGACTAAAAAAAAAAAAATCAACATACAGAAATGTACCAAGTTACATTCTACATCACTACAGCTTTAGATAATGTTCACCAAGCAATAGCAATTTAAGTAAGGTGAATTGGCCTGAATACTCAGAAACTAAGCAAAAGAAGTTAAATCTGCCAGTGGACCACTTAATCTTGATTTGTACAGAGCTTTTCTGGTCATTAAACACCTGATATATTTATAAATGTAGAGTTAGCTCCAAAGGACATATGCATAATGACACTTATATGTAAAACTATATACTTCACCTATGCCGTCTTAGCCATCATTGTGAAACATGACTTTGTAACAGAGCTCAGATATTCTGAGCTACATTATAAGCAAAACCTCAGGTTAACAGTATCATATTTTTAAAAGTTAAAAGTCAACACTGGCATCTTCCTTTCTCAATACAAATGCTAGTTTGGCTTACTGGATGTGTAAAGCTGAAAATGTAAAGAAATTGAACATTTTCTTAGAAGGCAAAAGTGCATACAATGATGGTTAGAGTGTCCTGGCCACACAAAGCAACTTAGACTCCTACTTCACACAAGGACAAAAAGAGCCAATGGTTTCAAATCCAAGTTTCTCTGTGTAATGTATGTACACTATGTGCCCAAGAGGAAGACAAGAATCAAGTGTGACTTTAATTTCTATCCCATATCTGTCCATTAAATAAACACTAAACTGTCCATCACTGGTGTCCACTCTGCCTTAACATGCCTGCACTTATTCTTTATAGAATTCTTATTCATTCCAAACTGTTAAAATTTCATCATCTACAGTTGAGTTTTAGAGCAACTTCCTTATAGTTTAGTTGTTACTTTCCCCTCTACTCACAAAGTTCATGGTAATTCAGAATGCGCTATGGATGAAAGCCAAGCCAGCAGGGCCTTCATCTTCTCTAAATGCTGGAGATCATTTTAGAAACTTGAACTAGGAAGTGTTCCTAAAACACTTCCTGAAACTAAGGATGAAGTTCATCCCAAGTGCCAATCCTTCCTGCTTCCCTTCCTTTCCTGACACAGAAGGTTTTACACACAAGACTACCACAAAGCATTCTACTATAGAGTTGCCAGGTTCCACATTACTCATGAAGTCTCATGTGAGCTCTTCAAAGGCAGAATGAAAACTCTAAGTGCCAGGGGCTAAAGTGATATTCCAGTGGATTCTGCCTCCATGTGACAGGGCTTACTCCTCAGGAGAAACACTAGCCCTTGCTGCCTCCCTATCCACCTTGTAGATTTCTATGTCCAATGCCCAACACCCAACACCACACAGCATCCTTAACACAGAAACTGTCTGTCCAATAGGTGTCTGATAAACTCTCTTTGAGATTTCAAAATACTAAGATTAAACAAGGCCTCTGAAGACAAAAGGTAGTTCTGAGCTTGGGGTGTTTCTGACTCCCACCTTGAGCCCTTATCCAGTTCCAGTAACAGGAAGCTTGGGATGTAAAACCAAGCTCTTCACTGTGCACCAGAGTGCCCTCTGTTCCTCAGCCTCTGGTCTCACAGGGACTTTTCCAGCTCCATAGGCACAAGAAGTAAGGGTTTGTGTTGAAGGTACAGCAACCTCCCACAGGAAGGGAGGAGAATTTAAAATATCAGGTTCTCTTCCCATGAATACACAGCATAGAAGTTACCCACAGGGCCCAGTGTGCAGACGAGCCACGCTGCTCTTTTGACAGAAGATTAATGTACACAGCTCCTAACCAGACCCACCAGCATCAGGATGCGAACATTCACGTCTCTGTGTAAGTCCCTAACACGCGTGTAATGTGGATGTGTTATGTTTTTAAATTGCATTTTAATTAAACTTCAAAACATCTTCCTAAGAGCTGAAGGACATTTATAAATTGGAATAAACATGAGGTATGTCACCCTTGAAAAATGGATTGTTAGCTAGAGGCTACTACAGAGACTCCTACTCCCTGCCGAGTACACACAGCCTTAGGGGTCTGAAAAGAAAAATAGTCCACCCATCTTCCATTTGAGTAAGATAATTGATGGTCATGGTTCACCAAGTTGTCACTGAAAGACTGCTGGGAGGGGCTCTGTTGAGGTCCATGTTGTACAAAATAAATGTAAGACAATAACAAGCCAAGCCCCACACACTTAGCAGCTCCAAGTTCCCATCTGTCTTCCTTTCACTCATCCCAAGGACTGGTGAAACCAGCCATCAACACCAACTGCAAGAGCTATAGCCTGGCCAGCCCAACACGTGAAAGAAGAGAGCTGGCTGCCTTACCCATAACTGCCATCTTCTTCTAGAATTAAAGTTATACTTTGTAGCATTTTACAACATTACAAAAACGACTGCATCCAAAAGAACGAAGTGTCATAGTTGTGGAGTGAATATTCATTTTTTTCTGGGAATCTGCTTTGTATATACTCTAGCTTGATTTGTAATCCTCACCATATGTGCAACATCCACACAAATGGGATTCTTAGTCTGTTTTGAAGACTGTGCGACTTTGCCTTAGACGAGAGCTTGCCCAGTCAGAGAAGATTCAAAAGTGTACACAGCGAGCTAGAGTACTAGCAAAAGCTTACCAGTGTCACAGGAAAGCTGAGTTCTGCTTGCTTGTCAGTGCGTTCAAGGAAATCGTGGGTTCTGAGAATTGTACTTCTAGTCACTTCCCTGCTTCCTGCGCCCCAAGGGCTCTGTCCTACCAGCTTCTCTGCCTGAGGGAACTCCTCTTCCAAGGTTCGTTCTCTGTCTCTCTCTGTCTCTCTCTCTGTCTCTCTTCCTCTCTCTCTCTCTCTCTCTCTCTCTCTCTCTCTGAGTGTATCTGTACATGTGTATACGTGTGTGTGCATGTATATGTATGTCTGTGTGTACATGTGTGTATGTGTTCATGTATGTGTGTGTCTGTACATGTGTGTATCTTTATATCTGTCTCTTTTTCGCTCTCTCTTTGATTTCCTCTGTCTCTAAAAGGTCTCTTTGTTTGTCTCTGTCTCTCATGTCTGTCTCACACTCTTTATTTCTTCCTGTTTTTCTACCTATATCTCAGTCTCTGTGTGTTTCTGTGTCTTTCTCTCATTTTCTTTCTTTTTATGACTTTCTCTGTCTCTGTGTCTTTCCCTACAAAACACACACACACACACACACACACACAGAGAGAGAGAGAGAGAGAGAGAGAGAGAGAGAGAGCACCAGGGAGCCCAGGTGTCTACAGAACCCAGGAGTGAACAGCTATTGCCCTAGGGAGGTGGCAAGGGCGGGCAGGAGCGCTGGCTGGCAGGCAAGCGGTATGTAAGCATACACAGAGAACCACTTTTTGTAAGAAGGTTAAAACATATTTAAAATGGGACCACCTTGGAGAGGAGACCGTTCCCCTCCTGTTACCTCTCAACCTGCTCCAAAACTTCAGTATTCAGTTTTTCCAAGGCCAGCTCTCCCTGCCCCCTCCTCCCCTGGCAGGCTGGTTTTCTGTTGAATACTCAGCTTCTTGCAGGGCCCTTTCACTCCTCCGTGAACACTCAGAAATGCTGCTGACCATCACCATTTCTGATGTGTGTGCCCATTGCCACCCAGGGACAAACAATGAGCATGCATCAACCGTTCTTTGTGCCAGATTTCCACATTTGGGTTGGTTTTGGATGACTTAATGACTTCTACAAGACACCGAAAGAAGGTCAAGGGTGTTGGTCACTATGGTACTGTCTGTCCACTTCTGGAGAAAACACTCCATGGTGTCCCCAGGCATCAGCTAATTAATGTGAGAGGCTTCCATTCAGATCTACTTGATTTAGGGAAAAGGCCACCTTCTGTCACCAGGGTGCAGGGAGTGGAGAGTAAACATTTTTCCTTTAGGAAATCATCCAGGGACCAGATAACAGACTACTGGACTCTGTTTTGAAAGTGCCCTGTGATCAGAAAGTTGAATCATTCCAGATTTTCCTGGGAAAACCTAAAAGTCCCCCAGCTCCAAAATTGTGGCACACTCCCAGTGTACTGATAAGGACTCTTGAACTGTTCAAAGCTGACTGTCTTCCCACTTTACACTAAGTGGCTGCCTAAAGGAATGGCCCAAATAGATGTCATTGCCTCCCAAAGAAAAACAGAAACTTGGGAAAATGGAGGATTAGACTTTTATTGACTAAAGAGGGGAGATATGTGTGCCCCTAATGGTAGGAAGCACAGCACACATCAGACAAGCTTATCTTTGTCAGTTCTTTTTGCTTCATCTCAAGAGTCACAACAGTCTACCTGCTGAGTCAGGAAGACTGTGAACCTAAAACCAGCAAGGCTCCTGCTCTCTTATGGCCTTGCCATACTGCCATATCGCATCCTCTTACAGTGTCACAGACAACAGCCCATGGGGTAGAAAGCAAATGTCAATGTGAATTAAATGAAATGCAGGTGTCCTGCCTGCCATTATTTGATTCCTGGAGTGAGATCTACATACCACTTAGTGTTTCTACTACACTGAATAAATAAATATCTATCTATTCTTGTTGTCTACATTTCCAACTATTACTTTCTCCTGGGTTGAGGATTGGTTGAGAGATGCTCGAAGTAGCTTGCTGTCCCATGAGCAGTCATTGTCCTGCTCATTGGAACCTAGACTCAGCCGCATTCTAACCAGGCTGGGCTTAATGTGTTACAAATCTCTGCTTCACTTTTTGTTGCTTTTACCATAGGAACAATGTAACATGTTGTCATTATGTAATAAGAAGAAGTTGTAATTATAACCCCCACATTTATGTTTAGTGTAACTGTAGCCAACCACCACAGAAACACATCTATGTAGAACCAAAGTTAGCCTAAGAAATCTGTAATAAAAATCCAAATATCCAACATCTTAACATCATACATACTGTGGACAGGCAACACAGTTTTTAAATAATTTAATCATTTATTTAGAGTCTGTGTGTATGTGTGCATTTTGTGTGTTTGTGTATGTATTGGAAGGCCACAGTGCATGTGTGGAAATCAGAGGAAAACTTGTGGGAATAGGCAGTTCTTTCCTTCTACAATGTGGGTTCAGGGGATCAAACTCAAGCTATTGGTCATGGTGGCAAGCACTTTTACCCTCTCACCCATTGTTCTAGCCCTTCACAATTTATTTCTTAGCAGTAAGACAATGGTTTTGTGGGCAGAGAGATGACTCAGGGGTAAATTCTAGAAGACCCATATTTGGTGTTCAGCACCGACATTGGGCATCTGCCTATAAGTCCAGTTACAGGAAAACTAATGGCCTCTGTGGGTATTGTATGCATGAAGTACACATAGATACACTCAAGTATACACATACACAAGATAGATAGATGATAGATAGATAGATACATACATACATACACACACACACACACACACACACACACATACATACATACATCTCTTTTAAAAGCTTGTGACCTTTCTCTGTGGCTGAGAGTAAAGTGCTCTGAGTTGTGTATGAGCAAAACAAAAGTAAGGCTGTCCCTTGCTGTTGCAGAAGAGGTACACATAGCAGGTGTCTGGTATGACAGGCATCTTGCACATTTAACAAGCATTTCTCATGTGGTAGGCTCACAGGGTTCAAGAAAGGTCCAGAGGCACAGATATTACTTCAAGGACCAGTAGATTCAGAATGGCACCCAAATTTACATGTGCTGTGTGCTGTCTGCTGGTGCCTCCTAGAGTTAGGAAGGAATTATTTCTCCTCCAAAAGCTGGGTCTCTTGTTTAGTGAATGTGTGGTGTGTGTCTGCTGGTGTACCTGGGCTCTGCAGGCAAACTGCCAAATTTTTCAGAGTGGGTAATACAGGCTATCCCACAACTCTGCAACTTGTAGGTGATTCTTACCACCTTATTTTCTGTCTGGCAAAATCCAATACACACACACACAGGCGAAAAACATTATGCCTCCCATTTAAATACTCATATTTAAATACTCATTTCGATATCTCTATTCAGATTCTTATTTGTGAACACATTTGTGATCAGATAATTGAGTAAGATAAATCTTTAACACAGGTCCATTTATATATCAGGATAGAATATGATTTACTTTTTAATTAATACTTTCCCCTTGAAGGATCTACCTGATTCTCATTCCATGCACTTTTCAAAGTCAGATAGATAACAAACCTTTCATTCCTTAAAATTTTTCTAGAGTAAGAAATGACCTGACCTTAGTCATACAAGGAAATATTTTATGCCCAGCCACAGTGATTGGCTAAGGGGTGATCACATGATCAAAGGCACCCAATCTCAATGCCTCTGTCAGCGTTTTGATGAGAAACGCTGCGGGGGAGGGGGTATTTCAGAGATTCATCTCTAACTGAAGTGCTGAGAAGAGACTGTTGAGTTCCTAGCCTCGTAGGATCGCTCTGTCATCCCCTTTCAAGGCTGAAGGACTATCACGGAAAAGAGGGTGGAAACAACATAAGAGCTAGAGGAAGAAGCTGTCGAACCCTGTATTCTGGGTATGCTGTGTCCACAGCAGTCATCGAGTGGGGAGTGACTAATGAGACCCCACTCTTCTGAGATTTACAAGCAGTTAGTGATTGCTGAGGAGGGAGAGAGATTTTCTTAAGTAGTGTGACACCTGGTAAAGCTCTTGTGCTTCTGTAAACAATTCTAATTAAACTCACCATCTAACAAAAAGATGGGAAAGGAAAGGGGGAGCTCATTGATAAGAGAAAGGGGACCAATGGGAGTTAAGAGGGAAAAATAGAGGGCAATGTGGGGGTGAATATGGTCAAAATATATCGTGTGTGTGTGTGTAAGAAAACACATTATTATATAGAATTAATAAGTAATAGTAAAAACAACAATGCTGTCAGGAGTGGTTGCGCACGTCTCTAATCTCAACTCAGCTCTCTGGAGTCAGAAGCAGGTGGACCTCTGTGGGTTTGAGGCCAGCCAAATTTACATAGTGAGTTCCAGGCCAGCCAGGGCTACACTGAGAGAGAGACCCTATCTCGGAAAACAACCTCTTCTCTGGCGTTTCTGATCCTCGTGGGATAGATAGTTGTTTCCTTTGCTAACTTGTGCTCTATAAGAAGAATGTCAGCATTTTCCCGTCTCCCTTTCTGCAGGAATGAAGCTCTCCATGACAGGGAAGGAAGCCATACTATAAAGGTAGTTATTCATAGCCTCTCAAGGGTCCTTATGTTACCAAGTTTATCAGAATCAACACTCTTCCTTCAGATTTCTTACAACCTGTTCTTCAAGCACTATGTACCTGATCCCTAACCCAATGTGTCTTGTGTGCCCCTCTTACAGGCTCCCACAGCACAGAAGGAAAGAAGGGAACGCTCTGGGGCCATCAGGATCTCCCTTCTCTTCCAGATCGGTTACCAGTTACCCTCAAGCAACATACTTGTGCTAAAGGAAAGCCATGAGGAAAAGCAGCCTTCCTTAGAGAAGAATCAGAGTTCTCTGATGTGATTGGGTACTGCTCCTTATTAGACATGCTTACCCCACTGCATATGCTGTGACTCACCTCTCCCTGAGGATTGTTCCCTACTGGGCATGTTCCCATCCAGCCCTCCAGGCTGGCTTTGCATTGGTTTTCCCCACAGGTGTTCTCTTGGCACTGTTAACTGCTGGCTGTTTCCCCTATATCCATATCATGAGAGATTGCACATTTTACAGGGACTGTATCTTTCACTCTACCAGTAGTACAACATGCAGTAAGGATTTGTTGTGGAGTGTGAATGCATTCTCTTCCTAAGCAAGATCTTATGTGCACTCCCTCTTCCTAAGCAAGGATCTTATGTGCACTCCCTCTTTTGCTGTGACTTTGTCACAAGAGTGGCTGGCATTGCACTTACCTCATGCCCACACGTGTGTTCACAATTACTATTATTCCCCTTGGGTCTCCCCCAGAAAGTCTCTGACAGACACTGTGTTGATTACAGGTTCTTATAACTAATTCTGTAATTCTCCTCAACCCTCGCCCATCCCTGTGCACACAACCAACAAACACCCACTTACCCAATTTCAAGTCTATTAGAAATGCATCGGTGCTCACTGTGCTTGTAGGACTGTACCCTTACACAATCATTATCTTTCTCTTTTTCTCTCCCTTTCCCATGTTTATCACTTTAACCTTATCCTCTAATGACCTGGAGCTTTACTCTGGCTACACCTCCAGCCAAACCCACATATCCGAGTCTTTCTTTCAAAGCCTTTTCTGGCTGTCTTCATAATTCCCTCTGTCCTGGCCTTCACTTTCCAGACCAGCTACATTTGTTGTTGTATGGCTCCTTTTGCCCTGGGTTCTTCCTCTCCTGGCTCTGAACTTTTACTCAGTCTCTTCCATATCTCTGGAACAACAACCTAACCACAGCCTTCTCCTCTGAATCATGCTCAAGGTCCAGCTGCTTCAAGACGTTTTTCCCTCCCATCTTCCAATCCATCACATCATCACCGACCCAGCCTTGTACCACAGGACAGCCTTGAAATGACTGGACTTATAAATATGGGGTGACTGTAGTTCAATTTCTGGCTTACGTCAATACTAAAGCCTAATCTCAGAATTAATCAATGTTAACTTTGAGAAAGAACCAAAAGAAATGGCCAATAGTTACTGAGTCAGCACTGCAGACTGTTAAGAGCAGTTCGTTTGAGATTAATAGATTTATTCTCTGCCTTGTTCCCCCAGGAATCTGAGAGAGATCACAACAACACAGCCACAATGAAATTAAAAATGGTCATGATTAAGAAAACCATGGGCAGACCCACACAGCAGTGTTATGGAGAAGATTAGCATATGCATGACCCATCCACACACACAGTGCCATGACCCACACAGTCCCATGATTATTGAAGTTGAAATGCCCATTAGCTCCAATCAACTTGCCACTACGATTATTAATCCCTATTTTTTTTTTACCTAATATTTGAAGTTACCCTGCCCTCTTGAAATGACATAAAAACTTACTGGTCTTTTTCTGGAGTTCAGGCAGGATGACATGGATCAGTGTCTGTGTTCCCAAAAATGTCTTAACTGACACATGTTCCCAAAAGGCATGGCCTGGTACAAAATCCTGGTGTTGAGCTGGGGAAATTCCTGAGGAATTCTGCAGAAAATGACCTTGCTTTACTTTTTAAAACCCAGAACTTTCCAAACTAATTGAAATCAAATCCCCCAGGTCTTTCTCCATTCTGTTCTCTGTCAATATGCCAAGGGACCCCTATCAGAATCCAAGCCATGGGGGATGTGTCTGCTCTGTAATCTTATTCGACGAAGGTGGCTCTGGGGTACAGACATTCATTTATACATTTCTGTGCTTTTTCAGGATTTATATGTTACCTAGATACAAAAACAAAGCCCAACAACTCAGAGCCTCCCACGTGCATGCGAGTGCTCCACCTCTGTGCTGCATCACCAGCTCCCTTTTACTTATAATTTTGAGACAGACTCTGGCAAAGTTGCTCCAGCTGGCCTTGCCCTCTCTATGCTCCAGGCCATGTGCTGAAGGTTCAGTCATCCCACCTCAGCCCCCTCTGGAGCAGCTAGACTTACAGGAAGAGTTCACCAGAGTCAGTTTCGGAGAGATACCTCTTAAGATAATATACTAAAACAATTTCAGTCTAATTCTTAAATTGTTAATTATTTGGTTTGAAACAGAATGGTTTGGGCAAGCTTAAATCCATGACGGCCTGGGAGTGACCAGTAGGTGGCAGCACCAGAGTCGGCCACCCTGGAAAGACCCAACCGTGATAGATTTCTGTGAGCTCTTGCTAGCCAGGCACTAAGGCAGCTTAAAGAAGGCAGAAAAGGGGAGAGAGAGAGAGAGAGAGAGAGAGAGAGAGAGAGAGAGAGAGAGAGAGAGAGAGAGAGAGAGAGGGAGGGAGGGAGGGAGGGAGGGAGGGAGGGAGGGAGGGAGGGAGAGAGGGAGAGAGGGAGAGAGAGAGAGAGAGAGAGAGAGAGAGAGAGAGAGAGAGAGAGAGAGAGAGAATGTTTCAGGGAGGATAAAAACTGCTCATGCTATCAGGTGAGTTCTATATTGCCTCCCCCTCTCTATGGTTTCTCCATGCCTCCCACAGTGAGATTTGATGGATGCTTCCAGCCTTCTGTTTTTCAGCATCGTCTCTCACTTTGCATTCAAAAGCACTCAATTTGTATTGGTCTAATCTCTCTACATATTTTCAATTAGTAACTGTAGTGAACACCTAATACTTTTAAACCATCTCACCCATTTCTAAGTATGCAGCCAATTCTGTGACGTGTGTTTCTGTGTAAAAATTCCAGAAGAGGTAAATCTGGCAGCCCTCAAACTCTTCCAAAAATCACACTTGCCCCAGAGCTTGGCAATCCCATTCCACTCTCTGTGATTCTGGTGACTCTAGGTTCCACAAACATACAGAGTCATGCAGCATTTGTCTTTTGTGGCTGGCTCACTTTATGTGGCATGCTCAGGTCCTCCAGGCTATAGCAGTGTCAGGGTTTCCTTCCACCTTAGGGATAAACATGTATCCAACTGCTACATTTTGTTTATTCGCTCATCCATCAGTGAACATCTATGTTGCTTCTTCCTGCTGTCTGTGATGACTAATGCTGCTGTGACCCTGGGTATGCCAGTAGCCTTCTACCACCCTTTCAGTTTCTTTGGATATATATACTCTCGTTTTTGTTTTCTTTCTGTTGCTGTGATAAAACACTTCAGTCAAAAAAGCAATTCAGGGAAGAAAGGACTTATTTGGCTTATATTTTCAGATTACAGTTCATGGGGGTGGGGGTGCGGTAACCAAGATAAGAACTTTAAAAAGCTGGTCACATCACATCCATAGTCAGGAATACAGAGAAACAAGTACACACATGCTTGCTTGCTTGTTTGCTTGCTTGCTTGCTTGCTTGCGCTCAGCTGTTTTTCTACTATTACAGTTTGGATCTCCTGACTAGAGAATGATGCCGCCCATGGTGGGCTGAGTCTTCCCATCTCAGTGTAATCAAGACATTGCCCCATAGACATGCTTACAGGCCAGTCAATAAGGACAGTCCTTCACCGAGACTCCTTTCCAGATGAATCTAAATTATATCAGGTCGATAATTACAGGCAACCATCTCGGTCTCATGGTGTCACAGTCAGGTTTTTGGGTTTTGTTTCAGTTTTTTGTCATTGTTTGTTTGCTTGTTTGGAACTCCACACTCTTTTCCTTAGCAACTGTGCCATTTTCATTCCTACCAACACAGCACAAGGATTCTAGCGTCTCCAAGTCATCATCAACTTTATCTTTTACTTTTTGATAATAGGTACAATAAAATGCTATGATTTTCATTTGTATTTCTAAGACTATACAAAGATATTACACAGCTACTCACACGCTTGTTGCCCCCTTTGTATGTCATCTACCGAAACATTCATTCCTCAGTCCATGTTTAGATCAGGTAAGTCATCTTTCTGTTCCTGGGTTGTAGCATTCTTTGTTGGTTTCTTGTTTGCTTGTTTATTTGTTTGTTCTGCTATTAGCCCCTTGTCAGATATGTGATTTCCAAATGTCATCTCCCATCTTCATGCTGTCTGTTCACTCTGTTAATTCTATCCTTTGATTTTGCACCACATTGAAACAAGACATTAAAAAAAAAAAAAAAAGACAGGATCTCACTGTCTAACTTTGCCTGGCCTAGAACTCACTATGTAGTAGAACCGGCTGGCCTCAGAATCACAGAGATCTTTCTGCCTCTTCCTCCTGAGTGCTGCGATTGAAGGTGTGTATCACTCACCTGGCCTGAAAGACATTTTAAAAGGAAACTTGTCCACATGGTTCCCATGCTTTGTGGAAACTATGCCATCCTTTAGCTTGTCAGTATAGTGATCCACTTTCTTCCATGTGCCTGTGGAGCTCAGAGCTCAACTTTGGGATCAAGTAATGTGAACACATTATAGTTTTGATGCGTATTACTAAATTTATTTTCTATGAATTTCTGTGGTCAACTATAATAGTTATGGCCTGCTGAATGTATGCTGTGAACCCAACTGTGTCCTCACACAGGTTATCATTAATTCCTTATACCAGGGCTGCAAGGCAGAGAGTACCGCTGTCTATATGGCTAATTATATCAACTAGACACATAGACTACCATCAGCTACCAAGACCAGACAGACTGTGATTGGTAGAATTAGCATTGGATGTCAAGCCTACCTGTGCCCGTGAATGTTTTAAGACAGGGTTCTCAAGATCTTCCTATGCATACAGCCTGGATGGCCAAGAGGAACCTCCTATGTAGCCCAGGCTAGCCTTGAACTTTTCATGGTCTTTCTAGCCCCACTTCTAATGCTGGGATCGCTATATACATATGTGCATAGTGACACCTGGCTATGTAGTTAGCTTTCTAGGGGACTTTCAAACTTCATCCCAAAGTAGTAGAACCATTTTACACTCCCATCAGGAGTGAGAAAAGGTACTAGTCTCTCCACATCATCATCAGCATCACCTTTCTTTTTGTCAGCCACAGAGTGAGTGTGCACTTGTCTTTACCTTGGGTTTTGCACATCTGTAATGGCTTCAGCATTTAGCATATCTCTGGAGACAGCCTATATGCGCCTTTGCTGGCTTTTCAGTCTGGTTATACAATGATGAGTTTCAAGAGTAAAGTACATATTCTGCATCCTTATCAGACAGGATTTTCCTGGATTTCTTTCCACACTCACTTTCTTTCTTGAAGAAGTTTACTGAAGAATGTCTTCATTTTGCTTGTGCATGACTGGCCCCTCTCCTCTAAAGCTGTAGCTGACTAATGGATTTAGGGAAAGCTCAGCTTAGCAGTTTCACTGTTTTCTGCGTGAGGCTCTGCCTGTCTGGCAGGGTAAATGTGTTTTGGTCTATTGTTTGCCATGTGATAGAGCGAACCTGTCTTTAGGAGAAGAAACACTCCCATGAGTACCACGTTAGATGACAGAGTCAGGTGTCAGCTACAGATAAGAAGCTATGACCTTTAAATAGTTGAATCATTAATAGTGTTATCATTCTTGGCCAAGCATGTTGGCTCATACTTATAACCAAGCACTCAGGAGCTGAGGTAGGAAGACAGCAAGCAGATGATTGATAGATAGATAGATAGATAGATAGATAGATAGATAGATAGATAGATAGTGTACTGGCTAGTTTTGTGTCAACTTGACACAGCTGGAGTTATCACAGAGAAAGGAGCTTCAGTTGAGGAAATGCCTCCATGAGATCTGGCTGTGGGGCATTTTCTCAATTAGTGATCAAGGGGGAAAGGCCCCTTGTGGGTGGGACCATCTCTGGCCTGGTAGTCTTGGGTTCTATAAGAGAGCAGGCTGAGCAAGCCAGGGGAGGCAAGCCAGTAAAGAACATCCCTCCATGGCCTCTGCATCAGCTCCTGCTTCCTGACTTGAGTTCCAGTCCTGACTTCCTTTGGTGATGAACAGCAGTGTGGAAGTGCAAGCCGAATAAACCCTTTCCTCCCCAACTTGCTTCTTGGTCATGATGTTTGTGCAGGAATAGAAACCCTGGCTAAGACAGATAGATAGATAGATAGATAGATAGATAGATAGATAGATAGATAGATAGATAGATAGATGCTTAGTTTATAAAATGTACACAGCAAAGACTTCAATTAAATACTGTCTGGCCTTTTGAGTTCAACTATAACACACTTTAAATGGAATTCACATCACATTAGTATCACAAAGCCCAATAAAATTATAACAGGAAAATTCAAGTCAAAGGCAAAATTACTCTTCACTATATTTTGTTTTTAAATGTGTAGTGGAACTGTAAAGGGCACAGTGTAAAATTGTGACTGTTTTATCAGAAATGGGAAGTTTTAGGGGGCAAATCATCCTTGTGTCCACAGGTAAGCATGGGAGAAGCCAGGGAAGGGGAAACATGCAGCCGATCTCTCCAGAGGGAGAAGGTATTTGGCTGTTTCCCCTGGGATTCTGGGGAAATGTAGGTTACAACATGGTAATCCTTTGCCTCCATTGGTCCAGGCTCTGCTCATATCCTTCAGAATATTAAGTTTGTTAATCTCAGACCCTTTCCTCCTAAAACCTGAGCAGCACTTCTAGGCCATAAAACTTGTTCTTGTGAGAGATGTCATTTGTGCTTTTCAACATCCTAAGTGACTCCTGTGTTCTCTGAGGACCTGGCATTACCTTACCTTAGTCGATCTCCCTAGGCCTTTATCTTGAACATTGTTTCTAAGTCAACAGAGCCCACCTTTATGGAGGACGCTATATGCACTTTGTAAAGATCTTCAATGTAAACATGTCTTAAGTGGGACTGAGTTAACTGTGATCAGAAAACTTTTTTTTCCCAAAATTGTGCTGTGCTTAAATATGGTTCAAATAAATGAAATGGTGCCGGACTCTTGAAGTTTGTCCCAGTATCAGCCTCTAAGTTAGGCTAAACTGAGTTTCATTCTTGTCTCTTCGTGGACCATTTTCCTGCCATCCAGAAACCTGCAGGGACCCCTAACAGCTAACCTTTGCTACATATATACACAAGGACCTTTTGCCCTCTACAGAGTGTCTTCTCTTTCATGCTAAGCTTTAGTTGTGAAGATGAGACCGCTGTGTTCAAAGTCTCTAGCTAAAACCAAGAAAAAGTGATGACCTACAGACATATGAGCTGTGAGCCAACGGTGCTTCCCTCTGCACAGTCCATCCATGGCCACAATGAACAGACCAGAGCACTGTTCACAGCTTACCTCTGTTTATCCCATAGAAGAGCCTCTGCTTTCAAAGGGGAAGAATTTCTAATAACAGAACAGTGACCCTGTTTCTGCTGCTCAAAAATCTTTGTTTTGTACTAATGCAATGAGGAAACCTGGAGTGTTTAACAATCACAAGGTCCCAGTTGACTGGTGCTGCTGGGTGAGTTCCCTTAGATATAGAGGCCCCACATGAGCCAGACCACTCCCCCAACTCCCACCCCTACCCCATGTTGGTGGAGTCTTAGTTCCATGAGAGTAACTGGTGCTGAGGAAAGGCTGTGTGCTCCAGGTGGACCCCTGCTGGATCTTTTGCAGGTCTTTTTAGAGCCTTTTATATGAGCTCCCAGACGTATCTGACCAGGAAGATTTATTTTCAGTAAGCTTTATATCCTTAGATATATATCCTTGGGTTCACCACAAAATTGAGAGATCACAAGGATTTTCCATATTCCTGCCAAGCACATGAGTAGCCTCCCCCTTTACGAACATCCTCCATCACTCTATGGTGTGTGTCACATGTAATTAAGCCACAGTGATGTAGCCTTGCGCTGAGTCCACAGTCTGCATTATCAGACACCATTGGTGTTCGTGTTCTGTGCGTCCTGAGAGTCACCCAAGGGTACTTTCTCAGGCCTCACTTCATCTCTACCTCTTCATCAAGGATCCTTTCACTTGCCCGGCCATTGCGTCTCTTCTGGAATATCATACTGTTAAATTTATCCAGTATGTCTGTCGCCTTTTGATTGGCTTTGAAGTGTGCATTTATGTTTTCTCCGTGGCAGATCATCTTTGTGTGACATGTTTTAGTTACTGCCTTGGCTTCATTTCCTGTTTCTGTGAGGAAAATGAATACAAAGGCAGCTAAAACCTTCCCACTACCTGAGCTGCTATTTCCATCTCTTGATCTACCATCAAAGATAGTTTTTGCAAACATACCCCCTTCGCAATCAATGTGCCTCTTATATAATTTTATGTTTGTTCCTGGCATTTTATTACATGAGCCAGAATTTGCTGTGTAAAAATCAGCATCAAATTTGGCATGGAAATCAGCTTGATCAATATGAAAGGGCAGTGGTAAAATGGAATTTATCTTTCCTTTTTTTTTATGAAGGGTAATTTAGCTTTTTTTCCCTCAGGTGTTTATGTCATTTCAAAGAAACCATTGCCTAATACAAGACAGCAAGTACAACATCCTACCTTTCCGTTTAGCAGTTTCAGCCTTTTAGTGCTTATGATTATGGTAAGGCTATTTTGGGTTCGTTTTGTATGTGGCAGAAAGCCAGGACTCAGACTTGTTCTCTTGCACACTGAGAACTGGTTACCCTTGCATTGTTTCTTATGTTTGTTCACTTGCTTTAAAAAAAAATTTTTTTTTCCTCGTGGGATTGCCTTTGGTTGATTTCTGGACAAGGTATTTGTTTTGGTAACCCCTGAATTCTGTAAGGCCCTTAATGCTTTAATGGAGTTTGCTTTTTAAAATGCTTTTAGGGGCTGGAGAGATGGGTCTATGGCTAAGAATAAGCTTGTTGCTCTTGCAGAGGACTTGAATTCTGTTCCCAGCACCCATACAGAGGCTTATAAGTTACCTGAAACTCCAGCGCCAAGACATTTGACAACCTCTTCTCGCTTCTCAGGGCATCTGCACACATGTGGTATTACTCCCCCCACCCCCACCCCAAGACACACACATCTAAGGAATTCCCGGAGCTGGTCTTGGTTAAAAAGGCAGGGTTAAGTCCAACTGTGAGGCACACAGAAAACAGCAACCAGAATGTATTTATGTATGTATCATTTATGTTTATTTCCTAATTTATTTTGCATTATGAATCAAAGCCAGGGCCTTATACATCCTACCACTGAGCTACATCCACGCTCACAATGACCGCTTTAAAGGGATCCAGCAGCAGCACTAAACGCTACACAGTTGCCCCAACGTGGAAACCAATGCGAGAATCCAAACCAGAGGTTGGCAACAGGAAAGAGCTGACACCTGAGGTGGAGTCTGGAGGCTGCCGGGTACAGGGGCCTCTACCCACGCCTGTAGAGAAGGAGCTGTTTCAGGGTACAAGACTGGGCTCGGCTCTTGCTTGGTGAATGGTACTCTTCCAGTGTATTGCTGGGGAAAAGGTTAAATATTAGTATTTTAGATAGAGATTATATATTCAAGAAAACCCCTAGTAACAGCCCCAACACATCTGCCAGGCGTGTACTGTAAATGCCCCCACACAGAAGAGTCGCAGTGAACTGAACAGGTCAGAATTTTCCACCCTAATTTAATACAGGCCTGGCATCAGGGAAAAGTCTGTAGGTGGGATTAGCGCGTTGTAAATTTGTGTTGCTTTTGCCCGGTCCCTCAACCAGAGCCATGCGCTTCACACACCCGTGTAGCTTTGAAACTTGGAGGCCCTTCTCTTTCACAGACCACCCTGACCCAGGAGAACCAGCTGAAGCACTCCATCTCCGTCCAGGGAAGCAATGCTCGACAGAGCACTGAGGACATGATTTACGGCACACAGGACACTTTGCCCCCTTCCTTTCGGGGATATTAGATCTGTCCCATCTACTTCGACAAACGCCCCGGTGTTCATTCCTGTTTGCAGCACAGTCTTGATCGTGGACACCTCTGGACACTTGCTCTCTGTCATTGGGGGAGGGGCAGCAATGGGAAGCCCTGCCGCTGCAGCTGCCGAGGACCACCGATGGTGCTGTTGTTGGCAGGCGGCGAGCCATTAGGAACCCGCTCTCTAATAAAATGCAAGCTCTCTGCCATGCCTGGAATCTTTGAGGATGTCCAAGAAATATTGTCACCATTTAAACCTAGAGGAGGCCTTGTGCAAAATGCCTAAGGGAGAATGCTGGCTCAGCTCTTGGGCCATCGTAAAACTGACACGTCCGTTTCCAAACACATGAGAGAGAAAGGGACATTAGTGCTGTCGGTATTCTTAGTTTTTACCTTTTTAGCTGGTAGAGTTTAATGAAACATTACCTCTTGGTTTCTATAATTATCTGATGGGGAGGAAGGAGCAAAAATGGGGAGTGGGAAGGAAGGAAAGAAAAACCCAACCCGCTACAGTGCCAGGAAGGGGAGAAACATTCTAAGCGGAATGGTGGACCAGCTGAGAATACGGCGTTCGGTCAGGACTTTGAAGTTTGAACTGATTGATACTCACCAGCTGAACAGTTCAGACAAGTGACTCAACTCTTCAAACTTACTTCATCTATTGTAAATTGGCTGATATTCACCTACCCTGTGTGAGATAAACACTTAAAGTAACTAGACAAAAACAATTCGTTAATTAGCTTTCACCACCGAGGAAATAACTCAGAAGGGGCGGAGTGGATAAAACAAGGTTGCTGTACTCATTTATTTTCAATGGTGTTACATGTCTGTTCTCTCTCTTTCGTGTCCAGAGGGAAACGTGGTAGTAGATTTGGGCAATTAGAAAAGGACTTGGGGAATAGCACATATTCTGGATGTAGGGCTTGGAGGAATTGAGCTGGGACCAACCTGGACTCCTCTCTGAAGACTAGTTTTTCTCTGAAGTCCCTATGCAAACTGCCAAGGGAGGGAATCTATCAATAGTCCTACCCAGCTGTGAGGCCTAGAACAAGGACCACCACACCAAGATATACCCAAGGGTGCAAAAGCAGTAACATCCTCAGGATAGCCAACAGCTCAATAGGAACTAAGGCCATTCAGTAATAAAGAAACCATGCCTGGTACTATAAACTCAGCCAATGACACACAGCTGGTGAGGTCCATAGACCCTGGAGGAGCATCTCCTGCTGCCACTTTACTAACCCAGTATAATTTCTGAATATCTATCTGTATATGCACAGATAAATGTAGCTCTCACAACTCATCAAACAAGCTTCGTTTGTAGCAGAGATGGTCACAGAAATACACAGCTGGTCATGAAAAACCCATCCCCAGTTGAAACAATACAATCCCTACACCTAAGGCTCAGGTGACATCATGAAGGAGAGGGCAAAAAGGCTGTAAAAGCCAGAGAACCAACACATCCACTGAGAGAAGGGTCTTCTACACTTGACAGGAAGGCTATGCACTCATTAAATGCCAACAGTATGGTTAGCTATACAAGGCCTACACAATGACAACACAAGTTGACATCTCAGTGTGGATGGGGGAAATCTCAGAGTCCCACCCCGAAGTGAAGAACTACAGGAAATTAAAGAAACTTGAAAAAGGGAGAATCAGTCTTCTCTCATGACAAAACCTCTGCTATGTTCTCCAATCCTAATCAATCAGTCTTGAACACACAAACACAAAGAAACACTCATAGGTGCACACACACACAGACACACAAACAAACACTCACAGGCATACACACTTGCACACACACAAATAAACATAAACACACAGTCATACATACACAAAAATAAACATAAAACAAACACTCACAGGCAAACATACACACAAATAAACATAAACACAGTCATACACACACAAACACATACAAACACAGGTATACACACACACAAATACAAACAAGCACAGTCACACACAAACACACTCACAGGCATACACACACACAAATAATCACAAACACACAGTCATATACACACACAAATGCAAACACTCACAGTCATATACACACACAAACACACACACAAATAAACACTCACAGGCATTCATATTCATACATACACACACAAACATAAACACAAACACACACAGTCATACACACACAAACTAAATGAACTCAAGAGGTTGTCATTTACAAATGTGTATATACATGTGTGTGTGTGCGCCTGCACGTGTGCGTGTGTGTGTGTGTGTGTGTGTGTGTGTGTGTGTGTGTGTGCTGATAATAACGAATAAGAGATTGTGTATTTGAATGAATAGGAGAAGTCACAGAAGGAGTTGGGAGTTGGAAAGGAGAGGAGAAATGATGAGGTAGTTTGTAGAACACCCCACAACATCTCATGTATTTGAATAAGTATCCAAAAACTAAGTGGTCCCTAGTTGGTGGAACTGTCTTGGGAAGGATTGGGAGGTGTGCCTTTGTTGGAAGAAGTATGTCACTAGGTATAAGCTTTGAGGTTTCAAAAGACCACACCATTCCCAAGGTGCCCCTCTGCTTCATGGTTCTGGATCAAGATGTGAGCTCTCTGCTGTTTCTCCCCTCTGCCATCATGGACTCTAACACTCTAAAACCATAAGCACTTTCTTTTATAAGTTGCCTTGGTCATGGTGTTTTACCACTTAGATAGAAATGTAACTAAGATGGATATAAATAATATAAATACAACATTCATGCATAAAGTTCTCCCCAAAAAAGCCAAGAAAGAGGCTTTTAGAAGACTACAAACTGAAATCTCATGCTTTTCCTAAAGTCTAACAGCCAACCTGATGCATGAGGAGGTGGCACCTTTGAGAGACAGTTGCTCATAAGGGTTGAGTTTTATTATCATCCAAATAAAAAGACCCCAGAGAGCTCCATCACCCCTGGGGGACACAATGAGAGAACACCATCAATGAACCAGGAAGCATGTTCTCACCAAACAACAAAATACTAACACCTTGAACTCCCCACCTTCCAGAACTGGGAAAAAATAAAAAAAAAAGAAAACCTAGTCTAAGTTGTGTATAAGTCGCCTGGCTTGTGGTTCTTTGTTACAGCAGCTCTGATGAACTGAGACAGGAAACAGAACTGGAAAGGTCACAAATAAGTTCATGGGACCACACCCATGCTCCAGAAATCGACCACACAAAAGTAAAAAAGAAATTATAGGGAAGGTATCTCTTGACAATATTTAACTAGAGATTTTATTCCCCTTTCTACATAGAATAGAAAGGAAGTAATTTACAGGTTTTCTTTCCATCTGACACATCTCCATCTCTGAGAGCATCATGACTTCTCCATCCTCAACAGCTGGGACTGCCTGGGGTAGGATGGCAATCTGAGGTGGGATTGTCTGGTTGCTACGCTGTTGTTTAGCTGAACTGCATCCTGCCCCCCAGAAGATGGATTGTGGCACGGAGAATGCATCCTCTGCCCTCGGCTCTCTGTCTCACTGTTAGCTCTCTGAGCAGAACTGGAATAAGAGGAGGAGGAAGAAGACTGAAGGCAGATCATGGCTCTTGTCTAGAAAGTGTGCAGTTTCCAATCGAGGATGGATCCGGGTACATTGCTTTCAGAGATGAGAGCTGCAGCAACGCCTTCCCTGAGGAAATCTCTTTAGCTAATGTTAGTCGGCAGCATCCGGTCTAGTGGGTAGTCCCACCATGAGGCGATATGGGTAAAAACATTCTGTGCGAACTGAGGCACATGGTTGCTGCCTTTTGGTACCTGTGAATGTCCTTGCTCTTTTTAGAGGTGTAGTCACCTCGCAGCTTCAGCTTCAATCATCTGTTGGGAAGTCTGAATTATGGAGACAAACTAGATTCGGCCAAGCATGTACCAACCATACATATGTATTCAGTTAAATGTCAACGTACACCTATACACAAGTTTATGTAGGTGTGGCCCATAAGAACTCATTCTTATCAAATTTCACCATACATAAGAGGAGCACAAACTTTACAAATTAAAGGAAAATGTTTCTGTATATGTGCATGTGTATGTGTGCATACACATGCATATATACATACACATACATACATACACACATACACAATTCAGATACTCTTTTAAAACACGCCTACAGAGAAACCTTCATGAGGCAAAACCTTGTCTGTTTTATAGTAAGTTTTTTATATTTGTTGACTGAAAGAATGCATAGGTAGCAAACTATTTCATTTGCTCAAGATAATCATTTATCTTTTACTAAAAAATATTAATTGAAAGTAGGCAGCTGATTGTTAACAGTGTTTGCCCCTGGTAACATGCAGAACTTTATGCAAGCAGATTGTACCCCCAGGGAGCAGATTTTTTTTTTTTGTATGTGTTCATTCGCCTACAAGTATGTCTGTGAACTTGAATGCCTGGTACTTAAGAAGTCCAGAGACAGGGCTGAACCCCCTGATACTGGAGTTACAGATGATTGTGCGCTGTCATGTGGGTGCTGGGAATCAAACCTGCATCCTCTAAGAGACCAGCCAGTACTCTCAACTGCAAAGCCGTCCCTCCAGCCCCCTAAAGAAGATGTTTAAAAGTTTATTCTATCTCATCTTCAGTTCTAAGGCTGAGATGCTGACCCATCTTTGTTGCCAGTAGAGGGAAACATGCTTCTTAATGAAGCACATGGTGCAGACACCTTCTCAGTGGCCGTATGCTGAAGAATTCTAATTAGATTGGGGTTAGGAAAAGTCACACCGCTGTTGGTCAGTATGCCATAGTTTCAGGGATGCTCGGTGTCTTTATCAAGTTGACTCAGGTGGAAGCCAGGCTAAAGCGCAGCTATGTCCTTACCCCAGGCTTGTGGTATTCACTGAGAACACCATAGCTTTATCTTCTTCTCTAGCTTCAGAGCTGACATCATGTCAGCTCAGCCATTGGGTTGTTTGTATCGAGACCAAGGGACCCCTTCACCTTTCCATGTTCTGGCTCTCTTTCTTGTTGACATCCCTCTGCTATCCTCTCTCCATTGACCTAAGCAATTACTAAATAAGAGGTAAATACTCTCCATGGTGGAAAAGAATCTTCTGGAATCTTTTCTTCTGCCTCAAGTTTCTTGATACATCTTCAGAAGCAATACAGAAAAATAAAAAATATTTCAGTTACAGGAAAGGAGATAAAACTAGTTAGCTAATATTCGATCCTACACCCAGAGAGACACAGCACCTACCCCCATCAGTAAGAAACCTTAGACGTAGGAGATGTGTGGATTCTGAGTGAAATCATTAGCTTCCTGTGTCTTTCTTCTTTCCACCCAAAAAGAGTAACAGTGGATAAGGTATCCTGCGAGTAACTGTTTCATTAACTACTGACCTCAATGAAAGAGAAAGCGAGCAAACACTACATGCTCAGAAAAAAAAAATTGTTGATAAACAAGAATTTACAGGGTTTTTTAAAAGAATGTTTCTCACTTAGAGAAACAGAATAACGGCCCCTGCACTCAAGGCGTCCACTGGCATGAATGCCCACTTAGTATTTAGCTTGTTGGATTTCTTGCTTCCAGATCCTCCTGGCCAAATTTATTGCCCATGGCAGAAGAAAGGATTTTTCCCCCCATGAAACTTGTTTTGGCTTGAAGTAAAGTTCAAATAATATTTACCAAGATTATTAAAAAACTCTAAAGCTTTTTTTCTTCTTCAACATTCAGGGATGGAATGTCAGAAAGTGTTGACAATAATTTTTTAAATTAATATTTTTGGAAGAATTTTCTTTAATAAAAGATCAAATAATTACCACGATGCTGGAAGTGGGCAGCTGACTGGTAACAATGCTTGCCCATGATGAAGAGCAGAACTTCAAGCAAGCTCTGGGGTGGCATTGTACCTAATGGAAATGTAGATTCTCTTCTTAATGAGGAAGTAAAAGCTCTATTCTACTTCTACTCAGCTCTAAGCCTGAAATCCTGACCTCAAAACCATCTTTGCTACTAGCAGAGGGAAGAATGGTCCTCAATGGAGCGCACAGCCCACACACCTTCTAGATGGCCACACACTGGGGAATTCTGGTCTGACTATTAGGGAAAACAATTGCAGCCTGTTCTACATTTGCAGTCTTCCTTCTGTCAACATCCAGTCAAAGCAGCTGGATGTGGCAGTGTATGCTTGTAATCCCAACACTTGGGAGATGGAGGTAGAAGGATCAGGGGTTCAGAGTAGCCCTTCAAGTCTACTGAAGAAGAGTTCGAGTCTAGCTGGGAATACATGTGACACTATCTCTCTCTCTCTCTCTCTCTCTCTCTCTCTCTCTCTCTCACACACACACACACACACACACACACACACACACATACACACACACACACACACACACACACACACACACATACAAAGAAAAGAAAATGTCCAGCCAGGGAAAAAGCTATGAAAAAGAAAGTAGAGTTGATGAAGACCTGGTTTTCGGCAGAATCACCACCACTGAGTCTGGCCCCAAGGACCTGACTCTTCTCAGGCCTCTATCTCCTCATATGAAATCTTTACACAGTAAAATGCCCCCCTTGCCCTGTCAGGGTTAGTATTCTGTGCCTCCATACCCAATGACTTTATTCTCCATTCTGCATGCCCATACGCCAGGCTGCAGTATTTACTTCCTGAGTTTGGCAGCACTCTGTGCCCCTCCTCCCATTAGAGTGTATGCCCCATTAGGGGAGCAACCCATCACTAGGTCCCATCTGATGTCACTGAAACTCTGCTACCATCTACTGAGTTCTCACAGATAAAGCAACCCCATGCCCCAGCTCCTGCTAAGCCTCCAAGAACCCCATTGCTATCTCTGAGTCACACAGGGAAACAGGATGGAGCTTTCCATCAGACTGTCTTGTTCTTGGGCTGATGAGGTACTAGGTAGAGGTGCCGGCTGTAAGCACCTGAGTTCTGTCCCTGAGACCCACATGGTAGAAGGAGAACATTGACTCCCTCAGACCTCCACACATGCATGGATGGACACACACACACACACCCCAGATCCACGCTCCCTCAAGAGAGGTTTGCATAACCCTGAGAAGGGTATTTTCTTCTAGTGAAAGAGAAGAGGAACCCTGTCTCCTTAAGTCATTATAACCATCCAGAGTCACAGCTTGCATGGCTTTGGCCCAGCGCCTGATCCACATTACAGCTTCCATCTATGCTAAACTAATTTGCTTCTCTCTTTCTCACCTGGCTTAGCTCTCACTAACACCAGAACAAAACATTCAAATATAGCTGAGAAGGGGGAAAGCAAAAACAGAAAGATGAACCCACTCCAACAGATACATTAAATATGACAAATAAAGAAATATGATATAAACAACCACCCATGGGCCCATCATCCCCAACTGGCCAGCTTCCCTGCCCCCAAGCATTTAGGGCTTTAAAATTTAGGGTTCTCCTAAATCCAGAGAGCTGAGACATCTTAGGAGAATTCAGAGTCTTACTTATTTAAAAGAAGTGGCAATCATAGAGAAGATTCAAACAAACGGATGCACACAGATTAAGGAAATCTTAGGGGGCCTTGGCAGGATAGTCTTCAAAGTGAATGAAAAGAGTTATTAAACTAGAAGAAAAAAAAATCCCAAAAATATAGAGGGGGAAAAAAATCAGCGAGGAAATTGAAACATTGGAAAACACCCTTCATGGAGCCAAGTCTGAGTTACAGTGACAGACAGGGGAAGCCAACAACAGAGTAGAAAGTATTTGGAGCTGGCCAGGACAGACTGTGTGGAGACAGAACCACTAATGTGGAGCTGAGGCCCTGGATGTGATGGGAGGGATCTGGAGTGTTCTACCCTGAAGCCCTGAGGACAGACATAGGGTGTCCTCCCTTGACATTTCCATCCTCTCCCTGACACCTCAGAGATAGCAGGCTCTCGTCCCTCTGCCCTGCATCCTGACAGTAAAGGGACTTCAGAGCTCGCACAACCTCACTTCGGCTTTCTGGCTTATTTGTTCCAGAGTTTCTAGGTCAAAGCATCTGTATAAAGCTCTATAAAGAGAATGGGGCAATGTCATCTCATCCAGGAGGGAGGCTGAGAGCTAGAACCTCCCTGTGGCTCTGTTCCCACCCTGGCCATTCCATGGGTTTAGCCTCCTTACCCTGCTCACACCTGCAAGCCATGTGCTGCCACCTCCCTGGCCAGAGGCAACTATGAGGCTTTTGGCCACAGTCATTGTGTTGGTTATAAGGCACCCTTTGCTGGCTCTTCCTGCCTGGTCCTGACCCTCTCTCCCTACTCCTTTTAGCTTTCACCTCATGAACCCAGAGTTTCCTGGCTTCTTCTAAGTCCTGACTCCAGTTTCACCCTCCTTGCCAGGCTCCAGCCAAGCCAAGTGCCTTGTCTGCCCCTGAGTTCTCCTCCTCCCTGCTTCCCAGGGCTCTGCTAGTCCCGATCCCAATTTTTAGGTCCTTGGTCATTTATTGTTCTGGTTTGATGCCCACTCACCAAGCATCCAAGGCCATGCATCTGCCCCACTGAAATACTTCTTAGACACCCTAGTGCAGACAGACCCAGCACCAGGAATCCTCTGAGCATGGCTAAGAAGATGTACCCACTCCAACATGGCCTGAAAGAGACACTGAGAGTTTTATGATTTACAAGAAGAGGAATGAGGGGAAATATTTGAGGAACCTGTTATCCCAACTTTGAAGTCTTCATAGGATAAGTTTCCTGAGACCCCTATAGTTCCTTCCACTTAAAGGAATTGTCATTTCAGAGCAACTGGGCATACATACTCAAGATGGAATCCATTAGAAGACCTTTCAGATCTCTGTACTTTCTCAAAACTATCAATCATTTCAAAGATTTGAGTCATTTTCCCTCTCTCCTGCTTCATATTTACTTAACATAGATTCTCAATATTTCAAAATATATAATTTATACCATAAAATCATATATTGAAAAACTGTATGACATTGGTCATCAATAGACATTATTATAGAACCAGTGCTTGTCTGAATGGGGAACACTAACATCAAGATGGGAAGGAGACAGGCATTCCACCTAACCACATAAAAAGTGCATGCATGGTATGTCCATTTTCTAAATGACAAAAACATGATTTCTCAAACTCATAATGCCTCAGTATGCCTAGAAGATGGTCATTTACATTGGGATAAATCCAGCCACCTGGACATCATTGTTCCTAGACATTTCAGTGCCCAAGACCCAAGGCTGGCTTTTAGAGGAGAAGGTGATGTTAGTATCTCAGCCCATCTGTAACTCATTTGCAATGTAGTAAAAGGTTCTGACAAATAGGCCAGCAACAACTCAACAATGTTGAGGGAACAGGGACAGTCCATCGCTACTCCAGGAATTTGGGGTATATCCAAGAACAATACAAAATATTACCTTTGCCCCCAAGAGTTTTTATTCTAATGTGAGGACACAGGATGCAGCATACACACGTATTAGACACATATATATGCAGGTCCTATAGCTCTTGGAGAAGATGGAATGGAAATGTAGAGTAGGGCTGAGGTTTAGGAAGATGACAGACAAGAAAGTGGAGGGGTCAGGGCAGGAGAAGTGAATAGGACAGGAAGTAGTGAGAAAAGGAAGTGTACAGACCAGGAAGTACAAAAGGCAGGCAGCTGACTCGCAGAGAAAATAAGCAAAGACTTGGAGAGAGTGTGGCTTTTAGTCAACTCCAGGCTGTGGGCAAAGCAAGAACAAAGACTTTCTGGAGAGAGAGTGCTTCATGGCTTCCAGAAGTATCAAGGAAACGCAATCAGTGGGAACAAGAAAGGAAGGAGAAGCAGGAGCCATGTCAAGGGGCATTCAAAGTTACAAAACCAGGAAAAGCCAAACCCAACATCAGTAGAGGAAAAATAATAAGATTAGATTTAAAAAAAAATGAAATATAGACTAAAGAAATATAAAGGATCAATGAAGCAAAGAGCTGATTCTTTGGAAAGATGAACAAGATTGACAAACCTTGGCAGATCACCAGAAAAAGAAGACCTAATGAGACAAAATTAAAGACAAAGGTGAGATACTCCAGGTAACTCTAGAAAAGAATGAGTGAATACTTTGAAAACATAATCTTGAACATTTTTATATATTTCTAGATATATATCACCTACTAAAATTAAACCAAGAGGATATGAACTGCCTATATAGATTGGGGATAGGGAAGGGAACAGTCAAAGTAACAAAGTCTCTCAGACAAAACAAAACAACAAAGAAGGACCACGTGGACTTGCTGTTGAACTCCACCAGGTCTGTAAAGAAAGGCTATTAGCCAGAACTCCTCAGAATAGTCCAAAAAACAGGAAGGAAATTAATACTTCCAAACTCATTCTATGGAAACTGCATTAACCTGATACTAAAACCAGACTAAGCACAGACAGAAGAGAAAAATGTTGACCAGTTTCACTACAGAAATCAATATAACACCTACAAATTGAATTTAGCAGTGCTTTCTAAAGATCACAACATCATAACCACGTTGGCTTCCCTTCAAGGAATGCAAGTATGGTTCAACACATGAAATCATTACATATTGAACAGTACATGGATAGAATCAGTGACAAATATCACATGATTGCAATAATAAATCTAAAAATATCATTATGAAACACCTGAAAGATGCCGCCTCAACATAAGAAAGTTACACACAGCAACCCCATAGCCAATGCTATACTAAGTGGATAAACTGAAAGCATGGAGCAACACAAGGGTCTCTACTCTCATCACTCTCAACAGAGTAAAACTCCAAAAACAGAACTAGAAAAAAAACCACAAAATTCATAGAGAAGCACAAAGGCTCTAAATAGTCAAACTCATTGACTATTGAGAACTAAAGAGCAATGGTGGAGGTATAAAAGTTCTGGGCTTCACATTATGTGCATGGCCACCCTAGCAAAACCATCATGGTGCTAGTGTACACACACACACACACACACACACACACACACCAGGTGAATCAGCCAGTGAGATGGAATACAGCCAACCAATAAATCTGCTTGGTTAAGCCACCCAATTCTTAACAATGATGCCAAAATAGAACTGGAGGGAAAGTAGTCTCTTTAAGAAACAATATCAGAAAAATTGAATATTTGTATGTAGAACAAACCTGAACTTCATCTTTTACCCTGCACAAAAACCAACTGAAGGCAGATGAAAGACCTTAGCACAAGGCAAGAAACTGCTGCAGGAAAGCAGGGAATACTAGTTGACACAGATGCAAGGATTTTCCTGGGTAAGACTTAATAGCTCAGGAGATGATGACAGAATCAACAAATGCATTACATCAAATTATAAAGCTTTGTATAACAAAGGAAACCATCTCCAGTGTGAAGCAATGGCCTACAGAACAGTAAAGAAGGTTGCCAGCCATTTACCCAACAGGATTCATATGTAGACTACATAGGGAACTCGAGAAACCAAACAAAAGAAACAAATAGTACAATCAAATCCGGAAATAAACTGAACAGATGATTCTAAGGCCAGTTGCAGATGGCCAACACGCAGCTCAAAGGTGTTCAACATTGTTATCTACCAGAGAAATGTAGGTCAAAACTACAAAGAGCTCACATCTCAACCACCAACAGCAGCATTGCTACCATCAAGGAAGAAAGGACAAATGCTGTGAGAATCAAGCAGAAAAGAATGCTCACACTTGGTGGGAACTAAATTAGTCTATACACTATGGAAATCAAGACAGAGATTCCACAGATTTCCAAAGGAAAATAAAAGTACTCTCTGTATATAGTCAGCGGTGTCTGAGTCTACTGCTCCTTACAAAAGGGAGCCTCTATTTACTGCAGAACTGATCACAATACCCAAGTTATGGAGTCAACCTAGCCACCCACTAAGAGATGAGTGGATAAAGAAAACATTGGGGCTGAAGAGATGGCTCTGCAGTTAGGAGCACCTGTTGCTCTTGCAGAGGACTCTAACTCGTCCTTCCACAGATTATGTCCTGGAACCAAGACTAGGGGCAATGAGGGAATAAAGGCATGGCAAACAGACACACACACACACACACACACACATAGAAACACACACACAGAGGAACACAGAGCTCAAGTTAGCTCAAGTGATCTAGGCTCTCACGTGGAAAAGCCACAGCATCCAGGAAGCTCAATGTGAGAGGGGTGGTTCTCCAGTAACATTTTCCACACATACTATTAACATTCACACTCAGGCCAGGGGCAGGCTTCACCATCTCTCTGACCTCATCCAGGGGAAAGGCTTTAGTCTTTGGTATGGCCTTGCCCACATCAACAACAAATATTCACTCACTCACAACTTCACTTGCTCCCACAGTCCTTTTCCTGCACCCACATGGAGGCTTACAACCACCTCTAACTCTAGTTTCAAGGAATCAGAATCCCTCTTCTGACTTCTACAGGCACCAGTCATGAACATGGTATATATATGTGTGTGTGTGTGTGTGTGTGTGTGTGTGTGTGTGTGTGTATTCAGGCTGAACACTCATAAACATAAAATAATGAAATTTTGAAAAGAAAATGTGGTACAATTTACAGGTACAATGGAGTATTGTTGGGCCAGACATGGTGGCATATGCTCTTAATCCCAGTATTAGGGAGGCAGAGGCAGGCAGATCTCTATGAGTTAGAGCCAGCCTGGCCTATAAGTCAAATTTCAAGATAGCCAGGGCTGTTACACAGAGAAAACATATTTCCAAAAAAAAAGTGTTGTTGGGCAGCATAGAATGGAATTATGTCACCTTCATGAAAATGTATAAAGGCCAGAGATCATCATAATAAACAAATTATCCAGACTCAGAAATTCAAATATTTCATATTTTCTGTTATACATGAGATATGGGGGTCGTTGGTGTTTAAAGGCATGAGAGTTGGAGTGTTGCTCAAGAAGAGGCTGGGAACAGTTGAACATGGTAGAGAGTGAAGGGTCAAACTCATGATACATCACAACAAAACCCACTACTTCATGCAACTGATGTGCACTTATAAAAGAGCTTAAAAATCTGATTATGATGGGGGATTCCATGACTACAGATGTTAACTGAGGGGGTCACATTTTCACCTGTCCATTGAACCCCAACTAAGTCTGCTGTGGCCTTTTCCAGTCAAAGGGCCAAATCCCCTGGAAAAGGACACTTGGTGACATGGGGGGAGAAGCAGACATTCACACACCACTTGGAAAACAGCAATAAGACCAGGGTACCCAACATGCCTGGAAGGCAATCTCCCTGACATGGAGGCTGCCTCCGGTTCCCTAGTTTTTCTGGAGAAACAGAATGACTTGTACTCTCTAGAAAATGGGTGAGTGATGCCAGTTTAATTTTGTGAAAGACAGCAGTGAGCTTCCTCCTCAAATGTTCCCCCTGTCCCCTCACTGTCTTGACAGATGGATGGATCCTCATCATTGTCTGTCCCCACCAAAGCTCATGGCGCTCTCTCTCTCTCAGGAGAGGGAAGGGTTTTAGGGGCGCACAATGGCCTTTTCCCTCCCAGTCAACTGCCAAGGTCATAACAGCTAAGTTTCTGTCTCCCATCTCCAAAACGCCCCCTGACTGTGAGCAGAGGTAACAGGGTGCGACCCCTCTGCCTGGCCAGTGTCTGCTCACAGCATTTATATTTTCCATGCCACGGTGACTTTGGAACCTCACCTTGCTCAAGACAGAATAAACTGACTCCTGCACAAATCTCTTGATCATTTCTCCTCCAAGTGTGGGGGAGCAGCGCAGAGGTGGGAAGTACAGAGCACATCGTAAATCCAGGGACGCTGGAGCTGAGGCTACAGGGGCCTCATAAAGGGATCTCTGTGTTTTCATATTATTTTCTGTTTAAGATCGACATGTGTGGTTCCGGACAAAGACGTTTTAGTGTGGAGGAGAGAGGGCTCAGTGTCTCTCCTTTTGGAAGAGCGGAGTGTCAGGGAGAGACACTGCTGAGATGTGCTCTGGGGTAGACTCTGCAGGAAACTAAAAATAAAACCAAGGGCTTTCGAATAACTGTTCTTGGGAAATACATCCAGGCAGCCAGCTTCCCGGGATGCCAGCTGGCCTCCGCATGTCAGTGACTGACTCCTGCATCTTGGCTGTCACATCTGAATGGGGACAGGTATAGTCAACCTCCCCAAACTGTGTCCTTGTGGTGGGAAGTGTTAATTGTCACTTAAAATATCTCTAGCAGGCAAGATTATCAGAGCCCCATATTATCTCTAAAACACTCGGAAATACCTATTTAATGTTTTTAGTATAAGGAGCCAGATTTGGGAGGGGGGAGGGGCAGGAAGACAGCTCAACTGGTGATGCAAGTGTCTTGCAGGCATAAAGTCCCAAGTTCAGTTTCCAAACATTTCTATAAAGGTGAATATGGTGGCAAATGCTTGTAATTCCAGCGTTGTCAATATGGAAAGAGGCAGGTCCCTGGCACTTTCCGACAAGCCAGCTCAGCTGAATTAGTGGGCTCTATGTTCAGTGATAGACCCTCCCTCAAAAAGCAAGGTAGTTGGCCCCTGAGAAATGACACTTGAGGTTAATGCCTGGTCCCCATATGTAAGCACACACATAACACAAAGTCAAGTATACACTATCCTGTGCATAGAATGCAGACTGACCCATACTGCTTGGCCTGAACTCTGACAGTACTGTACAGTACCAGCTATGTCCTCTTGGGTAAGCTAACTAATGTCTCTGTACCTCAGGGTCCTTCTCTACCTGTGTCTACTGACTGTTGTGAGGACTGAATTAATTAATATATGAAAAACACTTGCAATGTATTAACTCAACCCTCAGGTGTCATGGTGTGATTACCAAATGTCCCGCTAAAGGACTGTGTGTCAAAGACTTGGTCGCTGACCGGTAGAATTCTGAGAGGTGGTACAAACAGTACAAATTGAGGGTCTAGCTAGAGGAGCTGAGTCACTCACTGGAGGTGACTTCACCCCCCATGTAGCTGTGAGCTTCTGGAAAACAAATTACAAAGAAAAAATATTTCTATTTCTTTGACTCATGCACAGATTTGCTTTTTAAGGTGGACGATTTTTTAATATCACGACCATACATAAAGGAAGCCATTGGCAAGAGTGTTATAGTAAGGAGGGCAAGGGGTTGGGAAGGAGACATGATGGGATCCTGAGGGAGGCAGCTGAGAAGAGTGAGGAAAGGACGTGGTTAAATACATCATATACACATGTGAGGGTTTCGAAGATGGAAAAAACGGAAACCTTTATTCACGCAATCGCTTTGAAAGAAGCAACAGAAGCGGTAGCACACTGGGGCAGGTGTGCTACTAACGGGCTGCAAGCAACAGACTCAAGGGGACAAAAATGTTGGAGCATCAATAAAGGCAGGCTCTTTGGCTCCACACTTTTGGCTAGCCTGGGGAAAGGGCTGTGGCACCAGAAGAAGTGGATAAATAAACAAGGGAGCGTGAGAGAGGAAAAAGGCAGGAGAGAGGAAAAACTTCCATAAGCAAAATAGTGAAGACTCTACACCTACAAAGATTTGATGCCTGGTCAGAGTGCTTCCAGGTAAGAGAGTGCATCGGAAAGAAACAGTTGTTTATGAAGACATGTCGCCCTACATGGTAGCCAGGGTCTGTGTAATAATGGCCGGTCATCACCACCCGACTTTGCTCTGCCCAGACATGTCTAAGCTCCGAACTTCCGAGAAAATCCATGATACCTATAGTTCTTTCTGGTCTCCCAGTGGGTACCCAACTTGTCTTGGCTAACATCTGAGACAGTGAACCAAAGAAAAAGTGAAAAAAGACAACCAAGGAAAGAGAGAGAGGCCAGGCAAGATTAATTAGAGAATTCAGGGCCCCCATCCCATTTTGGTAGGAAACTAGTCCAAACAAGAGGAGTCAAATCAGGCCCTGGGGAGGTGCTACCTGGAACAGATGTTCCTTGATCCTTCTAGTGGAAACAAGTCCTCACACGGAATGACACAAAGCCCTACCCAACAGTGTATTTCCCAATTATTAGTGATGGATTTGGGATACACAAGGGAAATTGCTATGTGAATTATAAGCTTAATTAAAATTTTCAAAGCAAAGGTTTCCAACGCTTGTTCTCTCTCTCTCTCTCTCTCTCTCTCTCTCTCTCACACACACACACACACTTCTTGCTGTGGTTCATATGGCCCACTTTTCTCAATGACACGATGTCTCAATTCAGATGAATGACAGTCATTAGAGACCACATCCAGGAAACATTCTGTGGGTAAAAATTTCATTTTAAGAAATAAGATGCAGACATTAATACTCTGTTATTTTTAACTTGGCTTCATCTAGTAAGGATTCTGAAGCTGAATGTACAAACCTTTTGTTTCCAAGAACAGAAAAAAAAAAAGTATCTTTTGTCCAGATCACACATCAAAGCCTTCCCCACCCCCCTTGAAGGGGAAAAGGTCAACCTTTACTGGGAAGATAATCAGCTCAAGTTCATGGGAAGCAGTTGGACAACTACATCAGTATCGCCTGTGTCAATTCCACTTTTAAGGTGACCACAGTACTTTCCCTAGTGATCTGGTCTGATATTTAGGAACATTTTGTTTCTAAGGGCATTGGTTGGTTCTTCCTTCCAACATAAACTCATTCCTCTCTTACCCAGTTTGCTCCCCACCTTTACTGCAAAGTTCCGATATAAGGCAACTGTGGACCTAATAAGAGTTATAGAGAAAGGAAGAGCCAGGTTAAGACAGCAGGAATCCCATCTCTTGTCGGCTGACAGCCCTGCCTTTATGGGTTTTGTTCTTTTGGTTTTTGTTTTTTATTGGTTCTTTGTGACTTTCACATCTCTCACCCTAATCCTACTCATCTCCCCTCCTTGTTATACCTGCCTTCTACCCTGGCAACCTTCCCCCCAACAGAGAGAAAAAAAAAATCTTGTTGTGGAAGCTGTAGTATGGACAGATCTGTCTTTGAAATGTATTTTAATTGTACCATCCTTCTCTTACTTTCAAAATTATGGGAAAAGGCAATGGATCCAAAGTGTAGAAAACAGTGTACCAAAGTTCACACACCATCACCAAGCTCAAATTACCAACTCATGGTTTATTTTTGCCTCTTATTTCCCCCTACATATATTAATTTGAAGTAAATTTCATCTGTGACACCATTTCATCAGGAAATATTTGTGTCTCTGCTCCCTAAAAAAATACTGGGTTTTTTTTTTTTTTTTTGGTCTGTTTGGAGGATGGTGCTGACATAGGGTCTCATGTAGCCCCAGCCAGCTTCTAACTCATTATATAGCCAAAGATGATCTTGAAGTCTATCTCCCAATGCTGAGATTGCACCTCCCCAACACACACACACACACACTTCATGATAACTAACTTTAAAGCTTGACTGTACGGAATCACATGGGAAGGAAAGCAAAGTCATGACTGGATGATTTTCTGAATGGGTGTCCCTGCCTCTTCCTGTCTTTGTCTGGAGAGTGTCCCTGAACATGGGTGGCTGGCCTTGACTGGTCTTGTATGAAAAGTGACCTTGTGCAGAGCTCTCTGCAAGACTGCATAACTCAATACATCCCTCCCATTCTGGCTTCCTGCCTGCATGATAATCAGGTGCTGTATTATAACCAATCATCCCTTCTTACTGGTTTGATGCTATGACCAATTAGCCCTTTCCACCCATACCCCTAAAAATGCCTTTATATACCCTATCCCTGAAACAATAAAGTAGACTTGTCTCATTGCAACAATCTCTGGAGGTCATTCCATCATACTCATGGTGTCAGGAGCCAATAAAGGCTAGCAGGTGATTTTCCTGGGATGGTCCACTGTGAACTGCAATGAATGAGCTCTTAGAAGCAAGGCCCAATGGAAATCTCAGGATTGAGTCTTGCTATTGATGTGCCTTTCCTGTCGTTATTAAATTAATATAGCCCACCCTATTGGGTAGATTTTTTTTTTTTTTGCAGATCAGCAAATATATACTGCCTTGAAGTGATACTATGTAGACAAATAGATGATTTCTTAATTCCTAATGATGATTCTCTAAGAGTTCCTAAATTTATACTAGAATTATTGAGCCCTTTATATTAGGGACTGCAACTGGAGTCTCTGTAATATGAAAAGATCATCTATCTTTTTGTCCTGCATCCTCCCAACATCTGTGTTCCACTTCAGCAGCCATTTCCCCAGTCTGGGCCCGCACGTGGCCGGCCATATGAACCCTACTGTCTGCCTCTGTTCCCTTGGTCCTCTCAGGCTGGTGACCAACAGCCTCCAAAGAGAAAGGGGGACCACAGATGTTACAGATTCCAGAGCTCTGAGATACATGATGAGAAAAGTTGCTAACAAGGAACATAACCAGCCCAAAAGTTGCTAGCAAGGACTATAACCAGACCAAAAGAAAGAAGTATGTTGCGATCAACAAAGCTGAAAGGAGCTGGAGATCTGAAGAGCATTTTGCCTTCTTACTTGGAGATGTAGAGCTTGGAGTTTGCCCAGTTGGTCCAATATTTCCTCATCCTTTTCTACATTTTGGAACAGTAACATATATCCCCTGCCATTGTATGCTGGAAGTATGTGATCTGTTTTTATTTTTATTTTTATTTTTACAGGGCTTTACGGTTAAGAGATTATATAAAACTCAGAAGAGATTTTGAACTTTGGACTTTTAAACATTGTTGAGACTATGATAGACTATGGGGACTTGGAAGTTGGATTAAATGCATTTTGCATTATGTTATAGCTCCAAGCCTGTGGGACTAAACCTCTGAAACTGTAAGCTGTGGAGAGCCGTGAGCAATCGCCATTACAAGATGGTCCTGGCTTCCACTATGCCTAACTAGTAAACAAGCCTTGTGCGCAGGTGCGAGAGTGAATTCACGCCAAGTCACTGCTCATCTCGGGGTGTAGTAATGAGGTGATGGGCGAGCAACAAATCAGGTGCTGACATGCCACGCTGAGGGCTATATAAGCAGCACCATTTTCCGGGTTCTGGGTCTTCCCTCCTGAAGAAGCAATAAAGCTTTTGCTGCAGAAAAATCTGGCCGTCCGAGTGTGTTCTTGCCGGTGAGAACAATAGCTCAGGACAAGTGGCACCGAGAACCCGGGAACTTCATACCATCACCGGCGCAAGGGAGACCCTCCATTCATGGAGCGGGTTCAGAACTGCGGGACACGTAAGGCTCTGTAAGGTATGTTCGGTCTTGACATTTCTCCAGAGTTAGAGTCCCTTTTGTATGTTTTCACGGGGCTCGTTCTTTTCATTTTGATTGCATACTGCTTCCACCACTGGAACTGCTGACTGGTTCTCAGTTGCGCAGTCAGGCACGGTTAGATAAAAGGGCAGCGAGCAGTATGGGAACCTCCCACTCCGGTCTTGAGGCAGTGTGGCCTAAAAATCGCCACTAAGACTATAGAGGGCTTTGTTAAAGAGATAGATCGCGTAGCGCCGTGATATGCATGCTCAGGGTCATTAACTATCGCCTCTTGGGAGAAACTGAAAGGAGATCTAGTTAGGGACAGCAGAATGGCAAACTTAAAGCAGGGAACCATGCCGTTGTGGAAGCTGGTAAGATCATGCTTAAAAGACGAGGGTTGTCAGCAAATGGTTGAGGTGGGGCAGAGGGTCCTGGAGGAGGTCAAGACAGTCTATCAGAGACAGAGCAGGGAGAGAGATTAAGAGTTCAGAGGAAACAAGGTGCACCTAAGAATAAAAGCCTTTCTACGGGCCTTGAGCCCGAGGAAAAGAGAAATAAGGGAAAGAATGCCCTGGGAGAGTTTAGAAAAAGGGATGGAAAGGGAGAGACAAAGAGAGATCGAGCTGGGGAGGCACCTAAGGGAAGGAACCTCTTTCCGCCATTAGACGAGTTCAAGGCACTAGCTGTTAGTAGCTCAGAATCGGATGAGGAACTTAGCCCCTCTGAGGAAACAGACTTAGAGGAAGAAGCAGCTCGCAATGAGGGAGAAAGATACCAGCCAGATGAAAGACGAGCTAATCAGTCACAGAATAAGACAAAATCAGCTAGAGACAAATGTCAGCTTGCTGCTTGGTCTCCGGGCCCTCAACCTCTGGGTCCTAGTGCACCTCCACCCTATGTGCAGAGGTATCATTCAGACTCATTCATTCCAAAAGAGGAACAGAGAAAAGTGCAGCAAGCGTTTCCAGTCTTTGAAGGCGCCGATGGTGGACACGTTCACACTCCGGTGGAGTATATACAGATTAAAGAACTTGCTGAGTCAGTCCATAACTATGGAGTCAATGCCAATTTTACTATAGTGCAAGTCGAAAGGCTTGCTACTCTGGCAATGACTCCCGGGGATTGAATGACTGTAGTGAAAGCTGCAGCCCCTAATATGGGAATGTATCTAGAATGGAAAGCTTTGTGGCAAGACTCCTGCCAAGCACAGGCAAGGGCCAATGCCGCCGTTGAAGGGGACCAAAGAACATGGACTTTTGAGTTGCTTACAGGTCAGGGACAACACACTACTAACCAGACAAATTACCATTGGGGAGCATACGCCCAGATCTCAGCTGCCGCCATTAAGGCATGGAAGGCACTCTCTAGGAAGGAAGAGCCAAGTGGACATTTGACAAAGATTACTCAGGGCGCCCAGGAGTCGTTCTCAGACTTCGTGGCTAGAAGGACAGAAGCAGCAGCAGGGAGAATTTTTGGAGACCCAGAGGCAGCTATGCCTTTAATTGAACAGTTGGTCTATGAACAGGCTACGCAGGGATGCAGGGCAGCTATTACACCCAGAAAGAGCAAGGGATTGCAGGACTGGTTGAATGTTTGCCATGAGCTTGGAGGGCCACTCACTAATTTCGGTTTGGCAGCTGCCATTCTACAAGGGCAGAAGCGCCCTGACACGGCTGAGCTCAAACTCTGCTATAATTGTGGCAAACCAGGACACTTAAAAAAGGACTGTAGAGCCCTTGTCAAAAGGAGAGCGCCAGGACTGTGTACTAAGTGTGGGAAAGGGTATCATTGGGCCAGAGATTGTCACTCAGTCAAGGACATTTGAGGCAGGCCCCTGCAGCCAGGATTTCCTCAAGCAGTAGAGAATGAGGCCATTCCAAAAAACAGGTATCAGGGCCCCAGGTCTGGGCCCCAAAACATATGGGATCCCGGCAGGCAAAAGGTGGACCCCACAGTCCGCAGGGCAACAGAAGGATCAGCTGGATTGGACCTCCGTGCCACCACCCGATTCATGCCGTTGCCCCAAATGGGGGTGCAGCCCATTCCTACTGACTACAAAGGGCCTCTGCCATCCAGAAGTGTTGGCCTAATACTGGGCCGGGCCTCCCTTACCTTACAAGGCCTTATTGTTCACCCTGGAGTCGTAAATCAAGATTATGAAGGGGAACTTCAAGTTCTCTGTTCCTGTCCTCAGGGTGTCTTTTCTATTTCACAAGGGGATAGAATAGCTCAGTTAATAATTTTGCCAAGCCTACATGGCTGTTTTCCTTCCTCTGATGTCCCTCGAGCTACCAGAAGGATTGGTTCTACTGGAAATGATTCTGCTTACTTAATAATGCCTCTTGACTCCAGGCCATCCTTAGAATTAGTTATAGAATGGAAACAATTTAAAGGGATTTTAGACACAGGAGCAGATAAAAGTATCATCTCTTCCCACTGGTGGTCAAAAGCCTGGCCCATTACTCAGTCATCACATTCTTTACAGGGGCTAAGCTATCAGTCCTGCCCCACTGTTAGCTCCCGTTCTTTGAGCTGGCAAGCGCCTGAAGGTCCAATGGGACGATTCACTCCCTATGTTTTACCACTCCCAGTAAATCTCTGGAGGAGAGACATTTTACAGGCACTGGGAATGACCTTGACTAATGAATACTCGCCACAAGCTGTTCAAATGATGAAGAAAATGGGCTATAAAGAAGGAAGAGGATTAGGGAAAGGAGAGCAGGGTAGACTGGAACCTATCCCTCAAGAAGGTAATAATGGGAGACAAGGTTTGGGTTTTTCCTAGGGGCCGTTGAGGGCTCCATGCCCATACCATGGCTTACAGAGGAAGCTGTATGGGTTCCTCAATGGCCTCTCTCCTCTGAAAAATTAGAAGCAGCCACAAAACTGATTTCTGAACAGCTACGCTTGGGTCATTTAGAGCCCTCTACCTCACCCTGGAATACACCTATTTTCGTAATTAAGAAAAAATCTGGCAAATGCGCTTATTACATGATCTTAGAGCAATTAATGCACAAATGCACCTGTTTGGGCCAGTTCAGCGAGGGCTACCATTGCTTTCTGCCTTACCCAAAAATTGGGAAATTATAATTATAGATATTAAAGATTGTTTTTTCTCTATTCCTTTATGCCCTCAAGATAGGCAAAGATTTGCATTTACCATCCCAGCCATTAATCATTTAGAGCCTGATCAAAGATACCAATGGAAGGTCCTACCTCAGGGGATGGCAAATAGCCCCACCATGTGTCAACTGTATGTGCAATTGGCACTTAAGTCAGTTAAAAATCATTTTCCATCATTAATTCTGGTACTTTACATGGATGATATTTTGATTTGCCATAAAAATTCACAGTTATTGCAAGATGCATACCCTATATTAATAAAAACGTTAGGGCAATGGGGATTGCAGGTGGCCACCGAAAAGGTGCAAGTTGCTCGAATGGGAGCCTTCCTAGGGTCACTCATTTATCCTGACAAAATTGTTCCTCAAAAATTAGAAATTCGCAAAGATCAACTACATACCTTGAATGAATTCCAAAAATTGCTGGGAGATATTAATTGGCTAAGACCATTTTTGAAAATTCCCTCAGCGGAATTAAAGCCCTTATTTGATATATTAGAGGGAGATACCCAAATCTCCTCCCACAGAGCACTTACCCCAGCTGCATGTCAAGCTTTACAAACTATAGAAAAGGCCTTACAAGATGCTCAATTACAACGCATTGACGAGTCGAAGTCATTTGAATTGTGCATATTAAAAACTGCACAGTTACCAACAGCAGTCTTGTGGCAAAATGGACCCTTATTGTGGGTCCACCCTAATGCCTCCCCTGGAAAAATCATTGAGTGGTATCCTAATGCAGTTGCTCAACTTGCACTTCAGGGGATAAAAGCAGCCATTACTCATTTTGGGAAAGAACCTCATATGCTAATTGTGCCTTATACCTCTGCTCAAGTTCAAACCCTGGCAGCAACAACTAATGATTGGGCACTCTTGGTTGCCTCCTATTCAGGACAAATTGATAATCATTATCCAAAACATCCAATTTTACAGTTTGCCTTAAGCCAAGCCATAGTGTTTCCAGTAATAACAGCCAAACACCCACTTCCGGATGGGGTAGTAATGTATACAGATGGATCCAAATCTGGCATAGGTGCATATGTAGTAAATGGCCAAGTAACATCTAAACAATATAATGAGACATCACCCCAGGTTGTAGAGTGTTTGATGGTACTGGAGGTCCTTGAAACTTTCCCAGGACTGCTCAATATTGTATCTGATTCCTTATATATGGTTAATGCAGTTAATACACTTGAAGTTGCTGGTTTAATTAGACCCTCTAGCAAGCTTGCTCACATTTTTTCAGCAAATTCAGTCTGCCCTGTTACATAGAAGACATCTTGTTTATATTACTCATATCAGGGCTCATTCTGGCCTTCCTGGCCCCATGTCTCATGGAAATGACTTGGCAGACAAAGCCACTAGAATCGTAGCTGCTGCTCTGTCCTCGCAGGCAGAGGCTGCAAGGGAGTTTCATAAACGCTTCCAAGTGACGGCTGAAACTTTACGCCGCCGTTTCACTTTAACCAGGAAAGAAGCTCGTGACATTGTCACCCAATGTCAAAATTGTTGGCAATTTTTGCCTACTCCTCATGTAGGGGTAAACCCCCGAGGCATCAGGCCATTACAGGTCTGGCAAATGGATGTCACTCATATTTCCTCCTTTGGAAGAAATCAATATTTACATGTTTCCATTGACACCTGCTCTGGTGTTATGTTTGCTACACCTTTAACAGGTGAAAAAGCCTCTCATGTTATACAGCACTGTTTAGAAGCTTGGAGTGCTTGGGGCAAGCCCACAATCCTTAAAACTGATAATGGGCCAGCATATACCTCTACTACATTTCAGCAATTTTGTCATCAAATGAATGTCACTCACCTGACTGGTCTTCCTTATAATCCTCAAGGACAAGGCATTGTGGAATATGCCCATCGTACACTCAAGTCTTATTTTATAAAACAAAAGGGGGGAGTTGATGAAACTCTGCCCTCAGTGCCAAGAGTAGCTGTATCCATGGCACTCTTCACACTTAATTTTTTTGAATCTTGATGAGCAAGGTTGCTCTGCATCTGATTGACATAGCTCAGACCCTGATAGACCAAAAGAAATGGTGAAATGGAAGGATGTCTTATCTGGTCTGTGGAAAGGCCTGGATCCTATTTTAATAAAATCCAGGGGAACTGTCTGTGTTTTTCCACAGAGTGAAGACAACCCATTTTGGCTGCCGGAACGACTCACCCGCAAGATATTAATCAAGGATGGTGTGGAAGATGCTGACCTCCCGAGGACTGCTCCTGATTCTGACAATGCTGAACTTGTCTCAGGTTCCTAGTATGATGGGCGAACTGAGATGGGCCATTCTCTCGGCTTTCCCTAAACCAATGCCAGTTCGCCATGATGCTATAGTTTTTCCAAAATTCTTTACTACTAATAAAAAACTGGACTTACCATATTTGCCATTTGACCCTTTACAGGTCCCGTTAGGAGAAAATCGCTCCCTCCAAGAACAGGGTTCCCTATGTTTTCAATTATCGCAAAAGGGGGACTGTATTCAGCTCAGAATCCGTATGTTAGGATCATTTTTGGATAGTGGGACTGTAAATTTCACCCAAACCCGAGGAAAAGGAAACAATGATATTATTCATGTTACATGGTTTTGGTGGCAATCGACAGTCTGGCTAAACGGTACATTCCTGTCTCCCAATTGGAATGAGACGGAGTGTCCTCGTCAGCCCAGAATTGCTCCTCATTGTGGTGGAGAGGATGTAGGGGAGTTGCCACCATGGTCAGACTGCCAGTCGTCTGTAGCCAGATGGATTGATGAACACAAATATTTTACCTTCTCCCCCAATATGTTGTTTGGGCCTGAAGAAGAGTTTGTAATGAGAACAGGCCTCTTCTTGCAGGACGGCAGAATGAGCCCTTATCGCAAATGGCTACTTTGTGGAATTAATGGAAGCTGTACAGATCTTAATCCTCTTGTTTTCTTAAAAGGAGGTGCTGTAGGAAAGGCCATTTACACTGGTCTCTCCAATTATACCCTGATTGGGGCATATGGACCAACAAAATAATATATAATTCATACTGAAGAAATCTCTGGTTTAAATAAGACACACATTAATCCAACCAGCTATATATCGACTCCAGTATGTGTCTATCCTCCCTTTTTGTTTATTTTGTCTAATGATTCATTTGAAAGCTGTGTAAATAATTCCTGTTGGATTTCTCAATGTTGGGATGTAACAAAGGACACCCGCACCATGGTGGCCTGGATCCCACGTTGGATCCCTGTTCCAGTGGAAACACCCTCCACCTTATCCCTGTTTCGACAAAAAAGAGATTTTGGCATTACTGCTGCCATGATCATAGCAATTTCAGCCAGTGCAGCTGCTGCTACAGCTGCAGGGTACGCTATGGCTAGTACGGTCCAAACAGGCACAAAATTAAATCAGCTTTCAGTCAATCTGACTGATGCCATCAATGTCCAAACTTCTGCTAGTGCCCAGTTGAAGTGAGGGCTGATGATTTTGAATCAGCGCCTTGACCTGGTTGAGGAACAGATAGGCGTCCTATACCAGTTGGCCCTGTTGGGTTGTGAAAGAAAATTGGGCACTCTGTGTATTACCAGTGTCCAATATGAAAATTTTACTCGTGCAGCTAATCTGTCTAGACAGCTCTCCTTGTATTTTGCAGGAAATTGGTCCGAGGGGTTTGATTAGACTCTTGAGGCCCTGAGGGCGGCAGTTTTAAGGATCAACTCAACGCAAGTGGACCTGTCATTGACAGAGTGCCTCTCCTCCTGGATTTCATCTGCATTTTCTTATTTTAAGGAATGGGTGGGTGTGGGGCGCCGCTAATCTTCCGGTGCTGAGTCATTTCCTCAGCACCAACTAGTAAACACCTAGTTTGCGCCTGCGCTGGAAATCCCCGCCCCGGGCAGCTCTGCCTCAGGGATGGGGTGATCAGTGTTGAGCCAATCATGGCTTGCTACGTCCGAGGCGGGGAGAATTCCTATAAAAAGGAGGGGCTGGGACTGCCTGGGGTCTCCGGTTGTGAAGCTTATGCTCTCCCTCTCAAGACGCATAAAGCTTACTGCAGAAGAACCCTATTGTGTGTGGTGTCCTCATTCGCGGGCGATTCAGAGAACACTCACATCTGGTGCCGAAATCCCGGGAAAACGAAGAACAGAAGAACATCGCGAGCACCGTCGGAGATCCCTCGGTGACGGGGAGGGTCCAGAACTGCAGGAACTACGTCTCGGAAAGGTATGCCTGAATTTTACCTGACCCTTTCGCACTCCCTTCAACTAACTGGGCCGTGGGAGGGATTGCCCGAGGCTTTAATTATCGTCCTCGTGGCCTTGGTTGTATGGTTCCTAGCCCTCTTCTTTTGTGAACATAGAAGGTTGTGTTAAATTGAAGTTCTTAATTGCAGTCTCCTTTAGAGTATCATGGGGGCTTCTCAATCAGTACAAACTTCATTAAAAGAACTTCTCAAAAGAAGGGACCTGAAGCTTGGGGATAGAGTTCTTCGCCGCTTTGTTGAGGAAGTTGATCGAGTAGCTCCCTGGTATGCGGTGTCAGGATCTCTGACACTGCCGTCATGGAATAAGCTAGGCAACGATCTAGAAACCTGTTCAGACCTCAGGTTGGGAGTTAAGGCCATATGGAAACTAGTTAAGAGTTGTCTTGAAGATGAGGCCTGTGAGGAGGAGCGAAAGAAAGGGCAAAAGGTTTTAGAAGCTATGCAGGAAGGTATGTCAGAATCCGAGCGTAGTGAGAGGATGGGTGTGCGCACAAAAACCGTAAAAAAGGCAAAAAAGGGAAGTGAAAAAGGACCTCCCGGGAGAAATAGAAAGGGAGAGAAGGGGAGCAGCAAGCCCGGGTTATATCCGACCCGAGAACTGGCTGCCCTCCACCTAAGAGATACTTCGGATTCTTCTGAAACCGAGGACAGTAAACTGACCTCGGAGGAAGAGGGCGAGTTAGAAGAAGAAGCAGTTAGATCTAAAGGAGAAAGGTATCACCCAGATGAAGGCGGGCGACCTAAGTCAAGTAAGCCTGCGTCCGGTGTCTCCTCTAAGGATAGGAGATTGTTGGCTGCCGCCATTCCCTCCGCTCCCCCACCTTATGAGGCCCGGTCATCCACAACTTCCTTTTTTCCCCAAAAGATCCTCCGCAAGCTACAATTAGCGTTTCCTGTTTATGAGCAGGAAGGGGGGAGAATCTACGCTCCTGTAGACTATAGTCAGATAAAAGATCTTGCAGAATCAGTAAGAAAATATGGTCCCAATGCTAATTTTACTGTTATGATTCTTGAAAGAATGGCACAAACTGCCATGACACCTAGTGATTGGCAAATGGTGGTTAAGGCCGCCTTGCCTACTATGGGACAATACATAGAATGGAAAGCCTTGTGGCATGAGGCAGCCCAGTCCCAGGCCAGGGCCAACGCAATAGCCCTTACGCAAGAGCAGCGGGATTGGACATTTGACCTTTTAACAGGCCAAGGCCCGTGGGCCGCAGATCAAATTAATTACCATTGGGGGGCGTACGCCCAGATTTCCAGCACAGCCATACGGGCCTGGAAGTCACTTAATCGCAAGGGAGAAACCACCAATCAGCTTACAAAAATTGTTCAAGGGCCCCAGGAGCCCTTTGCCGACTTCGTCGCACGCATGATGGAGGCGGCAGGAAAAATCTTTGGGGACCCAGAGGGGATAGGACCCTTTATTGAGCAACTGATTTTTGAACAAGCCACCCAGGAATGCAGGAATGCCATTGCTCCTAGAAAATCAAAAGGGTTGCAAGAATGGCTAAGAGTGTGTAGAGAGATTGGAGGTCCACTTAGCAATACTGGCCTCGCGGCCGCCATCATGTTAGCACAAAAGCATCCTCCACAAAAGAAGACCGGTGAACGGACCTGTTTTAATTGCGGTAAGCCTGGACATTTCAAAAGAGATTGCAAAGCCCCAGAAAAGAAAGGGGGGGTCTTGACCCTCTGCACGAGGTGTGGTAAAGGGTACCATAGAGCAGATCAATGTCGCTCAGTGCGAGATATACAGGGAAGGCTTTTGCCTCCATTAAATGTTCCTGCTCCCAATGTGTCAAAAAACGGGTCATTGGGCCCACGGTCCCAGGGCCCTCAAAGATATGGGAACCGGTTTGTCAGAACCTCCGGGATGGCGGAAGAAGCGACCCAGGAAGACCCACAAGGGTGGACCTGCGCGCCGCCTCCGACCTCCTACTAATGCCCCAAATGAGTATCCAACCAGTACCTATAGAGCCAATGTCACCTTTGCCCCCTGGGACCATGGGCCTTATCCTCGGACGAGGATCACTCACCTTACGGGGCCTAGTGGTCCATCCTGGGGTTGTTGACCACCTACATTCCCCCGAAATACAGGTCTTATGTTCCAGCCCCAGGGGCGTGTTTTCCATCAGTGCAGGAGATAGGATAGCTCAATTGCTGCTCCTCCCCGACACCCTCTGGGAGGGCTCCCCAGGCCCCAGTCCCAAAACGATGGGGTCGTCAGGAACTGATTCAGCTTACCTTGTTGTATCCCTGAATGAAAGGCCCAAACTCTGCCTCGAAGTAAATGGAAAAAGGTTTGAAGGTATTCTTGATACCGGGGCAGACAAAAGTATTATATCCACGCACTGGTGGCCAAAAGCTTGGCCCACTACAAAATCGTCCCACTCTCTACAAGGCCTGGGATATCATTCATGCCCTGCCATAAGCTCAATGAGTTTGACTTGGAAGGCTCCTGAAGGACAAAAGGGTAAGTTTGAACCTTATGTGCTCCCGCTCCCAGTAAACCTTTGGGGGAGAGACATTATGCAACATTTGGGCCTAACCCTGTCCAATGAAAAAATTGTGTTGGGGGAAGGCTTGAACAAGGCAAAAAACATGATGCTAAAGATGGGCTACAGGACAGGTAAAGGATTAGGACGGTCAGAGCAAGGAGGAATTGAGCCTATTTCACCAGTAGGAAATATAGCCCGACAAGGACTGGGTTTTTCCTAGGGGCCATGGGGATGGTTCGGCCTATACCGTGGAAAACAGAGGACCCGGTGTGGGTCCCTCAATGGCCCCTATCCTCTGAAAAAATGGAGGCCACAATACAATTAGTAAATGAACAACTAAAATTGGATCATATAGAACCTTCTACCTCCCCCTGGAATACTCCCATATTTGTTATTAAGAAAAGATCAGGGAAATGGAGGTTGCTCCATGACCTTAGAGCCATTAATGAACAAATGCATTTGTTTGGCCCTGTGCAAAGAGGCCTTCCTGTGCTCTCCGCCCTGCCCAGGGGTTGGAATTTGATTATAATAGATATTAAAGACTGTTTCTTTTCTATACCTCTATGTCCAATAGATAGGCCCAGATTTGCTTTCACCATACCCTCTGTTAATCATATGGAACCCGATAAAAGGTACCAATGGAAGGTTCTACCACAAGGAATGTCCAACAGCCCTACTATGTGCCAACTTTATGTGCAGGAGGCCCTTTCTCCAGTAAGGGATCAATTTCCCTCGTTAGTCATGCTCCATTATATGGATGACATCCTTCTGTGCCACAAGGACCTTGGCCTGCTTCAAAGGGCCTACCCCCTTTTACTTAAAACTTTGAGTCAATGGGGACTTCAAATAGCTGTAGAAAAGGTCCAAATTTCAAATACTGGACAGTTCCTGGGTACCATGGTGACACCAAATAACATCATACCTCAAAAATTAGAGATAAGAAGGGACCACCTCCATACCCTAAATGATTTTCAGAAATTGTTGGGGGACATTAACTGGCTTAGACCCTTTTTAAAAATCCCCACTTCGGAATTAAGATCTTTGTTCAATATCTTAGAAGGAGATTCGCACATCACGTCCCCCCGAACATTGACTCCAGCTGCTGATCTGGCCCTACAAAAGGTGGAAATGGCCCTGGCACAAGCACAGCTGCTCCGTATCGAAGAATCACAACCCTTTAGTCTGTGTGTCTTACAAACTGCCCATTTGCCAACTGCCGTTCTTTGGCAGAATGGGCCCCTGCTATGGGTTCACCCAAATGTATCCCCAGCAAAAATAATACATTGGTATCCTGAAGCCATAGCTCAGCTTGCACTCAGAGGCTATAAAGCAGCCATCACCCATTTCGGGCGTAGCCCCCACCTCTTGGTGGTGCCTTATACCTCTGTGCAAGTTCAGACCTTGGCCGCCACATCTAATGACTGGGCTATACTAGTTACAACTTTCCCTGGAAGCATAGACAATCACTATCCCAAACACCCGATCCTACACTTTGCCCAGAGCCAGTCAATTGTGTTCCCGCAGGTAACGGTAAGAAACCCAATTAAGGAAGGGCTCATGGTGTATACCGATGGCTCCAAGAATGGTGTAGGGGCCTTTGTGGTCAATGGCAAAATATGTTCCAAACAATATAAAGAAGCATCACCTCAAGTAATAGAGTGTCTAGTGGTTCTGGAGGTATTAAAAACCTTCTCTGAACCCCTCAATATTGTGTCAGACTCTAGTTATGTAGTAAATGCAGTAAACTTGCTGGAGGTGGCTGGAGTAATCAAACCCTCTAGCACTTTAGCACAAATTTTTCAAGAAATACAATCAGTGTTGCTTCAAAGAAAATTCCCAGTTTTCATCACTCATATCAGGGCTCATTCAGGCCTACCTGGCCCCATGTCCCTGGGTAATGACTTGGCAGACAAAGCCACCAAATTAATAGCCACAGCCCTGTCATCCTCTGTGGAAGCTGCAAAAGGATTCCACAATCGCTTTCATGTAACGGCAGAAACGTTGCGCCGTCGCTTCTCCTTGACTAGGAAAGAAGCTCGTGACATCGTCACTAGCTGCCAAAATTGCTGTGAATTTCTGCCCCTCCCTCATGTGGGGATCAACCCCCGCGGCGTTCAGCCTTTACAAATATGGCAAATGGATGTCACACATGTCCCCTCCTTTGGCAAATTACAATATCTTCATGTGTCCGTTGATACCTGCTCTGGCATTATTTTTGCATCTCCCCATGTGGGAGAAAAGGCAACACATGCGATCCAACACTGCCTCGAGGCTTGGAGCGCTTGGGGACAACCTAAATTTATTAAAACTGATAACGGACCAGCTTATACTTCACAAAAATTTCAAAGCTTTTGTCGCCAAATGGGAGTAACGCATCTAACTGGTATCCCATATAACCCACAAGGTCAAGGCATTGTTGAGAGAGCACATCGGACCCTTAAATCTTATGTTGTTAAACAAAAAGGGGGCGCTGATGAAGCTATACCCCGTACGCCAAAAGTGTCTGTGTCATTGGCACTATTCACCCTCAATTTTTTAAATCTTGACGCACACGGCCATACTGCGGCAGAACGACATTGTTCTGAACCAACTAGACCCAAAGAATTAATAAAATGGAAAGATGTCTTAACCAACAAATGGAGAGGCCCGGATCCTATTCTAATAAGATCCAGGGGAGCTGTTTGTGTTTTCCCGCAGAACGAACAAAATCCATTCTGGGTCCCAGAAAGACTAACACGATCAATACCCCAAGATGATGAAGATCGCCCTGCTGATATTGGGAATCACCCTGCCCCTGCAAGTGACATCCAAACGGGAGGAGCTCCGATGGGGAATAATGTCGACGTTCCCGCTGCCAATGCCAGTGACACATGATGCGCAAGTATTCCCCCGCTTGTTTGTGACCGAAGATACCTTAGGTTTACCATATTTACCATGGGACCCACAAGCTGAACGGGTAATAGATAATAGAACCTTTATATTTAAAGGGAGCTTGTGTTTCATCAGCGGCAACCCATCAAATTACTGTATTGGGTTATTGTCACAGGTCTCTACACTCATTTCCAATGTATGGGCCGCTAATGGAACCCACTGGTGTGCAAATGCAACTTCAATTATAGCAGTTTGGCCTAAAAGCATTATCCAACTTGTTAAACAACCCAAATTGGCACCCTTTTGCTCTACCAAGGAAGAGACATTGTCAATCTTACCATGGTCCGGTTGCCAATCTCGCAGAACAGGGACTATTGGGAATCACTTTACCTTTTCTCCCCCTCTGGCCAATGGATCATTCCATATTGCAAAACTCAATGGTCTGGATAACCCCAGGGCCACCGGCAACCCTTTTGATTTGTGGTTGCTGTGCGGCCTTAATGGCAGTTGCACAGATTTAACCCCCATAGGCTTTGTGCAAGGAGCACGTATTAGAAAGGGGGTATTGTGCTCACAGTCATTTGGCGATGAGTCCCCCTGGGCCTTCCAACAGACTAAGGATTTTGGGCCGGTGCCTGTATGCGTTTGGCCCCCTTTTTTATGGGTAGTTAGTAATTCCACCAGCTCACATGATTTTAGTCAGTTAAATTGTAGTGAGAATGCCTGTTATTATGTGATGTGCTGGAATGCTACTAAATTTCCTTTAGCTTTGATAATGCGCTTGCCCCGATTTATTCCGGTCCCGGTGGTGGCGCCCAGCTCTTTGGCCTTGTTTAGAGAAAAAAGAGATTTTGGAGTATCGGCAGTTATAGTTGGTACCTTAGCGGCAGTGGGGATCACTGCCTCGGTTACCGCCTCTGCGTTAGCTTTGAGCGGGACAATACAAACGGCCGATACCATCAACCAACTCTCGGCCTCAATCACTGTAGCCATGGATAAGGGGCATTTCGCATACTCCCAATTACAGGGGGGTCTGTTATTGGTGAACCAACGTATAGACTTGGTTCAAGAACAAATAGACATTCTTTGGCAAATTGCCCAATTGGGATGTGAAATGAAACTGCCAGGCCTCTGTATTACCTCCATACAATTTAAAAATTTTACCCGTGCTGCAAACCTTTCTAAGAATTTGTCCTTACAGCTGAGAAATAATTGGTCGATGGAATTTGATCAGACTCTCCAAGAGCTTCGGATGGCTATAGTAGAGATCAACTCCACGCGACTTGATTTTTCCCTGACTGAAGGCTTCGCGTCCTGGATTTCATCGGCCTTCTCTTATTTTAAAGAATGGGTGGGGGTGGGCTTATTCGGAATCCTCCTCTGCTTTGGACTGGCACTTAGCTTAGGGTTAATCTGCAAATTATATAAGAAAAACAATAGAGACAAAATCATGATATCCCAGGCGCTTGCTGCCCTGGAGCAGGGGCAATCTGCACAGGTATGGTTGGCGGCGCTTAAACAAAATTGATTTGCACCACTGGTCGCTGGCTGCCCGCGCTTTAGCGGGTGAGCTTCAGCAGCCCTAGAGGATTGTAGAGCAATGCATCGCACAGGTGGTCCCCCCGTCCCACCTGGGGAATATGCCGTCTAGTGGGGGTTTCCTGCCCTAGTCTTCCCCTCCTCGAAAAAATGGCAGAGGGACAGGTCGGAGCAACTTCGGGTCCCACTCAAGCCTAGTTGTTGCTTGCGGACATAGTTCTTACATCTCTGAGTAAGAGGATTCGGCCAATGTTCCCGTCCTCTCATACTGGGTGTCCAGTTGGTTTTATTAGACAAAAAAGGGGGAGATGTGGGGCGCCGCTAATCTTCCGGTGCTGAGTCATTTCCTCAGCACCAACTAGTAAACACCTAGTTTGCGCCTGCGCTGGAAATCCCCGCCCCGGGCAGCTCCGCCTCAGGGATGGGGTGATCAGTGTTGAGCCAATCATGGCTTGCTACGTCCGAGGCGGGGAGAATTCCTATAAAAAGGAGGGGCTGGGACTGCCTGGGGTCTCCGGTTGTGAAGCTTATGCTCTCCCTCTCAAGACGCATAAAGCTTACTGCAGAAGAACCCTATTGTGTGTGGTGTCCTCATTCGCGGGCGATTCAGAGAACACTCACAGGTGGGGGTAGGTTTATTTGGTACTGCCATCTGCTGTGGACTTGTGTTCATGCTCTGGTTGGTTTGCAAGCTCAGAGCCCAACAAACATGTGACAAGGTCATCATTGCTCAAGCACTTGCGGCCATTGAACAAGGGGACTCCCCTGAAATCTGGCTATCTATGCTCAAGGATTAGTCAGCATTTGAGTTCTTCATTTTTTGGCTGGCCTCTTTGGTAGAGTTCGCCCTAGGTCATTTAGCAGTTACTGTCACATAGCACTGCGGTATCCAGGGACGGGCAACTTTCCTCATGCACAGATCAACCTAAGACACGGGGCCCATTGGTGATAGGGTTACCCTATGACGGGATAGGCTGTGACATTAGAGGAACGACCTAAGACAGGAGCCACAGCGGATGGACATAATTACACAGACCTAGTCCAGCCTCATTTTAATAAACCAAATGCAGAGATGTGGAGAGCCGTGAGCAATCGCCATTACAAGATGGTGCTGGCTTCCGCCGTGCCTAACTAGTAAACAAGCCTTGTGCGCAGGTGCAAGAGTGAATTCACACCAAGTCACTGCCCATATCGGGGCATAGTAATGAGGTGATGGGCGAGCAACAAATCAGGTGCTGACATGCCACGCTGAGGGCTATATAAGCAGCACCATTTTCCGGGTTCTGGGTCTTCCCTCCTGAAGAAGCAAAAAAGCTTTTGCTGCAAAAGAATCCAGTCATCCAAGTGTGTTCTTGCCGGTGAGAACAATAGCTCGGGACAGTAAGCCAGCCAAATTAAATGTTTTCCTTTATAGGAGTTGCTGTGGTCACGGGATCTCTTAACAGCAATAAAACCCTAACTAAGACAGTAGGGTACCATAGGGAAGAATGTTCTTAATACTGAATATATTGTCCCCAAGAATTGCAAAAGGGCAGAACTTGGGAAAACGTCACCTTTAACTTACTTTTTGATGGTGGTTATCTGGTCTTTTCTTTAAGATCTAGGAGCAATGATACAGTAGCTATGGTCTTGGAGTGTGCATAGGTGTCTCTCTGTAGCAGCAGTCCTCAACCTGTGGGTGGAGACTCCTTAGAGGGGTGAATGTCTCATATCAGATATTTATGTTGCAATTCATAACAGTAGCAAAAGTATAGCTATGGCATAACAACAAAATAACTTATGGTCAGGGACGCCACAATGTGAAAAACTGTATTCAAGGGTCATGGCACTAGGAAGATTGAGAAACATGCTCTAAAACCACAGCCTAATTAAAGGCTTCCTCATATAAGTTCCTTGGTCCTTATGTTTTGTCACAGCTATAGGGAAGTGATGAAGACAGATGGTCAACTTAGTGATGACCAGCTCAAAGCTGAGAGCTCTACCATTTGTATTTTTATCACCCCGTCTTCCAAGTGATACAATTTCTGAGCTTTTAATATTCTATAGCTTCTATGCTGTCATCCAAACAGTTTCCAGTTCTCCACTGCCAACTTAGTGTCCTGAAATTCAACTTAATTCTGACACTAACTATACTCAGGTGACACAATAAGTCCCAGAAGATGGCCCCAACTCAAACATCAATTGCAAATAGGGCCCTAAGGATGTCCACTGCTGGGGCCTCACAGAGAACTGAAGATGGAGCCAGCTCTACAGATGCACGTTATTATACTGACAGACAGATAAAAACACGCAAGGGCAGGGGGTGCCTAGCTACCATGGTTTCTGAGCATACTCCCCCACCTCCTGCCCAGGGTACCCAGGCAATGACAGCAGGCTGCCTGGGCCTCCTTGTTTTCAAGTTACTACAAAAGCTGCATTCTGTGGGTACAACTGATTGGATCACAGACCAATGGTGAATTTTAACAGGTTACCATGCCCACCTCTGTCCCTAGGGAAAGAGGGATGCTGCAGTTTGGATATAAGATGTTCCTGGAAGACTGTGTGTTAGTAGCTTGGTATCCAGTAGTAGAAACTTTAAGAGACATGGTCTACTAGAAGGAATTTGGGTCATCAAAAGGCACAGTGGAACTCTGATCCCTTATTTCCAGGATCTCTTATTTCCTGGCTACCAAGAGATAATCAGACATTCTCCTAGTGTTCCATGTGCTCCTAGAAAAATGAACATGATACAACAGACCCAAGTAACCATGGAAACCTCTGAAACTGTGGGTCAAAATGAACCTTTCCTCTTCCTAAGATGATTATCTCAGGTACTTTGTCACAGTGATGGGAAGCAAGTAAGGAGAAGGGACTGCAAGTTCCAAACATTTTGCTTCTACTTGAAATGAGGTCCCATCTGACGCCATCCAGGAGCCCAACCAAAGTCGCTGTATAACCATCAGCTCAGGTGTGATATTTACAGATGTAGACTTGCAGGATTAGAATTCTCATTTAATCACTCTGCCCAAACACAACATGGTTGACAATGTTCTGTAATTAATCATTTTCTTGGTCTCTTGATATGCAAACAACTGTCACAGGTGACTGACACCAACCAGCAAGAGGGCTTTTAGAAACAACATATAGAAAGGCTGCTTTTATTTCCTTAGCTCAGGGTTTTTCCCATTGAGAGCTTGCTATTCAGAGCCATATTTAAAGCCACTCAATAGTTATTCTCCGCCAAAACTCGAGACAAAACATGATTTGTGTCATCCTTACTGTCTGTCTTACTCAGGGTTTCTATTCCTGCACAAACATCATGACCAAGAAGCAAGTTGGAGAGGAAAGGGTTTATTCAGCTTACACTTCTACATTGCTGTTCATCACCAAAGGAAGTCAGGACTGGAACTCACACAGGTCAGAAAGGCAGGAACTGATGCAGAGGCCATGGAGGGATGTTATTACTGGCTTGCTTCCCCTGACTTGCTCAGTTTGCCTTCTTATAGAACCCAAGACTACCAGCCCAGAGATGGTCCCACCCACAATGGGCCCTCCCCACTTGATGACTGAAAGAGAAAATGCCCCATAGCTGGATCTCATGGAGGCATTTTCTCAGCTGAGACTCCTTTTTTCTGTTATAACTCCAGCTTGTGTCAAGTTGACACACACACACACACACAAAAAAAAACCCAGCCAGTACACTAAGAACTGCTTTTATTAACTTCATTTTGTTATCTATGTGAGATTTCATAGCTCTGAATCAAATGAGCAGGAGAAAGAGAAATGGAGCACAGCCCACCACTGCTCACAGAGCTCTCGTTCTGTGCTGGGAATACCATAACTCTCAACTGGGGAGGTGCGGTCTCTATTTTGCAAATACAGAAGCTGAAGAAGAACTATCCAGGTCACCTGCCCAGTGAAATGGTAGCAGAGTTGTTTGACTTTCAGAGTTCAGACTTGAGGCTGAAAATAAGCTATAGGCTGGGTTGCTGGAACCCTAACTACTTGGGAGGCTGTGGGGAAAAAAAATGGAAAGTTTGAAATCAGCCTAGGCCCCATAGAAAGGCCATGACTGAGAGAAGGGGAGAAAAGGAAAGAGGGGAGTTGGGAGAGGTGAGAGTGGGGAGAGAGGGAAATATAATGAGAAAATTCTATCTGAAATTAGTATTTCACAAAACCTTACATTTCCTCAGGTAGCCAAAGACACTACGACAGTATCATCAGTGTCTCTTTGAGTAAGGAAAAGCATCCCTTCCCAGTGGTTTCCTCTGCAGGAACAGGAAGGAGAGCAGACATCAGTATGGGAAGACCTGGAGGAACTGAATTTAACCTAAGGGAATGATGCCCAACACTTTTTGAAACCTACCAAGGCCACAGATTTGTCTCTAGAGCCCTATGCTATCAGGCCTCTTGAGTTTGTTGATATTTGGTCTATAACTGTGGAAGAACCCTGGGTTATGGCCCCCACAGCAGAGAAATGAGGCACTTGGAACACCCAAGCTGATTTCTGGGGTAGTGGGCAAGAGACTGTTTGGGCCCTTGATACAGATAAGGGGATAGGGGAGAGGTAGGAGAATTGTGCACAACTGAGATGGAGGGAGAGACCTAAGGGAAAGTCCCCTGTCAGCATGCTCTGTGACCCTACTAGCTGCATTCCACGGACTTTCAGCAGCTTTGATATCTGGGTCTGATTCTGGCATTCTGAGGAATGTCAGGGAAGAGACTGGAGGTAAAGCTGTGTCAAAAAGCAGCCCTGGGGTATGTAGATGGGGTGAGGTCTGGTGTGGAAGTGTATCCTCATCCTACATTGGCAACCTTGGCCACATAGGGAAGGGGCTCATCCCATACAGCATTGTACAGATGTGTCCACCTAGAGACAGTGAGAGCAGATCTCCTGTGTTACCCAGCATCCTCCTTCCTGGCTTACATCCACAAAGCACTCTGGCAGCACCCCCACAGAGATACCTACTCTACTCAGCCCCAACACCCGGCAGAGTCTGAGCCCAGAGGAACACCAGGATTATAACAGAGCATAAGATTTGTAAAGGGGCTGAATCATTTTTATTTTTTTTAGTATTTTTATTACATATTTTCCTCAATTACATTTCCAATGCTATCCCAAAAGTCCCCCATACCCTCCCCGCCCCCCCACTTCCCTACCCACCCATTCCCATTTTTTGGCCCTGGCGTTACCCTGTACTGGGGCATATAAAGTTTGCACAACCAATGGGCCTCTCTTTCCAGTGATGGCCGACTAGGCCATCTTTTGATACATATGCAGCTAGAGTCAAGAGCTCCGGGGTACTGGTTAGTTCATAATGTTGCACCTACAGGGTTGCAGATCTCTTTAGCTCCTTGGATACTTTCTCTAGCTCTTCCATTGGGGGCCCTGTGATCCATCCAATAGCTGACTGTGAGCATCCACTTCTGTGTTTGCTAGGCCCCCGGCCTAGTCTCACAAGAGACAGCTATATCAGGGTCCTTTCAGCAAAATCTTGCTAGTGTATGCAATGGTGTCATTGTTTGGAGGCTGATTATGGGATGGATCCCTGGATATGGCAGTCTCTAGATGGTCCATCCTTTTGTCTCAGCTCCAAACTTTGTCTCTGTAACTCCTTCCATGGGTGATTGTTTCCAATTCTAAGAAGGGGCAAAGTGTCCACACTTTGGTCTTCGTTCTTCTTCAGTTTCATGTGTTTTGCAAATTGTATCTTATATCTCGGGTATACTAAGTTTCTGGGCTAATATCCACTTATCAGTGAGTACATATCATTTGAGTTCTTTTGTGATTGTGTTACCTCACTCAGGATGATGCTCTCCAGGTCCAATCATTTGCCTAGGAATTTCATAAATTCATTCTTTTTAATAGCTGAGTAGAACTCCATTGTGTAAATGTACCACATTTTTTCATATCCACTGAATCATTTTTAAAACTGAAGGTTGAAAGCTATAATCTTGTTATGTGTGATAGAATATACCAATAATCTCAGCACTGGGGAAGAGAAGACAGGAAGGTCAGAAGTTCAAGAACCACAGCTATATAGTAGTTCAAGACCCACTAGGGATGCATGAGACCTAGTTTCAAGAAAAAAATATATATCTTTAAGAAAAAAGTCTACCATTAAAAACACTTTGTCTTAGTTACTTTCATTCCTGTTTTAAAATACTCTGACAAAAACAACTTATGGGATAAAGGGTTTATTTTGACTCACAGTCCAAGAGGGACAGACCCATCAAGGCAGGGAAGACATGGTGGCAGAAATGAGACACTAGATGGTCACATTGTGTCCACACTCAAACAGGGCAAAGAGAAAGCTGTACAGTCTGAAGGCCTGCCCTCAGTGACCCAAGGGCCACCCACAGTGATTCACATCCTAAAGATCTCACAGCCTTCCCAAACAGTGCTGCCAGATGGTGACCAAATGCTCAAGTACATGAGCCTGCAAGGGACAATTCATGTTGAAACCATCCAACCTGGACCTTAAATACAGAGAGTTAATACTTCTAATCTTCAAATATCTAGAAGCAACTATGGTATGTGTCTCAGACTCTCCCTGTTGAAAAGCTACCAGTTGTAAGTCTAGAGAAACTGTGCAAGGTCCTGAGATGGAGAAAGGAGGTAAGAAGCAGAGGGAAGGAGTAAATGGGTGTTAATAAAATCAGTACCTAAGCCCTCATTTGCCAAATGAGGCTGTTCAAATCCCTGCTACTGGAGTCAGAGCAGCAGCCACCTACTATTCAAGGAGAAAGCCTGATGTCCTTTCTCTTCTGTGCATCTTCTCCCTCATAATGGATCAATATTTATTAAGTTAATCCCTCTACTAATACTTTCTAGATCCCATGAACAACAACAAATACACTTCTCTCACCAGCTAACAGATCTGTGAGTATGTCTATCTTCAGTGCTCAGACATCTAAAAATAGTCCCAAGGGCTTTGCTTCTTTAGTGAATCCAATCACAAGTCGCAGGTTTCTGGCACTGAAAGTAAGTTCTTATTACTGTTACCATGCATTTTCTTTCTGCATTTCTCATCAGGACAGACACAACACACACACACACACACACACACACACACACACACACACACACACACCTCATTAGGTTTCTTTAAGCTATCAGATCATCTTCGCCCCCACACACTTCAAGCTATCCAAGCACTCTCCCTCACACACATTGAACTGTTGGAATGTTCTCCCTCACACTGTAGTGAGAATTCTGGAATTTTGGCTTATTTAAAAAACACAGAAATATTATAAGATGTTTTCGTTTCAATCCCAGGTGTAGGGATATGGGGCTTCTTCACAGAAGCTGACTATGATTTGTCTGGTGTTCTAGCAGAGGCATGGTTTGCCAGCTGCAGATAGTTTCTGCAATTGGGTGTCATTTGGAATTCTGGGAATTTTTCACTGGGTACATAAATACTAGGGTCCCAAGAGGCAGGGTTGGTGGTTGGTGGTTTTGTTTTGTTTTGTTTTGGGGGTGTGTGGTTTGTTAGTAGTTGTGCTCAAAGAAGAAACAAGAAATAAATTAGACTCAGAGATCTCTAGCCCTCTCTCTCCCCCTCTATCCTTCCTTCTCTCCTATCAAGTGATGAAGTGAAACCAGGGAATAAAGGATGGGGAAAAAAACGAACCAAAAACGTAGCTAAGATCAGCTTCAAACATACTTTAAACTATGACGGACTCTCCCACACACATACTTTGAGCTTTGGATCATCCTCGTATAGTGAGAATTTTTGGTTTCCTTAAAAAACACAGAAAGCTTATGCTTTTGTTTTAATCCTCAGTATGAGATATGGCACTGCTTTGAAGCAGGTGACTAGGATTTGCCCCATGCTCTAGCAGAGGCATGATTTTGCCAGCCTCTGTTTCTGTAATTGTGTGATGTTTGGAATTCTGGGAACTTTTCAGGGGATGTATAAATGCTAGGTCCTCAAGAGATGTTGTTGGTTGGTTGCTGTTGGTTGTTGTTGGTTAAGTGGTTATGTGCAAAGAAGACACAAGAAGAAATTAGATATCCTGATGGAGAAGATTTCCCAAGGAACCTGTTATGGTTTGTATATGCTTGGCCCAGAGAGTGGCATTATTAGAAAGAGTCGCCCTGTTGGAGTAGGTGTGTCACTGTGGGTATGGGCTATAAGACCCTCATCCTAGCTGCCTGGAAGCCACTAATGGCCTTCAGATGAAGATAAACTCTCAGCTCCACCATACCTGCCTAAATACGATAATGGACAGAACCCCTGAATCTGTAAGCCAGTCTCAATTAAATGTTGTCCTTGTAAGAGTTGCCTTGGTCATGGTGTCTGTTCACAGCAGTAAAACCCTAACTAAGACAGAACCCAAAGGCCCTATTCATCAGGAAGTAATCTAATGATAATGTTGGCCCCTTTCCTTTTTATCTTTCTTCTCTCCTATCTAATGTTAGGGTATTGAAAGGGTAGGAGCAGGTGGATAAGGGTGGAAAAAAAGAACTCACAAAGTATCGAATGCTAGCTACATCCTCCCACACACACTTTGAAGGAGCTAGTTAACATACACTCCTTTTTAAAGTTTTTTTCCAGAATATAACTTCTTTTTTGTTTTCTAAATAAAGTTTCATCTTTATTTCCTAAAATTAAGAGCTAGGTTCTTATAGCATGATGATCAGCCTCCTTCTCTCCCTCCCTAAATGCTACTGAATCAGCTCATGGTCTCATAGTTTGTCCCAGTCAGCACTGGTTCATGTGCCACCTCCTCACCAGAGCCAGCATCATTACCTCTTTTACTATAGAAAATCCCCACCCCACCCCCAGCAGCTGCCTTCCAGAATGCCTTGAGCATATTGTGTGCAAGGGAGTCTCACCTGCTCTCGACTGCCTTTTATTGTCTTCCAGGGACTACACCTGGGCAGCTTTTCATACTAGTCAAGCAGGTGGACCGCGGGCTTATGAGATGCAAAGTTTTGTGTGTGGAAATCCTAAATGCAAAGCAATGGCCCTTGAGAGGTCATTAGGTCAGAAGGAAGGAGGCTCAATGAGTGGTCCCAGGAACCTTATAAATCAAAAACACCACAATGAGAGAAAAAGAAGGAAAAGAAACCCCAGAGAACTTCCTAGTGTTTTATTAGACAGGAACCAAACAGAATACAACCACCTGTGAATCAGGCCGGCAGCAGATGCCAGCTCTTTCCATGCTGTGATCTCGGAGTTGGAACCAGAACTATGAGACATTAATTTATGTCAGTCCAGGGAATTCTGTTAGAGCCAGTTCACATGATCAAACCTGGCTCTGGCATCACCTTTTCTGAGAAACTTGCACCAATTCTTCAAAACTCCTCAAATACAAACTATTCCATAAATTAACAAGGACTCTTCTCGGGACTGGGCTAGAGGCCGTTCATCTGACATGCTGGCAAGTAACCTTGCCACATTTGCCTGCCCTGATCATTTGCCTGGGGCTGAATTCAAAAGGCAGGGACTAGACTCTTTGGCAGAGGAATTTTGAAGGCCATAACAGTCAGTCTGTGCCATGGCTACTGGTCATTTCTATCAGCCAGATTTCCAGTGAAGAAGAGTAGAATATGTGTCAGAAGCATGAAGTTCAGTGAGAAAAGGAACTTAAATTGGGTTTCAGAAATGGCTGTAAGAATGCATAGCTGTGATTGTTGAGATCAGTGCCCTGACCTCTTCAGGACCCCACATACTGTGCAACAGGACACCAGGAAAAGACCCTGGAAGGCAGCAGTCAAACCATCAAAAGCTCTGGGGTGCAAAAACACAGGCTTACATGGAAAGGGACTGGGTAAACAAAACAAGCTCCCAACACTCTTGCTCAAAGAGGAGCAAAAGACAAGCATTATCCCAAGCTCGACCTTGAAGGTGCACAGAGGCCGCTGCAGGGGTGGCGAGAGGCTACATCAAGACCTGGCAGCAGAAGGTGGCAAGGTATAAACGTGAGGCTTGCTCCGAGGTTCCAGGAAGCCAAAGAAATCAGTCAGGTACCCCATGTGGAGCTCAGGAGTGGGCTCTGTGTGGAGCAGTGAGGTGAAGCCTGAGTTGCAGTAGAAACCCAAGGATAATGAAAAGTTGCATGTGCTGAGTCTGCCACATAGGCTGCAGTTGGCCAAGACCCTTGAATCCCTTGTGTTGTCATCAAGAGCTTCAGCCACTGGGCAGGTGCCCTTCAGGATTTTGTGTCTGCTCTTCTGGATCCTGAACTTGCTTTATTCCAGTCTTTCCTCCTCTTTGGAATAGGTATGTTTACTCTATGCCTTCCTTTGTTGAAAATAAGTAACTTGTGTTTTGAGTGTACATGGGCTCATAGTTAAGAGATTGCCTTGAGTCTTAAAAGACAAATTTAAATTTGGTCTTTGACAGTGTGGAAACTGCAAGACTATGAGAATTTGCACTAAGTATATTATTCATAATGAGATGGTCATATCCCTCTGGGGAACAGGATCAAAGACATTATGGTTTCAATAGGGAATGTCCCCTAGAGGCTCTTTCTAGTTAGGGGTCTGTTTCAACAGTAAAAAATATGACCAAAAGCAACTTGGGAAGAAAAGAATTTATATCATCTTACAACTTTCAGGTCCATAATTGAGGAACATCAGGAAATGGTCTCAAGGCAGGAACTGAGGCAGACATTGCTTATTGACCAGTTCCTCCTGGCTTGCTCAGTTTGCTTTCTTATATACCCAGGATCATGACCCCAGGGATGGCCATGTTCACAGTGAACTGAACTCAAATACAGCAATCATCGAACAAGAAAATGCCCTGAAAGCTTTTACCCACAGGCCACACTGATGAGCCACTTTCTCAATTGGCGTTTCCTTTTCTCGGATGACTGTAGACACACTAGCCATCCAAGAGTGATGTGTTTGAATCTTGGACCTGTCTTTTAGCACTGTTTTAAGGAGCTGTGAGTACAAAGGAGTTTTGGGATGTAGAACCTAACTCGAGGAAGTGGGCTGGTAAGAGCTCATTAGGGATGAGCGCTCAGCTCTGCTTCTGAGTCTGCTGTGATGTGAGGAGTCCCAGGCATCAGAAGCCAATGTTCATTCAGATGCCCTGGGATAAACTCTCTTTATTGGTGACATCTGTTTTGTAAATGACATAAGTAGAAATATGCATCTTGAGTCCTGACGACAGCTTAGCTGTTATAGTTGCTAGATTATCCTCCAAAGGACTCAGTCCCAGCACCCATGTTGGGCAGCTCACAGTTACCTGAAGCCCCAGCACCAAAAGATCCCGTGCCCTCTTCTGGTCTCCCCGAGCCTCTGCATACCTGTGAGATAAACACATGTACACAATTTTTTTTAATTAAATTAAAAAAGAGTCACCTTAAAGCATGAAACATGGGTCAATTAAACTTAAGATCGATCAGACACCTTCTGACTAACTCTAGTTATCATCCCCACAGCTGTTAAACTATTTACCTGCTGCAGAGGAGCATGGTGAAGGCGAGAAATTCCTTCCTGCCTTTGAAATCACCCAGAGAAAAACCCAAAAGAGTAACTTCCAATATGAACCGAAGAGATCCAACCTACAGAGTACACAAGACGGGGCAGCAGAGGGAAAATCACTGCAGCCATGGAAAATAACCGACTGGACAGTCCGAGGCATGATGTTGATTTTATTTAGAAGCTACCTCCTACTGTGATGGGTGTGTGAATTCAGGCCTGTAGTACTGTGAAACAGTCAACAGTGATGAGAAAGGGCAAGCGAGGCAAGTAGTGGAGGGCTAGCTGTCCATTCCCAAGGCCCTGAGTTCAATCTCCAGCATTGCCTGATGTCATTGTCATCAATATCAACATAAAATCATCATCATTACTTACTTTCCCAGAGTAGCTACTCTCCACAGCATTTTCCACCCATGCCTGCCAACTTAAGATATGAACAGAAAATATAAGGTGTGAAAATGGTCAGAAACATGGACATGTGGTGGATAGAGGTGAGGAGTTGTGACAGAGATAACCCAAGAGCTGAGGGGAGGCAGAGGAAGGGAGAGGAAGGGAGACCGACTGGAATCAGTGCAGAGCCTTGTGTGCCCTAAACAAGTGCCTTACCATTGAGCAATACCCCAGTCCTTTAATGGTCTGTTGGTTGATTTAGCTTGTAGCCCAAGCAGGACATGAACTCATTCTGTAACAGCAGGCAAACCATGAGCTTATGATCCTCCCCAGTAGCAAGGCTGACAGGCCTGCTACCAGCATCTTTCTCAATAGTAATGGTGTGTTGGCAAGAATCCTCAGAGGGTAAAGACACCTGCTATGGAGGCTGATAGTTGTGTTCAGTCCCCAGGACCCAAGTGGTGAAAGGAAAGAACGGCTTCCCACAAGTTGTCCTCTGACCTCTTCTCCTGGGTCACCAGCCCCCTTCCCCACCCTGAGTACACATAAAGAATTAATAAGTTTTTAAATTGTTAGGATGGAGTAAACCTAGAGACAAGGTTTTCTCACCTTTTTGTGAATGGCCTGTCTCAACAAACACTTCTGCCTCCCCCTAAAACTCACTGAAAGTTCCAATGACATCTGTCTCACAGGTGAAAGAGAGTAAGTTTTAACAAAGTTAATGAAATACTCGGGGCCAAAGGGATCCCAACAAGCAGACAGCACTGATGTCCAAGCAGTGATAACCAGTTGTCCTGCAGGTGAGAACAGCTGTTAGGATCCAGCTGTTACTGCTGCTGTTTAATCTTCTTCTGAAGACAATTATGAAGACAATTAAAACAACTGATTTCACACCTCCATACTCTGGAAATGATTTTTGAGGCAGCATAAGCCAAAAACTGAAGCAAAAAAGAAGAGGCTGGAGAAGAATAGAAAGATCTAAAACATGACAAAGAAAATGGAGGGAGGGCGGGAGAGATGGAGGAAGGAAGGAAGGGAAGGAGGGGGAAAAGAGAGGGAGGGAGGGAGGGAGATCCAAAACTGACCTTCAAATGGGTAGAGCTCAGTGATATCTGTAGTTATACAAATCCTGGCTTGCATTGAAGATTTTTTTAAGTGTCTGACTGCATTAGGATTAGCTTAATCCGCATGTAACAAAAGCATCCAGTTTTCCTTTGTTCTTTTTTCTATTTCTTATTTACAACCCAAACAGTCTCCCCTGCCCTTTGTTCTTATTTCTACAGAATTCAATTTTATTTTGTTGTGCCATCTATCTTGTGAATGCCTTTGTCTGTCTAGAAACCAAACAATAATATTGAAAAGATAAAAATATGAAAGTAGGGACTAGGTGTAGGGAGCAAAAGGTCCTAAAGGACAGTTTACATTTAGCCATGAGCTGGTGCAGATCATGGGCAGAGATCCTAACTCACAAGTCAGCAGGACACAGCTGACACTGGGTGCCCAGAGACTGAGAGTGTTAGGTACTTCTCCATTGCTGTGACAAACATCAGGACTGAGTCAGTTTACAGGAGGAAGCATTGGGATAGGAGCCTGTCTCCACTGCAGTGGGGAGCTTTGCCACAGACAGGTAGTCATGGCACAGCTCAGAGCTCTAATCCCCATCCACAAACAAAAGCAGATAGTGTACTGGGGTGGCAGGGAGCTTTTGAAACCTTAAGCCCACCACCAGTGACTCACCTCCTCCAACAAAGCCATACCTCCTAATCCTTCCCAAACAGTTCCTCCAACTGGGGACCAATTATTCAAAGATATGGGGTCATTCTCATTCAAATGACCACAGACCCCAAAAGTAAATTATTTGATAATGGCATTTGGGCGTGGTTCTGTATAAACATGGCTTAGTGATCAGGTACCAGTTTCTTTGCCTTTTGCCTTAACCAGTCAGCCTATGTAGGTCTATGTACTGGACTTTGTATGTGCCTGGGTGCCTGCTGGCTTCTGCCTGCCTAGCAGTCTATTGCCTTGTGTCTTATCTGCCTAGTCCTCCTTGAATCCATTGCTGGATTCTGAGCTTGGACATCATACAAGGAGAACAGCTTACTGGCAGAGTGATTTCTTTCATGCCGTAGGCTCTGGGTCAATCCCTAGCATGCAACCGTTCTTGCAGGAAAAAGGATATACTAGGAGAGACTCTGATGCCCCCCCCTCTGACCATCTGAATATTGAGACAACTAGGGGAATGAAATGGCTGAACTCTGCCAGAAAAAGAACTTGGTTCTCAGGGGATTTCATCAACCACTTCCAGGGGGCTGAAAGGATTGCTTAACCCCTTTGATAGAAAAGGCTACATGTCATTTGCAGTTCCCACATCACCAATTTCTGTTCTCCAGACTGCCTCAGTAGAGATATACTAGGATGACCTCCAGGTACCAGTGACATCAGATTCCCATTTCAGTTGGCACAAACTGTATAGTAGAGTTCTCTAGATGAGCAGACCAATCAAATAAATTGTGTATATATGTGTGTGTGTGTGTGTGTGTGTGTGTGTGTGTGTGTGTGTGTGTGTGTACATACACATATTCACGTATACATGGGCAGCTTACATTGGAATGATAAACAATTTCTCACACTTGAGAGGCTGGGAACCCATAGTTGCTTGGTCCTTGGGGCTGGGTGTCTCAGCAGTCCCAATCTGGAGAGTTCCAAAAGAGTCTCTGGTCCTTAGCCCATGATAGAGACCTGGAAATGCTGGCTCTGATGTCAATGAAGGAAGCATTAGCAGCTACAATGTTGCTGGCTAGTAAATGGGCCAGCAAATGGTGGGAAATCTTCCATCTCTTGATCTGGGCCGCCACCTGAAGGCACTGTCTGTCGGACTGATGGAAGTTGAGGTGGAAGCAGAAAGACTGACATCTCCAGAAGCAGAATTTTCTTTTCATCAGAACTAAAGGGGAGTGGAAGAGGAATCTGCACATGTGCGGGCTTTTGTAGGCTGGAAAGCAGGACTTCGGGGATGGAAGATTCTATCTCTGCTCAGTTCCCTGCAGTCCTGAGTGGTAGGTACTATTCAGGGAGGTTTGTCTATCCTCTCATCAGAAGCATCCCAGAGCCCAACAGCCCACAGGTGTTGAATGAAGTCTGCTTTCCTCTCCAGAGCTTCTCAGTCCACTTGGGATACTCCAGATCTCAGCAAGAATAGGAAATGGAGAAGCCTCTGCACTGCTTTGCCATATATATAATATATATAATTTACCCAAATAATATATATAACATATTATATATAATATATCCAAATAATAATAATCATGTGGTTAAGTATAATCTCTGGGGACTGTCCTTTGAACTGCTAAATATTTAATTCTAGTTATACTTTCCTGCTGGAGTCTAAGCCCACATGGGTAGCCAAAATTCATTTTTGTCTTATTCTGTCATGGCCAGTTGAGGTTCTGGTCTTCAGGGGTCACTTGGGCTTGTGAGGAACCTCAGGCTCCTTGGCCTTCTTTTATCAGTTGTCTACATATGTAAGGATAAGTGGAAGGCCTTGCTTGGCCTAGCAGTGTCTTCCCCTAGACACACTAAGCAAACCTTTCCTTACCAGTGTCTGTGTAGACTGCTCTCTGTAGCCTCTGTGGACAAGAGAAAAAGTGATTTTCCACAGATGCAGAACATTTCTAGATATGGCCAAGGTCCCCTGGGACCTCATTGGCCTTCACAGATGAGAGGAAAATATTTTCTTCTCAGTACCTCTGGCCACATTAGAATAGCCTTCAAGAATGTTATTAGACACACGTAAGATTTGTTACATCAGTCTGGTATTTATAACTACTATATACTATTTTAACTATCAGATGTTTCTGCTTTGTTTACTTTTGAGATTGTATTTTAATTACATTTCTCCCTTCTCTTTCCTCCCTCCCGACTCCCCCATACACACTTACTCTACTCTCTTTCAAATTCATGACCTCTTCTTCTCAATTGTTATTGAATGCATATATGTACTCTATATACATTCCCAAATATAACCGGTTGAGTCCGTAGAATGTTCCTGGTACGTATGTTTTCAGAGCTGACTGCTTGGCACTGGACAACCAAAGGGAGTGCTGGAGGCTCTTTATCTTGTTCCCACTTTGTTCTCTGTCTTCTGCCCAGGAATGAAAAGCTTAGTTACAGATATGTACTGTGAGCCCCCTCCTCAGAGAACTTAAGGAGAGAGGGGACACACACACACACACACACGCACTGATGCCTCTTTAGCCCTAACTCTTCTTCTGAGTCTCTGCATGCAGTTTTCTGTCTGTCTGTCTGTCTTCCCGAGACACTAATAATGTTTCTAATAAATTTTCACCTCTGATAATTTGTCTCAGTCATCTTCTTGAACCTACATCCTAGACCTTTCAAAAAGAGAACACATTAAGTCATGAAAGTTTTGTTACATTACAAAATTTTATATCAACCACATAGATTTTGATAAATCCCCCCCCAAAAAAAACATTCTAGCAAGAACTGATAATTAAACAGTCAAAGATATTGAAAAGACATGAAAAATACTTTGTGTCAGATAAAATATCTCTAAGAATATACATAAAAATTATTAGATTGTTACTATATTTTTTCTAGAAATATTTTTGACTATGCAAGTTATGTATGTGTCATTTTTATTAAGGGTGTGATAATTATAAAATGATAGGTATATATGTTTGTCAGATATCTTTATGTTACATTTCTCTTCCATAATAGGAGTCACAGAAGACTCAACAGCAACCAGCAATAACAGTAACACCAGGTAAGCTCACCTGTATGTGACAGAAAAAAGGCCAGAGTGTCAAATCTTGTCAATAAAGAATGGTAACTAATGACTTACATTTACAAAATAAGTAAATTTTTTAAATACACTTTTGCTAAATGTCCACAACAAACGCTTTAATCTGCTCATTGCTGGAAATTTAAGATTAATTTGTATGAGTGTAGGGAAGGGAGGTGACCACTGGGCCCTTTATTCCTCTTACCAGTGTGGGCACATTGGACAAATCTCCTTTCTCTGCTTTTCACTGTTATTTGTCTCTTTAACTGGTCTGTTGAGGACGAGTTTGCCAAGTCTAGCTTAAGGTGCCGGGGCCCAGGCTTTGACCTTAAAAACTCCAGTAGCAAGCATAGAAAAAAAAATCATTACACAAATATGCAAAGAGCACCCTGGAGGTTCTCTGAGAGGGAAGGCGGTGATGTCATGGCTGTGGCATGACCACCCTTGGCCACTATGCCCAGGAGCATGACAGACATAAACAGCACCTCCACACTGAAACCCACGTCACCCAAGCCACATGAAATGCAGGCTGCTGTGTGCCAATCTCACATCTGCACTCGCCCTTGCAGTCACCACACATCATTTCTGCTGCTGACTTTGCTGATGTGGAAGGAAGGTGAAGCTGGAGAGAGAGAAGCCCTTATGTCAACCAACCTCCCCAGTAATGAAGCTCATCCTAAGGACTGGGATCTTGGCTCTAAGAACATCCCAGGGCTGACATACCCAGGGCTTCTGGTAACTAACAAAGGTAGATAGATGTATGGTCTTGCCTCCATATCTCTGAGGCATCAACAGGAAGAGCTACTGATGCTGATGTCTGAAAAGGAACAGAGCCTTCCTCTAGGTGTGTGTGACCCACAGAAAGGGAGAGAAGAGCCCTGAATCACTTAAAAGGGTTTGCAGTGCACAGGATCTGATCCTGTCCTTTACTCCCTGCATAGCCTGGGGGAAATTACAAGTCCTTCCAAACTACAGCTTCTCTTTGTCAAGGTTAATGTAGATTTAAGAAATCATCAAATCAAGCAGGATGTGTTAACATCTTAATGGCCACTCCTGGCATGTGTTCAGTATGAGCTAACAGTGAGTCAGGCATTTGGGAGGAGATGGGGCAATTGGAAGATGCCATAATTAAGAGACTTTTAGCAAGACAGCAGGGCAGGTACAGCTTCAAGGATGGTGGGGTGCCTCCAGGCTGTAACCAGTGGTACCAGTCACACCCTTCAGCTTGGAGGAAACACCAAAGGAAGACTGAGGAACTCTGGTCTAACAGTAGCTGCAGTTCCACGCTAGGAAAATGGCCCACACTCATTCAATTCTCTCTAGCCTCCTGCCAGAACGTTTAATTGGAGACAGTGGGACCTAGAGGGCATGAGTTTCCCCCAAGCCATCTCAAACCAGGATGGGGAAGGCTGAAGGGCAAATACCACACTGTGAGTATGGAGATCTGAGGCAGTAATACTAAAGAAACAAGTTCAATTTACTAAGTGCAGGTTTGTAGCAATTTAGTCCAAAGCTAAATTAAATCCTTACATCTTGAAGGAAACTTCTTTTCAAGACTCAGGAGGTGAAACAATATGTTCTCAGGGCAGGTGAAGGCTCCCTCCAACAAGGAAGCTCCTTAAGAGACAAAGGGAACAACTCAAAATAGCTTCAGGAAGTACCTGAAACTGATCAGATTTACTAGACCGCCCCCCTCCTTCCCCTAGAATATATAAGCAGTAAAGGCTGAATGTCAACCTCAGTCAAGCTGAACTGTTCAGGAGCAGCTCAGATCCAGCAGCCTAAGAAAAGTAGCAGCTAGCCAGGCTGCCTGGGAGGCTATGCACTGGGATCTGACATCTTGATCTGACTGCAATGTGTTCCGTGTTTCCAGCTTTCATGAACTGTCACTCATGCTGGGGTGCGCTTTCAGAGCTTCGGCTGTCTTTGAGTCATTTCTGCTACTGTAAGTAACCCTGCACCCATATTCTGGTAAGTAACAATGGTAAAAGTCTTTGGTTCACCAACTAGGACTTTGGTGGTATCCATGTTTTGGTCTGTCTTTGGCTCCCTATCTGGGGTGAGTAGATATTTGTTCACGTCTCACAAGGAACAGTGCCTAAGGCTGTTATACCAACAATATGAACTAACCAGTAACCCCAGAGCTCCCTGGGGCTAAACCACCAATCAAAGAAAACACATGGAGGGATTCGTGGCTCTAGCTGCATATGTAGCAGAGGATGGCTTAGCTGGTCATCAATGGGAGGAGAGGCTCTTGGTCCTGTGAAGGTTCTATGCCCCAATATAGGGGAATGCCTGGGCCAGGAAGCAGGAGTGGGTGGGGGAAACAGGGGGAGTGGGGAAAGGATAGGGGATTTTTGGATGGGAAACTAGGAAAGGTGATAACATTTGAAATGTAAATTTTAAAATAACTAATAAAAAAATTGTGTTATACATGTTGGGTACCCAAGACATGTTTTAATGGTTGAATCAACTAGTCTATGAATTACATTTTGGTTTCTTTATGTAGTTCCTATCCTATCTAGAATGTATGTGACAGACAATTATTTATAGGAGTTAAACCATCCCATAGTTTAAGTCTAAGTCTTAATCTGAATCTTAATCTGAAAGTAAATTCTTTCTTAGTCTTGATTTATGTTAGAAAGTCTGAGGCTAGGTAATTTATTCAGAAAAAAATATTATTTATACTTATAATAGTACATAAATATACTTATTTCTCACAGTTCTGGGTTCTGTTAGGTTCAAAGTCATGGAGCCACATCTGCAAAGGGGCTTCTTAATTGTACAGGCTATATATATATATACACATATATATGTATGTATATATATATATATGTGTGTGTATATATATATGTATATATATGCACACAGATATGTTTGTATGTATATGCATATGTGCATGTGTATGCATATATAATATATATGTATAAGTATATGTATATGTATGTATAGGGCACAGCTTGGTGAGCTAGAAGCAACTGGCCAGAGAGTTCATTATTAGAACAAAACCACTACCTCCATAACCGGTTTTTCTATTTTCACTCTGTTGCTTGATAAAAACATTTTAACTAAAGCAACTTAGCAAGGAAAGGGATTATTTGGCTTATACATCCATGTCACACACAATCCATTGTTGAGGGAAATTGGGGTAGGAATTCAAAGAAGGGACTTATAGGCAGGAACCATAAAAGATCTCTGTTTGCTGGTCTCCCTCCCTCTGGTTTATTCACAGGTTCATGTTTAGTTGAATTTCTTATACAGCTCAAGACCACATGCCCAGGAAATGGTGCCACCCACAGTGGACTGGTCCCTCTTGTACCAATGAACAACTAAGATAATCCCCACAATTTAAGATAATGTCTATAAGCCCATCTAATATAGTCAATTACTCAGTCGAAGCTTTCCTCTGCGCCAACTCTAGGATGTATCAAATTGACAAAGCTAATTTGGGACATACATTAATCCACCAATAAATGAATTCATTCATGAGTGCAGAACTCAGAAAGACCTGGTCTGAGAATACAATTAGCATGGAACTCAGACTGAGTGCCTGGCACATGAATTCCTGGGGACATAAATTCAAGTCGCAGTAAGATCCACAGTAGAAAACACTGAGTCTGGAAAAGGCTGCCTGGAAGGAACAGGAAAGCAAAGTTTGTAGACAGGACTGACTGTACAAGGAGACAGAAAAGGAATTTCCCTACACCCACCCCCCACCTAGCAATGTTGACAAGACTTGGGCTGTTTTCTACCTCTTGAACCACAACATGCATGGATGGAGAGTCATCACGGTCCCAGCCTCTGAGCAAGTGGCCGGAAGCCAATCCATGAAGCCCTCCTCTCCCTTAGTGACAACACTGAGGGGCTGCTGCCAGCTCTCCCGTCCACACAGGAGAGGATTTCACACAGAAAACAACCCAGGCAGTGCTTGTGCGGTCTACAGAATGCTGAAACAAAAATCCCATCCCAGTGGGTAAGGAGCCAGAGAGCAGAGCAGAGCCCAGGGTTGCTGGGATTGGGGGATCAGGGCCCAGAGACTGTGGGGCCAGGGGAGGCCAGGGCCAGCTTCATGCTACATGGTACATCTAGGGACTTGACCCAGCGAAAACTTCAAACCGGTGCCAAGAAAGCAATACTCACTTCAAGACGCATTTGAAGTCTGAATGGAATGTTAGTCTGTGATTTTAAATGGTTTTTAATTTCTGTGACATAGAATGTAGCCGTTGGTGAACAGTACGAAGCCTTACCACCTCCTATCACCAGAGCTGAAAATCAGCAACTATGAGAAATATTCAGCCTAAATTTTAGGAAGAAAAATATAAAATAAAATAAAGCTTAGATCTTGTCATATCTATAATTCAGATAGCAGGATCTTATTCACGAAATCTCTACGAAGAAACATCACAGGAGTTGCAACGCCTTTGTACTTTAAAAATGGCTCTCAAAGATTTGCTTACTACTTTTATGTGTAGGTGTGCATGCCTGTGTGAGTTGTGTGTCCCCTTGTTGGGAGGAGCCTGTAAGAGCCAGAGAGAGGCATAGGACCAGAGAAGGTTCTAAGTGACCATGTCTATGCTGGGAACCGAACCCGGGTCCTCTGTGAGACCATTACATGCTCCTTACCTCTAAGACTCCCTCCAGGCCAACAAAGATGGTTTTTAAATGTTCAGTGGCACAATGCCTAGCATGGTTGGGTCATTGAAACTCTTCCTTGCTCCAGTATTTTATAATCATTCCCACACCAAGACCTAGACTCTCATGATGGCACAAGGAGAAACAGAAGGTGAACACTTTGAGGTTTTTGGCTTCTTGGCCTCCCAGTGGATCTCATACGTTCTTTTACTGTGCTTCCTTAAAAAATACTAAAGGTAAAATAAAGATCCCTACTCATACCTCAACAAATTGCTGTCAGCCCTTGAGACCCTCAAAAAGTGGTGTTAGGATACCCTGTGGCTCCCAAAGTCGGTGCTTGCTACAGTCTCTTACATAACAAGGCAACATTACACATTCCCCTGAGTGCTTTAAAGCAATGACTAACAGAACAGACTGCATCACCATGGAAATAGTTACCACACCACATAGCTTGAAGATTATATTTGAGAAGATTCTGCACATGCTCAGAACAAGTATAAATGCTCTAGGGGTTTGGGCAGTGTTTGTTGAGATGGAGATTCACACTGTTGCCCAGGCTAGTGCCAGCCTCACACTTTCAACCATCCATTTGTGTCAACTTCCAGAATACTGGTGTAAATTACAGTGTGGCCACCACACCTGGCTAAATTTTTAAAAGATAAACTTTTAACTTACTTATTTTTAATTTTTTATTGGATTTACTCATCTTGTGTGTGAGTGCTTTGCCTACGTCTGGATTATATGTGTTTGGCACCTACAGAGATCAGAAGAGGAAATCAGAGTCCCTGGAATCATAGTTACAGAGGGTTGTGAGCTACCACATTGGTGCTGGGAACTGAACTCAAGTTCTCTAGAAGAGCATCCAGTGCTCCTATCCACCAAGCCTGCCCTCTATATTTCTCTGTGAAGATCAAGCATGGGATATGTTTGTCATATTAATGAGCCAGTGGTAGATAATTATTAAACACCACTGAGATTTCAAAACTTCCTCTTTCAAAAGAAATCCTTTCTGTTAGAATAAGCAGCTGGGGAAAATTAATTATTTCACAGGAATAGGATTTCACCTCAACTGTCCCTTGATCTGCCTTGGTATCATGCTGCTGGTTCAAAGCACACTGGGGACACTGAGCCACACACAGCTGAGAAGTGGGTTTCAGCCTTCACTACTGTCATCTTTAAGAACACCATTCCACCTCTGAACCAAAGACCTACTTCCTACAAAATGAAGAAATCAAACTGGATGTTTTCTGAAACTCCAGTTTGAATGTCTGATTCTGGCATACCTCAAAATGTCCTGTCTTTTCTTCCATGTTTTCCTTTATTATATATGTGTGCATATGTGTGATGCATGTGCATATACATGCATGTGTGCATGCATGGGTATGTAAGGGTGGTATTTATATAGTATGTGTGCTGTGTGGTATGTATATGAATGTGCATATGCATATTCATGTGTGGGGGTGTGTCTGGTGTGTGGTGTATGTTGTATGTAGTGTGTGTGTGTGATGTGTACATGAATGGGCATATCCATTCATTGTGGGGGTGGTGTGTCTGGTGTGTGGTGTATGTTGTATGTGGTGTGTGTGTGTGTGTGTGTGTGTGTGTGTGTGTGTGATGTGTACATGAATGGGCATATCCACTCATTGTAGGGGTGGTGTGTCTGGTGTGTGGTGTATGTTGTATGTGGTGTGTGTGTGTGTGATGTGTACATGAATGGGCATATCCATGCATGTATGGGGGTGGTGTGTCTGGTGTGTGGTATATGTGTGGTCTGTGTGTGTATGGTATGTATGTATGTATGTATGTATGTATGTATGTATGTTTGCACGTGTGAAGACACTGCTGTGTATAAGTGCCAATTGGAGACTCCAGGTCTTTTATTTTATTCACTGAGGGAAGGTCTCAGTCAAACCCAGACCTCGCCCATATGGCTAGTCCCTATAACCAACATGATCTGGAGTTCCCTGTTTCTGCCTTCAGCATCTGGAATTACAGGTGGACCATGATGTCCACCCAGCATTTACACGGGTTCTGGGGACCTGAACACCTATAGGTGCTCACACCTATATAGCAAGCACTCAACCACTAAGCCATTTCCTCAGCCCACATTATAATATTTTTCTGGCAAACATTCAAAGGGTTAGAGGATTGTAACTGTGGCTTTGAGATTAACAACACCAAAAGATCACTCAACACACCAGGCACATAAACGCCTTGGCTTAAAGAGCATGGCCAAAATTTATAACATTTATAGTATCAATAACAACATGGAATAATGGATAGTCTCCTTGATATGGCCTTGGGTATTGTCCTATTACCTTAGGGTTTTCCCACTTTTTTTTCCTCTTACCTCATTTCTTTTCAGAACTAGTCCAAGAAAACGCCTTAATGTTGATGCTATTTCCTTTTCTCTTACTTTAAAAAAAAAAAAAATGGGCTTCAAGTTTCAGTAAAGAAATGTGCAGGGGTAGATTTTTCAAATCCTACTTTAATAAGGGTCCTTAAAATGCTTTAACCTCCCTTCTAGCCCACCACCTAACAGAGGCAGTGGAAAAGAAAGGTTTTTAGGACACTGGGGAAGTGGACCTGTTTAGAAATAGGTCTGAATCAGCAAAACATCCTCTCACCTATGTCTGCTTCAGCAAAACATTCAATCGCCTGTCTATCCCAGCAAAACATTCCAATCTTCATTTTCAAGATATCAGCAGTATAATCTACTAGCAAGCCACTAAAAACAAAATCAGCAGCTTCAGTCCAGTCCAGAATAAACCATGAGGCTCTGCCAAAGCAGTGTGAATTCATGGGACCAGTAAGAAGCCAATGGACTATCATGAGAAGTTCTTTATTGAGTTATTCTTCATGAAGCCACAACTAGCAAAGATCAGCAACGTAATGTAAGGAAAACCGGTGCTTGTGTGTCATCAGCAAAGACTATCGAGGCAGAGCAATGCAAACCAAAGCACTCCTCCACCATCTGTGGTCACATTTATATTCTTTCTAAACATCATGCAACCTTTCATGTGTCTGCTTCAGCAAAATATCCTCTCACCTGTGACTGCTTCAGCAAAACATTCATTCACCTGTCTATCTCAGTAAAACATCATTATGACCTAACTGAGTCTCCAGAGAAACCAGAAATTTCCACTTTACAAATGAGTTTAAATAATTCAGCATCATGTTAGAGGTATAGCTCAATGGTAATACTTGATAGTGTGTGCTGGGCTCAGGTGTCAGCAACACAGAGATGCACACAGAGAGAGAGAGAGAGAGAGAGAGAGAGAGAGAGAGAGAGACTCTGCGGAACTGATCAAATAATACAATATCACAGCAGAATTTCACTTAAACATAAAAGGATTTTTTTAATGCCTGACTATGAAGAAAGTATTATTCTTATGTTAACTCTATTGAGAATAGCCCTAATGCTGTGGCACAACAAATACAATATATATATATATATGTAAAATATTTAGAAGCCCACTAAATTTCCAAGCTGAAATTCAAGAGCCAAACAAAGCAACTCAACATTTTTTAACAACAACAAAAAAGGAAAGACAATATTCTTTAGGAAAATTATATGAGCATATTCTTGGAAGTGGAGGACACTGTGTTATTGCTCAAAGAAAGTAACTTGGGGCAACAACAGGAAAAATCCAGATCTTATGAGGCACCATGTGTGTCTTCAGAGAAGTCACTTAGTTGTAACTGTCAGCCTGGCGATCACTACCTGAAGAAATACAACATTTTTCTCTTTGGAGCTTTTCCTACCTCAAAATAACTTTACCTACATACATATATAATATATAACATAAAATAAATATGTGTATAATGCATTCATATACATTAAGCATATATACACACACACACACATATACTTTTGGCTTGTGGGTATATCCAAGCATATTCCTTGTATATTCCAATTGGGACTCAATTTAACCTTGACCACAAATCTTTACCAGTATTTCATTGTAGCATATGATAAGTTTTTCTTATAAATGCATCAGAAGCCATATGTGGCCAGATACCTGTCATCTCAGCAATTAAATGACTGACAGAGGAGAATCACAAGCTTAAGGCCAGCCTGGGCTCTATAGTGATACTAGCCTGGGCTATGTAGAAATTCTTTCAAGGAGGGGAGGGAGGGAGGGGCAGAGAGATGGAAGGGAGGGGAGAAAGATAAGGAGAGATTGAGAGAAACAGTTTGAGGAGGGGAAAGGAGGGAGGGAATAAAAGAGGAGGGAGGAAGTCCCTGGGAGCACCCACTTTGTCACCAGCTCCAAAGATCCCTCCAAGCCAACATCACAGCTGCCCTTCCATCCTTGCTGTTGGTGACTATTCCCATTAAGTGTGATGGCCTGCCCTCTAGTAGCTTGATCCCCCACTGTGATGGTTTATATATGCTTGGGCCAGGGAGTGGCACTATTAGGAGGTATGGCCTTGTTGGAGTAGGTGTGTCACTGTGGGCCTGGGTTTAAGACCCTCATCCTAGCTGCCTGAAAGTCAGTATTCTGCTAGCAGCATTCAGATGAGTAGAACTCTCAGGTCCTCCTGCACTCTGCCTGCCTGGACTCTGCCGTGCCATTATCATACCTTGATGATAATGGACTGAACCTCTGAACCTGTAAGCCAGCCCCAATTAAATGTTGTCCTTTATAAGAGTTGCCCTGGCCATGGTGTCTTTTCACAGCAGTAAAACCCTAAGACATCTACCACCTCAATCAGTAGCAGAAAGAGTATTTCCTACCATCAACCCAACCCTTCGAAGGACTCCTATTCCAAGATGTGTGGCAAGGCAGGAAAAATATGTCAGAATCTTAAAGGCCAACTAACCTGAAACACTCAGCCTGCACAGTGCGGGACCGGGCCTCAGTGGTTAGAAGACTGTCATTTGACATTTGCAAGCAGACTGTTACAAGCTCACTAAAAAGCAAACAGAGGGCTAGGCATGGTGGCACACACCTTTAATCCCAGCACTTGAGAGGCAGAGGCAGGTGGATTTCTGAGTTCGAGGCCAGCCTGGTCTACAGAATGAGTTCCAGGACAGCCAGGGCTACACAGAGAAACCCTGTCTCGAAAAAGAAAAGAAAAGAAAAAAAGAAAAGAAAAGAAAAGAAAGGAAAGGAAAAGAAATGAAAAGAAAAGGAAAAAGAAAAAGAAAAGAAAAGGAAAAAGAAAAAGAAAGAGAAAAGAAAAGAAAAGAAAAGAAAAGAAAAGAAAAGAAAAGAAAAGGAAAAGGAAAAGGAAAAGGAAAAGGAAAAGGAAAAAGAAAAAGAAAAAGAAAAAGAAAAAGAAAAAGAAAAAGAAAAAGAAAAAGAAAAAAAGTAAACAGAAATTAAGCCTAAGCAGACCAACAGTGAGCAGACTGAAGATGGAAGAAATAGTTACAAGTTTCCAAATGGGGTTGGGAGCCCAGGAACTGATGGTTCTCTGATGAATTCTACCAGACAGATCAGGGAGAAAGCACCATCTATGATTCTCACACTCCTCTACACAGTGTAACAGCAAAGAATGCTTCCAAGCTCATTCTACAAACCCAGCACTGTCCCTTCACCACAACAGTAGATAAGAACGCAACACATAAAATTGCAGAGTCATTTACTAGGTGGATAAAGATGTAAAAAATCCCCAATAAAAATGCTTGTAAAACTGAGCCAGAGAGATGGTTTATTGTTTAAGAGAACCTGCTGTTCTTCCAAAAGATCAAGTTCAATTTCCATCCACATTAGGTGGTTCAGACTCCTGTAACTTGTGCTCACTGGGACTTGGTGGCCTTTTTTGGCCCCTGTGGGCATCAGCAAGCATCTGGCACACTCGCATACATACATATTTACAATTTTCTAATGCTTGTAAATGAAATTCAACAATTCATTAAAAAGAACAGACCTGTGATTAATTTGATTTCACTGTAGGAATGAAAACACAGTTTAACATATACAAATCAATAAATGTAATAACATACATAAATAAAATCATGCACAGAGGTGGCTTGGGCCCAGGAGGAAGACACTCAAGCGCCTGGCCCCTGGCCCAGCAGCCTGAGTAGACAGGTACCACTGCGATGAATAAATATGTGATGGGGAGATGAGAGGGGGGGTGGCGCTCATGCACTGCAGGGAGAGGTAGAACTGGAGATGTGAGGAACAGGCTGATCTGAGATTCCTTGCCTAGGCTTTCACAGAAGGCCCATGTCTAGGTCCATGGCCCTAACACAGCCCATGTCTGTAATAATGCCCATGGCCCATGAGGAACAATCAGATGCCAGTGGTCTGGCTGCTGCCTGACCATGTCAATATCTGAGGAGCCATGCAGCCACCAGGGGCCAAACTGATCTGAGTGTCCTGTGCTGCCCCCTGAGGCCATGGTGATGTAGGGATCCAGGCTACACTGAGGACCATAACTGGGACCGTGGTCCTACTGCAACTAGGGTCTATGTTGATATCCAAAGTCTGGGTTACCTCCAAAGGCCATACAGATGTCTGTGCTCTGGGCTGTCACCTAAAGCTATGTTGAGCACTGTGCTGAACTGGCCCCACCCCTCACCAGCTACAGGAGAACTGACCCTACTCACAGCTAGGGATGGGGGAGCACAGCAAAGACTCAGACTGACCAACTCAGGTCTCCACATCCACCCAGCATCTTCCCCATCTAGGAGCTGCCAGAGCATGTGAAGGGGCCCATTCTGCAGAACCATAACCACAGGATCTCCATGACTCCGAGCAACAGCAGGCTACCTAAGAGGAGTCCTGGTGAGGATCTAGTATTGATGACAAAGGGCTCGAACCAGACTAAGGACTCATTACAATGAACATTTACAAGTAAAGCCGTTTGGGCAAGAGGATGTGCTGCATGACACACCGTGACTCCCAATGCTACTAAGACAGATGAATATGTGATGAAGGGGTGGGGCAAGATGGGTCAGTGGAGGTGGGGCAAGACAGACCAGTGGAGTAGTACATGTATGTGGGACCTGGAGAAGCTACCACAGCTGGGACTGGTCTAAGGGAAGCCTGTGACTGATAGAGGAGTAGGTCATGTCTAGAGGGGTCAGCCAGATGGTTTTTTGTTTGGTTTTGGTTGTTTTATTTTCCTTTGGAGGGGTTTGGTTTACAAGAATGGAGGTCGGATATAGAAGGACTGGGAAATGAATGGGATTGGGCTGTGTGATGTGAGGTTCCCAAAGAATAAATAAGAAAAAAACTCTATTAAAAATAAGCTCCCGGGGGCTGGTGAGATGGCTCAGTGGGTAAGAGCACCCGACTGCTCTTCCGAAGGTCCAGAGTTCAAATCCCAGCAACCACATGGTGGCTCACAACCATCCGCAACGAGATCTGGTGCCCTCTTCTGGAGTGTCTGAAGACAGTTACAGTGTACTTACATATAATAAATAAATCTTAAAAAAAAAAAAAAAATAAGCTCCCAAACGCTGACACCATTGCATACACTAGCAAGATTTTGCTGAAAGGACCCAGATATAGCTGTCTCTTGTGAGACTATGCCGGGGCCTAGCAAACACAGAAGTGGATGCTCATAGTCAGCTATTGGATGGATCACAGGGCCCCCAATGGAGGAGCTAGAGAAAGTAACCAAGGAGCTAAAGGGATCTGCAACCCTATAGGTGCAACAACAATATGAACTAACCAGTACCCCCCGGAGCTCATGTCTCTAGCTGCATATGTATCAGAAGATGGCCTAGTCAGCCATCAGTGGAAAGAGAGGCCCATTGGTCTTGCAAACTTTATATGCCTCAGTACAGGGGAACGCCAGGGCCAACAAGTGGGAGTGGGTGGGTGGGGGAGTGGGGGGGAGCATGTGGGGGACTTTTGGGATAGCATTGGAAATGTAAATGAAATAAATACCTAATTTTAAAAAAAGAAAAAAAGAAGAGGTCTAACTGAATGTGGAGGCTCACATCTCTAATAAAAAATGATTTGTTATTGTTTAAAAAAATAATTAAAACATACTGTACTAAAAAAAAAAGTGTATACAAAAGTCATATACTCTCAAGAAATGCAAGAAAGGCCTCCAAAAAAAACTCAATGTTCCTTCAAGATAAAAATCCCCGAAGGAACTAGGGATACAACTATCACCCTTCCACTTGACGCAGGGTGGATCTGACAGCCTTGAAGTCAGCATTAAACTAAATAAGAAACTAAGGGCATTTTCTCAAAATCCACAGAAAAGGTCCTCACTCTCTACACTGTTCAAAGCTTGCATTCTTAGCTGAAGAAAGGAAAAGGCCAAATTCTCCCTATTGCTAATGATATACTATATTTAAAGACCATGCAGACTCCACCAGAAAATTCTTAGAACTTACAAACAATTTCAGCAAAACACCAGGGAAGAAAATCAAGACAAATCAGTAGCATTTTTGCACAGTAATAACAAATTAGCTGAGATGGGAGAGGGGGCAAGGAATCAGAGAAACAATGCCATCACCAAGTTCAGAGAAGTACCTAGAAATAAGCCAAAGTAAAGAAGTTGAATAAATCTAAAGAAAACACCATAGACTGACAGTAAATGCACTACAAGAAGGAAATGCTCCCCACACAGGGGTTCTGACCAAAAATACACTATCAAGGGTACCACAGTTCCTGTTTTCAGGTCATATCAGAGTCATAGCCCCGGGGACAGTAAGGCACAGATGTAAAAACACACAGAATAGCTCAATGCAACAAAGGACCCAGAGGTAAACCCACAGATCTGCAGCTGTCCAAGGGCATAGAAGCATCGACAAGGGGCTGGAGCATAGATGAGGGCGTGCACCCGGTCCCGGGTCCTGGGTCCATTGCCGGCACTTTAAACAATGAAAAGAATCAGCAATCACCCAACACAAAGGAGTCATAAATGCCAGCTGCTTTGACTTGAACACTATACTTTGTATCCAGTGCTACACTAGTTCCCTGAGTGTGCACAATCATCGTATTACAAACACAGTATCAGAAACAAAGCATAGAAACCTACCAAGGACTACAATTATACAACATGAATCAGGTAAATAAAATACTGTTTTTCATTCAGCAGATTTGCAAAGATCAAGCATTTGGTGGAAGCACTGACCCACACAGAGGCAGCTGATTGATGTAGCTGATGCAGCTGATACAGCATTCAGGAAAATGATCAGAACCGATCTGTACTTCATGTGCATGAAGTCTCAGCAGCTCTACCTCCAGGATCCTTACTGAGGCAATAATCACAGGAGAGTATTTACACATCAAGATAGAAAAATCTATATGCCCACAGGGGAAAACTTAGGAACAAAAACTCAGAAAACATCAATTTCCATTAGCAATGTATCATTCAATGAGCAACATCTATACACAAAACATTTGCATCCTCTAAACTTTTATAAATATGGGTACACCTCAGCAAAAATATCCAAGTCATATATTGATCAAATAAAGGAACAGCACATATATTATTGTCCCAATGAGTGCAAGTAGATATTTACATGTGTGTAGAGAGTCTAGGAGTTACAATGGTAGTCTAATTTCCTTTGTTCTCCCTTGACATGATGAGAAAGCGGTATGCATGCACTAGACACCATTCCTCATTTTTACAAGTTATGTCTTACTGGGCTTGATAATGGTATGACCCTTCTTGGGTCACAGCAATAAGACACCATTCCTGACCAACCACTTGGTCAGAAAAGAAAAACAATTAATAATCTACAGTGTAAATCATCTTTGCTTGCTTTTCACTTACCATACGTTCATCAGGACACCAGTATGTGGATATTCAATTTTATATGCATAAAACCTTCTAAAACAATATGACAAAAACACTGTTTAAAAAGACTGCTCTAGACTATGGACCTTGTGCATTTTCTGTTTCTACCATGTATCCTTTGTACATGTGTGTTTCTCTGTGTAGCCTTTGTTACATGTTTCTCCATGTTTCTTCCGTGTATCCTTTATATATTATGTTTCTCCATGTATCTTTTGCCCTCAAATATTAAATCCATGAAGAACAAAAGAAAATTTTAAGTTATTTTCCAGTCTTGCAACAAAAGAACAATTTTTTTGCTTTGTACTCAGACATGTCTAAATCCTAAGATAAATATTTCTAAAAATTCCATTTTCAAATTAACTCCTTTAAGGGTACATTTTGCTACTAAATCATCTTGGCAGACCCATTTAGATGCAAATTTTCCACATGAGCCATTTTAAGGTAATTTCTGAGAGGGACAGATGATAAATAACTCCCACACTCACCATGTTTCTGACCAACATCCAATTTTCAGTGCTTAATGGTTTAGCACTCTGAGGTTTACTGAAGCATTTGTCCAAATGTTACTACACAGGTTTTTTTTTTTAACAAAAACAAAAACAAAAATTTCTTGTCCTCAAATCCCTGCAAAAGTTGAATTCTACCAGATCCTAGTCAAAAAATAAAAAATAAATAAATAAAATAAGACTGTCAGTTAAGTCTCTACCTTTGTTGCATCCCAAAGCATGTTTCTCTGAATGGATTTTCTAAATTCCCACACCCTGTATCAGCTACACTCTCTATAAATTACATGACCTAGACAACGTGGTACTAGGTTATTCAAGAGCACAACAGACACAGGTTCACCATGAAAAGCATTCTTCAGGGAATGTCTTCATGTCCTACTACTTACTATCAGGCAACAGAGTCCCTCTTACAACTGCTAAGGAACTGCTCAAATCCAAACCACTGTCTGCCTAATCCTTCAGGAACAGCCCACAGGCAGCAACTGAGGCAGAGGGACAAAAGTCAGATCATTCTTACTAAACCATTTTAAGCTAGAGATTCCTAAGTTGGTTGGCTGGGGCTGCTGGCTCTGTACTAGAATCAACTACTCTGTCTGTCCAATTCTGCTTCCATTACCAAGTCCTATCCCAAGGGCACAGTCAATAAATATTCTCAGCACTATACTGCCTCCAAGTCTGCTTCCTAGAGCATCCAAAATGTGTCATCAGTAGTCAATTTATTACCTCTTTGGTTTTCAAAAAATGTCTATTATAAGAAATGATCGAGAATGCTTCTGTCCACTTCTGGAACTCCTTAATGAACCATGGCAGCTTTCTTGTGACAGCCTGAAAGAAACAGAGTCAAGGCAGGCACATAAGACAGAGCCTGAGGGCACACATGTCGGTTTAGGCAGTAATTCGGTCGAGAAGAGAGACAAATTTGGAAAGCAAGTATAGTGGTTCTTGCCTGTAATCCTAGAAGTTTAGAAAGCTGAGGCAGGAGGACAGTCAGCTTATGACCTGTCTGGGCTACTTAAAGAAGTATGAGACCAACCTGGGCAATTTTTTTCTTTTTTCTTTTTTGTGACTCAAAACACAAATAAGGGGCTGGGGATTGAAAGGTTAGAGAGATGGCTCAGCAATTAGGAGCATTTGTCACAAAGGACCCAGGTTCAATTTCTAGCACCTTGATTAGTAACTTATAACCTTGTGTGACTCCAGTCCCTGAGGATCTGATACTTCACCTTCATGGGTACCAGGCATGCATGTGATACACAGACATACATGCTACCAAATGCTCAATCACAAAAACTAAATAAAACAAGAGGCTAGAGCTAGAGCAATAACCTAAAACAATGCTCAAGTTCCAATTCCCATTATCCTATTGTCTCAAAAGGAGGGAGAGGGGGATGGGAGAGGAAGAAGCTGGGGAGCAAAATGCTACAATGTTGACAAATTCAAGGCAAACACACATAGAGATGCAGCTCTCAGGGTAAAGGGTCCACTAAGTGCTACAATTCTGGGATTCGATTGACGGCCCAGATGGAGAAGGGCACAAGCTAGTTAGGGCTCGGGCTCAGGTACATTTGGACCTGTAAAAGTAGTTGTGATGGGGTTTCTAGAGCTGGGGTTTGGGGAGCGGAGGATGCACTGACACCTTCTTTGATGTAACTCCCTGAATACAAAGAGTATATCACAGTCACAAAGAGAGACGATATTTCAGGGAGACAAAGTATCAAGAAGCAAGATACAAATACCAGGACAGATGCCTTTTAAAGGCACAGAGAAACAGAAAGGTGACCCAGAGACAAGGAGAGGAAACAGTCAGCAACTCCAGCCCCTTAGCAAACAGGAAGTAACTAAAACTGCAAGGTTAACCAGGCAGCCAAGGTAAAAAAAAAAAAAAAACACTGGCAGTCTGGGCTATAAGAGACAGAGCGCTCATAAACCTCAAGTCCAGAATAGACATTCAGTGTGAGTTGCAAGAGACACTCAGAGCTCTCATAAGCCTCATGTGCAGAGTGGATATTCAGTGTGAGCTGAAGAAGAAACCCAGGCATTGTTCCCTGTACCCCAGCACTATACTGCACTGCCTTAAGAAGACTGCGATGGTCTGGGGTCCTAAACACAAGGAACAATCCCTAGTCAAGGAGTCTAGAGACACCATGACACAGTTGTCTGGGTGGGGTAAAACCACAAGAGGCATTCATGGAGAGGATGTGGTGCTTCAAATATGCTTGGCCCAGGAAGAGGCACTATTAGGAGGTGTGGCCTTGTTGGAGTAGGTGTGGCTTTGTTGGAGGAAGCATGTCGATGTGGGGTTGGGCTTTGAGAGAGCTCTTCTAGCTGCCTGGAAGCCAGTCCTTCTCCTGTTTGCCTTTGGATCAAATTGTGTAACTCTCAGCTTCTCCAGCCTTACATCTGTCATGCTCCCATCTTGATGATAATGAACTGAACATCTGAACCTGTAAGCCAGCCTCAATTAAATGTCCTTTATAATAGTTGCCTTGGTCATAGTGTCTGTTCACAGCAGTAAAACCCTAAAACGAAGGAACTGGGTTGGACAGATCTGCAGAGAAGCTTAAGCAGCAATGAATCCAGAGTGTGGAAAGCAGAATCACTACTTAGCCTGCTGTGGAGAGATGTGTGTCCCTAGCATCTGTGGATGGCTTCAGGAACTAAGGACTCCCTGCCCAAGCCTATGGACTGCCCACCTGCAGGTGCTCCCTCTCTGCTGTCTGGTTTCTTGTTCTGTATTGCCACCTCCTTCCTACAGGATGGTATCCTGCTGGGTGAGGTCTGAAGTACAGTGCCAGAACAAGCCCCATTCCCCTAGGTCTCACTAGGAAGAGCCCTGTTCACCTGAGTGTCTCCTCAGGAAGAGCCTCAGCCCCTGGGTCTCCTCAGGAAGAGCCCCACCCCCTTGATCTCCTCAGGAAGAGCCCCATGCCTGGGTCCCCCAGAAAGAGACCCATTCTCCTGGGTCTCCCCAGCGGGAAAGAATGCAGTGCTCTGTCTGTTTCCCCTATTCTCTGACACACTCAAGGGCCACCGTCAATGTGGTTGATGCCACACTATGAACTGGGGCTTGGCTGCCTCTAGAGGGACTGGTAACCTGGCCCCCTTACAAGCCACAAAGTTCACTGGGGCCAGCAGGGACTTCTTATACAAAAAAAAAAAAAAAAAAAAAAAAAAAAAAAACAGGGAGTGGGGAACGCTTCTACAGTGAATACAGCCTTGACACTGGCAACAGAGGAGTACCCAGCCATGCTTGGCCCACACACAGTGCCACCTAAGCAGTGGGACATGAGAGGAAGCACCACAGAGCTGAATTCCTCTGCAGCCACCTACGACTTCCTGGCAGCCTCCTGTATTACAGGCAGCAAGAAGCAGCATCTCCAATTCTTTGTCAAAAACAAAACAACAACAACAAAAAAACTTTTGTCTGTTTGGTCTATTTACTATGACTTTTAGTTTTATTTTTTTATTTACTTTATCTTGATTAGTTAATTGATTCGAAACAGGACCTCACTACATAGATCGAGTTGACGCCGGAGTGTGTTATGTAGACTAAGCTAGCTTCAAGCCAATAGAGATCTATCTGCCTCTGCCTCCTTCTGAAGTACTGGGCCACGAAGCTGGGCATGTCACTTTGTTTTGTTCTTGTTTTTAAGTATATGGGTGTTTTGCATGTTTGTTTGAGTATCTGTATACCACTTGCTGCCTTGGGCCTACAGAAGCCAGAAGAGAGTGTTGGATCCCCTGGAACTGAAGTTACAAATGGTTATAAGCTGCCCTTGTAGGTATGGAATTGAGCCAGGTCCTCTGGAAGGATAACCAGTGCTCTAACTGCTTAGCCATCTCTCTAGCACCAACGGTTTTAGTTTTTAAGATAAGCCTTGCTATGTAGCCCAAGCTTCTCCATGTTTTCATTTTTGTCTTCTTACTTTTATCTAACTTTATTTTTCTTTACTTTGAAAGTACAGTTTTATTATTTGAGTCTTCATTATTTCTGTTACTTTTACTAATTATACTTAATAGTTTATCCTATTTTTTATTTTGTCCCTTTGTTTCCTTGGTTATTGTTGCTGTGGTCATCGTTTTTATTTAGTTTTTGTTTTATTCCCATGTGGTTGTTCTAGTTTCATTTCTGTTGATTTGATAATGCCCTGACAACAAGCAACTTGGGGGAGAAAGGGGCTGTTCTAGTTTACAATTCCAGTTCATATTCCATTGCTTCAGGATGCAGTAACAGCAGCGGGCTTGAGACAGCTGACCACATCACCTCCAAAATCAAGAGCAAAGGGAAATAATCACACAAACGCTTATTGCTTGCTTAAGATCAGCTTGACTGCTCAACTCATATGCAGTTTAGGATTCTTCCTAAAGAACAGTCCATTTGAGTACATATGCACATGCATGCACACTCAAGCACATGTGTACATGCACGCACGTGTACACACACACACACACACACACACACACACACACACACACACACACGGGATGGTTCTTACAACATCAATTAATGTTGCTGAGACAACCCCCCACAGATATGCCCACAGGGCAATCCAATAGAGACAATCATCTCTCATTAAGATTCTCTTCCCAGGAGGCAAGCCTGCTGCCATGCAGCAGAAGATGAGTGGAAGAGACCCAGAGGTGAGAAGGCACCACTATCATGAGAAGTGTGTGGTGGAGAGACAGAAGAAAAAGAACAGTTTGTGCAGTATGATAAGAGGAGAAACTGGAAATGTGAGGGTGGTGAGGAACAGCCTGATGTGAGTAGTCTGTGCTGCCACCTGAGGCCATGTCTGAGTCAATGGTCAATGGCCTCTGTGGGCACTGTACATACATGCAAGCAAAACACCTAAACACATGAAATGAAATAAAATATAAACATTTTAATAAAAATAAAAATATCACTGGTTGCTTTTGCCCCAAAAAGGACAGACAGTTTAGCATATATATATATATATATATATATATATATATATATATGTGTGTGTGTGTGTGTGTGTGTGTATGTATCAACAAGTGTAGTACCACATGCAAAGAGAATCAAGGTCAATGCAAATTATCATCTCAATGGAACAGAAAGGCCTTTTACAAAACATAACATCTTTTGTGATAAAGGCTCTGAAGAAACTAGAAAGAAAGGGACCATAATCAAGGACACATGGGTCAGAGCTAGAGCTTACAGAATGAAGAACACCAAAAACATTTTCTCTAAAATCAATAGCAGTGTGGCAATGTCCACTCTCTTTACAGTGATTTAAGCTGAAATGAAAGCAATAAGACAGAAATAGGAATTAAAAGGAAACAAATAGAAAACAAAGAAACTGGAGTATACTTGTTTGTAGATGATGTCATCCTACCATGGAAATGCTCTAAAGACTCCCATGAAACTCTGAGGTCTGGTAAACACCTTCAGCAAAGGGGCACAAGATCAACATACTAGAAGTTATTGTTTTTCCTTTATACCAATATAGCCATGATTTCCCACACAGGTACAGAAAAAAATGTGTGTTTAGAAAAAAAAAATGCCTGTTGAACAAATGTTTCTGATGAATCTGGATAGCCTCACGTGGAAAACTGAAACCAGATCCACAGGTCTCACTCTGCACAAAAGTCAGACCACAGTGGACCAGAAACTTACTGTAAGACCTGCAACCACTGGACGAAAGCACAGGAGCAACAGCTCCAAACACTGGAGAGGAGGCTTTCTGAGAGGGCAGCTCTAGCTCCAGAGATGGCTCCAAACATGAAAAATTAAAATAAAGGGCTTTTACACAACAGAGAATCAGTGTGCAGGATGGAAGAAAATACTTTGTTGCTTTTGATCTCTTAGGGGCCTGACCTGGTTTGCTTCTCTGTAACTGTGATAAACCCTGACCAAAAAGCACCATTAGGCAGAAAAAGGATAATTTTCACTTACAGGTTTCAGTCTATCCCAGGGTAGCTGAGGCAGGAACTCAAGGCAGGAGAACAGTTGCTTACTGCCTTCCTTTCCCTGACTTGCTCAGCTACCTTTCTTATACAACCCAGGTTACCTGCCCAGAGATGACTCCGCCTACCATGGGCTGGCCCCTCCCACATCAATTAGCAATCAACAGAATGCCCCACAGATGTGCCCACAGGCCAAGCTGATCTAAACAGATTCTCAGGTATGATTTTCCTCCTCTGGGTATGTTCAGGCTTGTGTCAAGTTCTCAAAAACCAACCAGCACAGGGACTAATGTCCACCATATATAAAGAACTCAAATCATTAAACACTCAAAGAACCAATAACCCCATCAATAAATGAGAGGATAAACTGAGCAGTTTTCAAATGAAGAAATACATATTATCATGAAAAACATTCAACATTTTTAGCCATTAGATTGCTCAGTGAGCGCACTGAAGCAAGGTGTGGTGCCTGAATCTATAATCCCAACATGGGGGTGGTGGAGGAAGAAGGACATGTGTTCAAGGCCAGACCAGGAGTTAGAGGCTAGCCTGCACTATATACAAAGAAGCTGGACAGCTATTGTTCAATGACATAGAGTTTCCATTTTACAAGATAGAAAGGGATGGGGGCTACAAAGAGTCATCATTTTCAATGCCACTGGACAGGACACTTTCAGAATGGCCAAAATGGGAAATTTCATGTTGCAAATACTTTGCTACAATTAATACAGAGGGAGGGGGAGCTGAGGAAATGACTCAACGGGTAAGAGTGCTTATTTTAAAAGCATGAGGATCTGATTCCAATACCCAGCGCGCACACACACACACACACACACACACACACACACACGCAGCTGGGCATAGCTGCGTATGCCAGTAACTCCAGCATTGGGGAGTGGAGGCAGGTAGATTCTGAGAGCTAGCTGGCCAGCCAGCCAGCTTAGCCTCTCAGTGAGAGACCCTGTCTCAGGGCAATAAGACTGAGAGTGAGAGAGGAAGACATCTGACATTCTCACATACCCACATCTTAGTGCACACACAACACATACCCCAAAATAAAACACACACACTGTTCAATAACAAGATTCTAAGAAACCAAGATGCCCTCATAGAGGTCACAGTACAGCGGAAGAGATTGATGGAGGCGGTGTCTAAAACGGGCCTCCCAGGCAGGTGTTCACAAGGCAAAAGGGAGTGAGGCGGGGGTGGGGGGTGTCCTAGCATGCTCTCCTTTCTAAATCCAGTACAACCTCACCTTAATGTTGTCACCTATTTGAAAAATATTTACTGAGCACTCCTCTTAAGAAGATACTCTCGAGTAGAACGTACATTTCCTTTGAGAAAAACTAACAAAAGCTAGATCTACCGGGGGTCCTAAAATTTTGGGTTCCAAACTCATCAGGATGGCAGATCCCCAGGTGCGGCTGTCTTTCCCGCAGGCAGGATCGCGAGCTTCAAAATACTCTTTGGGCAGCACTAATTGCCTGGATTTTATGATGCGAGAAACAAAGCCGGCTGCTCTTTAATTTACAAAATGCTCTAACATTGAAGACAAGTTCAATTTATTATTACTTTAAATTTCACATTTCCCCCAGGAACCAGTTTTATGTGTAGGTGTTTCTTGGACTCTAATGTTCTTTCGGCCTACCGGGTCTCACGCGCAGCAGTGGCTGTCCGTGAGCCTGGGAGGAACCCGAAGCTTTGCTTTTCCCAGAAGGTGGTGCTGATTTCCTGACTCCTAAACAAGATTTGAGCATCCAGGTCATAGAGAGACTCTACTACAGTCCAAGACTCTGCCTGCACCAGCTTCAAGCGGCTCCTCCCAACTGGGTATGAAGCTGCCACGCCCAACATCAGTAATGACAAACCTCTCCAGCTTTTGTCTGAGTGAAGTATATCCACAGGGGGTGAAAAAAAGAAGGGGGGGGAAAGTCTTTTAAGTTTCTATGAACTTTCATTTCTAATTATAAGACTTTCATTTAAAAAAGAAACCCCTAAGGGCAGAATTGGTTTTAAGCTCATCAACTGCTTTCACTTAAAGAAAATTAGGGGTTGCCTGAGTTTGACAGGCACTTAATTGTACAAAGGCCAGAAAAAGGGGCTCAGTTTCTCAGCCTAAGAGTCCACTATAATTAAATCCTTACTAAGCATTCAGATTGTGGGAGGTTCTATAGGGAAGCTAAAGTTTTTAATATCAGGGTTTTAAGGTTTAACTAATGAAACTAATCTAATTGTTTTGCAATAAACTGAGCCCTCTAACAAGAAGAATCGGTGCCTAGATGCCCAGGGGCTAGACTTCCATCTCAGTCCTCCCGAAGATAGCGTGATTTCCCATTCTCTGCAGTCGTCGCCCTGACTCATTAAACGGACTAAAATGATTAGATTGATCTAACCTCATCAAAACCCACAGGGCACATTTAAAGTCTTCCCAAGGAAGAGGAGACTGTTTCCTGGAAGGTGACTTAGTCATTTCAAGAAAATATCCTATACCGCACAACCACATCAGTCATTCTAGGAACCAAAGTGTGACAACTCTGATGCGCAGTTCTTATTGCCTTCATTATCATGTCTCCTGAGTCTTTGCACAGAGCTGGGGAATTACAGGAAGTAGAATTGTGTTTACAGTAGTGTCCCGACACGCTTTCAAAAGAGCACTCAGGGTTGTACACAGTTTTCCATTTTGTGAGGGTGAACCAGAAATTCACAGGCCAGTTCCCTATCATTAAGTAGTGTTTTCTCTTCCATTATTCCATAGCATCTTGGCCAAACTGTCACCTTACGCTGTCCAGCAGGGCACAGGTTTAAACTTGGGCCTGTAGACAGAGCTGAGATGGAAGAATCAAGATTTCCACGGCTTTGATCCAGGCCTGGGATGAAGAGACAACAGCAGAGTTTTCTCCTTTGTAGAACATCGCCTAAAAAAGAGAGGCCTGCTTCTCTGGTGCATTTCGAGGCTGTTTCCTAAGGAGTTGAAGCCAGCATACAACACATAGCCTCGGAGGCTGCTCCTTTCTGCCTTGAAGGCACCCTTCCTCTGTCATTGAGGTCCTCCTCCTGGCTCTGGAGTCCCACCTCCCCAGGCCTGTCAACACTGCCCCCCCCCAACCCCACCCCAGTAACTGCCAGAGAAACCAAGAGGCCTCCACACACCCTGACCTTGGGGCCAGGCTTAATACCTCTCAACCACCAGCAACCTGAGCAGGATGGAGGAGAAAGAGAAGTGGGGGCTCTGCCAAGCTCTCTGTGATTGTATTTCAAGAGAGAAAGAAAAAGGGAGAGAAAGAGAATAGGGTCTAAGAGGCATTCTGTTTGGAGAAGATGTGACCAAAAGGCCCTTGGTTGGTGTGAGCGAAAGCTTAATGTCTTTGTTTTTCAGTCCTTGAAGCCAATCAATTCAGCTCTAACTGGTGTGAGAAATGTTCCGGAAATGTCTCTGAGCTGTGAAAGCGTTGTTCAAAGAAAAAAAAAAAAAAAAAAAAAAAAAAAAATATATATATATATATATATATATATGCTTGGGCAATAAACAGCCTCTGTTATTGATGTTGTGATGACAGAGTTTCATATCTCCCAGGCTGGCCTCAAACTCACTCTGTGGAGGACCTCATTAGTTTGTTGTTGTTCTTTCCTGGCTTTGTTTTCTTGTTTGGTTGGTTTTGGTTTCACTTGGTGTTGTTGCTCCTGTTTATCATTACAGTTCACCTCTTTCAAAACATACTTCTAGAGAATCCTTATTCTTTGTATGGATAGAAAATAGAAACAATGTCTCATTCCACAGTTGAAACAAGTCTGGCACTTGAGAGTTGAGGCAGGAGGACCAACCTTCAGCTCCAGCTTGGGTATAGAAAGCCTGAAATCTCAAACAAACCCAGGATAAATGGCTACCTGGAGTGCCTATTTAACATATGAAAGTGGGCTCCCTGCCAGCCTCTCCCTTTTCACTAGTATCTGTTACAAATCATCCTGGCTGGCTTACCTGGGCCCCTGCCCTAAACCTCCCTTCCCCCAGCTTCTCTTTCCTATAAAACCCATTCTGGCCACATGCCCTCCTGGTTCCCAGTGATCTCTTTGACCCCTCTCTTTTTCTCTGTCACCTCATACCTCCCTGCCACCTCTCATGACTCCATTCAGTCTGCAGGTCCAGTGCGGTCTGGACCCTTACAGCTGCTTCTGGCTCTGATCTCCTTCATAAGTACAATAAACCCTCTTCCTAGCAATACCTTGGAGCTGTCATGTCCCTGTGTTGTTTTGCTTTGCTTTGCTTTGCTTTGCTTTGCTTTGCTTTGCTTTGCTTTGCTTTGCTTTGTTTTGTTTTGTTTTGTTTTGTTTTGTTTTGTTTTGTTTTCATCCATAAAGACTTGGACTCTTTTTAAAAATAAAACAAAACCAAGTCAGGTTGTTTGGAGAATCTCTTTCTCTCTCTCTCACTCTCTCTCTCTCTCTCTCTCTCTCTCTGTGTGTGTGTGTGTGTGTGTGTGTGTGTGTATGTATGTTTTTGTTCTGTTTTGTTTTACATTTGAGTAATGGCCTTTATTGAGCAGAGTCCACCAGTCCGGCTTCGAGCAGGTTTTCCCTTCAGCAGTTGCACTCATTTCTCCCAAGACTCCAGCTGAGACCCCTCCTTCTCCTGTGTCTATGAGGGAAGTTGAAGTGAGTCACTATTCTCAATGGAGAGGACAATGCAAGACAACACCTGGTCCTCCAGTCACTTTCCTTAGTTGATTTTGTCCTGGAATATACAAGTTATTGGTGGCAGCTACAGCAATAATGCTCTCCGTGAGGTGCCAGGCTTGGGAAGGATCTTCTTATTGAAGGCCAAACTGTCCACGCTAATCTCATCTTTCTTTCTCTTAACCCCTGTACATACTTTCCAGGGCTTCAGTCTGGCTCACGGTTCGCTGTTCTCTCTTCTCTCTTGAGGCTTCCAGTGTAACACCCCTCCGAGTGTTTCTATCAAACATTCTAAAGAAGTTGTTGTAGGACCCCATCATGATGACTGTCTTAGTCAGGGTTTCTATTCCTGCACAAACATCATGACCAAGAAGCAAATTGGGGAGGAAAGGGTTTATTCAGCTTACACTTCCATACTGCTGTTGATAGAACCTAGTGGGGAAACCCCCACTCAATTCCCTATTCGGCGTGCACCCAAAAAATCACGAAGGACCATCTTGATGTAATTACATGAGGTCGTTTAATGACGGAGCTCCGGACCGACATGCATCCCACACAGGAGATAACGGATGTCGGCCACGAGGCTCGAAAGCTAGGGGGTTTTATGGGGTAAGGGGCTTAGGGGTGTGGAATTCAGCATAGTGGCACACTATTGGCTTATTCAAACATCAGCAGAAAAATTACATGTACGTGCAGGGTGTCAGAGTTCTGTGAGTTGTTGACTCAGTTCAGATAGCCCTGTTATGTCCTCACATTCCTCTTTATCTTTAAGGTTAAGCTGTTCCCAGGAATGTTTTAACTACGGGGCATACCCGGGTTTGTTTTTCTTTTTTCTCAGCCCCAGGCAGCCTCTAGCTCACAAACAACCAGCAATTTCTGAGTACTTTATATGACTTACAGGTCTTGAAATTTCATCTTTCTTTCACTGTTCATCACCAAAGGAAGTCAGGACTGGAACTCAAGCAGGTCAGAAAGCAGGAGCTGATGCAGAGGCCATGGAGGGATGTTCTTTACTGGCTTGCTTCCCCTGGCTTGCTCAGCCTGCTGTCTTATAGAACCAAGACTACCAGCCCAGAGATGGTCCCACCCACAAGGGGCCTTTCCCCCTTGATCACTAATTGAGAAAATGCCTTACGGATGTATCTCATGGAGGCATTTCCTCAAGTGAAGCTCCTTTCTCTGTGATAACTCCAGCTGTGTCAAGTTGACACAAAACTAGCCAGTACAATGGCTGTCTGAACCGTTCCAGCAGCACTGGAACTTGTCAAAGATGCAATCATTCCCATACAAGGAGCAGAGCGTGCTTCGTAGGTACGCAAGTACCTGGTGGGTCTCGACAGGCCTTCCCTCCATGTTTGAGGTCCCATGCCTTCACTGACATTCTCTAGTCATCATGTATCGACCATTGTGGTTGGACTTGACATCATATACAGATGAAATTACTTCTGAGAAAAAGGATCTACTGCTGAGATCTTCTTGCTCTTCAAAAAAAACTCAGCATGCCTATCACATAGGGCAGAGGAATGCATGTCATACAACCCGATGATGCCCTTGCTGCTACTGTAGACAAATACCTTGCACTGGCATGGGTGGAACTCTGCGGCAGTGGTGACTTCTGTCAGCTCCTCCATATTACTTCTCTTGATGTCCAAAATGCTGAAGCTCCTATCTGTGATTTCTAAATGCCATAGGTTAATTCTCCGACCATCATTAAGATTCATGGGCTTCTATATTGGAACCCGTAGTGCTGTAATTCTAAATTCTCTCTTATCCAGTTCATTTATATCCATAATTTAATAGTTTTATCATGTGTAGAGAGTAGAAAATGAGTAGCATTCTGTTTGTGGTAACCACCTGATTTTATTAAATCTTTCTTCAGTTTCTAGACTTTTCAAATAGTCCAACTCTGGCTCATGACTATGAAAAATACTGTAAACATTGTACTCTCCCCTAGAGTGAATGTGGCCTTTCTCTTGTTCCCGTTGGAAGATAACAACTCTGCTACCTTTGTCTCCTGTTGCAAGAAGGTCTCCAGAGTAGTTACATGTCGCGTCCAACTCTGACCAGCAAGAAAGACACAACCACCGGTTCTTCTTAAAGCAGTTTTACTCAGGCAGCTTCTTTCTTAAAATCCCCCAGCCTCTCTGGTTACAAGTGTTTTTCTCCACTCCAGCCACAACCACGCCGCCACCAATCACCACAGGTCACATCACCTCACCAGGCAGGCTTGCTCAGTCAATCAGGGGTTAAGGGCGGGCCATCCACCAAACATGGGCTTGTTTACAGCCTGGAGTAGATTTCCATCCAGCTGGCCAGGGAGTCCGGAATGGCTCCCCACAATTCCCCCTTTTATATTTTTTTGAACAAGCTCCGTGGGTAAAGATAGAGGTGTGATCCCCAGTGTGCAGAAATAGGGGCCATGTACAGGATTGACTCTTAGGCTCACAGGTTTTTACCCAGAGCAACCCTGACCTGCTCCCATGCCGTTTTTTCCTGGGGGAAGGACACTAGGACACTCAACCCTCATGCAATCAGACATACCTCCCAGAGACTGTCAAACAGCTTCCAGACTAACCTCTGTGCAGTGCTTAGCCATACAACTCTATGGAGCTATGGCTTCATTGTTCATTCTTCATGGCAGCAAGCCAAATCTGAGGTGGCTGCCCTGCTTCCACTGTGGTAAAAGCTTGCACCACCATGGCGGCAGTGCGGACCTGGGCATTCCGCAAGCGACACATACACCATACACACAACATGCATGCTAAAACAAGGGCCACAGCGAGGGCACCTATCCCAGTCCATTCTTTCCTGATGCCAAGTCAGGATCCACTCGGGTAGAATTCACAGTGACAATCGCCGAGTGAAGCTCATTCATCTTGCCATCAAAATTTACAGTCCAATTTAAACACCGACAGTATCCCCCATCTGGGTTCCGCACCCATCAGGGGCAGACACATGCTCATCACCAGCAAGATCATCTTCTTCATTTTGACAGCATCGCACTAGCCACTCTGGAACCCACACTGGCTCTGTGCGATTCTGTGGAAACATGCAAACAGACCCTCTCCCCCAGGCTAACACAAGATCCGGACCATTCCATGATCCTGTAAGCACATCCTTCCATTTAGCATACCCCAGTTTACTGGGGCTGGTATTAGCATGTCGTTCAGCAGCAGAGTGACCTTCCTTATCCAATTGTAAAAAATTTAAGGTAAAAAGAGCTAATGAGATTCTTATCTTTAAGGTATGGCCATAGCCTATTTCCCCCCCTTTTGTTTTATTAATAATTCTTTTAAGGTTCTATGTGCTCGTTCAATGATTCCTTGGCCTTGAGGATTATGTGGTAGGCCGTGTTTAACTTGTACTTCCATCTGTTGACAAAAAGACACCAGGGTTTTGGCAGTATATGCAGGGCCATTGTCTGTTTTAAGTTGTTGGGGCTTACCCCAAGCTGCCCAGGCCTCCAAACAATGCTGTATAACATGGGAGGCCTTTTCCCCTGCCATGGGAGATGCATAAACTATTCCTGAACATGTGTCAATGGATACATGAACGTATTTCAATTTGCCAAATTCTGAAAAATGTGTCACATCCATCTGCCACACCTGTAGAGGGAACAATCCTCTAGGATTCACACCATAAGAAGGTGGGTGTTGAAATTCAAGGCAACGTCCACAGGTAGTGACTACATCCCGAGCTTGTGCTCTAGAGATTCCAAATTTTCTCTGCAGAGGTTTAGCATTAACATGAAATTTAGAATGAAATTGTGAGGCTAACTCCATAGGGGATGCTAAAAATATGAACTCCATATGAGTACAATTATCCACAATATCATTTCCCCTACTTAAGGGTCCTGGAAGCCCACTATGGGCACGGACATGTCAAATATACAATGGTTGGCGTCTTTCCCACAGCAACTTCTGTAATTGTAAGGCCAAGGCTTGGATGGTACTACGAGCTTTTATTTGGCCTGCGACTTCTAGGGATAAAACTAAATTAACTACATATTGTGAATATGAAATTAGATTAAAAGGAAAATCACAATCCTTAATGACCTCAATAACTATTTGTAATTCCACCATCTGCGGAGTACAGGGATAATACTGCCTGACCACAGGATCTGTCCCCTCAACCATATATACTCCACATCCAGTTTTTGATCCAACAGTAAACATGTTAACTGCATCCTTAATGGGTGTTTTCCTCACCACTTGAGGGAAAATGACTGGATGTTCCTTTTAAAAGGTCATTAACGGATGTTTGGGATAATGATTATCAAATGGGCCCTCATTAATACAGGCTAAAATAGCCAACTCATCAATATTTGCTGTTAGGACCTTTTGCTGATACCTATCACAAGGGATTACAATAGAGCTGGGTTTTATACCAAAATATTGTAAACAATGCTGAATTCCCAACAAGGCTAAAGAAGCCACTGCTGTAGGGTAAGGATCTAATGTCCTCCCAGCAGATATTTTGGAATGGATCCATAACAATGGACCTTCTTGCCACAATAATCCTGTGGGTTGCATCTCAGTAGGTAATATTATCAAAATGATGGGTAACCCTTCTCTACAATGCTGAAGCTGGGCTTTAATCAATTCTTCTTCCACTAGGGCAAGGGCCTTTCTAGCCTCAGGTGTTAATTCCCTTTTGGAACTTAACTCTGAGTCTCCTTCTAAAATTTGAAACAAAGTATGCAAGGAATCAACCCTCATCTGTATCTTTTGAGGCCAAACGGCGTAGGGGCGATCCTTGCTCCTAAGCAGGATACTATTTTACCTTGTTGCACTTTCTCTGGTGCAATATGCAAACCCCATTGTCTCAAACTCTCCACCATCTTTCCATAGGCTTCCTGCAAATACTTTTCATCCTTTGCTGCAAGCAGGATGTCACCCATGTAATGAACACAGCGAAGTTTGGGATATTCTTTCCTAATTGGTTCCAATGCTTTTTCTACATAAAGCTGGCACATGGTAGGACTATTAGCCATTCCTTGAGGCAACACCACCCACTCAAATCTTTGATCAGGCTCTTCAAGATTACAGGAGGGCAAAGTAAAAGCAAATCTAACACCATCTTTCAAATCCAAGGGAATGGAAAAGAAAAATCTTTAATATCAATTACTATTAGAGGCCACTTTTTGGGCAGGGCAGATAAGAGAGGCAGACCCCTCTGAATGGAGTCCATCACCTGCATCTGTGCATTAATAGCTTGCAGATCCTGTAATAACCTCCATTTGCCAGATTTCTTTCTGATAACAAAACTTGGGGTATTCCATGGAGATACAAAAGGTTGAATATGACCCAAAAATATAGTTTTGCGCCCTTCGCTCTTAGCAGCTCATCAAGCGCTGAAAAAATTGGGTGTGACTGTGATGACCCCATACCTAGTCATTCACGCCCTCAGAAAAATTACTCAAATGGCTAGAAAAAGAAAGTAATCCATAGACTGTCCCTATTATCCTCTTACTTTCACTACCCTCTTACTTTCACTTTCTCTCTTACTTTCACTTTCTCCTCTCCAGAGCCGGAGAGCCTTATTTTCTCCAGAGCCGGAGAGCCTATTTGTCTCTTTACCAAGAGCTTTATTGTCTCTTTACCGAGAGCCTATTTGTCTCTTTACCGAGAGCCTAATCCCAATCCTGGGATAGTGAGTTACTTACCGTACTCATCCTGTCGACAGACCCTGACTGCAGAAAGTTCTGAACCTCTTTGGTGGGGGAATCGGGTCCCGGGTTTCAGCACCACTTGTCGCATCCAACTCGACCAGCAAGTAAGACGCAACCACCGGTTCTTCTTAAAGCAGTTTTACTCAGGCAGCTTCTTTCTTAAAATCCCCCAGCCTCTCTGGTTACAAGTGTTTTTCTCCACTCCAGCCACAACCACGCCCCCACCAATCACCACAGGTCACATCACCTCACCAGGCAGACTTGCTCAGCCAATCAGGGATTAAGGGTGGGCCATCCACCAAACATGGGCTTGTTTACAGCCTGGAGTAGATTTCCATCCGGCTGGCCAGGGAGTCCGGAATGGCTCCCCACAGTTATACTCGACAGTGGAGATGACGGCTCAGTCCTAGCACACCTGGGAGATGGAGGAGCAGGAGATCAAGGTTTGAGGAGAGGCTGAACTACATAATACCTGCTGCCACGTCCTCGTTGCCAGTGCCCTTCACCTGTGAGAAGCACAACTGGAAGTCGTTGCGGCAGGAGCAGTGCAAGGGATGAGCGCTCCTAGTGCCGCTGGTTCCTGCCATGGCATGGGCGAGATATGCCCAGCTGAGCACCACCAGCAGCCAGAAGTGCTCCGAGCAATCAGCCCCGGCTGCCACCGTGGCTGCCGCTGCTGCTGCCACCTTGTGTGTTTGTTTTAAGATCTGGTCTTATTTATCCCAGGCTGTCCTCCAACTTGCTATGTAGCTGAAGATAACCCCTGAACTTGAAGTCCTCCTGAGTGGTGGGACCATGTGCTAGCCCTGCCAGTTGATGCAATGCTGGAACTTGAACCCAGGGCCTCTAGCATGGCATGAATTCTACCAAGTGAGCTACAGCCCCAGTACAGGTATATGTGTGCTTTAAACAAATCACTACCTCTGTCAGCTGAGCACTCAGCTCAGACTCACAAAGTAAGTTTACATAGGGACCCAACTCCTTCTGAAAAACTAGTGACAGCTCACCCAGAAAAAACACTTTTATTTTTATCAAAATTTATAACTGGTTGTAGTCCCAAGCTATCTTATGAGAGACTAAGCAAACAGAAGTCTGTATGTCTGGCTGACCACAGCTTGGGATTTTATCTGAACTAATCCATGCCCCACCCCTATCATCCACCCCGCTCCCACCTCTCACTCCCTAAGAAGTCCCTGAAAGTGCCCAGTGGAAGGGATTCCCTCGATGCTCAGTTGCTTTGTCCAGTCCCCATTTGCACTGGGTCTCCCTATGAAATAATGGATGCCCCAAAGAAAATTGTCGGCAGGATTCCCAGTGAGAACCACACGACTGCTCTGCACAGGATAGTAACTGTAACAAGACAGAGTCATCCAGAAAATTACAGTCTTGGACACAATGTCTTCCCCTCTCCAATCATTTAAAATAGACAGGATGTTGCCCCCAAAACTATGCATCCTTTTTTGTAACCTGGGGGCTTTTCTAAGAATGCACCTCCTGGGAGCAAAAACCGAAAGATAAAGACACACAAAACTCCTCCCTCAGCTGGCACTTGGAAACCACTCAATCCATGTCAGATGAAAGGAAAATCTATTAAAATATGCCTTTACATACTAAATAAAAATGCCTTCTTTAATCGACATGACAGCACCTAATACTTCAAGATTCCTTGCAGCTCAAGTTGGAAAATAATGAGAACTATAAGCATTATAATATATTATGTGTATATGTATGTATGTGTATATATATACATATATATATATGTTATATAATGTTTATTTTGGTCACATCTTCTACATAAAATAGTATCAATTCTCAAAGAATTAGGATTCTGAATAAGAGGTGTATATGAATTATCTTTAAGAATAAATGGAAAAAAATAATCTAAGAGGATAAATACTGAGTTCTTTAAGTACATCTCCATGGAGCCATATCTGTGTCCCCTGCACCTACCCAGAATATATCACTAGTAGATGCTCAAGTAATATTTGGGGTGTAAAGAACAGGGCCAAGGGAGAAAGAGAGAAAGAGAGATAGGTTCTGCATGGTGAAAATGAAGCCACCCCAACTTAAGGTCCAAGAATGTCATTAATTCTAAGAACTGGCTGACTGTGATGACCCATACTTGTTATCACAGCACTGCAGAGATTGAGGCAGGGAGCTCACATGTTCATATCAGCCTGAGCTGCAGGGTGAGACCTTGTCTCAAAATACTCATAATAATATTTTAAATTTAAAAAAAAACAGTCCAGACTGGAGAGATGGCGCTCAGTGGTTAAGAGCATTGACTGTTTTTCCAGAGGTTCTGAGTTCAATTCCCAGCAACCACATGGTGGCTCACAACCATCTACAATGGGGATCCGATGCTGTCTTCTGGTGTGTCTGAAGATAGCGACCATGTACTCACAAAAATGAAAAAAAATAATCAGTCAGCAGCCTTCACTAGAAGATCCTCTACTTATCTCATAAAGACGGGACTGGTTCTTCCCTCTGTGCTGGAACATAAGGCTGCAGGCTCTCAGGAGAGCCCACCACCCAGGCTGAACTCTCACAGCCTGAATGACTCTGCCTTCTTCGCTGACTGGAGGGATATCCTGGAAGTCTGTTCCCAGAACCCTCTGATTCCAAATATGTTTATAGTTTAGACCAGATTTTTCATGCTTCCAGGGTCTGAAATAAGGAACAAATCATGAAAAGTGGGGTTTCTTGTTTTGTGTGGGGAAGGTTCTTGTACAGCCATGCACACGTGGCAGGAGAAGCAATATTAAAAGGCTCTCATCTCTCAACTGTCTCTGATTTGGGGATAGATATTTTCATATATTTGGCTTTAACCTGTATTTTCCCATGTTCTACTTCCTGAGCCTTACAAGCATCAGGGAATTTTTCCTAGATTTACATTTTTATTCTTGTTTTCTGTGTATGAGCATGCCTACACACGTGCTCAGTGCCCACAGAGGCTAGAACAAAGTGTCAGGTCCCTCGGAACTGGAGTTACAAATGGGTGTTAGCAGCCATGTGGCTGCTGGGAGCTAAACTTGGGTCTTCTGCAAGAGCAGTAAATGTGCTTAACTATTGGCTCATCTCTCTAGCCCCAAGGCTTACATTTGTCCTTCCTTCGCAGAATAACTCCCTGCTGTTACATATGTGTGCTCCAATATGCATAGCTTTGGGTCTCAAAACTCACTTCCTGTTAAAATAAATAAAAAGCTATTCCAGGAGCCGGAGGAGAGATTCATTCTAAGACCTGAGTTTAATTTCCCAGAACCAGCTATGGCTCCAGTTACCTCTCTATGAGTTATTGTCAGCGAGGTCTCAAAGGCACCCAAAACAATACAGGCTATTATCATTGCTCTTGGTCCCCAAAACTACATGGTAGAAACCTGTTGCTGAAGACACCACACACTTTGGCTGCAGGACACAGAGAAACCAGTCTCAAACTATCCTGGAAACTCTCCCTGCTGCACTATGAAGGTTACTGGCAGAGAAAAGATATCAATAGCTTTAACCAGCACTGAAGCGGTTGGTATATCTATAATACTAGCTCATTAAACAGGATGTGCCCACTGGTGTGATAATGGCAAGACTGTTTCTAGGGTAACCAACCACTCATGATAATGCAACCTGGCCAAAATTCATGGCTATGGAAGTCATAAGCCCTGAGGAGAGCATATTGATATTGACCTTCTAAATTACCTTCTAAGTGTTTGTTTATAGTTATAAATTTTGGCTACTTCAAAGCTTGGTCACAGAAGCTTTTATCTCCAGTAGGAAGTGGTTAATGCAGAGATGCATTGCTGTTCAAACTCCTGAGAATAACAACTGTATGGGGCAGAAAGGATGTAAGAGCTGGGGGCTAGAGAGGAAGGCCCTGCCTTCTGGACATGACATCATGCTGCACATATGAATTCATGGCTGCTCTGACTGCCTACACAAGATCTGAGTAAAAGCAAGCCAGTTAACATTTCCAGCATGGATGGGGCAGGACACCCAAGGTCCACCCCTAACTGAGGAGCTATTGGCTGTCAGCATGGATGGGGCGGGGCACCCAAGGTCCATCCCTAACTGAGATGCTAGTGGCCATTGGTGGCTGCTGGGGAAGGGAGAGTCGTTTTTTTCTTAGGAGTGCAGCCATGGGTAGGTTCCAATGTCCCAGTAGATGGCCACAGGCCCATGTGCGTATGAGTAGCAATTAGACTCCATAGATAAACAAAAAATAAATAAACAAAAGCAGGACATGAAGTTGGGAGGGAGACATGATGGGGGGGAAGGGGGAGTTTGAGGAAGGGAATGAAGAGTAGATAGAATCAAAATACATGTATAAAAATTTCAAAGGATAAATTTTAAAAAAAGCTGTGTGTTATCAGTTTTTAATCCCAGAGCTTGGGGAATCAGAGATAGAAGGGTCCAAGGGGGTTGTTGGCCAGTCAACCTAGCTGGATCAGCAAGATCCAGGTTCAGAAAAAAAGTCTATGAAAGAAAGAAAGAAAGAAAGAAAGAAAGAAAGAAAGAAAGGAAGGAAGGAAGGAAGGAAGGAAGGAAGGAAGGAAGGAAGGAAGGAAGGAAGAAAGAAAGAAAGAAAGAAAGAAAGAAAGAAAGAAAGAAAGAAAGAAAGAAAGAAAGAAAGAAAGAAAGAAAGAAAGGAAAAACAAGGTAATAATTGAGGACAACACTCACTCTCATTCTTTGGCTGCACACACATGCACACATGTACACTTACATACACAAAAGGCCAGGCTAACCATAAGGTGGACTGGAGGCAGCAAGCACCCATTTTTACATAGCACAGATCTTAGATGTTACAGATAAGAATGGGAGAAGGCAGGGGATACCTTCATATTCTTGTACATTTGTACTATATTGAACTGGAACTTTCTGGTTTCTCTGGAGACTCTGTCATGTGATATTTTTCTGGAAACTGTCTTATGAGAGGATGTTTTTGCTGAGAACAGACAAGTGGTGTTTCTCTGGAATCAGCCTGGGAAAATGGCATATGATGTTCTGCAAGTGTGGATGCTTGAGAGCATGTGATGTTTGACACGGATATACGTATAACCCAACAGATGGTCGCCATCTCTGTACAGTATTGGTTCACCTTGCCATTCTTTTCTGGTCATCACTGGGCTTTGCCAACTCTGGTCTTCATTGACAAGGCTTTGTGGTATTGCTTCATCTTGCCACTCTTTGCTGGTCATCATTTGTCATGACTTCATAGAGAGAAACACCATCAAAGAACTTCTGGTGGTGTTCTGGCAGACCAGAGGGATGATTTGACAACTTTGGAATGATTGACAGCCTTTGTTTCCAGTTCTTTTGTGATCTCTGGCTGAAGATAACATAGAAAGCCAACCCTGGACTTATTAATCTACAGTCTCCTCAGGCTGGTAAGTTCCTGAATAAGGTACATCTTGAAAAATAGTCCCTGTCTGGGAACTGGCATTGGTGGCCATGTGCAGAACAGACCCTGGCACTCCAGATATAAAGATATGTCAAGAGACGTAGCTCTCAGCTACCTAGCAAAACCCTTCTCATATTTTGGAGAAATCCTTACTTTCTCACCCAAATGACTAAAGACTTGTTGAACTCTCACAAGCAAAAATATAAAAGTCAAATTGATTTGAACAAGTGAAATCCCAGCTTGCTCACAAGTAGAAACGAGTGATTACAGAGATAAACCATTTGAGCCCAGGGCCTCTTCAGTCTGTCTCTCTCTCTGTCTCTTCCCTGTTCCCCACTGGGAAATAACTTCCTTGTCTTCAGTCAATGAATTGCTCTGGCTCTCTCCCAGATGTCATCTGGACTCTCTCAGGAGTGGCAAAATGGATGCCAGCTCATGCATTTACTTTGACATTGACCAACAAGGAATAGGAAGTCATTTAATGACTGAGAATTCAATAAGTAAATAAAAGTAACATAAAACATATTTTCTGGCAACAATCCGCCCTCTACAAATGACCAAAGGATGATAAGAAACTAAGGAGACATCGACTCAGCTGAGGGAAATCCATCTGCAACTCTGCCTTCATTCGTACTACATCAGAGACCAGCATCTGGTGGGTTTGGCACCCTATCATCCCACCCCACCCCACAGGCAAGATGCTTCCTTGTGGCTGATGGCCTCAGGCCATTCCACTCTGGCCCATGTCATCTGACACTATAAAGGGCCTGAACAGTGCTTGGATTGATTGAAGTCCATTTGGAGTGGGCTCAGACCTGTTCAACAGGATTTGACACAGCAAGCCCCTCCATTTCCCTCTCCTCTTCCATCCCTACCCTCTGGCCTCTGCACTCATCCCAGATGCAGAGGAGCTTCTGTTTTCCTAAGTCATTATCTCTATTACCGTATCCCAAAGCCTTCCTTCCTCTGCCTTTGCAGCACTTTCCTCTCACACTGTGCTGACATTTCTTTAACCAGCATGAACTGGCTGCAAGCAAAACAAACAGATGCAACAACGGAATCTTAAATCACCAAGCTGGAGAGGGAGTCCCCTCCCAGTCAAGAAGTGGTGACTCCCAGCTGCCTTCAGGGAAGATAGGAGGGGGACTAGGTTTCCGATTCTCTTCAATGTCTTCCCTCTAACAAGTCCTCTGGGATCCTATAGGAAATGTGGTAGACAGTTGAGAAATTCAGACTGAGCAGAGACAGTGAAAGAAAACCTCATCTAATAAACACAGGAAACAAATACAACCTCTACACTTTCTAAAGTTCTGAAGAATTCCTGAAAACGGTTTCCATGTGTCTGTATACTTAACAACAGTTGCGTGCCAGGGCCCTCCAGACTCACTTTTTTTTTCCACAAGAATTCATTGTGAATTCTAGCTTCCCTCTTAAAAGATAGAATTGCTCAGGGCTAGAGAGATGGTTCAGCAGTGCCCTGGCTGCTCTTCCAGAGACCCTGGATTCGATTCCCAGCACCCACATTGTAACAAATAACCATATGTCACTCAAGTTCCAGGGAGTCTGATGTTCTTTTCTGGGCCCCGTGGGTACCTGGCACACATGTGTTGCACACACATGCATCCAGGCAAAACACCCATACACATAAAATAATCTTTTAAAAAGATGGAAATACCACACACTTCCAGATGTACACACACACCATCTCAGTTACATAACACTGTCCCCCGGCGTGTCAGTGTCGGCCTGAAAGTGCTGCTTAGTTGACAGGGTGTTTGCATAGCATGCACAGAGCCCTGGGCTCCCTCGCATACATCCAGGTGTGGTGGTGGCACTCTCCTGCAATCCCACCAAGAGGTGGAGATGGTAGATTAGACGGTCCTGTCATCACTGGCTCTTGGTGACTGTCTCATTCCACAGCCACTGTGGATTCCCCATGTGGCCAAACTCAAAGAGCCAGATAGTAAAGATTTGGAGCTTCATGAGTCTGGGTCCCCACCCCAAGTTCCACCCTGTTCTAGTCCTGCAAAAGCTGCTGTGGACAAAATACCAGGTAAGGCCAGTCCTGACCCATAGACAAAACTGGGTTCTGTCCATGCATTCGCCCAAAATCTGCCACATAAGTCCTGTGCGCATGAGCCCGACTTGTCAGTTATTACCTGATGTTTAAAATAATACACTTTAATGTGTAGTTATTTTATTAATGATCATATTTCTTTTCCAATTAGAAAACAATATAGGTGTATTTAAATTTAAACTAACAAAGTAAAATAAAGCAAAATGTACATATTATGGTCAGACATATTATGGTCAGAGTTAGACTCCTACTAATGCCATTGGTGGATAAAATAGTTTGAAATTAATGTGTTCGTATCAGAAGAATATTCTATGAATATAAAAACTCATAGATGTATCCATGAATCAGCACCTCCAAGCTCCACCTCCAAGGTTTAGCCAGCTGCTGGTGGTTAGGCAAAATGAAATCCAGATCTCCACCTGACGTGTCTCAGAGGTTGACAGAGTTCCCAATCTGTAATGGAGAAGAAACTATAAAAAAAATCAAATAAGGGCTGGAGAGATGGCTTAGCAGCTGTTGCAAAGGACCCAGGTTTGGTTCCCTGCATCCACATGGCAGCTCACAACCATGTAAATCTAGTTCCAGGAGATTTAATGCCCTCTTCTGGCCTCTGAGGGCACTGCATGAGAACAGTGCACATAAATGCATGCAGGTAAACACTACTCACATAAATAAAAATAAAGTAATGTTTTTAAAATTTAAAAATCAAATAACTAAATTACCATAATTAATAAAACTTAGAACTAGGATAGAATGATTGTTTCCAGAGGCTGCGGGGGAAGAAAATGGGGGCATACAAAAGTATAGAGGTGTGAGCTCTCAGCTCTGCAGATGAACACATCCTAGAGTTCTGCACTGCTAACTGCCTGGAGTCAGCAAGTCTGGATCACACACTTAGAAACTGCCGGAGGGGAGAAAACTTGTGGTGAGTGTCCTTACCATAAATGATAATGAGAGACAGAGACCAGCATTGGAGGTAATGGATTTCTTCCTGGTGTCGATAATAGCAATGGTTTCCTGAATGTATTCTTCTCTCCCCACTCATCAATCTGTGTTATAAAAGCATAGCTTTTTGCATGTCAAAAAATAAACAACTCTACCAAAGAAGAGTCAAATGAAAGAAAATAAAATTTCAGAGGTCAGAGAGTAAAGAAACTCGCCTCTAAACCTGACAACTGGAGTTGGATCCCAGATCCCTGATGCCTACAGCTTGTCTTCACACATACACCATGATGGAGAGAGAGAGAGAGAGAGAGAGAGAGAGAGAGAGAGAGAGAGAGAGAGAGAGAGAGAGAGATCTAAAACACAAAATACCAAAACTCCCACTCTTCCCCATGGGAGTTACTGACCAGCTCCCCTTCAGGCTCCTAGCACTGTCTCCAGATGACCCAGACCTTCTAGCAATCCACAGTGTGGGAGAATGGAAGTTATCTATCCTGGGTTCTAGGCTAGACTCCTACCAGATGCTGCCTCCAGATGACCCAGACCTTCTAGCAATCCACAGTGTGGGAGAATGGAAGTTATCTATCCTGGGTTCTAGGCCAGACTCCTACCAGATGACTGTCTCCTGTGATGTGTTTTTCTCCCAAGGAATAATCCACCAACTGCCAACGCCCTCGATCTTCTGATCCTGGTCACTCTTATTTCTTGCTTAATCTGGACTTCTCTTATTCTTGTTTAATCAGCTTTCCAGTCTGCTTTACTAGAAACAACTTTTAAGGTCCTCACATCAAGCTGGGGCTTTGAATGGCTCTCTATAGGAAGATACCCAGTACCTCTAGATGAAATGCCTCTGCTGTCACCCTCTTGCCAGCTCAAGCTACTCCTTAATTCTGTTGTGTATTCTCTACTAAGGGTATTGCATCCCAAACTGTGATTTTCAAATCATTCATGTACATATAGGATTTTTCCCTCAAATGGAGAATTCACTAGAAAAACCTCCTTACCTTCTTCAGAAAATGTTACACCCAGGCTTAAAACCCCTTCTACCCATAGTCAAAAAGTAGCCTAGGCTTGGGGTCAGCAAGGTAGCTCAATGGGCAAAGGCCAAGCAAACTCAACAACATGAGTTCAGGAAAGAACCAACTCCACCAAGTTGTTCCCCAGGTCCCACGTGAGACAGTGCATTCACACACAATAATAAAGTTTAAAGGCAGTTTTAAGAAAGAAGCATTCTAGACTTGAGTTGAAACATCACCCACCACCTCATAAACACTTTACTTCGTGTTTTTACATATCAAATTTAAAATAGATTTAAATCCAACGGTCCAAGGAAATGGGGGTGGGGGGAAGGAAAGGATAGAGAAGAGGAAGAATGAGGAGGAAGGAAAGAAAGAAAGAAAGAAAGAAAGAAAGAAAGAAAGAAAGAAAGAAAGAAAGGAAGGAAGGAAGGAAGGAAGGAAGGAAGGAAGAAAGAAAAGAAAGAAAGAAAGAAAGAAAGAAAGAAAGAAAGAAAGAAAGAAAGAAAGAAAGAAAGAAAGAAAGAAAGAAAGAAAGAAAGAAAGAAAGAGAGGAGGGAGAAGAAGAGGGTAAGGAAGAAGACCAGAGGAAACTGGAGTGGAAAATTAATCTTTTAAAAGGTTACTAATCACTTTGTTTGGTTCAAATAAATCTTTATAGATGGAGTTTTACTATAGAATGATTGACCACCTTTCCTCAAAAGCACACTGGATTTTTTGATAAAAAGCTAACCTAATGGATGGAGATGCACACCTGATATAGTGCTTCTCTGTCAAGAGCAAAATATGTGGCTCTAGGTTCGGTCTTCAGAACCACAAGAAAAATAAATGACGTAAACATTTTAGCCCAGCCAGCCATGGTGGGGCACATCTTTAATCCCAGTACTCAGGAGGCAATGGCAGGAGGAGTTCTATAAGTTTAAGTCCAGATTGGTCAACAGAAGGAGTTCCTGGCCAGCCAGGTCTACATAGTGAGACACTAGCTTAAATACATATAATATATAATTTAAATGTAATTTAAATATATTATGTATCATTTTAATAAACACAAACCAAGGAAAAGAATTCAATGTTGCTTACACACACCTCACATTTTTACAAAATTGCAATTAAAATATAACTGCATCACTTTCCCATTCCTGTCCTCCCTCAAACCGTCCCAATGCACACCTTCTACCTGTTCTTTCTAATCATAATCTCTATTTCTTTAGTTGTTGTTGTAAGGTCAGTTTATTCGGTCTGCATGATGTTACTGTATGTAGATGACTTCAAGGCTGACCACATGGTATTGGAAACCCAATTTGGAGACTCTTCTCTGGGGAATTGTTTTTCCTGCACTCAGAAATCCTTCACTGTCCATAGTTCTTTGTCTTGAGCTGTAGCCCCACGAGATGCCTGCTTCCATGCTAGCATGTCCATTGTCGTCATCATTGTTAAGTCTGGTTTAGGTAACCATGTTGGTGAGACTTGGGTTTAGCCTTTCTCCCATTTCTAGGAGATTAAAAAAATCTCACAATCAACTTCCTGTTCCTCTAGCTCTTCCGGTCTTCCCACTCCTTCTACTCTGACCACTGAGCCTCATGTGTAGGAGTTGGGTTTTAGAAGTATCAGTTGAGTCTTGACACCACATAGGCACTTTGGCAGTTGGCTAGGTTTCTAGTTCAGGCATGATCTCTCTCTTGTTATGTGGACTTAAGTCCAGCTAGAGAGCTTTTGGTTACCACTGAGGCAGGCATGCCACTACTGCACACTTGGGGATGTAATTCCTTGTTGGTCATTGTTGTGGTTCATAGGTATAAAAGCTGAGAAGAATTCTTGATTGCTTCCCTGCCTTAGAAGATTGCATGGCCTTGAAAAACCAAGAAAAGAAGAAGAAGAAGAAGAAGAAGAAGAAGAAGAAGAAGAAGAAGAAGAAGAAGAAGAAGAAGAAGAAGAAGAAGAAGAAGAAGAAGAAGAAGAAGAAGAAGAGGAGAAGAAGATTGCATGGTACCAGGAAAGTGAGTCTTCAGAGAAGGACATCTTACATTTTGTTTCAGGTCTGCACTGGGGATTCTTACCAGGTTAGGCTTTTGTATGTGATCTTTGTAAAGAGATAAAATGACCTTAGGAAGCAATATATTTTTAATTTTTTTACCTAAGGAAGGCCTAAAAATAATTTTCATTTCCTTGTGCTTGCTCTACATCCTACAGGATTGCAAGACATTTGACTCTACCTTGATGGACATGACATAAGAAGCTAGTCCAGTGTGGACAGAGCTATGTCTCAGAGATGGAGCACACAAGGCATGGAGAAGCCAAGAGGAACACAGATTAAATTCCAATAGGATAATTAGGGGATGTAAGGGTCTAGTAGGCAATGAGGGTTTGCAGGTGCCCCAGGAAAGTTCTTGGGTTTCATATATGTTGTTTTGTATACACTCAGCCCAGGGAGAGGCACTATTAGAAGGTGTGGCCCTATTGGAGTAGCTGTGGCCTTATTGGAGTAGGTGTGTCACTGTGGGCATGAGCTTTAAGATCCCACTCATAGCTGCCTGGAAGCCAGTATTCTACTAGCAGCCTCCAGATGAAGATGTACAACTCAAAGCTCCTCCTGCACCATGCCTGCCTGGATGCTGTTGTGTTCCTGCCTCAATGATAATGGACTGAACCTCTGAACCTGTAAATCAGTCCCAATTAAAGGTTGTCCTTTATACGAGTTGCCTTGGTCATGGTGTCTGTTCACAGCAGAAAGACCCTAACTGAGACATTATATAATCCCAGAATTCGTGTTAATAGTATACAGTATTTAGAGGCTTTATAAGGAGAGAGATCTGAGCCAGCCCTTGAACTCTCCATATGTGTTGCCCTCCTTCACATTATGACAGCAAGAAGACCCATCAAAAACTAAACAGCTCTATTACAAAAGAACAAAACAAAATAAAATAGCATTTCAGAGGACGGTAAGGTGGCTCAGCAGGTAAAGACACCTGCCACCAAGTCTGAAACCCTGAGTTCAAGCCTGGGGATTACGCTAGCAGGAGAGAACTAAGGACCTGAAAGCGGTCCTCTGACTATCACCTGCAGCTGAATAGATTTCTGTGGTTTATAACGCACTCAGCCCAGGGTAGTCTATACAGCAATATGAAATGGACTAAGACACAACTCAACTCATCCTGAGGCACCCTAGTCTAAATCACCCCTGCCAACGCTTCAGCCCTACCTTTCCCAACTGTGAGCTGGAGGTGGTCTTGGACTCTTCTCCACAGGGAACTTCAGGGAAAATAAAATAGAGATGGTTAACAACGCTTGAATGTTCAACACACAACGCCTTTTTAAGAAATTGAAGTTCAGAATCCGGGGCCTTCCAGCTGGGCTGGGTACAGCTGTGGTACCGTGTCCCTGCCATCCCTTTGAAACAAAAAAGCGAAGCAGCCATAATAAAAATAAAAAAGGTTGGTCCCTTCCACTCATGTTTATGTATAAACCAAACACCAGCAAAACAAACTGGTGGTTGAACTGGCATTTTAGTTACGAGCCAGTGCGTTAACCAAACAAGCTACGGGATGGACACACACAGGGATCTTACTTCTATGGTGCTTGACCAAGGCAGGAAGGCCTGGGTAGGCGTTCAAGCATCTCACTGCTCACACAGAGGCCTGTTACCTCCACTGTTTCCACAGAACTTTATCTTAATAAAAATCAGGAGGACATTTAGAAAGTTCTGGAAGAGACACTCCTCCTAAGCTCAGGCTTGGGGCTTTCAGAGAGGAGTAAACAGCCCTCGCTGTGGCTTTAGCACTGGTCTGTGCTGTTTCAAACAACTGTTTCACAGTCTGGTCAGCGAAGCTGGTGTGTTCTCACAGGTCCAGAGCAGCCCTTCACCAAAGGAATGTCCCCACGCCTGTGTGACACCCACCCCCCTAGGGCTGCTTTCTCATCTGCAGGCCATCAGCTGAGGGGATTTCCCCACAGACAGGAAACCTTCCGGTGAAGGTTTCCTGCACACAGGAGCAGGCCCAGAGGGCTGGAGAACAGGTCTGGTGACCCTCAGCCATCCAAAGATTCTTGCAACTCAGGCACTGGTACAGAAGTCACCAGTGTCTGGCCAGCAGGACTGTGGGGCAGAAGTCACCTGTGTGAGAAAAGGGACAGTGACAGAGAAAGACTGATCAGAGAACAGCATCTGTGGTTGCGGCCGGCCCAACCAGCCGCACTTGGGTTAAAGAGTCAATGGAAAACTGATCCTTCCCCAGTTACTTTTGTTTTGGTTTTGTTAAAATTTCTTCTGGAAAAAAAATTAAACATCTGGATGTCTTTATGGAAATAGTCATTATGGTCACTGAGGTTGGGGGGGGGATACTTTTTTCCTTGGGATTTGATACAGTTTGGTCAGGGAAGGTCTGAGGGCACAGAAGGCCCCGGAACAGGCTGCTTCACTGGCCTTTAAACACTTGGCTAGTGCATCTTCAGCTGGAATATTTGGGGGGCACTGAACAAGCCAGTCGTTTGTTCCAGGCCGGAGCAGTTTATATTTGCCTTGAACACCAAGGCTCACAGAGACCACCAGACACAGGAGCCTGCTCCCTAGGCAGGGGAATTCCTACTTGGGTGAGCTGTGTGTGTGGCTGAGCTGCAGCCATGATCGGTTCTCGATGTTTCACGTTTGCAGAGGGGGAAGGAAAACAGTCGGCTTTGCTTTGTTTCAACCAACACTACTCTATCCTTCCTTTTTCTTCTGCTGTTTCTTTGTTTCTTTGTTTGTTTTGAGGCAGGATCTCACTGTGTAGTCTCAGCTGTCCAGAACTCTCTATATAGACCAGGCCTATCTTGAACTCACAAAGATCTGCTGTCTCTGTCTCTTGATCTCTTGAGTGCTGGAATCTAAGTTCTACACCACACCATCTTCTTTTTCTTTGCATGTGTGTGTGTGAGAGAGAGAGAGAGAGAAAGTGTGTGTGTGTATGTGTGTGTGAGAGTATGTATCTGTGTGAGTGTATGTGTGTGAGTATGTGTGTGTGTGTGAGTGTGTGTGAGTATGTGTGTGTGAGAGTGTGTGTGTGAGTGAGAGAGTATGTATGAGTGTGTGTGTATGTGAGTGTGTGTGTGTGCGTGTGTATATGTGTGTGAGTGTGTGTGTGAGTGAGAGGGTGTGTGTGAGTGTGTATGTGTGAGTGTGTGTATGTGTGTGAGTGTGTGTGTGTGAGAGTATGTGTGACTGTGTGAGTGTGTATGTATGAGAGAATGTGTGTGTGAGTATGTGTGTGTGTGAGTGTGTGTGTGTGTATGTGTGTATATGTGTGTGAGTGTGTGTGAGTGTGTGTGAGTGTTTGTATGTGAGTATGTGTGTGAGTGTCTATGTGAGAGAGAGAATATGTGTATGAGAGAGAATGTGTGTGAGTATGTGTGTGTATGTGTGAGAGTGTGTATGTGAGTGTGTGTGTGCATGAGTATGTATGTGAGTGAGTGTGTGATGTGAGTGTGTGTGCCTGAGACAACCTCACGTGTTCAGGTGTGTGTCCTTGCCTTTTATGGCAAGCACTTTACCCACTGATCCAACCGGCAGGCCCCTTCTCCTCTTTGGAGACAGCTCCTGTAACCTCGGCTGCTCTCGAACTCACCATGTAGCTAAGAATGATCTTCTCACCTCTGTCTCCAAAGTGCTGGGATTACCAACATATACCTCCCTGCTGGCTCCGTGTCAGCCTTTGGTGGAAACACGTTTGGGGAGAACACGGCAACCTTTGCCTATTACCCTCAAAAAGATGCAGCGGAAGGAAGGGTGTTTTAGCTTTGATGGTTATTACATTTTCCCTCCCGTGTTAAGGCTTAATCGAATGTGAACGCCCAACATATCATTCCCTTTAAAGAAACAGAACTTCACAATGCAGGGCCAGAGACAGCATTTTACGCCCTCCTAAAAGGAAGCATGGTGTCTTCATTGATTCAGGCAGAACTTTTGCATTCCCAGCAGATGCAAAGCCCTACATTTTACAGGTAGACTTTTGAGTCCATTTCAATAGGTGTCGTACTTCCTTAGCTAAGACTCGAAGTGAAATTCACATTACACAAGCTTTATGAAGAACGGCAACTTCCCCAGGCTTCTCCGGTCTCCTCTGTAGCCTGCACCGGACCCCATGGGGGCTCTATACACAGCACACAAAACACCTCTTCCTCACCACACTGTCCACAGCTTCAGTGGTGAACCATGGTCCATAAATATTAATTAGAAAGTTCTAGAAGTAAACAACCCATGAGCACTGAGCAGCTCTTCCTCCATCGGTGAGTCAACCCTTTAATTAATCAGTATGCCTGCCCCCTACCCCTACCCCTACCCCTACCCCTACCCTACCCCTACCCCTACCCCGCAGGTCCTGCCTTTAGTCACTCTGTGGCTGCCTTGGTGAACAGATGAACAGTGGTGGCAGCTATGGGTGAATTACTCTTGTCTTAGTAAGCATGGCCGCAGAGCACATGGTAGACAGTTCAGACATGCCCAGGATGAGCTGGGCAGGGCCTTGTTTGGTTGAAAAGGTAAAAGTTTTTGACTGAGTGAAAAGGGCAGACTGCTGACATAACTCAGATCTGTGCAAACAAATCTTCTGTGAAATTGCGCAAGAAAGCGATTTTACCATGGAAAGGCATCAAATCTGTGTGTTTCTTAGAAAAGAAAAAAATAGTCTATCAGATGGACCTCTGAGAGTTCCAAGGGCAGCCTGGGATACAGTTCACCCAGGGATATAGAGAGGGATACCGTGTGTGTGTGTGTCTGTGTGTGTTCGCGTGCGCACGTGCACAGGGGGCGGGGGGGGGAGGGAGAAATTGAGCCTACATTTCACTTGGTACTAACTTCCAGTTTCAAATGTCCACAGAGCGTCATGATTATTCCTGACCAAAAATGGCACCACTCTACGCACACATTTGACTGGTTAGGTGATGAACTGTTTAGAACATGTTATATGAAATTCTACCAATTTGATTTTATTCCCCTCCTCATGTGTGTGTGTGTGTGTGTGTGTGTGTGTATGCATAATGTATATGAGTGTGTGTGTGTGAGTGAGTGTATGTGCATAGTGTGTGTGAGTACGTGTGCATGCACAGTGTATATGTGCATTGTATATGTGTATGTGCACAATGTATGTGTGTGTGTTGGTGCACAATGTGTGAATATAGGTGTGCATGTGTGTATACACAGTATGTGTAAATGAGTGTAAGTATATTCACAGTGTGTATGAATGTGTATACAGTGTGTGTGTGTGTGTGTGCACAATGTGCATATGTGTGTGAACACAGTGTGCATGTGAGCATGTGTAAGTGTGTATATGTATGGGTGTGTGTGCATGTGTGAGTATGGGAATGGGGAGAGGTATTTTCTTCCACCATCCTTCATCTTATATTTTGAGTAAGGGTCCCCCATTAAGCCCAGAGCTCACCAGTTAGCTCAGTGAGTTCCAGGGCAGTGCCTGTCTCTGCCTGCCCCGCCCACCAGCACAGGGGTTATAGTCACCACACACGGCTTGTTCAGCAGGTCCAGGATCTGAACTGGGGTCTCATGCTTGCACAACAGGAACTTTACAAACTGAGCCATGTCCCCATTATTGCCTTTTCAGAATCTCTAAAACAGAAACGATAGAACTCCCTGGTCCTTCTACATTTTTCCTCTTGAGAGTCCCCCATCAGTCAATTTGAAATCACACAGAGCACTTTGAAGTCCTGAAGGGAAGATTAGTAAATACAAAACATGTATTGTTACACCTGCTTCCAAGCACAGATGAGGGACTTTTTCTGCACATGTCTCTAGCCCTTGGTGTCTTCTGCATCAGAGAAAAGATAGAAACCGTTTATATGTTTCAAATGGATGAACAGGAAAGTTGGCTTAATGCACAGTCACCTTGAAGCAGATCCTGGGGAGGAGGCAATCTGGGTTGAAGTAGTTCACGTGGGAGGGAAAGGAAAAGGGAAAAGTGGAGAATGAGAAATGAACAAGGAAGTGCACACAGCAAGGGTGTCTGCTCCTATGAGTCATGAAGCCCTGTTATGTGGTTCTGGGACATAGGCTCACATACCATTCCTGAGAGGAGCAGAATCCATGGAGCCTGAGGGTGCTCAGGAGATGTAGCTCTAGGGTACTCTTAGCCTAACCTCCCATGCACAGGAAGGCACAGTCACCAGTCCCTAGAGCTGCTGGGCCTTCCACCAGGAAGTGTTGAGGAGATTGCAGGAAGAGGCAAAGATGTGAAGAAAGCTCACAAGGTGCTGAGAAGCTCATAGCAAGTCTTAACTAGTAAGTGGTTCGCATCAATTGAAGGTCTCTGAACCTGCCCTAGTATGTCTCCTACTACTGTGATCAACACCATAACCAAAAGCAGTTTAGGAGTAAATAAAAGACTTATTTAATCTTACAGAGTATAGTCTGTCATGAAGGGAAGTCAAGGCAGGGACTGAGGCAGACACCATGAGAAATTCTGCTGGCTGGCTTGCTCTCCTGGCTCACAACTACCTTTCTTATACCTTCCAAAACCACCTGCACAGGGGTGGCATCACCACAGTGGACTGGGCCCTCCCATGCCAATCACTAATTGAGAAATGTCCCCAGAAAATTGCCTGTAGGCTAATCTGATAGAGGCCATTCCTCAATTGATAGTCCTTCCTCTCAGATGACTCCCCCTTATGTCAGGTTGGAAAGGACTACCAGAAGAACCCTGTAAGATCCTTTTCTTTTGTCTTCCTTCCTTCTTTCCTTTCTTCCTTCCTTCCCTCTTTCCTTCCTTCCTTCCTTCCCTCTTTCTTTCCTTCCTTCCTTCCCTCTTTCCTTCCTTCCTTCCTTCCTTCCTTCCTTCCTTCCTTCCTTTCTTCTTAACAATGCTGTCTACTTGCTTGGGAATTTGGTTTGTTTTCAATTCTGCTGTGGTTGTCCTGATCACTCTTGTTTTGAGACAAGTTCTCACTCTGTAGACCAGGCTGAGTGGGAGCTCACTACATAGTCCAGACTAACTTCAAACTTATAGCTATCCTCCTGCCTCAGTGTCTAAAGTGCTAGGTCTATAGGTGTGAGTCACCACACTAAGCTTCCCGACAACTCCCAGATCTGCTTCCTCATCCTACACCCCTTGCTGGAATCCTTGACTTGAGATGATTCACATTCCCAGGTGCTCTGTGGACACCATTTCCATGGGGCTTAGAGCACCTCTGCTCAACACACCTCAGACACTCTTCCTCCCAAACCCATTTCTTCCCCCATCTCCACTAACTCAAGCAGTGACAGACCCACCCATCTACCATTCAAATTAGAAACTTCCAAGGAGGACTGGAGAGATGGCATTGCTCTTCCAGAGGTCCTGAGTTCAATTCCCAGCAACCACATGGTGGCTCACAATCATCTGTAATAAGATCTGACGCTCTCTTCTGGTCTTTCTGAAGACTGCTATGGTGTACTCACATATATAAAATAAATAAATAAATCTTTTAAAAGAAGAAGAAGAAGAAGAAGAAGAAGAAGAAGAAGAAGAAGAAGAAGAAGAAGAAGAAGAAGAAGAAGAAGAAGAAGAAGAAGAAGAAGAAACTTCCAAGGAACCTTGCTCCTCACCAATCCTGTCACCATATCTGTACCACCTTCCTCACAAGCACCTCTGGGTCGACCTTGCCTTCTCCAGATTCTCTGCCACTTTGATGGTTTCTTGCCAGATCTGCCTGAGAAGGGAAGACCCTTTGGTTGATCTACAACTTCTCAAAGTCTCCCTCAGTGTCTCCCCAATTGTTTAGTTTATGAGACTTTCAGACTAGCATCAGGGGAGATGGAGAAGGAAGTTGATGGTGGCCCCAGCTCTAATCATTTGGTCCTTCTGTTTACTAAGATCTTTCTCTCACCATGGCAGACACTCCGGCTCTGTTCTAAGAATTCTAGTCACAACCTCACCCCTAGGGCAGCTTCTCAACCATGAGAAACCAGTTAGTCTGGGTAAAGAAACACTTCCTTACTGATCTGAGAACAGGAGTCACCCAGCTCACTCCCTACACTGTGCCTTAGTTTCCCATCTCTAAGGCCCCAGATTACCACTTTATTTTGACCCTTAGAAGCTTGCAGGCTCTCCAGCAAGGTCATCTTCTCAAACTGACTGCCATCCTATGAGTCTCCCTAGATAGAGCACAGCCAAATCTCAGGAAGGGAACCGGTAGGTAAACACCTGGTGTCCACTTAGTTTCCCTACGACTGCGGTAGCCCAGAAGTGTCTAGATGACTTTGAGAATGTCCTACAGGGAAACTGAAACAGCAGTGTGCTCTGATGGTTAGTGTATATCCCCCTCCATACCTTGGTCTGTGTAAACCTATTTATCATTCCATGTGGTCTTGATCACTGCCTGAATCAGTAACTTTGTCTCCTGGGCCTTTCTTATTCTCTTCATAGATTTGTGTGTCTTTTCTTTAAGCTTTTTTTCTTTCCAGGCAAATTGGCTGAATGTGAAGCACATTGTCTAACACTCTGCTCCTGTGTTGGTTTGAATAGGAATGACACCCATAGACTCATTGAGTGCTTGGTCATAGGGAGGGCACTATTAGGAGGTGTGGCCTTGTTGGAGGAAGTGTGTCGCTATGAGGGGCAGGCTTTGAGGTCTCAGAAGCTCAAGCCTGACCAGTGTGTCTTTCTTCCTGCTGCCTGCTGATCCAAATGTAGAACTCTCAACTCCTTCTCCAGCCCCATGTCTGCCTGGATGCTGCCATGTTTCCCACCATGAAGATTTGGACTAAATCTCTCAAACTGTAAGCCAGCCCCAATAAAATGTTTTCCTTGATAAGAATTGCTGTGGTCATGGTGTCTCTTCACAGCAATAGAAACCCTAACTAAGACAGACCCCAAGGAAGATGGACACGTCTCTCACCCACTCCCAGGCAAAGGCTCAGGGAGCTGCTGTACCAGATCACTCCACTTCTGGTTGACACCAGCACACTGGGCAAAGTCACCTAAAACCAGAAGCAAACTAGTTCCTCCTCAGTCACGTGATACCTGGAGACTTCACAGGATGTCACGGATGCAGACTGAGCCCGTGCAGACAGAGCCCATGGTTGTTAGGAGATAGGAGCAATCTTAATAAGAGCTAAGCACCACTGAACATGGTTCACTTGTGTCTCCAGGGCCTACTCAAACTCATTCCTGCTTCAAAGCCTCCATTTAATGATGGAAGGCTTCTAGCTGCTTCCCTCTGAGAGTAAGATCACTTCACAGAGGGCAGCTCAGATCACAGGTGACTGGCTGTCACATGCTATGGTTGTCAGTCCTGACCAGAACATGGTAGATTGTCTAAGACTGTTTCTCAAAGGAGAATTTAAAGGGCCAAGAAAGCATGATTTATGCCCAATCCCCTGGGCCCTTGTCATGATCTTCTGGGTAAAGGACACTTCCTTGCCTTTTCTAGCTTCTAGAGGGCCAGGCCCACTTCTTGGCTGTAGCTTTTTCTTCCACCTTCAGAGCCAACAGTACTTCATCTCAGTCTGATCTTTCCTCCAAAATCATATTTCCACCTTTGCTTTTAAAAATCCACAGTATTAAATCAGGCTTCCTGTGTAATTGAGAGTGTTCTCTCCCCACCTCAAGGTCTTCAGCCTTAGTCACATCAGCAAAGTCCCTTCAGGTTCCAGGAATTAGGACACAGGGCAAGTTTGGAGTATTATTTTACCTACTGTAGCTAACAAATGGAATTCAGTTGAGGTTAGACATTTAATCTACCCCAAATCCCCTTTCAATTCTTGGATCCTACTATTCTCAATAATTAAAAACACCTATTTATTAACTAAGAAACCTATTCTAGAATTTCAAATTCAACTGGTGATGTATTTTGGCAACCTACCTTATGAAACTGTTTGATCTGCTGCTACTTTATGGCTTAAAAGATAAGCAGATTCAGCACGTGCATAGAAATTCCCTGGGTTTTAGGCTGTGGATTCTAAGCCAGCAATTTGAGAACTTGAGATTTACATTTTCCTTCAAGATACCGGAGCCTCTACCTGACCTTCTAATCCTGTGGCTACTGAGGTTCTTGGGTTCTCTGTCTTGTTCAACAACAGTAGCGTCCCATGCATCCTTTGTCTCAGATTATTGCAAATTATAATATGATTATCTAATTATCTATTTATGGTGTGAGCTAACCTACTTAGCTTTATCTGTTAACTCAAGGCAGTGTAAACTCATCTGAGAAGGGAGACTCAGTTAAGGGATTGTCCAAATCATACTGGCCTATGAGAAATTTTCTTGATTGTTAATTGATGTGAGAAAGTCCAGCCCACTGTGAGCGTCACCATTCCCTGGGCAGGTGGTTCTGGGATGTATAAGAACAAGCTAGCAAGCTGCATTCTTCTGTGGCTCCTGCTTTCAAGTTCTCGCTTGAATTCCTGCCCTGACCTGACTTCCCTCAATAATGAACTATGACCTGGAAGTGTAAGCCAAATAAATTCTTTTTCCCCTCCTCCCCCAGTAGCTTTTGATCAGAGCAACATAAATAGAATCAGAACACATCCGTTCTAGTCTAGCTATGTTTTTCAACTTCTTTTAATCCAAAGCTGAAGTTCCCCTAGCTGGTTTCTGTATGACCCTTTGCACTAACAGCCAGTATTCTATAATTATTTTTTCCCTCACTGGAAAGAAATGAACAAATGTCTATTTGCTATAGATGGGGCACCAACCATAGACCCACCAAGTCTACTTTGGGGAACCAATTACTCTAGTGAGCTGCTCACAGGAGCATACATGAGGTGTTACTTATAGGTATATGGGAAACATGGGCAGCTACATTAGGGGAAAGCCCACCCTAGCATGAATGGCTCTTCAAAGCTATATTCCAGAGTTCCCGCCTTATCCTTGCAACAACTGACAGGCAGCTGGAGAAGATACACCTATAGCTGGTACCAGTCCACACTCAAAGGCTGAAGACTCTGGAGTCTGATGTCCATAGGAAACAGCAAAGGCCAAATCCCTCCTAGAGCCTCCCCACCCCCATCTGTTACTCCACTTGAGCCCTCAGCCTGTAGGGTGCTGCCATCTACATTACAAATACATCTCTTTCACTCTGTCTTTGAACACCACCCATATCTGAAAACACCCTTGTGGACACACGAAAGAGTGGACACAGTCAGGCAAGCTGATAACCAAAATTAGCCATTGTAATCTGTAAGTAAGAAAGTAGAAGACAAAGGTCGTGGTAGAAAGAGATAGATGCCAGAAAAGTAATGGTGTTTTCAGACCTCTCCTGCTGCCATGTTTCCTCCTGAACATTTATATTTCATCAGCACTGATTCAATTCCAAATCGAAAGGACAGATTTAATTTTTATTGATAAATATTCAACATCTTAAATGTGTTAAATAAAATATACATCAGCCTTTAAAAAACAAAAACAAAAACAAAATTCCCCAGTAAAATGCCCACCCTCAATTTCTCTGAAAGAGCATTGCCTTTGGGGGAGGAGCCTTAGAGAAGGGGCCTCAGGGGAGGGGCCTCGGGGGAGGAGTCTCATTGTGGGGTGGAGGTTGTTGCTCCTTTTTCAGTTGTTGAGTTTTATTTTAAGGCATCTTCTCACTATGTAATCCAAGCTGTCCTTGAACCCTTGATCCTCCTGCCCCAGCCTCCCTAGTGCTGATCACATGTCCATACCACCACAACCTACTACTGAATCTTTCATGTAAGAGACACCACTGAGTTTCATGTCAAACGTTATGAATTCACATTCAGATCCGATCTCCTCTCAGATATAGTCTGACTTAGACTTAAGAGCTACTTTAACATCTAAAATGTGCAGCCTTCCATAATGGCCAAAGTGCATGCAGTTGGCTTTTCTCTTCGTGAAGGAGTTCCACGGGGGTCTTCCACGGGTGGGCACAAATGACTTGGCATGGAGCAGAACCTCCTTGAGGGTTAGGAGAGTCCTTTGTCATGTTGTGTTTCCCTGCACACTCACCTGCAGCCCACCCCAGCAGGATCACACGAGCACAATAGAGCCTCTACAGATGGCCACTTGCCCTGGCAATGCAAATGACCAAGAAAGTAAAACCACAGGCCACTCTACCTGTCTCTGCCTGCCTCTCCTACGGCAGGGTCAAGATTGGAGGGAAGTGTAGGTTTCAGCCTTCTGGACTCTTTAATAGGGCTGTCGGCTCGCCATGGTCCTCATAAAAGCTGCTTTCCTTGTGATTAAGTTGTATTTGCCCCTTAACTATGTGGTAAACAAACTCTCAGCTTCTGCCTTCTGGTTAGAGCACCATTGCTTATTAACTGGAATTTGGAGGGTAGCGGGCTGGCAAGGCCACTGGGGACAGAGAGCCAAGCATCCCCATTTGGTTATCAGTTCTGTTGACATGAGGGGAGCCACATGGGGCAGTGTGGCATGCCCAGCAGGTCGGGCTGGGGTTTCCCCAGCTGTGAAAGGCCTGCTGTTTAGAACACTTGGCCTGCAGTCAAACAAGGACTTGCAATCAGGACTCTTGCTGTGACCAGCCCACCAGCTCTGTGAGCAGCTGCCACTTGGGCAGGGGGGAGGGGCAGACCAACCATGTCTGATCCTGTACTGAGCTCAAGGCTGACAGGATGCAGTGGCAATCAGCCAGCCTTCCCAAAAGCCCCAGTCCAGGCAGAGGGACTACCACTGAGAGCAGCCACTTCTCAGAGCTGAAGTCAGACACAGGGGAATCCTGAAAAAAGCAGCCAGAGGCTCAAATGAGTGGGAGAGGTTTCTTGATAAGTTTCCGGGATACATGACTTGGGGAGAAATTGGGGCAGTGCCTAGACATGACCTGCTGTTCCCCCCTCCCCAACCCTTTGGGGCAATCACTGTCAAAGTTGACTTATTTATAATATCTTTTAATTATTTTAGCCAATGGAGTGTGTATCTGTGTTACAGGGGGTATGTGTGTTTTTAATCATCTGCGGTCAAGTCCCAGTTCTCAAGAGCCTTTGAATTCAGGGGAGTCCAACCGCCAAACCCACACCCAAATATTTTCTAGATAACAGAAGTGCCATTGCTGGGTTGTACTCATGGGTACACAGACAGGCTTTTGTGGCTGGATGGTAAGGACCCTCAAGTGGGCACCGAGTGAGAGGACCTTGCAAGAAGAACTACAGGGAGTCATTCATCTGCCCTGTGCGGTGCTTGGAGAAATTCCACAGAAACCAACCTCTCTCCTGAGTATGAATACAGCAAAGCACCTAGTAGGTGCTCTTATGAAGTACTGCTGAGCTTTGTTGGTGTTAGCCATTAGTGCTGTGGCAGTCTGAATGTAAAATGTCTCCACAGGCTCATGTTTGAACACTTGATCCCCAGTCGGGAGCGCTGTGTGGGACCTTTAGGAGGTAGAGAAGAAAGTCACTGTGGATGAGCCTGGACATCTGAAGGCTTCCTGAAAGTAATGAGCTGCTTTATTCTGACACCATGTCTTATCCACTCTGCCGGGTGGCTTTCTGTCAACTAGACACAAGCAAGGCTCATTTAGGAAGAGGGAACACCAGATTGGTTTAGAGGCAATCCTGTGAAGAATTTTCTAGTTTAATGATTGATGTGGGAGGGCCCAGCCCACTTTGGGTAGTACCACTCCCTGGTGTATATGGTCCTTGGATGTATAAAAGAAGTTGGTGAGCAAGCCATAGAGAACAAGCCAGTTGGCAGTGTTCCTCCGTGATCTCTGCTTCAGTTCCTATCTCCTGGTTCCAGCCTTGCTTGAGTTCTTGCCTTGACTTCCTCAATGATGAACTGGGACATGTGATCACTGGGACATGTGATCGCTGGGACATGTGAGTCAAATTAACCCTTTCCTCGACTTACTTTTCATCATGATGTTTATGACAGCAACAGAAGGCATACTAGGATACCCACCATGATGGATGGTGTCCCTTCTTAACCTAAAAGCCAAAAGAAGCCCTTCCTCTTCTTGTCAGATGTTTGGTCCTAGCAACAAGAAAAGGAAACAATACAGTTGTTTCTGCAAAATTTTTTCCATTAAATACAATACCAGAAACATTTATGCCAAGATTTCAGTGCAGGTAACCCTATCTTGGGCTTTTGTACTGAGTTGACATTTCTACAGATGAATGCACAAGCTTAAATACGAGTTCATGAACCCAGTTCAAAATAGGTCAAGCATTTGCTATCAAGTGTTTTTATTCCATCAGGCATGGCAGTAAATACCTGTAAGCCCACCACCACTGGGGAGGCTGGATCAGGAAGCCAGCCTGAGATACATAATAATAAGACATGCCTCAAAAAAAAAAAAAACCCTCCTACTATAAAAGAGATAAGAAGGTGAGTTCCTGGTGTCTGTGCGTGCATAGGTTTTCTGATGCTTTGTGGCCTTTCACTTTTTTTTTTCTCTTTTAGGAAATGAAGAAGCAAAGCAAGAAACTGTGTACACCTTTAGAACAGCAAGCATGGGGAAGAAGAGATTGACCTGCGGTTGGGAATAGATGAGAGCCAGATGGTAACACTTAGCTTTAATAACTGGCTTGCCTGGGGAAGCTTGGAAAATTCTAGATGAGCAACAGAGAAGCGGGCGGGTGGGTTCACATGAGAGGCTGTGGCGTGAGGGTAGCCGGCAGCACCATGCTTGTCAGGGCTCTGCCTGTCCCCACTGAGTCACCTGTGACTAGAGCAGTGTCTGAGGCCCAGGATGTGCTCAATAAATATCTTAAGATTAGTTTACTTGTTCTTATGTGTCTGTGTGTATATTGGTATGCCCATCTGCATTTGAGCACCTACAGACACCAGAAAAGAGGTGCAGGTCTCCCAGATCTGGAATTTTAAGCAGTTGTGTGTTTTGGTCACCTTATTATACAAGTTCTGGTAACCTCTGGCCATTGCTACAGCCCCTCAGTGAATAACTTAAATGGCCTGTGAGTCCAGTTCCTTTGAAATCTAAAGAAAAGAGGAAATGATTTCAAATAACAGGTGATAAGATCTAGGTGAGACAGAGACTTGAAGTGCCCCGGATACCCAGGAGAGAAGAAGGGGAGGGGAGAGGGAAAAGGACTGTGGGAGGGGGTGGCCAGGAGAGGGGCAGTGAGAGGGATATAAAGTGAATAATTAAATAATAATAAAAGTGGGACAAAGTAGGAAGAAAGGGAATCAGTAGGAGTCAGAGGACAGAAGGTAATGAGTAACTATGTTAAAAATAAGTTACATAGCATTGTAAAAATGGCTATCTTGCCAAAAGCAATCTACAGATTCAATGCAATCCCCATCAAAATTCCAAATCAATTCTTCAACGAATTAGAAAGTGCAATCTGCAAATTCATCTGGAATAACAAAAAACCTAGGATAGTAAAAACTCTTCTCAAGGATAAAAGAACCTCTGGTGGAATCACCATGCCGGACCTAAAGCTCTACTACAGAGCAATTGTGATAAAAACTGCATGGTACTGGTATAGTGACAGACAAATAGACCAATGGAATAGAATTGAAGACCCAGAAATGAACCCACACACCTACGGTCACTTGATCTTCAACAAGGGAGCTAAAAACATCCAGTGGAAGAAAGACAGCATTTTCAACAAATGGTGCTGGCACAACTGGTTGTTAACATGTAGAAGAATGCGAATCGATCCATTCCTATCTCCTTGTACTAAGGTCAAGTCTAAGTGGATCAAGGAACTTCACATAAAACCAGAGACACTGAAACTTATAGAGGAGAAAGTGGGGAAAAGCCTTGAAGATATGGGCACAGGGGAAAAATTCCTGAATAGAACAGTAATGGCTTGTGCTGTAAGATCGAGAATTGACAAATGGGACCTCATGAAACTACAAAGCTTCTGCAAGGCTAAAGACACCATCAATAAGACAAAAAAACCACCAACAGATTGGGAAAGGATCTTCACCTATCCTAAATCAGACAAGGGACTAATATCCAATATATATAAAGAACTCAAGAAGGTGGACTCCAGAAAGTCAAATAACCCCATTAAAAAATGGGGCTCAGAACTGAACAAAGAATTCTCACCTGAGGAATACCGAATGGCAGAGAAGCACCTGAAAAAATGTTCAACATCCTTAATCATCAGGGAAATGCAAATCAAAACAACCCTGAGATTCCACCTCACACCAGTCAGAATGGCTAAGATCAAAAATTCAGGTGACAGCAGATGCTGGCGAGGATGTGGAGAAAGAGGAACACTTCTCCATTGTTGGTGGGATTGCAAGCTTGTACAACCACTCTGGAAATCAGTCTGGCGGTTCCTCAGAAAATTGGACATAGTACTACCGGAGGATCCAGCAATACCTCTTCTGGGCATATATCCAGAAGATGTCCCAACCGGTAAGAAGGACACATGCTCCACTATGTTCATAGCAGCCCTATTTATAATAGCCAGAAGCTGGAAAGAACCCAGATGTCCCTCAACAGAGGAATGGATACAGAAATTATGGTACATTTACACAATGGAGTACTACTCAGCTATTAAAAAGAATGAATTTATGAAATTCCTAGCCAAATGGATGGACCTGGAGGGCATCATCTTGAGTGAGGTAACACAATCACAAAGGAACTCACACAATATGTATTCACTGATAAGTGGACATTAGCCCAAAACTTAGGATACCCAAGATATAAGATACAATTTGCTAAACGCATGAAACTCAAGAAGAATGAAGACCAAAATGTGGACACTGTGCCCCTTTTTAGAATTGGGAACAAAACACCCAGGGAAGGAGTTACAGAGACAAAGTTCGGAGCTGTGATGAAAGGATGGACCATCTAGAGACTGCCGTATCCAGGGATCCATCCCATAATCAGCTTCTAAACGCTGACACCATTGCATACACTAGCAAGATTTTGCTGAAAGGACCCAAAGATAGCTGTCTCTTGTGAGACTATGCAGGGGCCTAGCAAACACAGGAGTGGATGCTCACAGTCAGCTATTGGATGTATCACAGGGCTCCCAATGGAGAAGCTAGAGAAAGTACCCAAGGAGCTAAAGGGATCTGCAACCCTATAGTTGGAACAACATGATGAACTAACCAGTACCCCGGAGCTCTTGTCTCTAGCTGCATATGTATCGAAAGATGGCCTAGTCGGCCATCACTGGAAAGAGAGGCCCATTGGACTTGCAAACTTTATATGCCCCAATATAGGGGAATGCCAGGGCCAAAAGAATGGGAATGGGAGGGTAGGGAAGTAGGGGGCGGTATGGGGGACTTTTGGGATAGCATTGGAAATGTAATTGAGGAAAATATGTAATAAAAAAAACAGTGGAAAAAAAATGAATCTAAGGAAAAAAAAAACCAAACAAAACACTAAAAAAAAAAAAATAAGTTACATAGATGTATAAAATGACAAGAGAAAAAGAGAGAGGGAGATAGAGGGAGAGGGAGGGAGAGAGAGAGGGAGAGAGATCTAGGTAAGTGAGGGAGCTGTCCTGCATGTGACCACGCTGACACATTGCCAGTGCTGTTCATGCAAGCCATGAGGTTTCTACCCTCTGGAGCTTTTTAACAAACATATTAATAGTGTTAGGGATTGGTTCCTATCCATGGGATGGGTCAGTTATTGGTTGGCCACTCCCCCAGTCTCTGCTCCATCTTTGTCCCTACACATCTTGTAGGCAGGACAAGGGCAAGGGTTTAGTGAGTGGTTGGTGTCCTCATCCCTCTACTGGGAGTCTTGCCTGGCTACAGAAGATGGCCCCTTCAGGGTCCAAATCCCCCACTGCTAGGAGTCTCAGAGTCACCCCCATAGCCCCTCCCATCCAGGTCTCTGGCAAGTCCTAGAGATGCCCCCCTCCCTACCATCACCGATTTTCATTCTCTCTCCCCTGCTCTTCCTGTATCCAATTCCTCACACCCCATTTCTTTCCTTCTCCTCTCTCCCACCCAGTTCCCTCCATCCATCTACCTCTGATGTCTGTTTTATTTCCCCTGCTAAGTGAGATTCAAGCATCCTTCCTTGGGCCATTCTTGTTATTTGGCTTCTTTGGGTCTGTGTATTGTAGAATGGTTATCCTGTATTTTATGGCTAATATCCACTTATAAGTGAGCACATACCATGCATGTACTTTTGGTTCTGAGAACCTAGCATAACTGTCCTCTGAGAGGCTCCAACCAGTAGGAATCTTGTGAAAGAGTCAGGGGAAGGATGGAGGGACCTGAATAGGACAGGGCCTCCACAGGAAGACCAACAGAGTCAACTAACCACCAACCAAAGAGCAAGCATGGGCTGAACCTAGGCTCCTGTATATATGTAGCAGATATGCAGCTTGGTCTTCATGGAGTTCCCAACAGCTGGAGCAGGGGAGCTGTCCATGACTCTGTTGTCTGCCTGTGAAACCCCTTCCCCTAACTGAGATACTTTGTCTGGCCTCAGTGGGAGAGGATGAGCCTAGTCCTGCAGTGATTTGATGTGCCAGGGTGGAGTGATACCCAAGGGGTCCTCCCCCTTCTCAGAGGAGACAGGGAGTGGAAAAGGAGGAGCTATGTGAGAAGAGGACAGGGGTGGGGGGTTGCAACCAGGATGTAAAGCAAATAAATAAATAAATAAAGTCAAAACTAAGGCTGACCTCTAAACACATGTATATGCACTCCCATGCACACATATGTGTGTGCACCATGTGCATGTGTGTGATTGAAAGACTTGCAGTGAATACCTTTGGTCTCACGTCTCCCAAGACCATTTTGTAGTCTTTCTCTTAGGCATTTCTTTCATACTAGAAATGTCTTGCCTGAGCAATTCAAGCCTATGGGCCTTTCTACCATGGGCATGGACTGCTGTTTTGTCTTTCATAAATCCTAAGACCTTGCTTTGAAGCGATGACTCAGAGAATCCTTTGTCAGGCCAACGGGGCCATAAAAATATTAAGTGTGGTTTTTTTAGCAATAAAGGTCTTTATGATCTTACTCACTTCCTGCCATGAAGCATTGCATTAAATTGTACTTTAAAGCAATTAATGACCTGCCTGAGATGTTTCACAAGGAATTTATTATTATACAGTCTAGAAGCATTGATACAAACAGTGGGGTTAATTAAAGCATCGGAGGTGCTATGGAAATGCCATCTGCATTGCACTGCAGTGTCGAAGCCCAGTGGCACCGGGCACAAATTTTGTGCACTCGTACAGAATTCGGGGATTGAATTTAGGTCATCAGGCTTGGTTGCAATTACCCAATAAAGCCATCTCACTGGACCAACATCACTGTATTGATGAAATAGGACAGTTTTCCACTTAGGCTTCTCATACCTTGGTGAAGACAGATATTCTGCAATAGCTGGTTGCCACCCTGGTTAATAATCCCCACTTTGGGGCCTCTTCGCTTATAGATAGACCAACAATCCTTTCTGCCCTGTACTTCCGTTAGCTTTTAAAACCAGCGAAAACAACAAAATCACCCCCTGTCTTGAATAAGTAAGACCTCCACCTTGCTAACTGGACCATCTCCTTGGCCAAGCAATGCACTGTAAGGGGGGTTCTGATGCTTTGATTGGGAATCTGCGTGTGAACACTGAAGGTCCTCTTCCCCAATTGGTTCTTGAGTGATCAATAAAGATGCTAGCAGCCAATGACTGGGGTGAAGAGGCAGGACTTCCAGGTTCCCGCAGCAGGCTAGGAGATGCAGGAGGGGAAAGGAGATAAACCATGCCTCGGAGGGAAAGAGAGCCACCAGCCACGTGAGATCTCGGATAGAGTGGCCATTGACCACTTCTCCAACTAGGCCTTGGGTAGCAGGCCGGAGATGAAAACGCAACTAAGCTGAGGGCAGATTTAGAGGTGTTGAGCTGGGAGTGAAGGTAAGGGCACGTTAGCCACAGGACCATTGAGCTAAATAAGCTAGTGTGTGTGTGTGTGTGTGTGTGTGCGCGCGTTTCATTCACGGATCCAAGGGAACTGGTGGAGGCTGGTAGTGCGGTCCACCCAGAGCTTAAAGTGGGATAGTAGAAACTACACACTACAATCTTTACTGAATCCAGTCCATCACTTTCAGCCATGATGTCTCAAGTAGCAGCTGTCTTCTCAAAAGTAGGTCTCCAGGGACCCACTTTTCAACAAGGGAGAATTACAAACCCAAGTCCTTTTAGAGCTGCACACCCCACCCCACCCCACCCCCACACACACACACCTGTGCATCCTTCCTAACACCAGTCCTCATCTTCCTTTCTATGATGAACTGTGGGAAAATGACTGGTTCTGCCATCTTGCTCAGGACATCTCAAGCCAACCTGCTAACGCCCAAGGCTTTTGCAAACCATTATAGTGCGTGGGTGACAATCTCCTGACCTTGACCTCAACAGTACTTCAAATATGAGACTTTCATTCTTGTTACAAAGAGAACAGAAGTGCATGTGTTAGATTGGTGAGATTTGGGAAATGGCCAAGCACACTACTGGCACACACCTGTCCCCTTTTAAGTTCACATTGCTTGACTGACCCATCTGCCCAAATAGTACCTGAAGGAGCTTCCAGGAAGAAGTGGTGTTCCTGGGGTTCATCTCATCCAAACATCAAAAACTGACATTAACTCCACAGTATTTATACAAATCATACTCCTGGCAAAGTCAGAGGCCTGATCACTTTAGGAAAACATTAGATTTGTGCTGACCCTGCTTGTAAGTATTACTGTAACTTCCCTTTTCTTGAGAAGGCTGAACCAATTCTGTTTGACATGAGTCCTCTTTGGGGCCCAAGATTTCTGGGAAATCTCTTTGCGCGGTGCCAAAGTCTTGATTTAATTACCCTGACAATATGCAAACTTTTGAGGCCGTTTGCCCCTGAGACTGAAATATGGATGTTGTTTTAGATGGGTGCTTGGCTGGGAAGATTACCACTCCATCTGCAAAGAGGAGGACTTAGGAAAACATATTTTAGTGGTTCTCTCCATCTCAAGTGTTTGAGAGCTGACCTCCAAAGAAAGCTACAGGCTTTAAATCACTCTGAACACCCTGCAAATTTGAGATGTATGACTGACCCCACATCCTCACAGGAACCTACACTATGAAACTAAATTTTTCTCCACTGGGAAAAAAAAGGGATAATTATTCTAGATAGTTTTCTTAGAAAGAAATTGTTCAGACTTGAGTTTAAAAAGCAAAGATGGAGCAAGGGGCTGGGGGAGCACTTTTCTTCCTAGAGAGATTTCTTAATTCCGGCCTAAAATGTCCTATGAAAAACATTTTAGGGATGTTTTTCCCGAAGAGGATTCAGGATCGTGTTGGGTGGCATATGTTTCTCCCCTAGTGTGGACAGCCTGTACCAGCCAGACACGTTGTCATAAAAGGAGGCCTGCCAGAGGCCCTGGCATAGCTCAGGAAGAATTTTTGCCTAAAATCAATCTCTCTCTCTCTCTCTCAAAGAAAAAAAAGGCAAAGCAAGGAACCCATTCACTCTCCAATGCTATAAAATTATCACCTGAGCAGAGAGCTGTGCTTGTTTTGCCCTTTAGATGATCTTTCCTCTTTCCCCTTCCTTTTGGCCCAGAACTGTTTAGGCACATCACGCATGATCCCAGCTTGGACAACCTGACTCTCTGCCCTCTGAATCTGGCTTTGGTTAAGGAGACAAATGAGCTGGGAGGACTGGATGAAACTCTCCTCCGAGTAGTACACTCAGGAACCTGCTCCCTGCTCCTTAGACATGTGCCCTCTCTAAGACCCTGAGGCTGAGCTTGTCTGTGGAGTGTGTGACCTTAAATGAACCAGAACTATTCTCCGTTCTTTCTTACAAAGAGCCCCGATTGAAAGGCAAAGGAATTATGTGAACCCTTCAGGTAAATACTCCAACAGTCACACAAATATGCTCACCAGAAAAGAAACATAAGGGTACTCACTGTGCAAGCTTGAGGACCTGAGTTCAAGTCCCCAGCACCTGAATAAAGAGCCAAGCTTGGTCACACACATGCCTGTGACCTTAGCACTATGAGAGGCAGAGACAGGAGTTTCACTGAGGCTTGCTTGTCCTCAGAGAGAGGCTCTGCCTCAAAATAGCAGAGTCTGATAGAACAAGATTAGGTGTTCTTCTCTGACATCCACGGGTATATTATACTCTTCTGGCCTCTACAGGCACACATAGGTACATACACCTGCACTTGCATATGTGCTATATAATGTTGTCTGTATAACATACATTATACAGAGAGAAAGAGGGAGGGAGAGACAGACAGACACAGGCACAGAGAGAGAGAGAGAGAGAGAGAAAGAGAGAGAAAGAGATCCAGTCTCATGTGTTAACAAAAAAGGGATTTCCAATCCCTTCTCAAAATAAGATAGAAAGGCTGGAGAGGTGCCTCAGTGGTTAAAAATACTTTCTGCTCTTACAAAGGACCTGGGTTCCCAGAACCCATATCACATAGTTCACAGTTGCCTATAACTCCAGCTCCAGGGGCTCTGACGATGTCTCCTGGCTTCCATGGGCACATGTACAAATAATGCATACACACATACAGATAAACAAATTTTAAATAAATATTTTCAAATGGGGAGTAGAAAGGTATTTTATGAAATTAGCATAATTTCCATATTATTCAATCTCCTAGTCCACCTTTGGAGGGACAGGAAAACTGTAAATAATTTGGCTTGAAGGTAGAAGGACAAACTCAAAATAGTCAAGGTAGGAAGCTTTCAAAAGGGAGCTACAGCTTTGAGATGCAAACCACTGAAATCCCAGACTTCAAGACACCTGTGATACCAAGGGCCTCCCTGACAGTATCAGTGAGACCACAGTTCTGCCCCCACCACAGGCTCTTCTAGAGAAAGTGAACTAGTAGGCTCCCATGGCATACAGCAGAAGGGAACGGTACTCTGCATGATGGACAAGTAGTACTTCCTTCAGATCCTTCCCCTCCCTGAGCTTGGAGTGAAAGCAGAAGTCCTAATGTGCCTGGCAGGTTCACTGGTACAGGCAAATGTTCACATGATGAGATCATACAAAACTTCAGGACCATAACAGAAGACCAGACCCCATCATGTGATCTAGGAGAAGACCTCATCATGTGACCTTAGAAAACTAGAAAGATGAAGGGATGGATGAAGTCATCCTGGAGTAATGTGTTCTAGGGAGAAGAAAATCCACATCAGGAAAGCCACTGTAGCCTACCTCTATTGTGGTATTAATGTGCATGCAGACACACACACATACGCACATCACATACACACACCTATACAAACACACATCACCTACACATATATACATCACATACATACACATAACCTACACATATACACACATATGTTACATACACATACACACACATGCCTACACATCACATACACACATAACACACACACACATGTGTGTGTGTGTGTATATATATATATATATATATCAATACACACATATGCACATATCACATATACACACATACACATATCACATACACACACACATATATACCTACATACACACACACACACACACACATACACACACACTTCCTTCAGCAAAGCTTCACTTCCTAAAGGTTCCAGAACCTCCCGAGACAGCACCACCAGCCAGAAGCTACGTGTTCACGCATGACCCTGTGGGGACATTCACATTCAATTTTTCTTGGTGGGAAATAAAAACCAATGGAAAGACTGACAGTTTGAAACCTGAGACATAGAGAGAAGCCATTAGGAATAAAATAATCAATTAAAAGACTGAAATACAAGGTCACTCCTGAAAGATCGATATCTAAGAGTTCAGAATTACTCTTCTGGAAACAGGAGAGGGAGGGATGGGAAATAAACAATTTTGTAATCTCTGATGAGCCACTACATTTTTTAATTTTAGCTACTTGCAGATAATTCTCTGAATAAAATCTGAAATAACTTTCCAAGCCGTCAAAACTAGGTCAAAGGTTAATGACATCTTGAGACACTAATGGTTCCTATGATACAGAAACTGCAGCTCTTAGAACCAAAGCTATGTCCCAGGGCCCAGGGTTCCCAGCTCTCTGGCATCATGATCACAAGAACTCTGTCATCACATCCTACTAGCAGGTACCTTTTACACTTTGACTGTAGAGTATTTGGATAATGAAATGCATGACACGATTTGAGGATTCAAAGCCTTTTTAAAAATTAAAATCAGCATCTTTATTATTAGAAAGCTGCATTTATTGTATTATAGGAACATAGTGAAAATTTCCAATCTGCATTTATTTCACTCAACACTAGGGTCTTCCATTATATGTTTGTATAAAAATTGTCAATAATGGAGCAGGAAAGATGGCTCAGCTGTTAGGAGCTTGCCTCGATACCTGAGGGCCCAGGTTGGTTCCCAGCACCCACATCAGGTGGCTCATAACCATCTGTCTATAACCCCAGTTCCAGAGGATCCCATAGCTCTGGCTTCTGCAGGCACATGTGTCACTTGGATTCATATGCACATGAATACATGCAATATGGACACACATACACATGTCACACACACATACACACATTACACACATACATACATTACACACATACACACATACATACACATCACATATGCACATCACACACACATTACATAGACACATTACACAGATACATACACACACATCACATACACATATATACCTACATATACACACACACATCACATACACACATTACACACATTGCATACACATAGACACACATGACACACATACACACAAATTGTATATACATACACACCTTATGTATACTGCACATACACACCTACACATAATTAAAAATAATAAAAAATAAATCTTTAAAAGAAATTATCAATGAATGTGGTGCCATCGCTCAGGGTCAAAGCATTTGTCTAGCACGGAGCTGGGGTTCAACCCTCTCCACCATGGAGGGGAAGCAACTGAACTAAAGGTAGCACGGTAAGACTTAGCATTTCTGAGTTAAGATTACCTCTAGAAAAAATATATCTTCACAAATATAAACACTAAATATGCACTGGCATTCTACAGGAGTACTAAGCAAATAGTCCTCATAAAAATAAATTCATATTCAAAACCAGTCACTGGCATAGAAATGAAAACACGTAATGAATGGTTAAGCAAGAACGGATACATGAGCTCAGGGTGAGGCTACATCACTATATTGGCTAACCTGGAATTGCTATATAGACCATCCTGGCCTCAAAACTCAGAGATCCACATGTCTCTGCCTCCTGGGCACTGGAATTAAAGCCATTGGCCACCACACATAGCATAAATATAATTTGTAGAGAGGTAATTTTGCACAGCAGACCAATCCACAACCAATACCATCTCCCTCTGTGGTGTATCTTATGGGTAGCCCTCTCCATCTACATTGTATCCTGTGAGCACCATCTTAGTTACTTACTGTGACCAAACACCTGAAAAGAAGCAACATAAAGGAGGAGGGGCTTTGGGGGCCTAAGATTTCAGTGGATGCTCTGTTTTAGTGATAAATAGGTGGCCTCAGGAGCACGAGGCGTCTGGTGTTGCACCTGTAGTCAGGAAGCAAAGAGCAGATGGGAAGGGGACTGGGCTACAAAACCTCAAGGCCTAGAGACTCACTTCTCCCAGCGAGACTCCATCTCCTAAAGGTTCCATAGCTCTTAAAATGGTTCCAGTGCTAGGGACCAAGAGTTCAAATATGTGTACCTGTGATGACATTTCACATTCAAAACACAACAAGTCTCATGTTAAACCTCTAGGGATCATCACCGTATCTATGGATATTGATCTGATTTTAATTTTGGATTTTCAAACACTGCTTAGTGAGATAAATTTGTTCTTAACATAGTTTGTTGTATCATTCCTTAAAATTAATTACCTAGCACTTGACTACATTGTCCTAAGGGAATATATAATATGAGTAGAGGTATGGGTGGGAGTCCGGAGCAAGGCAGAAGTATCAGGGAAAGCTGCCGAGGTAGGTAGCTTCCAAAGTGCAGAGGTTTTGACATGGGGTAACTTTTTCCAAAATATAGTCAAAACCCACGTCATAGAATTATCGCGATGTTGTTGAATAAGAAATATCACCCTGGTGTCAATAATTTGTTTTCCATTTGGTTGTCACTGGGGGAGGCCCCTAGGTTTTCATCTGCCCTAGTTCTTGTTTGCTCTAGGCTTTCTGGTCTACCAAGATGCATAGGCCTCATACGTTGACTGCTACAAACATAAGCTATTCCTGCTTCCTCTGTGCCTTCCTCCTCATCAAGGAGTGTATCCCCTCAAACCACAAGCCAGAACAAACCCTTCCTCCCTGAAGTTGCTTTTCTGTCTGGTATTTGGTCATTTCAATAAGAAACATAATTAATGAACCTTATGTTAATTCTGAGGGAGGGAAAGAAAGAAAGCTAAATCTAAGTCCACTATGTAGTGGCTTTTTACCACGTGCCAGGAGTCACTACACACCCCAAAGGGGTTGATAAGGGAAGAATACTGAATGGACCAAGATGTTCTTTCAGAGTGAAGATGCCAGGGAGATGACCCAAGGTTCTGAATGGGAAACTGAGGCATAGCCCCTAATCTAAGGCCATGTGTGCTCCTTGACAGACTTAGCATTTCCCCATGGCTGTGATCCTGATTTTGCCTTCCTTTTTATTTAATCAAACCTATGACTTAAATAAGAGGTTTAAAAGTAGCAACTGGGTGGCCGTGAAACACAGAGACTCCTGACACAGAGCTCCTCACTGGTGTCTTTTTGACAGCTTTTAAGCTGAGCCTCAAATGTTGCATCTCATCAAACATGGTCCCTTCCAGCTCCAATTTCTAAATTCACATACCCGATGAAGTGTTCTCCTCCTGGAGATGATCAGGATGCGGGCTCAGTCAAATGGGAGCAGCTTGCCTTCTAGACCACAGACTTGTGGCCCACCTTGGAGGCTGAAACGAAGCTACTGTACTCGCCTCCCAGCCTCACCCAGGACCCACTAACAACACGGGCTTTCCAGCCATGGCTCCTGCAACCTGCTTGCTCTGACTGCCTCGCCGCACCCTAAGAGGCTAGGCTCTTCTGTGTGGCAGGGCTGGTGGAAAGTTGACCATCCAAGCCAAGAGCCAACACAGACAGTGCTGGATAAATGACTTGAAGTGCTTTCTCAAGGGACCCTTTCCAGGTACAGGAGCGCCTCGTAACCAGATTTGGCCAGACCTGGCAGGCCGCCTTGTTCGGGAGCACAGTAAAAATCAAACTACAGACACGGTTTGGAAAGCATAGAAAGCTCAATGCTGACATCTTATGTATTGAAACACTGTTACATAAAACTGACCACAAAGCCCCAAATTCATACTTTCCTACTTTGTGAGGCTGGTTACCACCAGGAATAAACCTGTGGAAGTGTGAGACTGACTGTGTAGCCTCAAGAGGCCTGAGTATAACGCTGAACCTCGTTCCAAACCTTGGGGGCGAGATCAATGCCCTGGCCCTTGAGAGCAGCCAGGCCCGCGGCAAGGTGAGGGAGCCGGAGCTGTGGTCTCACCACACGAGTCTGGGGGCAAACACCGGCCTGAGCCAGGGCAGACCCAATAGTCGCTTCCGGGACCCCTTTCATGTACCTCATAAAGCTCCAGACACATTGGCACAGTTCGCAGGATTTAATGAAGCGTAGGCCCTGGCTGGAGCCAAAGGGGCATTAGGGACTCAGAATGAGGCTCTTTCATACCCTGAGAGATGGTGATGCCGGAGGCCAGACCTCTGCAACTGCTTTCTGCTGAGAAACTCATCATGGAACTCTTCTGGCTTTCCTCCGCATGTCAGTGACATCCACAGCAGGTCCTCCCCACCTTTGTTTTGAAGTCGAACCCAGAATAGTTCAGACAACCCCGGGACTGGAGCTGGAAAGTGAACCTCCTGAGTCTGCGTGGGAGGGCAGTGGTGGGCATTTACATCAGGCTGAGCTCTCCACTCTGCCTGGTCCAGTCTGTACAAGTCGGCCTAGGAGAGAGTCCCCCGTGGTGCTTCTCACCCAAGACACTCTAAATGTAGACAACTTGAAGTGGTGTAGTTAGTCCCTATTGGTCCTTCCATAGGCAATGGAATACCTTGGGCTTCAGTGCACATGCTAGTAGTATGTGTCCCAGTATCAAAACCTGAAGGAGTGTTACAGGGAGGAAAGCTTTATTTGGGCTCAGAGTTTCAGAAGGCTGTCAAAACAGGGAAGACATAGTGAAGAACTCCATCCATGGCCAAAGGAGGAGAAAGAGATGTTGATCATGGCACAGGACCAGAGGAGCCGAATGTGGATCAGTCAGGGGTAGGGCTACAGCTCTCTCCAAGTCTTGCCTATCATGAAACACGAGATGCCATCTCATAAAGATCCCACTACCTCCTAAATACCATGGCCAACTGGGACCAAGCATTCAGAACAGGTGTCTTCGAGGAACAACTCAGAGTGCAACCATGGTAGTACACACTTCGGGTGTTAGACAAGATTTGTATCATCCCTAATAATGCAATAATCTTGGTTTCTTCTAAACCCAGAACATCCACATCCAGAAATCACCAAAGCATGAGAAAAGGTACCACCATAACTGTGGCTCTGTGTTTCTGCAGAGGCCTCAGCAACTCCAGACAGCTAATAAATAAATGGTCTCTTCTCCAAAGATGACCTGGAGGTGCCTGAAAGACAGGCCCTCCATATTTTAGCACCAGTGTGCTATGTCCCACTGAGAAGAGGACTTCCTACTAGCAAGTGGAACTGAGGATACACGAGGGACAGATGGATTCGTCTGGAAGGATTGCGGTCGAGATCTTGGCATCCAGAGTAGAGACCATAACAGCCACCCAAATGTGGGAATGGCTTTGGCATGGAGCGTGGATGGAAACTGGAGGGGCAGAGAGGATTCCGAGGGAAGCTTCGGTGGAATGTGGAAGTTCAGTGAGCACAGGATTTATATGACTCGGGACAGTGGCTATGGCTGAGGATTCAAGGAAACCTGGGCAAGCTCTAGAGAGAAATGGAAGAAAGGAGTTCTTACCGGAAGCAGAGCGCTTCGCTGCCACTGGCAGTCTGCTGAGAAGAAAGGTCCCTGGTTTGCTGAGTGGCCCATCTTGTAATACTGCAGCCAGGGTTAGTGTTAACCAGCTTCTTCCTAGTGACGCTAACCAGTACCAACACAGTTCAGTTCTCTTGTGGCTATGGCCAGATACTTGACATACATCTTAAAGAGAATTCACATATCTTATGCCTTCACAAGTTTCCATCCATCCATCTCTAGCTCTAATGACTCCGGGCCCTTAGCGAGCAAGGAGCACAGTGGTGGATGAGGTGGCTGTGCACTTCATGGTGGACAGGAAACAGAGAGAAAGACAAACTAGGAACCAGGTATAACCTTCAAAGCCAGGCCCTAGAGACCACATCTCCCAAAACTACACCACCTGCTGAGGCCTAAGTATTTTACAGGCGGGCAAGCCTGTGAGGGACTGTTCGCTCTCAAATCATACCAGACTGGTATGTGAAAGACTGTAATGGCTATCCTTGGTTGTCAACTTTAGTACATCTGGAATTAACCAAAATCCAAATGGCTAGGCACACCTGTGAGGGATTTTTTTTTTCTTAATTAAATTATTGAAGTGGGAAGACACACTTCTAATTCAGATCTTTGAGGTGGGAAGACCAATCTTTAATCTGGACCACACCTTCTGCTGGTAGCCTACATAAGAACATGAAGAAGGAAGTGTTTGCTCTTGCCTTGCTGGCAAGTCTATTCCTCCACCGGCACTAGATTGTACTTCTACAGAAGTCCAACGCCTACTGAAAACCAGGTGAGACTCCAGCCTCCTGGGCTGAACAACTACTGGATTCTTGGACCTTCCATCGGTGGACAGCCATTGTTGGACCAGCTGGACCACAGCCTGTAATCCATTCTAATAAATCCCCCTAATATATATTTTATATATGTGTTTATATATGAACAGATATTAACATATTCACATATATAATGAAATATGTTCATTCTGTAAGTTCTGTTTCTCTAGAGAACCTTTACTATAGAGACTGCTAGATAGAACCAGCCAGAAAGCCATTAAATACAGGTCATACATTTCAGAAAAGGACATAAAGTGGAAATCAAGAAAAATAAGGGAAACGGTGCTCACAGTAAAAATACGCTCTACAGGTTTATGGTTCAGGCCATGAGTTCATTCAATTAAATAATAGAACTCTCGAAAATTTAAATACATTTTCTCCCTCATCAAAAGTTTACAGTTTAAAAGGGCATGTTTAAATTTGTTATGCATGTTTTCTAGTGCAGTAAACTCCAAAAGGAGTCACAAAAGACCCATACCAGTTATTAAGCAATGGTGGTTGAAAAACCCTCAGCTGTGACTGGAAAGCACAGAAAAGATAAAACAAAAAGCCACAGACTCAAGACTTCTGTGACACAAAAAGCAGGGTGAGAAAAAGCACTCAGATGCAAACCTGATTGACATGGAGAAAGGAGATGATTCAGAGGTCAGAGTGCCCAGAGATCGGTGTCCAGAGGTCAGAGTGCTCAGAGGTCAGAGTGCCCAGAGGTCAGAGTGTCCAGAGGTCAGAGTGCTCAGAGGTCAGAGTGTCCTGAGGTCAGAGTGCCCAGAGGTCAGAGTGTCCTGAGGTCAAAGTGCTCAGAGATCAGAGTGCCCAGAGGTCAGAGTGCCCAGGAGGCAGAGGCAAGGGTGATGCTAAGGCCCTCCCCAGGGCTGTGGCAGTCCCAAGGAAAGCCAACATTCACCCCCACTGAGTTTCAGAGCTGCCTGAGGTTCTATCTGCTGCCTGACCCCCATATTTTGAGCAGGAGCCGCTAGGGACATTATACAGGAGGGAAACAACTTGCCTTTGTGGCTCATGGGTTACAGATGGAGAGGAATGATGGGAGCAAGACAGGATAATAGAATACACATAGATAGAACAAAAGCAGGGGGGAACTGTGCAGAGCCCACAGCAAAGCTGGTGAGGGATGAATAAGAACTAAACCAAAAATAAAATGCCAACATGAGACCTATTTCTTTGAATTCAAACAAAATTTATTAGAAATAGGTGGGGCAGGGAGATGGTTCTGTTACCAAAGCACTTGCCACCCAAACATAAGGTCTGAGTTTGGTCCCCACAACACACATTTAAAAGTCTGGATATGGTGGCACAAGCTTGTAATCCCAGTATCAAGAAGGTGGGGACAACAGCATCCCTGGTGCTAAAGGACCAGTTAGGCTAGCCTTCTTGGCAGGTTTCAGGCCAGTAAGAGACCCTGTCAGAGAGAGAGAGAGAGAGAGAGAGAGAGAGAGAGAGAGAGAGAGAGAGAGAGAGAGAGAGAGAGAGAGAGAGAGAGAGAGAGAAAGAGAAAGAGATTCACCTAAGCAACAACCCCCAAAGTTGTTCTCTGGCTTTGTGATGGCTAATCTTGGTGTCAACTTGACCATATCTGGAATTAACTAAGACCTAGGCAGTTAGGCATACCTGTGAGGGATCTTTCTTCGCTAGATTATTTAAGGTTATAAAACCCACCCTATATATGGGCACATCTTCTGGTGGCAGCCCAGTAAGGAGGGAAGCTTACACTTTTTGCCTGCTTTCCCTTACTCTCACTGGCAAGTTCATCCACTCTGCTGCTGAAGCATTCCTTCCCTGATGTTAGATGATACTTCCTCCAACACAGATGAAAGCTGGCAATCCTAGGACATGCCTGATACTCTAGCACTGGATGGGATTATTGAGACATCCTATCTCATGGACTGAACAATTAACAGATCTCTGGCCTTTCCATCAGGAGACAGCCATTGTTGAACTACCCAAACCATATCCCGAAAGCACTCTAATAAGTGTGTGTGTGTGTGTGTGTGTGTGTGTGTGTGTTTCATTCTATCAGTTCTGTTCCTTTAGAGTACCCTAACTAATATATACACACATGGAACCATCTCCCACTCCTGATACAGACACTGTGGAGGTGTTAGAGAGAACATTTCCAGGTGAGCCCATCTGTATACAGATTTAACTTGGATAACAACATCCTAGACTTTGAGGAAGAATTATAATGAGGTGAGATTTAGGGTAATGTTATGAAGGACTGCATGCATTTTTCATGTAGATGGGATGTAAAGATTAGGGTATAAAGTCGGACTGTGATTGCTAACCAAGATGCCTGTTAGATTCTCACCCTCCTCTGTCCCCTATTACAATGTGCCAGAAGCAATCAGTGTGACCAGCCCTGCCATTGTCAAGGCTGGAGCATAAGGATACCGTGAATCAATCTGTTCTCTCTCAGACTGACTTCCTACTGCTGTAGGAAGCAGCAGGCACACCATGATCCACACTGTTGAGAGGATCTACATAGTGAGAAATCAAAGGCCATCCCCAACAGCCAACATGGAGTCTGGAGGTGGAGCCTCTTCCCAGGTTCAGACTTCATACAACTACAGCACTGCCAAACAAAGAAAACTTCCCCAAGAGACACCGAGCCAGAACATCCAACAAAGTTGCTCCTGGGTTCCCACCCCTCATGAAGAATATAAGTAACAAACATTCGTTTACTGACATGGTGAGGTTTAAAGTGAGTTTAAGGTAAGTCATTACTAGCAATAAAGATACATAAGCAGTAAAGACAGCTCAATCAAATTGTGTGTGTGTGTGTGTGTGTGTGTGTGTGTGTGTGTGCATGTCTCTGTACATGTGCCATTTTGAGGTATGCACATGAGTCCAGATGAAAACTAAAGGTCATGTCAGATGTCTTCCTTATTCAATCTCTGCTTTGTGTTTTTGAGACAAGCTCACTGGTTGGGCTATACTGGCTGATGAGAAAGCTCTGGGGTCCTCCTGTCTCTGGTCCCTGGCACTCATACACAGGAATGCAGCTGCACTCAGCTTTTACTTGGGTGACAGGGATGCAAACTCAGGTATGCATGCTTGCACAGCAAGCACTTGGCCAACTAGATCATCCAGCAGGCCCCAGAAACATTCCTCTTGGTATTTCAACAGTGTAATAAAAATAACAGCCATCTATTCTGGTAAAGGTATATACAGTCAGGTATTGCTCATGGGTGGGACATAATCTAAGAAACAGCATCAGAGGGGTTTTCCCTCCTATGAATATCAGAGAGCATCCTCACATAAACTCAGATGGCTTCAGCATCTCGAGGCAATATGATCTTATGGGAGGCCTGTCATTGACTGAACGGAATACTGCATTTATTATCTAATGGCATGAAGTACAATCATCAAGACTTGGTCACTGGGTGTCACTCACTCTGTGTCTGTAAGAGACATAAACACCAACAAATGATTTCTAGAATCAAGCTATTATTCCCAGAAAAAGATAGCCATTTGTGACCCGTTGGTTTTCAAGGAAATACTTAACACTGTGCAAAGAGAAAACTTACTGATACAGATTTGGTGACAAAACTATTGAGGGTGATAAAGCTGTTACTTTCCTGGTTGCTGTGAGATCATTCCTAACAAGAGCTGCTTAAGGGGGGATGGGTTTATCTGGACTCCACGGTATGGAGGGATGGTGCCCACCAAGTCCATCATGGTGGTATTGGGGTGGGAACCGTTATGACTCACATCTTGATGGAACGAGAAGCAGGAAGAACGAGAGGAGGGGGCAAGGAAGGCTCTAAATCTCAAAGGCTTGCCTGTGCAACCTTCCCGAGCAGCGACACCAGCCAAGGACCAGTGTTTCAGCGCGTGAACCTGTTGGGGGAAATTTCACACTCGAGCCACAAAGGGCGGGGAAGTAATGTGCATTTCCATGATCCTCAGATCCGGAGTCGGGTGGGAACTGGGTTTAATCAACCCACGGCCTCAGAAGGCAAAACAGGGCTTTTGGATCACAGTAGGTTAAACAGTGGGTCCCCAGACTGGAGAAGGTTTTCAGGCCTAGTAGGACGGGAGGAAGTTGGGTGGAGCCGGGAAGAGGAGGGATACTGCAAGAGCCTAAAGAGAGTGAGATTCTGAGTCACCGTTTCCACACAGTGAGGATAGAGGAGGCATCTCCACAGCGTCTGCCTGACAAAACGCTGGACCAGGCTGGGACTAAATAAAGCAACAGGAAAGGGAGGGTCTTGTCGGCAGCACTCTGTTCAGTGGGATGTTTTGACTACAGTTCAGCTCTAGCACTCCTTGCTGAGAACTTGACTAGAATTGGTATGCACAGTCTGCATACATCCTCCAAGGGGATTTTTTCTTTTAATTTCAGAAACCCCCATCTCCTGCCTCATTCTGACCACATTAGAACCTGGCATCGTGGGACTGGGCTAGGTTTGACCCCGTCTCTGGAATAGTTGAGATGTCTCTCCTGTTCATTTTTCTCTTTCTCTCTCTTACTTCTCGGTGTGGAGCCAGCGAGAGGAGCCAGGTGGAAACTAAGGCTCTCTGTTTATGACTGAACAGGTACACCACAGACAGCAGTGCCAGTGTTCTGCCCATGGCCTCCCACACACCCAGACTGCCCCAAGTCCCACCTGGAAGGACCAGGCCCTGGTAGCCAGGACGATGGTCCCACGTCTGGACTGATTGAAACCAGGCTTATTTGCTTAAGAACAACATTCGAATAGAGGTCCCTCAGAAACTCACATTTCCATATTGACTGGGGATTTTTGTTTATTACAAATGAGGTTAAGAAACCATTCTGTATAGTGGCTAAATGAAAAATCAACATGTGTTCAGAGAGCCCAGCAGCAACTGTGATAATAACTGCATTCTTACATGGCAGAACCTTCCCTTGAAGGCACCAGGGGGCAGCGGGGTCATCATCCCCAATCTCTCCAGTGAGAGAATGTGTTGCAGACGGGCAACTTAACTGCAGGTGGCCACTAACAGAGGGTGCCTGTGCTCTTCCCGTGTTGCTGGAGCTTTAAATGTGTATATATTATTTCAATGTATCTGACAGGAGGCGGCAAGAAAGCAGTTCTATTTCTTGCTATCATTTTTATCATGCGTATGTGTTTAGCATGTATACATGTTGGTCAGAGGATCATTTGGGGAAGTTGCTTCTCTCTCTCTACCCTGTGGGTCTGTCCATCATCAGGCTTGGTGGGAAGCACTCCCATAAAGCCATCTCACTGTCCCTATGATTTTTGTTGTTTGTTTTTGAGATGGGAATCTCATGTCGCCCAGGCTAGCCTCCAACTCACTTTTCATAGCCAAGGATGACCCTGAACTTCTGATCTTCTTGCCTCCACCTCCCAAGTTCTAGGATCACAAGACTGCTCCACCAAGTCCGGTTTATTCGGAACCTTAACCTAGGGCCTCACACGTGGCAGGCAAGCTCTCCTCCAACTGTGGTCCAGTTCTAACCACAGTTACACTGGGAAGGAGGAGTTGCATTTTTAAAATATGTTTTCATATAAGCATTCAGCTATTCTAGAAAGTCCCGGGCCATCTCTAGAGCCTGACTTCTCACTCTCTACGTTGCTTGGCTCTGACCCTGTTGTCAGATGGAAGACTTCATAGCCACTGGCTACTATGTGCTCAGTGGCTGTCTCCCAAAGGCAGCGGTATGGGCATTTCAAGAATATATTATCTTTGTAGTCTATCAGCCAGACTAGGACAGTGCTGAGCATGAAGGGGGTGGGTGGGGTACCTGATTGCATTAACTAAGACTTTCACCACAGTGTACCCTCAGTCCTTTGCACTTGTAGATTCCACATTCATCTATCACTACAAATAAAAAAGATCCTAAATAAAAATTATTCATCTCTACTGAACCTGTATATACTCTTCCTTATCCCACCCTACCCTTAGATGAAAGAGTAACAACTGAGTATCTCCACACTACCCCGAGATGACAGTGTAATGAGTGTGCATCTCCTTCCTTCTTTGGGGGTCACTAGCATCTAGAGATGGTTTAAATTATTCAGGAGGATATGTGCAGGTTCTAAGACATTTTACTCACAAACCTGAGAGTCCGAGGACTGTGTGATGTGGCAGGGATCTCCTTGGATACCATGGGTTGACAGAAGAATCTAGTGTCCTGAAAAAGACAAGCATCACTGCTTCCTGTCATGCGTACAAACCAGATTTAAAATCAGACAAAAATGTTGAGTGTAGGTGATTACAGAAGAACAAGGGAACTGGGGGTGGGGGTGGGGGGGGGGCTATGACCAAAGCCCATGTGCTTATGTGGAAATGTCACAGTAAGACCTGTTGATAAAGCACAGTTAATAATTGTAAATTCAACATCTCTTCTTCAGAAAATAAAAGAGTACCTCTAATTTGTGAGTTTGATGCTTGCTCAAATCATAAGTCAAATTTACATAATGGGAATTCACCACCAGCACAGAAACAGCAATGACTTACAGCTATGACTGTGGCTGCCATTATTACGAAAATGTCTAATGTTTAGGGAAAGTGTTAAGGCCCCACTGAAGTTGCTCTTCATGGCTGGTGAGCATCCCTGACGTTCCAGTGGCAAGGGCAGATGATGTTGGAGTAGCAAGGGCAGATGATGTTGGAGTGGCAAGGGCAGATGATGTTGGAGTGGCAAGGGCAGATGATGTTGGAGTGGCAAGGGCAGATGATGTTGGAGTGGCAAGGGCAGATGATGTTGGAGTGGCAAGGGCAGATGATGTTGGAGTGGCAAGGGCAGATGATGGAGAGCACTTTCAGAGCAACCCAAAAGTTCAGCTCCCTCCAAGCTGAACAGCAGTTTCCAGGTCTCCGTAGCAATTCGCAACTTTCCCCAGAACATGTGTGTTACCTTGGCCGCACCACATGTCCATACACAAACACCACACATCTAGGGAAGACTAACAGTAAATAGCACAACCTGACTCAAAGCAAAGCTTGAGCAGTCCCAGCTGGGGCAGCCTTGTCTGGACCAGTGTAGATGACTAAGGAGCCCCAGGAAGGTGAATCACACAGAGTTGATCTGTCCTGTGACTCAAGGCTGAGCTCATGCACCCAGGTGGTGTTGTGGACGCATGCTCCAGAGGTATCAAGTGCCTCCAAACAGAGGAACCAAGGAAACAACGCCACCTCACCTCCGCTCCAAAACCGCGCTCTCACCCACAGTAGTTAGTTCATTTCACTGCACTCCGGATACTATCCAGTTTTACGAGTAGAGAAACTGAGGCTGGGAGAGCTTGCCAATGTCCACAGCCAAGTTTGTTCATGACCAGAGAGGAATATCTAGACCATCACAGTACCACTTGGCCAGAGCTGCAAATGGGGATTTACATCGTCTGAAGCATTTGGTTGGGCTCTCCTTGCATGATTCTTATGGTTTCTGTTCATCTGTGTAAGATTTCTGGTGGTAACAGAGCTTTTCAGTGCTTTGTTTCCTCAGTTCTATCCTGGGCAAGTTTTAGGTCAGCTCAATTAAATGCAAAGGCTGTTAGGGCATCAATGAATTTGTTTGTAAGAGGGTTTCCAGAGAGGATTAACTGAGAAACAGAAAAAAAAATAGCTAAAATTAATCCTGTTAATGTAGGTGAACATCCCACAGGCTGGGGTGGGGTTCTGGTCAAAAACAAAAACAAAACAAAACAAATGAGAGAGAGAGAGATCCTGAGACAGGCAAAGTCAGCCTCACGTTCCTGCTAGCTGTTGTGATGAAGCCACATCATATCCTTAAACTGCTTCTTCGGAATATTTATCAGACAGACAGACAGACAGAAAAAGAAAAAGAAAAAGAAAAAGAAAGAGAGAAAGAGAAAGAAAAGGGGTATGACAGGAAAGGCGGGGGAGGAGGAGGAGAAGGAGGAGGAAGAACAGAAGGATTCATATACATCTATCTATTCTCAAACTGGAAAACATCCTGAACCTAGTTTTATAGAGAGCACACTATTTTTCTGGCACACACGACTCTAAAGGAATGAGCTATGTTCATTCCAGCCACAAAAGCAGTCATAAGTAGTCGAGATTCTCTGGGTCTCTCAAACACCCCCCCCCCCCGAGGAATGACGGAGCCACAGTCGACCACACATGGCCACTGTGGCTAGGAGGCTGGAATTTGCTGGCCAGCTCCTCAACCAAGGTTTAGCGTAAGCGTCCCAAGACAGGCACAAGGTTTGCAGTTCAGATTTTTACCGCTAGGTGGCCGAGAATACTGGCGATACCGTTTAAAGGCTTTCTGGAGCGCTAGCAGGTTTTCCCCGGAGCTGATCCACTTCAAAGTTTATAAAGTTACAATTTTAGGTAGGAACTGTGAGCACCACAGAAACAGGCTTTGATATTTAAGATGAGTGAGAGAATATTAAGCCAACGTAGTAAAACAAAAGTTTATAACACAAAATCCCACTTCATTGTGGTATTTTGTAAAAGCAAACTCCTATTTTTAAAAGAGGCTATAACTGGTCTGATGGGGCAAACAGACGTTTTCTGGTGACAGTGCTTCGATGTCTGTCTCACTCGGATCCAGTGTCTGCTGACTGCTGCCAAGTTATCTCCGTTTCTCTTTTTCTGACGTTTAAGAGGAAAACTAATTTTTTCTCTCTCCCACATTCTTTTCTTTCTTTCTTTCTTTCTCTCTCTCTTTCTTTCTTTCTTTCTTTCTTTCTTTCTTTCTTTCTTTCTTTCTTTCTTTCTTTCTTTTTCCTTGTATTCGTGAGGAAATGGTCAAGCCCTAAATGTGGCAGAGATCAGAATCACTGGCAGCCTCTCCTTCCACAGATCCTGAGACAGCCTTACCTTGAAGGCCCTTCTTACTGGCCTGAGACTGCTGGGAACTGTGTCCAGGAGAATGGAGGCTGATTTGTTCTGCCTGGGTGACTGTTCCCAGTGACCCATCCCCCCCTTGGCCAATCATGAGCAACTTCTTTCTCCAAGAAATCCTTTTCTACTCTAACCCCTGACTTTTTAATCCCTGAACCAGAATAAACTATAACAATAATAATACTTTGGGGGTACAGCTAGGGATAGGGTTCTTATCCAACATACATGAAGTCTGGGTTCCATGCAGGAGGTGACCTAAACCAGTCAGGAGACTCAAAGTAGACACACTTGCATGTCCTCAAGCACCCCTTTGGGTGTACCTTCCAACCACTTGCTTGGACTTTTGTGCCCTTGTGAGCCCTGGGTGCTAAGAGAATCATTTAATCCCAGTGTTCTGGGCTCTGTCAAACCCAAATCTTCATTTTTACTGTATCCTGTGATGGCCACTTGTGGAATTGGAGACCAAGTGTATAAGAAAAGATCTTCCTATTCTTCTGCTAAGAAGTAAATGTGCTTTAGGGAGAGGAGCGCCCTCTTGCAGTGACGAAGGATCATGAGCCAGCTTGGGTGACACAGCAAGACTCTACCTCAAAAAGACAAAAAAAAAAAAAATTTAAAGGAGTTAGAGGATAACCTGACAGGGATGTGACCATTATAAAGGACTGACAAAAGAAAAAGAATATCGGGAAGCGCCGCGGCGCCGCTGTGGAGCTTCCTGCGGCGGAGGGCGCTGGAGCCAGTGCAGCGGCCAACAGCAGCCACGCGGGCGGCGCCTCCCGGAGCGGCCCGCCCCACGCGAGAGATAACAAGTTGTGCTAGTACATCTGTATAAATAATTCCTGAAGTCTCAGTGTAACATGGACATTAACAGTGATGACATTGAAATGCAGATGCTTGGAAATTAAGTACTAGTGGAAACACTTCAAAAGAGAGGCGTTTAAGAGGTTCTAGTATTCTCCGAGGCTGAAGCTGAGAGTCTGAAAGCCTGAAGCTGAAACTCAATTGTAGATCATAGCTCCATCTCCTTCAGAATATAAAGAAAAGAAATAATATTTCCACAATGATAGATCTTTGGTTGTACAGGTTTCCCCATGAGTGGATCATGATGACTGTATGGTAGGGTCTTGCCATAGTATGGCTGCTTCCCGATCTACTTGTGTTACAAGATCAACAGTGGGGTTAAACGGCTTGGATGAATCTTTTTGTGGTAGAACTTTAAGGAATCGTAGCATTGCTCACCCAGAAGAAATCTCTTCTCATTCTCAAGTACAATCAAGATCACCAAAGAAGAGAGCAGAGCCTGGGCCAACTCAGAAAGGAACCAATAATGGAAGAACCTCTGATGTAAAACAGCAGAGCGCTGGAGACTCATGGGTAAGCCCTAGGAAAAGAAGACTTTCTTCTTCGGAAAAGGATGACCTGGAAGGCAGACCCTAGAGAGTTGTGAGAGAAGGCAGACAGAGCCAGCACCGCCAGTCTTTAAGAACATTAAACGCTGTCTTAGAGCTGAAGCCACAAATAGTTCAGAAGAAGATTCGCCTGTAAAACCAGACAAGGAGCCAGTAGAACACAGGAGGATAGTAGTGGACCATGATGCAGACTTTCAAGGGGCTAAACGAGCTTGTCGATGTCTTATATTGGATGATTGTGAGAAAAGGGAAGTTAAAAAGGTGAATGTCGGTGAGGAAGGGCCACTAAATGCTGCAGTAGTAGAAGAAATGACAGGCTATTTGACTGTCAATGGTGTTGATGACAGTGACTCAGCTGTTATAAACTGTGATGACTGTCAGCCTGACGGGAACACTAAACAAAATACGCCTGGTTCCTGTGTGCTGCAGTACCTGGAGATGGGGATTCGGAGACCCAGACCTCAGTGTTCTGTGGTAGTAGGAAGGAGGACAGTTGTATAGACCATTTTGTGCCTTGCACAAAGTCTGATGTGCAAGTCAAGTTGGAGGACCACAAACTAGTAACTGCCTGCCTACCTGTGGAACGACGAAATTAGCTGACTGCTGAGTCAGCTTCAGGCCCTGTTTCTGAAATTTAGTCATCCTTAAGAGATTCTGAGGGGGCTGGTGAGATGGCTCAGTGGGTAAGAGCACCCGACTGCTCTTCCAAAGGTCCAGAGTTCAAATCCCAGCAACCACATGGTGGCTCACAACCATCCGCAACGAGATCTGGCGCCCTCTTCTGGAGTGTCTGAAGACAGCTACAGTGTACTTACATATAATAAATAAATAAAAATCTAAAAAAAAAAAAAAAAAAAAAAAGAGATTCTGAGGAAGAAGTAGATGTGGTGGGAGATAGCAGTGCCTCCAAAGAGCAGTGTAATGAGAATAGCAGTAACCTCATGGACATGGGTTCTGAACGCATGCCAGTCTGGAGAGCCAGAGCTGTCCTCTATCCTAGACTGTGTTTCAGCTCAGATGACATCTTTATCAGAACCTCAGTAACTTCGGTACACCCTGAGAACTTCACCTCGGAGGGCGGCCCTGGCCAGAGGTAGTCCCACTAAAACCACATCTCCTTACAGAGAAAATGGACAATTGGAGGAGACTAATCTCAGTCCCCAGGAAACAAACACGACCGTTAGTGATAATGTGAGTGAGTCTCCAACAGATCCTGCCAAAGTTCCTCAAGATGGAAAGGTTCTATGTTGTGACTCTGAAAACTATGGAAGTGAAGGACTAAGTAAGCCACCCTCAGAGGCCAGAGTGAATATTGGACATTTGCCATCTGCCAAAGAGAGTGCCAGTCAGCACACTGCCGAAGAGGAAGATGATGACCCTGATGTTTATTACTTTGAATCAGATCATGTGGCACTGAAACACAACAAAGATTACCAGAGGCTGCTACAGACCATTGCTGTACTTGAGGCCCAGTGCTTTCAAGCCGTGCAAGACCTGGAAAGCTTAGGCCAACACCAGAGAGAAGCACTAAAAAACCCTATTGGATTTGTGGAGAAACTTCAGAAGAAGGCTGACATAGGGCTTCCATACCCACAGAGAGTTGTTCAGTTACCTGAGATCATGTGGGACCAGTACACCAATAGCCTTGGGAGCTTTGAAAGAGAATTTAAACACTGCAAAAGACACACTAGGAGCGTTAAGTTAATTTCTGATAAAGTGGGGTTGCCTGCTAGACCAAAAAGTCCTTTAGATCCTAAGAAGGATGGAGAATCCCTTTCATACTCCATGTTGCCTTTGAGTGATGGTCCAGAGGCTCCCATAATCGTCCTCAGACAGGTTGCCAGTCGTGTACAGAAGTATTTCATAAAGCTAACAAAAGCCGGTTCCAGGCAGAACACCTAACTTATATATATACTCCAGAAAGTCCTCAACAAGCAGGCGACAGCACCCCCTTAATAAACACCTCTTTAAACCTTCCACTTTCATGACTTCACATGAGCCACCAGTGTACATGGATGAAGATGATGACCGGTCCTGTCTCCATAGCCACATGAGCACTGCTGCTGAGGAGGCCTCAGATGAAGAAAGCATTCCTATCATATATCGGAGTTTACCTGAATATAAAGAACTATTACAGTTTAAAAAGTTAAAAAAGCAGAAACTTCAACAAATGCAAGCAGAAAGTGGGTTTGTGCAGCATGTAGGCTTTAAGTGTGATAACTGTGGTGTGGAACCTATCCAAGGAGTCCAGTGGCACTGCCAGGACTGTCCTCCAGAAATGTCTTTGGATTTCTGTGAGTTTTGTTCAGATTGCCCACATGAAACAGATATTCACAAGGAAGACCACCAGTTAGAACCTGTTTATAAGTCAGAGACATTCTTAGACAGAGATTACTGTGTGTCCCAGGGCACCAGTTATAGTTATCTGGACCCCAACTATTTCCCAGCCAACAGATGACATGGGAAAGTGTCGTCTGCACTAGTCTTCGTCAACACGCAGCATGGTTAATGGTGTGCACGGTTTGGACACTCACAGCATGAGAGCTCCCCAAGTGTTCTCGTCCAGTACAGCTCTGCACTGTGTGGCTGTAGATCAGCAGCTGAACATTCCTGGTGAGCCAAGAGGTTCCCTGGTGAGATTTTCACCACTAACCTAAAGCCTTGTAGGTGGTGATGTTAAATGGGTGAAGTGGAAACAAGAGCACGTATTAATGCCAGAGTCAATTCCAAAGGTTTTAAAGACCTCGGTCATAAATATGATAATGAAAGACAAAGTATTTATATTAAATCAGTTTAGTAGCTTTCAGTTTTGTGAAGATAGTTTTCAGCGCAGAAACAGACTTATATGTGGGAAGCCACATGTGCCGTTGCAGAGTGGCACAGGCTTCTGCTGGCCACCACGCATACATAGGCAGTAAAGTTTTTTTTTGCCAAGATGAGGTTTTGAGAATTAACCAAAGTTAACCAATCAGATGAGAGAGAAGTTAACCAATCAGATGAGAGAGAAATTAACCAATCAGATGTAGGCATGCAAATGAGGTGGTAAGCATCAACCAAGCACAACCAATCCGGGTGTGAGACACACCTCTCCTAGGCCTATATAAAGCAACACCAGTTCTGGGCTCAGGGTCTATTCGCCTCTATAATCAAGCTCTCCCAATAAACGTGTGCAGAAGGATCCTGTTGCAGCGTCGTTCTTGCTGGTCAAGTCGGACGCGTGCAAGACTTATAGATGAAGTTTTAACCAGTGTTGGTGTTTGCTTCTAGGATGTATACTCTGAAAGAACTCACTGTCTGGTGGTCACTGATGGCCTGGTAGACTAGAGCTGCTTAACGGTTTGATACCTAACTTTTAATCATGGTGAACTGTCCTTACCAAGAGCAAAGCAAGACCTAGCTGTGGCTTTGCTTCTGTAACCAGCTCATGGGGTGTGAATGTCATGAAGTTGTCTCGCTGATATATTTTTGATGTCATGTTATATGAGATGATCATGTGATGTGTACAGACTATGTTGAGAAGTGCCAGTGGTAGTAACTGCAAGGTCTGACTCACGCCATTAATCCCTCTAAAGTACACAGCCTTCTGCCTCTGTGTGGAGTTGTCAGTACAGCTCGTCAAAGAAAACTAATAGAAAAATCATATAGATGGTGATAATTTTCCCTCTTTTGTAGTCTGCACAAGATCCATAAAAGATTGTATTTTTATTACTATTTAACGAGTGATTAAATGTAGTCTGCACAGTGAGCAAGAGTTCACAATTCTTTTTATACTGCTGGATTTTGTTGTGCATCATTTAAAACATTTTGTATGTTTCTTATCTGTGCATACAGTATGTTCTTGAATAATGTTCATTTGTCAGGAGAACTGTGAGAAATAAACGATGTGGATATGTTTGTTTATATCATTAAAAAAAAAGAAAAAGAAAAAGAATATCATGCCGAGTTACCCAGACACCCACCGGCAACCTTGTCATCAGTAATGGAGAGGATACTACCACAGTAAGCAATGCTTGACAAAATCCTTTTAAATGATTTGTTTATTGTGTATGTATGGGGGATGTGTGCACCATGGTGCAAGTGCAGACATTGTCAGGCTACAACTTGTAGGGACTGAGTTTTCTCCTCCCACCCTCTGGGTCCCAGGGATTGAACTCAAGTTGTCAGGCTCAGGACCAAGGGAGTTTACTGGCCAAGCCATCATCTCCCAGACTCCTGGCAAAATCTTGAATGCAACAAAGTATAAACTTTTCCTGATTTCCTGCACAGTAGTTATATTCCGGGAAAAGTCTACATACAGTTACAGTGTCCAAATAACAGTAAAGCTTGACGCTTACTTGGTTTGTCGTGGTGATTTGGGGATTTTTCTGAGACAGGTTCTCACTTTGTAGCCCTGGAATTAGATATGCAGACCAGACTAGCCTAGACTTCACAGAGATCCACCAACTTCTGCTTCCTAAGTGCTGGGATGAAAGATGTGTGCCACCATGCCCTGCCAGTGCCTACTTGTTAAAAAGACTTAGGTACATGGTGGGAAATTCATTTGAAAAAAAAAAATCAATAAATTAAAAAAAAAAAAAAAAAAAACCTAGGTACTGGGCCTGGTGGATAAAGACCTAGAATCTCATCATTGGAGAAGATGAGGCAGGAAGGTCAAGAGTTTGAAGCCAGCCTGGACTACAGAACACCCTCTCTCTCTCTCTCTCTGTCTCTGTCTGTCTCTGTCTCTGTCTCTGTCTCTCTCTCTCTCTCTCTCTCTCTAAAAATATACTGACTTAGGGTTTTTTAAAGACTTACTATTGTGTGTGCATGAATGCAAATGTAAGTGCAGGTGCCTATGGAGGCCGGAAGAGGATGCCAGATACTTTGTAACACACAGAGGCTACTGAGGATTGTGGACAATCCAAGTCAGGACTGTTCTGTTTATTGCAAAGCTTCCAACATCTAGAGCAATATCAGAAGTGCCAACAGACAACCTGGTGGTTTCCCAAATGCCCCTCAGGGGCAGCATTGTCCTAGTCAGGGCTCCAGAATTGCTGATAAAAAGACCCAAGGAGCTGAGATCAGAAAGCACTAACCGTGGTATGTGGAAATCTGCCCATTCCGGAGAGAAGAATAAATGTATAAAATGCCTAACTGTGGCCTAACTCCCAAAGGGTCAGAGCTTGAGAAAGTTCTTTAAAAATAATTTGTTATATGTGTGCATGTAGCTGTGGCACATTCGTGTGTGTAAGTGTATGCATGTAGAGGCCAGCGGTCAGCCTAAGGTATAGCTCCTTACATGCCTCATGCGTCATTTTGAGACAGGGTCATTTAATAGCCTGGGACTTGCCTGTTAGGCTAAGCTTGTTGGCCAGTGAGCACCAGGAATCGTCCTGCCTCTGCTTCCTCTGGGTTGGGATTAAAGTACATGCCAAGTTTTTACCTGCTAGTTCTGGGGATTGAATAAAGGGGTTTGTGTGCTTAAGCAGCAAGCGCTGTACCTACTGAGCCTTCTCCCCAACCTTTGCTCCTTTAAAAGTTTATGGTCTGGTAGAAACCTGGAGTACCTGTCTTCAATACCCAGGACTCACATGGTTAAAGGAGAGTACAGACTCACCCAAGTTGTTTTCTGTTTTCTGACCTAGAGACAGACAGACAGACAGACAGAGACAGAAACAGAGAGAGAGAGAGAGAGAGAGAGAGAGAGAGAGCAAAAAGGACAAAATACATATCACAGTTTCTCACCTTCTGCCTTCTCCTTTTAAAAGACTGTGACAATAATTTAAAAAGCCACATACATCTAACTCCTGCCATCATTTCCTCAGATCTTTACATTTTTAGAGCAGAGACTCATGAAGGGTTCACCTTCAGGACAGGGTGTTTAAGCCAAGCTGTCTTAAAAGTAGCTTCAGAGTTCCCATTACCTCTTATTGAATTCTCTATTCTTTTAAAGTTCAAAATGACCCACCCCAACGCAAGAGCAGCTTACAGAAAGGGCCGCCGATTCAAGCACTTAAAAAAAAAAAAAAGTCAGGGGCTGGTGAGATGGCTCAGTGGGTAAGAGCACCCGACTGCTCTTCCGAAGGTCCAGAGTTCAAATCCCAGCAACCACATGGTGGCTCACAACCATCTGTAACAAGATCTGGCGCCCTCTTCTGGAGTGTCTGAAGACAGCTACAGTGTACTTACATATAATAAATAAAAATAAAAAAAAATTTTAAAAAAAGTCAGTTTTTAAAACCAAATTTCACGAATTCCTCATTCAACAGCTGCTAAATACATAAGTGGCTCCTTGGCATCTAAGAAACATGTTATAGGACTCCTCTGCCTAAGGGACCATCTCAGAGTCACGGGCTTCACTGAGCTTGCTGATGGGATCAAGGCATTCACCCAAGTCAGCCTCTGTAGCACACACTGTACATGCACACGCACACGCACACTCATACACACACACACGTACACACTCACACACACACATGCACACTCACACACACACGCACACTCACACACACACGCACACACACGCACACACTCATACACACACACACGCACACACTCATACACACACACACATGCACACTCACACACGCACACACACACGCACTTCCAAACAAAAAGCCTTTGGCTTCTGAGCAAGTGAAGGTGTGTGGACAGGTCACTCACACACTCACACACTCACTCATACACACTCACTCACTTCCAAACAAAAAGCCTTTGGCTTCTGAGCAAGTGAAGGTGTGTGGACAAGTCACTCACACACTCACACACACACTCATACACACACACACACACACACACACACGCACTCACTTCCAAACAAAAAGCCTTTGGCTTCTGAGCAAGTGAAGGTGTGTGGACAGGTCACTCACACACTCACACACTCACTCATACACACTCACTCACTTCCAAACAAAAAGCCTTTGGCTTCTGAGCAAGTGAAGGTGTGTGGACAAGTCACTCACACACTCACACACACACTCATACACACACACTCACTTCCAAACAAAAAGCCTTTGGCTTCTGAGCAAGTGAAGGTGTGTGGACAGGTCACTCACACACTCACACGTGCACTCATACACACACACTCACTTCCAAACAAAAAGCCTTTGGCTTCTGAGCAAGTGAAGGTGTGTGGACAAGTCACTCACACACTCACACACACACTCATACACACACACACACACACACACACACGCACTCACTTCCAAACAAAAAGCCTTTGGCTTCTGAGCAAGTGAAGGTGTGTGGACAGGTCACTCACACACACACTCATACACACACACTCACTTCCAAACAAAAAGCCTTTGGCTTCTGAGCAAGTGAAGGTGTGTGGACAGGTCACTCACACACTCACACGTGCACTCATACACACACACTCACTTCCAAACAAAAAGCCTTTGGCTTCTGAGCAAGTGAAGGTGTGTGGACAGGTCACTCACACACTCACACGTGCACTCATACACACACACTCACTTCCAAACAAAAAGCCTTTGGCTTCTGAGCAAGTGAAGGTGTGTGGACAGGTCACTCACACACTCACACACGCACTCACATGAGAAGCACTCTCCTTCCGTGTCTGAAAACAGAAAGCCCTTTTCTCCAATTCCAGGAAGAATCTGAAAAGGTTAATGTCTTCCCTGTGTGGCCTAAAGGAGCCTGTGCATTCTTCCTGTCTGCTGTCCTACTAAGCAGAGTCTCACCTCTCCGCACACTGTTGCCCACCCCCATCCCTCACCTCTTACCCCACCCCACCCCCACCCCACCCATCACCATGGCCCTGCAGTCCACATGCTCTCCCAGCTGTTGGCTGTCTGAGTTTCCTGGCTGGCTCCTCCCCTTCCTCCAACCTCTGATACAAGGTTGAACATGCTCTTTTCTTTTATGGCATCTGTCCTGGGAATTTGGGACTAGAAACCTCAATGTCCACCCCACAGAGACTCATTTCCTCCAGTTAGACCCCACCGTCTCCCAAAAGTCCTAGAACCTTCCAAAACACACCACCAACTGGGGAACCAAAATATTCATACACGTGAGACCATAGGAGACTTTTCCCTTCCAAACCATCGCACCTAAGACAGTATCCCGTTGACTGTCAGAGGACGTTGGTGATGTCAGTAAAACAAGACCAACAGACACACGGACACATGCACAAGCACACGCATGCATACACCACACTCACACACACTCACACACGAACCTTTTGTGAAGAGAACCACCTCCGGCCGCCAGCAGCTTGTACTCAGAGCCTGTACGGGCTCTTGCCTCCGATGAACTCGTCTTCCCACCCAGCAGCGCCTGGAAATCAACCAGGGATCAAGGTGACACGAGAGGGGTCAGCTCTCCTCCCGGACCCACCACTCTCTCACAGACCCGGGATACTTCCTGGAAATGGCACCCTTAAGCTTTCTCGTTCTCTCTGGCACTCAAATGCTACTGTTTTTGAATTTGTGGGGTTTATGTGTGTTATGGGGGAATTTGCTTAACTAGTAACAGCTTCAAGTCCCAACATGGACTCCACTAACAAGGCAAGGGTAGAGTGTGAGCCCAGGTCCAATTGAACCTGGGCCCCAGGATTAATAGACACTGCTCTCTATGGGACAGGAATTCCCACCACAGCCACAAGCTAAAACGTCTCCCCATGCTTGACGGGTTACATTCACCAGCAGAAAAATGGTTTGCCTGATAATGTTTATTGACAAAACACTATATATAAGCTAGGTGGTCACAGTACATGCCTTTAATCCTATCGCTCAGGAGGCAGACACAGACAGAATCTGAGTTTGAGGTCAACCTGGTCTACAGAGAAAGTTCCAGAACAGCCAGAAATACTCAGTAAGACCCTGTCTCCGAAAGGAAGGAAGGAAAGAAGGAAGGAAGGAAGGAAGGAAGGAAGGAAGGAAGGAAGGAAGGAAGGAAGGAAAGAAGGAAGAAGGGAGGGAGGGAGGGGGGAGGGAGGGGGGGGAGGGAGGGAGGAAGGAAGGAAGGAAGGAAGGGGAAGGAAGGAAGGAAGGAAGGAAGGAAGGAAGGAAGGAAGGAAGGAAGGAAGGAAAGAAAGAAAGAAAGAAAGAAAGAAAGAAAGAAAGAAAGAAAGAAAGAAAGAAAGAAAGAAAGAAAGAAAGAAAGAAAATAGAAAGGGAGAAAGAAAAAAGAAAGGAAGAAAGGAAGACAGATACAAGACTATCTATATTAGGGGAGATAGCTCAGCAATTAAGAGTTTATTTGAAGGGCTGGAGAGATGGCTCAGCACTGACTGCTCTTCCAGAGCTCCTGAGTTCAATTCCCAACAACCACAAGGTGGTTCACAACCACCTGTAATGGGGATCTGGTGCCCTCTTCTAGTGTGTCTGAAGACACAGCAAGTCAGCAACAGTGTACTCATATACATAAAATAAATAAATAAATCTTTAAAAAAAAATAAAGAGAGTTCCTGGTGATAGCCTCCTATGATTTCCCTAACATCCCTGGACCTGGGAGTCTATGGATCACACTGTAGCTGGCACAGATACTTCCCCCACACAGCCAGGAATAAGGGTGGCCATACCAAGTAGTGCCTTTTAAATATGCATGTTTTCACATTTTCCTGCACATGAAGCAAACAGAAGCTGCTCAAAAGGGGACACTGACCCAGCCTTGTGACTGGAGTCACAGTTAAGTCAATACAAAAGCAAGGAACTGTGTGTTTCCACTTTTCTGGAATGGAGGGAGAAGAATGTCAGAAACAGAGAGGCACCACGAGATGGTGCAGCACCAGCCAGGCTGACTCTGGTCAGGATTCCAGGGACTCAAAAACACACAGGGGCTGAAGACTGACCCAGAAATCCTTAAAATTCAACCCCCTCCCAGCTTCCTCGCAGAAGTTCAGAGACCGCTCCTTTTGGATCACTAAGCCCCTGGTCCTAAGCTTTGCTCACCACACACACATCAAAAGCTGATTGAGAACTCTTTTATTTAAAGGCATTTCATTCCATAGTCCAAAGAAAACAAAATGAACACAGCTCTGTGGTTCACAGGTGTCAGATGCACAAACACGGCTATGGATATGCGACAATGCTGATGTGTGTGTTTTTGCCACACTCCAAACTACAGACTCAGTACAATATTTCAAACAAAGAAAGTGTCAGTCATAACAGAATGTAACTTGAGGGTTATTCTTTTCCATAAAAATAACTAGGTAAGAAAACACTGGAGGGACAGAGAAATGTCGCACCCTGAAGTGATACAACAAATCACATTTTCCTTTGCTTTGCCAGTGACAAGCTATGGAAAGCACCAACCAGCCCTACGGAAACACTGAGCACCCTGGGCTATACGGAATGGACCCTCTTTTTCATTTCACGGGCTTCCTGTAGGAATGGGTGAATATGGCTATGTCAAGTGGCAGCTGGCAGTCACTATGTATTTCCTGTTGTGTTCCCAAACTAACAAAGTGAAAAGCAAACGTGTACTAAACCTAAGGTGGAAAACCACTCAACAGTCATCAGCAAGGTGAACTCAACCAACCTCAGTGACAAAGTATCCAAGGGAGCATTGCTGAGTTCTTCCACGGGAATGTTTTAAAGGCAAAGGCATAAACGTACCAGCGCTGAGCTTACTCTTGCCAAATCTTCACCTTCTCTTCTTCCTCCTTCATTAGAACCATCTGCAGGGCTACAGTGCTGAGTGAGTTCTAACTAAAACATATTCCACATCATTTCTGTGTTTTCACAAACTGCGAAGTGCAAGGATTATAAAAAGTAGTTAACTTTAAAATAATAATAATAAAAAAAAAAACCACACAGTAAAAAAAAAAAAAAAAAACATGAAACATGGGATATGATGTTCAGATTTAAGAGCAAACAAGCTCCCAGGGTTATTACTGAATCACAAGGCAGTGGGCAGTGGGCCCAGTGTGCCTGACTAAAGTGGGCATCTCTGACTACACCATGGCTGAAATGAGAGCACAGTGTCCCAGGGACAGTGGCTTAGTCAGTGTCCCCAGGCTAGGCTCCATCTCACACCAACACTCAATGTTTCTGGTCACCACGGAATGGAATTGATGTAGCTCACTGCTTCCAGAGATCACAGCTCCCTTCATACTGACTATCTCGGAGGCAGGGGCGGGAACTGGCATTCACTTCACTCTGGTAGGCTGGCAGGATGTCTGGTAGCACTGATTGACAGGTCTCCCAAGTGCAAACCCTGACAGAGCAAGTGTACACACAGACCCCGCACTCCTGGGTAAGGTCAAGACAGCCTTCAGCATGATCCCTTTGCCCTGCAGCCCCTCACGTCAGCAGTGCTAAGCTAAGCTCACCAAACACTTTGACCAAGACATCAGGGCCCCTTCTATTTACCTCTTTGGCCAAACAGGCTTATAACTTTACCTGGAATTATGAGGACTGCACCTCTAATAGTCTATAAACAACTATTTGTTAAAAAGAAACATTTTCCTCTGTTCTCCCAGTATAGAGCTACAGTATCCTCGCCTTCCCTCTGCTTGAACGGAAACCTAAGGCATTTAAGTTTGCTTGGGTTCTTGGCTTTAGAAACAACAGAAAACAGCAGGATCAACGTCTCTTTGGTTTCATGCTTAATCTTAAGCCTTATGTGTTTCTTGCCAGCATCCTCCCCCCCCCCTTGTAGGTTCTTTGATAATATGTCCTAGCTCAGATTGCAGAAGTTAAAGAGTCTCACACAATCATCTCAGAACCTTTCTGCTGCCAAGGGGAGAAGCCTCCCGGAGTAGGAGTACACACTTGACAGGAAGCTCCCTTGGGGGTACTCCTAGACATTTCCTGCTACACAGTGGGAGCTAGAACCCCTCAGAAGCTGGGGGTAGGGGGAGTAAGGCAACAGAGAATGGAAAGAAATACAAAGTATCACATAAGGAGTTGTCTGAGGAAGGGAAGGCTTCTAAAGGAACACGATCATCCTGGGGAAGTCTGCAGTCGGCACCAGCTGAACTCCAAGTGCTCTCAGAATGCTCAGAAAGGGCACAGGCAGACAGATGTCATAAAACCTTCCCAGTTCTATGACATGACTCTCTTCTCCAAGCATAGATGGCAGCAAGAACAACAAACTTCTATTGGGAGTCTGTGCATCTAAACCCCAGAGCCATATACTGCACACAGGCTACATGGTAAGCCTGGGGTGAGAGCTTTGTGGATGTCAGTGTTAGAACTTCCCTTGGTCCAAGAATCTAGTTGCTGGCATTAGGAAATATGTCCAAAGATGGCCATCAGGAAGAGAACTAGTCAACAGGTAGATGCCATGATGGGCTTTTAAGATGTGCATTTTCACAAGATAATTGCCCATCTTTGTTCATTGCTAATTCAACTGCCAGTTCCCTCTGAATATTCAGGACTAGGCTGCATAAAAATGAAGACCTATAACAACAAACATAAATTAGATTTTAAAGTACAGTAATGAAATTATAGACTCCTCCAAAATTCAATTCTATAGTGAATATAAATTAAATCTATTATATAAGTACCATTTTGGTAAAGATTTTAGCTCAGAGTTTTTTGTTATTTGAAAAGAACCCAGCAAAACAATTTTAAAAGTAATACATAAAGACAGGCACGGAAGCAAGAGGCTGAGGTGAGAGTCTCCAGTTTGGAGTTATCCTGAATTGTAAGGCAATACCCTGTCTTAGAGAGGGAAAAAAAGGGGTGGGAGTAAGAAAAACAGACTTAGTGTTTGAAAACAAATGTGGCTAGAAATGGCCTGTAAGCTTCCAATGGCATTACAAGGAGGTTGATTGGATATTGGTAGATTTCATGACAAGACACTAAGAATTGTCACCATGTCCCAAATAAAGACTAGCAGAGCTTCTAGACCACTGTGCAAAGAAGAGTTTTATAACAAGGCTCTAAAGCTGTATTAGAGGCATGGCTGCAAAAAAACTCTGAAGTGACTCCCTCATTAACACTGAAGACCTACTAGGTCCTACTAGCTTCCCTCTCCCATGGCCAGCCATCAGGAAAGCAGCTGTGCAAGGAACCAGGAAGAATCTGCCTGTAGCTCTTGGTTCTCTGTGGAGCTTTCTTTAATATGCAAGGCGGCAGCCCGCTGCTGGTGTAGAGATGGAGTCCGGTCCCTTTAGCCGACTCTATTACAAGATAGCAGCTGGTTGCAGCAAATTCTCTTCAATCAAAATTCCTGTAGGTGAGGACCTTGTTGCTGTTGCTGTAAGTGCCGGAGATTAAACCTGGGGCCTCTCATGCGTGCTAAGTAGGCCCTTGAGTCTTTTAAGAAACACAGACCCATGATTGGCAGGTCCTTAAGTTATGCACCGTTGTTGGCAGGAGAGCTCTGAAGCCAGCACCTCACCTCAAGTCAGAAAGGCCAGCAGAAGCCATCCCATGTCTGTAAAGGACATCTCCCCTGCTTTCTAGCACACATCAGCTACAGCCATCCTTCCCTTAAAAAGGCAAAACACAGCTGAACATCTAAGGTTAAGATGAAGCTAGGAGAAAACCTAAGTAAATGTGCAAACATCGGTTTGGTTTGGTTTTGATTTTTGTCTTAAAACAAGAACTAGGTCAAATACATTCAATTAAAATAACTCCTAAAGGCATCTTTCCTCATGTGGTCCTCCTCATCTAAGACTCAATTTATAAAGTGTTTATAGCAATCTTCTAAAAACAAAGCCCTCACAATGCAGCTATGGTGACCCACACAGACCCTCATTTGCCCCACATGGCATAAGAGGTTCACTAGTCTACTTTAGACAGCATTCTCAATTGCACAAAGACTGGGAAAGTGGCTGAGAAATGTGTTTATCCACATTTGTGGATGGTCTGGCTGCTTATGTGGTTTCTCTGTCTGCCTCTATCCTTGTAGCAGGCAAGGCAACCATAGCTTGTGGGCCCCAAGGACAGCTTCGAAGCAGCCAACACAACATCAGGTACTTAGAACATGAAGAGACTTTTTTTTTAAAAAAAGTTTATAAATGATAATATGATTTCAGACACACCTGTTAGGGTTTCTGAAAACAAATATAAGATAAAACGTCTGCCCAGAGAGACAGAGTGACAATGGGGTGACAAGCGAGCCGGAAGCTAAGGAGGTGATGGATCCTAATGCTTGTCAAATAAACCGATCACCAAAAGGAATGCCCTTTCTGAGGAGATCTCAGGTGACCTGAAGAAAGGGCATTTTTAGTGTCATCTTTTCTGGGACTACCATGAGGCCCTGGATTCCATTCCCAGCAGGGAAAAAAACACAAAACAAAACCATTACTATCAGGTTAGCTACTGACCTTGGCCCGTACAAAGCAGACCCTAGCAGTCTACTTTTTAATGGTGGGTTTTAGTTGTTGCTCCAAGACTGTTAGGTTTGGATGAATACTTATCATGATATTTGTTCCCATGATACAAAAAAAAAACCCAATCTGGAAAAAATAGGGTTGGTCTCTTCACCCCAAGTTTTCAAGTAATTAGTTCAAGAAAGCTTATTTACAGCTGAGCCGCCTACACACGTGACCTACGTTAGCCCGCTCTGTCCCTTCAGGAGTCAGGACTTCAAAGGCTTGCTTTTTCCCCCTTGAACCAGACTTTTCTTTTAAATACCGTTGAATCAGTCAGGTCTCTGCTTTATTGGGCAGATAGAGAGAGGAAATCAACAAGTTATGTCCGAAAGCTGGGAACCGCCGGAAGGCTTCCCAGCTGTCAGCAAAGATGTTGTACTTGAGAAACACTCGGTGCTCCAAGCTGGTGGACAGGGTGATGTCCCTGCTCATAATGTAGATGCCGTCATTGTGCAGTGCGCATGTCAAGTTCAGGCCCGATTTGGACGTGTTCTCCTTCAGGTAGAGCCACTGACGCGTGACCGTGTTGTAGGACTGCACGGTGAGCATGTCCTCACTTTGGCTGCTCCTGCGGCTGGGCCCCAGTTCATGGAGACACCCACCCACGATGTAGATGGTCTCCTCCACGGACACCATCTGCTGCTTGCGGATATGGACGTCACAGGTCTCAAACAGCGTCCAGAGGTCGGCGGAGGGGCAGTACTGCAGGATGTTCATGTTGCGATCTGAAAGACACAAAGAAGCCAGATGACACCATCCAGGCAGTGGAGAGGCATCCTCCTTGCACACATACCATGTGGCCTAGGCAGCTCACTCAGAAAGGCAGAGGACAGAGAAATGGTTTTCTAAGCAGATGGGGCAGAGGTCATCTGGATTCTCACCCACTACCTTCCTCCCAGGAACCTCCTTCTTGGGAGAATCTCAGAACCATGAAGCTAGAAACCAAGCATGGTGGCTCACACCTATAATCCCAGCATTGGGAAAGCCTAAACAGGAGGCTCTTGAGTTGAGGACATCTGGAAAGGGGCAGCTTTGCTGTACCTCAGAGCAAGACCCCAAGTCCTCTGAGAGAAGAGTTAGCCTCAGCAAACCCTGACTGCAGCCTGCCTCGGGGCACTCTCACACTACTATAGCAGATTCTATGCTTTAATGAGAAGCTCTGGCTAACAGAGGTTTGAACCCCAGTGACCTACGCTGCCTTACACAAAATGGAAAACCCACAATGTAAAACTTATTCTTCAGCAAAATAGTGGTATATCTACCTGGACATCCAGATGCGCAACAGGCAGGTGTCCTACCTGATTAGACTTGAACAAACAGGATTCACAACACTGCAACAATGCTGCCTGCCTGTGGGTGGGGAAGGACTGTGCAACCCTTAGAACGCCCCACATGACATTGCTCTCTACGGTCCTGCCTGCCTGCCTGAGCAGCCTGCCCTGCATTGATTGCAGCCTGCTAAGTCACAAGATCGCCATACAGCCCAACAGCCTCAGCCTCTCAGACAGCTAGAGAATGCCTGACTACACAGAAAGTAGGTCCAGACCCCTGCCCTCTGTGTCTTTGCAAACCCTAAAATCCATGCCAAAATGCAACAGTCATCAAAACAGGTTTTCAGGGTCAGGAGACACAGCAGAGCCTCAGCTCCTGCAGATTCACTCACAGACCTACCTCCCAAATGTAGCCCTCGAAACCCATCAAAGAGCCCGCCTCCCACCTGCCCTTGCTTGATCTTAGGATAACAGTCAGGACCAGTGAAAGCCTTCTGCCTTTTTTTTTTTAACTAATAACTACTTTCTTTCAGGAAAAGTATAGTCTCTCTTTTTGAAGGAAGAAAAAAAAAAAACTATCTTACCATCTCCTTGAGAGGCTGATGTAAGAGGATTTCAAGTTCAAGGTTTGCCTGTGCTACAGAGTGAGTTCAAAGCCTGCCTAAGCAACATAGTGAGATTCTGCCTCGAAGTGTAATAAGTATAATAAGTATAATAAGAAGGTTAAGTATGTAGAGTACTTGCTAGTGTGCATGAGGACCTGGTGAGGTTCCCATCATTGCAAAATAAGGAAAATAGAAAATAACTTTGGGAGGTTCTGCACACAGAGCTTCACCTCTCTCTCTCTCTCTGGTTTTTGTTTGTTTGTTTGTTTGTTTGTTTGTTTTGTTTTTTCAAGACAGGGTTTCTCTGTGTAGCCCTGGCTGTCCTGGAACTCACTCTGTAGACCAGGCTGGCCTCAAACTCAGAAATCTGCCTGCCTCTGCCTCCCAAGTGCTGGGATTAAAGGAGTGCGCCACCACCACACCCAGCTTACTTCTCTCTTTTTAAACTGATTTTTTTAAAACCCGTATGCCTTTAATCCCAGCACTCGGGAGGCAGAGGCAGGTGGATTTCTGAGTTCGAGGCCAGCCTGGTCTACAGAGTGAGTTCCAGGACAGCCAGGGCTACAGAGAAACCCTGTCTTGAAAAAACAAAAAAACAAAACAAAACAAAAAAACCTAAAACAAACAAACAAAAAAACCAACAACAAAATTCTTCTCTAGGAAAGCATAAATGGCCTTAGCCACAGGGCAGGAGAAAAAAAAAAAAGTTATTAGCAACCCCTCAAAATGAAGTTTCTGTTTGTTATTGCTAAACAAAAAACAAAAACTGTGAGCTGTGAGCAGAGGAAACAGCTCAGGGTCTGGAGCCAGCAATGGACTAGCCCATAGCAACAGACCAGCCCATAGCAGCAGACCAGCCCATAGCAACAGACCAGCCCATAGCAACAGACCAGCCCATAGCAGCAGACCAGCCCATAGCAACAGACCAGCCCATAGCAGCAGACCCTCCCACGGCAATGGACTCAAAACAGCAACAGCACCTCCCACAGCAATGGACCCTCTCAAAGCAATAGTAAATCATAGTCACTGACCCTTGCACAGCAGGTGGCATGCCATCCACCCCACCTATTGCTACACATAAAGGGCTGTACTGTCAGACCTGGCATGGTGGTAAGCATCTGTAATCATAGCCCTCAGAGGCTGAGGAAGGAGGATTGCAAACTCAAGGCCAGCCTTGGTTACAAAGTAAGACCTCGTCTAAGAAGGGGAGGTACAGAAAGAAAGACAAGCCCCAGAGCCAAATCTGAGTCCAAGCTAGCAGAGAAAGGAAAGCAGGTCCTTAGTGTATGCTGGTCCCTGTGCCCACAAGCTTTCCAGCCCTAGGGAACTGCCTTTCTGCTCATCTCAAAGGTCTGCTTAGAGATTAAATAATAAGGTCACTCTAGAAGATAGACAAGGAGGGGTTGGTTAATCTACCCAGGACACCTGGCTGAGTCACCAGCAAGCTCTTCCCCTCATACCAACATCCTGTAGGCCTTCTTGGGTCTTCTGCTACAAACTGGCTCCCCCTCTTCACTGAGCCCTGGCTCAGGCAGCCTGACTTGGTGAGACAATCTTTGGGTCTTCACATTTAAAACAGATTCCTCTGCCCTTTAGGGTTGCTAAGATTTCCTACTGGATTTCTGTCTGTTGTTTTGTTGTTTGTTTTTTAATTTTGGGATATCTCATTCTCTAGCCTGCATTCAGCTAACCTGGAACTCACTATGTTGCCCAGGATGGCCTCAAAGTTGCAGCAATCCTGCCTTAGCCTTCCATGTGATAAGAATACAGGGATGGGCAACCACACCTGGTGTCTCCATCTCTCTACTGCCTGGCAAAGAACTAAAATAACCAAAATCTATTATAAAAGTCATGGGTGTGGTGACGCATGCCTTTAATCCAGAGGCAGGCGAGTCTTTATGAGTTGGGCTATACAGCAAGTTCCAAGGCAGTCAGGGCTACATAATAGAGAGACCCTGTGTCGTCATAACCAAAACAAAACAACAAAAAGTCATGAACCATTATTTACTGAATTTTAAAAAAATCTCATCTAAGAAGTCAACAGGATGGGAATCCAACTCAAGTCCTGGCTGCTGCTGCTGCTGCTGCTGCTTCTCCTCCCCCCTTCTTCCTCCTCCTCTTCCTCCCCCTTCCTCCTCCTCCTCCTCTTCCTCTTCCTCTTCCTCCTCTCCCTCCTCCTCTTCCTCCTCTCCCTCCTCCTCTTCCTCCTCCTCCTCCTTCTTCTGTTTGTTTTTTGTTTTTGTCTGTTTGTTTTCCCCAAACAATTGGGAAGAGCTGTTTATAATGGGAACTACAGGAACTATCAGGAAGTGCTGGAAAATCCAGACTAGAGGTGGGTTAGAAAGGACAGCCAGTGCCCAGCCCTCTCAGCTTAGAGCACAAACACCCATCCAGTCCACCTCTGACCGCACAGAATGGTCTCTGGCATGGAGAATCCAGGATGGACATCATCCTGGGTGGCCCAAGTGAAGAAGGCACGCTAGTGGTGGCCATGAAGCTCCAAACACACAAGAAGGGTTTTCCAGGTCAAATCTACAACCCATTCGCTGAGCCAAGGTCATGGAAGAGCCAGGAAATCTACCAGAAGAACAGTGCTCCCAGCAGCAGCTCCTGCGTGGAAGAGAAGCCGGGGCACAAGCGTGTGTCATGTCAGCCAGAGTGTATTCTGAATAGCTCACTGAGACACGGTGGTGGCTCATGCATAGAATCCTAGCTCCTGGAGGCTCAGACAAGGGGACTGAGCTACAGAGTAGCATAGACTGCACTAGGGTAAGACCTGGCTTCAAAACACAAAGCACGTTGCCTGAAAGAAAGAAGAAATGTCCTTAGGTAAACAATCTAGCTAGTTACTAGAAAAACAGAAGCAAGGATGTAGGACTCAGGAGTGTCAGCTGCCGTGCATGGCTGTGTAGACCTGTGAACTTAATCGGTGCTGTACTGAGCCCCAGTGCAAATGGTGCAAAGCACTAGCAAAGACAAATTATCTTGATTCCTAGTGGGGGCCACTGGGAAGCGACAGCATTTGAGGAAGAAAACAGTCCACGGCTTCCATCACACTCCTCCCTCGCTGCTGCCTCTTCTCAGAGGCACAATTACATAGGCCAGCTGCAGAGAGTAGAGCCCTACCACCCCACTCCCAAAGCAGGTCCAATCCACAACCTCAGCTCTCACCAGAGAGACCTCGTTTGAAAACAGATCTGTGGCTGTATACGTAAACACGCTAAACAGAAATGGATCTGGATCGCAAACCCAACTGCCAGCATCCGGACTAGAGATAGAGACTTACAGGAGAAGCCGCATGAAGACAGCAGACATGCATGAGGAAGCCACCAGAAAGAGGGTGAAGAGGTGAGGAAGACTAGAGCCTTTGGGGATGCCCTGCTGTGAGAGCTTTCTCTCTCTTCCTCTTGCTCTACCATCTCCCAGGCTGGCCTTAAAGTATCGGTCCCGCTTCCTGTACCTCCCCAGTGCTAGCATCACATGAGTGCACAGTCACACCCAGTTATGGGCCACCTATCTGAATACTCTATTGGTGTCTGACATTTACACAGTTGCCTGTGTTCACTTGCAGACCCAGAGTCTGCCTCACGCAGTGATCAGCGGGGCTAGCGAGCTCTGTCTGCCCCTGCAGCCAAACATGCAAACAACCCCAAGAGTCCTGTTATTCCTCTCCTTCAGCTATGGGCTCTGCACACCAGATGCACCAAACACAGATGTAAACGCCCTTAGCTGAGAGACCACGTGGTGGCAGCCTCCTCAAGGGAGGCAAAGACAAAGGACAGGGCTCTTCCCTGCACCCAGAAACACCCCCTCACGCAGCTATGATGTTCTCTATCCTGACGCCTGGGATCTCTCTGCTACACACAGCAGCACTGAACCTGGGGACTGTCTCTTTTCCACACTACTCCTATAAAAAATGTCCACCACACAAATGTGCACATGCAGAGAGTAGAACATGCTGCACAGGTGTTACCATCTGGTCTAAAAAGTTCTTTTGTGCTCACACCCTATCACCTCCATGGGACATAGAAACTGGCCCCCAGAACCGGCCTTCTGGGTATCTACCTAGCAAAGCAAAAGCCAGACTTAGCTCTGGCTTGGTACTGGTGGGTGGGTTTAACTCTTGGGGAGAGAAGAGAACTCAGTTTACCCTTTTTTCCCAAGCTGTGACCCAAACCTCCAATATGGGCAGGTTCCAGGTACTGACCATAAGGCTGGGTTTCTAGAAGCACAAAGAACATTCATAATCTTCCATAATTCCCTCTTCCATGTGAACAATGTCCATGCTCAAATAAGGTCATCAAAGGTCCTTCCTGCCTAACCCATCCTGCCTCGGGGCTCACATCTTTAAGAAAAGGCTAGTATATAGCATCTGATGCATAAAATCTCACTCAGATACATAGCTTCTTCTAGCCAGTCCTGACCCAGCCAGGTTGCTGCAGCTTATGCAAAAGCAGTTGACTGCCACTCACTCACCTCGGGTGGTATATCCACCAATGACATAAATCTTCCCCTTGCACTCGCAGGCAGAGAACTCAGCCAGAGGGTTTGGCAGGGGAGCCACAAAATTCCACGAATCTTGCTCGGGATTGTAGCACTCCACGTTAGAAACGGCCTGCCCACCGATGGCGTAAAGCTTCGAATTGACAGCCACAAGTTTGAAGTTAGATCTGAAAGGAAGACGCAGACCACAGACATGTCAGTTCTGACCGTGACATGGGAAGACGCTCTCTGGCAGAAGGTGTCGTGAAGTTTTCCAGTCAGAGCCATTCTGCCTGGTGACTGCAGAGGTGACTTCTCAGATGTTACTCTGGTACCCAGAACTCCACACTCTGCAGGGCAGGAATGGGAATCCACAGATACAAGCAACTCCAAACAGGCGGCTCTTGGTGACAAGGACCAATCTTGCTTTTGGGCCTGAGGCCAGGATCAGGATACCTGCTCTACACTGAACTCAGTCTTCCGCATCTGTAGATGCCATGCCTGCATCCCCCTGAAGCTTCAGACCCAAATGTAAATGACATAGTGCATCTGTCTCGGACATGTGCAGACATCCATCCCCCTTAGACGAGGCTGCAATAACTACATAAAGAGCACATGCGTTCTGTTCTGTTACATGCAGTTCGAGATGCATTAAAATGCAGCAGGATGCTGAAGTGATGTGCAGCCCATGACATTTTAAGTTCAGACCTGGAACCAATCTCCAGCCATAGTCACTAGGTTCACGTCACTGTGGACCCCATATCCAACAGAAACAACTCACAGAAGGACGTCTGGCACACAGCTTCAAAGGATTTCAGCCTATCGTGACAGGGAGCACTTGAAGAGCAGTTCTTGGTGGCAGGGGCTGGAGTCTGTCACACCATGGTGGAACGGGAGGCACAGAGACAGAAGGAACTAGGAAGCGGCCAGGTGTGGCCTTCAAGTCCCACCCTTTGTGACTACATCACCCCTTGACAAGAGACCCATGCTCTAAATGATCCATAACCTTCCTGAACACCCTCACCAGCTGAGGAAGTTCCCAAGACTTAAGACTTGTGCCTGGGGACAGGGACAGTCCAGATCGCAACCCACCAATGCTAAAAGATCACTACACCTTCCAGGGGTATGAGCAGGAAAGAAAGCAGGGCTGGTTGGTTAAGACCACTGGCTGCTTTTGCATAGGACCCAAGTTCAGTTCCCAGCACATACACAGCAGCTTCCAATCTCCTGTAACTCCAGCTCCAGGGAATCTGATTCCCTCTTCTGGCATCCTCAGGCACTGGCATACCTGCGCCATACCATCATACAGATGTGCATTTAAATACCTTTAAAATAAAGTCTCTGGAGGAGAGAGAGTACGGACTCATCCCTTGGCTTTCTCCTCACAGAATGGGTAGGCCATTTTTCCTCAGAAAGGAGGCTCCTGGTACAGACACAGGTATAAAGGATACAGTTCATCAGAAGGCAGTTTATATACTCAGTTGCCACATATAAATGGGGATGGCTAAGCTGAACTAATTATGGATAAATGTGTTGCCATCAGCTTCAGATACTAGCTAAGTAAGTTGGTTGTTTTAAGGGTGTCCCCACTCCTCTACAGAGACACACAACAGGGCACGTTCACAACCCTCCCCTCCTACAGCACAAACTCCATGCACCCATCAGCTGGCTCAGCCTCAGCTCCTCACAACAAGCAGGACAGCCGGTCCACTTCAGGTCCTCATCTCTAACGCAGGGGAATCTCACTCAGTGGCTAAACACACAAGCAAGAATGTTTTCTGCCCAAATCTTTCTGCCTTGTGAAATGAAGGATTGCTCCAGGAAGAATTACGTTGCAGAAGACAAGCGTGGAAGCAGCTAACAGAGGCAAAGCCACAGCAGAAGCTGTGTAGGTGGGAGAAGGAGTCTCAGGCGCAGTGGAGGAAGAACACCAAGAAGGTATGGCTCTTTACAGGTATGAACTGTTCCGTTTCGTTTTCCAAATGTGAGGGTGAACCCAGCGTTCTCCACCCTGAGCCTCAAGGCCATTAAATCCATCCAGCCATGCAGACAGATCTCACCCTGGTGGCAGCACCTGGGCGGTCCCCGGTTCATGCTGCTTACTCTCCTCACTGCCAACCACGGTCCTTAACACCCAACCATCATGCCCTCTCTGTGTGTGCAGATCCGGTGAACCAGAGGAAATAATGTTCGTAAACAACTCTAGATCTTAACCAGCTCAGGGTGGTTTCACTCCCCACCGGTGGGCACAGAGTAAATTCTGCAGTATCAAAACGGCGTGTGCAATTCATCCTGCATGCTCTTAGGCAAAAAGGTAAGAGGCCTTTTTCTGAAACTCAGGACAGGCAGCTAAGTAAACAATTCCATCCCTCCAAGCCCAGTAAGCGCAAGCTCTCATCAAGAGAAACGTTTATTAATGTTGGGTTTGCTTGCAGATGGGCTAGCCACCTGAAAACAAACCGATTGCTAAATTTAGAGGCACATCACTGAGGGCTCTAACTCCAGGCTTGTACAGAGAAATCTAAACTCCACTGTTGAACAGCTGGGTGACCTGGGACACTGACTGAAGCTCAGTAGATTTGTGCCCATTTCTCTACCTCTCAAATAGAGTTAAGCACACAGTCTGCCCTAGGGGGAGAAGGAGCCTTGGTATTGTTTTTAAGATTTCATTTCTTTAACTACATACATATAGGGGTGCATGCAGATGTGTGCAGGCGTCCACTTGACTATGAACCACCCGAGTGAATGCTAGGAACTGACTCAGGTCCTCTGCAACAGCAGCACATACCCTTTACCACTGAACCACCTCTCCAGTCCCTCTTTCTTTTAAACTTTATGACATTAATTTATTGCGTCTCTCTGTGTGTATATGTGTATGTCTGTGCATTGGCATGCAGGGGTGTACATGCTACAGTGTACAGATAGAAGTCAGAGGACACTTCTGTCCTTCAGTCACATGAGTCCCAGGGCTGGACTCAGGTTGTCAGGCTCAGCAGAAGTCCCTGAGCCCTCTCTTCAGCCCTGAGCCCCACTTTCTTAGCTCCAGGAGGACTGGCTTCTCACCACAGCACAAACGGCCTCCAGAATTCTTCAGTCTGTGCTCTCGTCTATAATTCCCTGACAGTTCACTTCCAACTTCTTACAGCAGCTTACACTCATCGGCTGGAGCAGTGAGTGTGCATCTGAGCCATCAATGACTTCACAATTATCTTTTCTTCTTTCATATTGACCCTGGACACACTATGTTGAGGAAGAAAGGCAACCGTAATACCAAATAAGCCTTCATTTTATAGCTGTACATGATTCACTCCGCAGTAAGTAAAAAGCAAGTGACACAAATCAGGCATGGCTGCAATTAAATTTCCATTTCCCTTGAGAAGAAATACAAAGCCTGATAGCTATAGAACATGGGCTCAGCCGGAGGCCCTGGGTTCAATACCCAAAGCAGAGGCAGGAGGTGATGGGAGGGCTGAGACAGGAGGATCTTAGAGTTCAGAGAGGCCAGGCCAAACTAGACAGAAGCCCCTGACACAAACACACACTTAAAACTAAGTGATCTGATCACTGAGCAATGGTGACACATGCCTTTGATCCCACCACTCGGGATGCAGAGGCAGCCGGATCTCTGTGAGTTTGAGGACAGCCTGGACTACAGAATGAGTTTCAGGACAGTCAGAGCTACACAGAGAAACCCTGTCTCACAAATCAAAAACTAAATGATGTGACCTTTCTAAATACCTGTCCACAGACTAACAGCTATGTAAATCACAGTGAGGAGGGTGACACCAGAGCTGAGATTGGCCCTTTGTGTAAAAATGACTAAACTCACTGGGGAGATAGGGGCAGTAATGAGACCAACCTCACAGAGATGCTGGAGAATAATAACAAAGTAAC